>NC_030813.1:55987797-56601958 GCF_001704415.2 Capra hircus
AATGGAGAGTTCCAAAGAATAGCAAGGAGAGATAAAAAAGCCTTCCTCAGTGATCAATGCAAGGAAATAGAGGAAAACAACAGAATGGGTAAGACTAGAGATCTCCTCAATAAAATTAGAGATACCAAGGGAACACTTCATGAAAAGATGGGCTCAATAAAGGACAGAAATGGTATGGACCTAACAGAAGCAGAAGATATTAAGAAGAGGTGGCAAGAATACACAGAAAACCTGTACAAAAAAGATGATCATGGCCTAGATAATCACGATGGTTTGATCACTCACCTGGAGCCAGATATCCTGGAATGTGAAGTCAAGTGGGCCTTAGGAAGCATCACTATGAACAAAGCTAGTAGAGGTGATGGAATTCCAGTTGAGATATTTCAAATCCTAAAAGATGATGCTGTGAAAGTGTTGCACTCAATATGCCAGCAAATTTGGAAAACTCAGCAGTGGCCACAGGACTGGAAAAGTCAGTTTTCATTCCAATCCCAAAGAAGGGCAATGCCAAAGAATGCTCAAACTACCACACAATTGCACTCATCTCACATGCTAGCAAAGTAATGCTCAAAATTCTCCAAGCCTGGCTTCAACAGTAAGTGAACCATGAATTTCCAGATTTTCAAGATGGATTTAGAAAAGGCAGAGGAACCAGAGATCCAATTGCCAACATCCACGGGATCATTAAAAAAGCAAGAGAAGTCCAGGAAAACATATACTTCTGCTTTACTGATTACACCAAAGTCTTTGACTGTGTAGATCACAACAAACTGTGGGAAATTCTGAAAGAGATGGGAATACCAGACCACCTAACCTGCCTCTTGAGAAATCTGTATGCAGGTCAAGAAGCAACAGTTAGAACCAGACATGGAACAACAGACTGATTCCAAATTGGGAAATACATCAAGGCTGTATATTGTCACCATGCTTATTTTAATAACTTATATGCAAAGTACATCATACAAAATGCCAGGCTGGATGAGGCACAAGCTGGAATCAAGATCAATAATCTCAGATACTCAGATGATACCACCCTTGTGACAGAAAAGAAAGTGGAACTAATGAGCTTCTTGATGAAAGCGAAATAGAAGAGTGAAAAAGCTGGCTTAAAATTCAACATTGAAAAAACTTAGATCATGGCATCTGGTCCCATCATTTCATGGCAAATTGATGGAAAAACAATAGAAACAGTGACAGACTTTCTTTTCTTGGGCTTCAAAATCACTGCAAATGGTGACTTCAGCCATTAAATTAAAAGACGCTTGGTCCTTGGAAGAAAAGCTATGACCAACCTCAACAGCATATTAAGAAAACAGAGACATTAGTTTGCCAACAAAGGTCCATTTAGTCAAGGCTATGGCTTTTCCAGTAGTCATGTATGAATCTGAGAGCTGGACTATAAAGAAAGCTGAGTGCCAAAGAATTGATGCTTTTGAACTGTGGTGTTGGAGAAGACACTTGATAGTCCCTTGGATGGCAAGGAGATCAAACTAGTCAGTCCTAAAGGAAATCAGTCCTGAATATAGGACTGATGCTGAAGCTGAAACTCCAGTACTTTGGCCACCTGATGTGAAGAACTGACTCTTTGGAAAAGACCCTGATGCTGGAAAAGGTGAAGGCAGGAGGAGAAGGGCACAACAGAGGATGAGATTGTTAGATGGCATCACCGACTCTATGGACATGAGTTTGAGCAAATTCTGGGCATTGGTGATGGACAGGAAAGCCTGGCATGCTGCAGTCCATGGGGTCACAAAGAGTTGGACACAAGCAGCTGAACTCAGAGAAGGCAATGGCAACCCACTCCAGTACTCTTGCCTGGAAAATCCCATGGACAGAGTAGCCTGGTAGGCTGCAGTCCCTGGGGTCGCTAAGAGTCAGACACGACTGAGCGACTTCACTTTCACTTTTCACTTTCATGCATTGAAGAAGGCAATGGCAACCCACTCCAGTGTTCTTGCCTGGAGAATCCCAGAGGCGGCAGAGCCTGGTGGACTGCCATCTATGGGGTCGCACAGAGTCGGACACGACTGAAGCAACTTAGCAGTAGCAGTAGCAGCAGCAGCAGCAGCAGCTGAACTGATCATTTATTTCTGCTCTAATTTTTGTTACTTTCTTATAACTTTGGGCTTCATTTGTTCATTATGTAGTTCATTGAAATGTGAAGTTAGGTGTTTTATTTGAGATTTTTGTGTCTGTATGAGCTTACTGCTTGTAATAGCTTCTGCTCCATTGTATAAGTTTCGATGTGTTATATTGCCATTTTTATTTGTCTTTATTTTTTCTCTTTTGATTTTCTTCTTCTACCCAGTATTTGTTCAGTAGGATGTCATTTAAACTTCACATAGTTGTGAATTTTCCAGTTTCTTCTCATAATTGAAAATCTATTTTCAAACTGTTGTGATCAGAGAAGATAATGTGGTGAATCTCAAATTTATTAACATATTTTATGGTCTAACATATATATCCTGGAAAATATTCTACGTGTACTTGAGAAGAACATGTATTCTGTTCTTTGGGATGGGATATTCTGCATGTATCTGTTAATTTCATTGGGTGTAATGTCTTGTTTAAGGAAAATGATTTCCTTATTGATTTTTATCTGAATGATCTGTTGATTTAAGTGGTATGTTAAAGTCACTCTCTACTATTATATTGCTATCTCTCCCTTTAGCTGTGTTAATATTTGATTTATATGTTTGGGTTCTCTTGTGTTGGCAACATAAATATGAACAAATGATGCTATATCCTCTTTTTGGATTGACCCCTATATCATTATGTAATGACCTTTTCTGTCTCTTATAAAGTCTTTATTTTGAAGAATATATTGTTTGATATAAGTATAGCTATGAAAGCTTTCTTTTGATTTTTATTTTCATTAAATACTTTTTTTATGTCTTCACTAAAGTCAGAATGTTTCCTTATATCTGAAGTCAGTCTTTTGTAGACAGCCTATAGATAGGTCTTTTTTTTTTTAATCCATTCAGCCATTATATGTCTCTCAACTGGAGCATTTAATTCACTTACTATTTAAAGTAATTACTGTTGAGTGTAAAAATTATAAAAATAAAAATCATATTTTTACCCTCCACTCCCTGTTTTATTTTTTGATGTTACATTTTACATCTTTTTATCCTATGTTTCCCTTAAATAATTATTGTAGTAATGTTTACTGCTTTTGTGTGTTAACCTTCATACTAGCTTTATAAGTGATTAATCCACTACGTTTACTTTCTTTTTACCTTAGCCAGGGATATTTATACTTTCATATGTTTCCTTGTTATTACTTAGAGTCCTTTCTTTTTTTTACTTTTTCTTTTGAATTGGAATATACCCAATTAACAGTGTTGATAATTGCAAATGAACAGCAAAGGGACACATGTATCCATTCTCCCCCAAACTCCACTCCTATTCCAGACTGCCACGTAACATTGAGTAGAGTTCCCTGTGCTATACAGTAGATGCTTGTTGGTTACCTATTTTAAATATAGCAGCGCGTACATGTCCATCCCAATCTCCCTAACTATCCCTTCCCCTATCCTTCCCTCTACCCCAGCAACTATAAGTCATTCTTTTTTTTTTTTTTTTTTTACTTTATTTTACTTTACAATACTGTATTGGTTTTGCCATACATTGACATGAATCCACCACGGGTGTACATGCGTTCCCAAACATGAACCCCCCTCCCACCTCCCTCCCCATAACATCTCTCTGGGTCATCACCATGCACCAGCCCCAAGCATGCTGTATCCTGCGTCGGACATAGACTGGCGATTTGATTCTTACATGATAGTATACATGTTACAATGCCATTCTCCCAAATCATCCCACCCTCTTAAGTCTGTGAATGTCTTTCTATTTTGTGAGTTTGTTTGTATTATTTTAGATTCCACATAGAAGGGATTCCATAAAATACTTCTCCTTTGTCTGACTTACTTCGCTCGGTATGACAATCTCTAGGACCATCCATGTTGCTGCAAATGGCAAGATTAGTTCATTTTTATTAATAGCTTGCAATATTTCATTGTTTAATGGCTAATATTCCATTGTATATATGTACCACATCTTCTTCCAAAAATATGGTAGCTCTATTTTTAGTTTTTTAAGGAACTTCCATACTGTTCTCCATAGTGGTTATACCAATTTACATTCCCATCAACAGTGTAAGAGAGTTCCTTTTTCTTCACACCCTCTTGAGCATTTATTGTTTGTGGATTTTTTTGATGATAGCCATTGTGGCTGGTATGAGGTGATGTTATAGTTTTGATTTGCATTTCTCAAATAGTTAGTGGTATTGAGCCTCTTTTCTTGTGCAAGGGATTTCTGTGTATTATTGTTGAACCTGCAGCTTGACCAAACTCATTGATGAGCTCTAGTAGTTTTCTGGTAGTGACTTTAGGATCTTCTATGTATAATATTAATATCATGTCATCTGCAAACAGTGACAGTTTTATTTCTTTTTCAATTTAGATTCCATTTACTTTTTCTTCTCTGATTGTTGTACCTAGGGCTTCCAAAACTATGTTAAATAAAAGTAGTAAGAGTTAATATTCATGTCTTGTTCCAGACCTTAGAGGGAATGCTTTCAGCTTTCCAACATTGAGCCTGATGTTAGCTGTAGGTTTGTTGTGTATGGCCTTTATTATGTTGAGGTTTGTTCCCTCTATGCCCACTTTCTGGAGAGTTTTTATCATAAATGGGTGCTGAATCTTGTCAAAAACTTTTTCTATATATATTGATATGATCATATGGCTTTTATTCTTCAATTTGTTTATGAGGCATATCCCCTTTATTGATTTGTGGGTATTGAAAAATCTTTGCATGCCTGGGATGAATTTCACCTCATGGTGTATGATCTTTTTAAATATATTGTTGGATTCAGATTGCTAATATTTTGTTGAGGATATTTGCATTGATGTTCATCAGTGATACTGGCCTGTAATTTTCTTTTTTTGTGATATCATTGTCTCATTTTGGTATTAGGGTAATGGTGACCTCATAGAATGAGTTTGGAAGTTTTCCTTCCTCTGCCATATTTTGGAACAGTTTCAGGAGGATAGTTGTTAACTCCTCTAAATATTTTGTAGAATTTGCCTGTGAAGCCATCAGGTCACAGGTTGTTGGGAGTCTTTTAATTACAATTTCAGTGATTTTGATTGGTCTGCTCATATTTTCTATTTCTTCCTAGTTCAGTCTTTGGAGACTGTACTGTTCCAAGAGTTTTTCCATTTCTTCCAAATTATCCATTTTATTGGCATATAGTTGCTCATAGTGGTCTCTTATGCTCCTTTGTATTTGTGGAGTCAGTTGTAACTTCTCCCTTTTCATTTCTAATTTTACTTATTTGAGTCCTCTCCCTTTTTTTCTTGACTAGTCTGACTAAAGGTTTATCAAAGTTGTCTTTTTAGAGAACCAGCTTTTAGTTTCACTGATCTTTGCAATTGCTTTCTTTGTCTCTGTTTCATTTATTTCTGCTCTAGTCTTACGATATTTTCCTTCTACTAACTTTAGGTTTTGTTTGTTCTTTCTCTAGTTGTTCTAGGTGTAAGGTTAGGTTGTTTATTTAAGATTTTTCTTGTTTCTTGAGGTACGATTGTACTGCTATAAGCTTCCCTCCTAGAACTGCTTTTGCTGCATCCCATAGGTTTTGGGGCTTAGGGCTTCCATGGTGGCTCAGACAGTAAGAATCCGCCTGCAGTGCGAGAGACCTGGGTTCAGTCTCTGGATTGGAAAGATACCCTGGAGGAGGGCATGGCAACCTACTCCAGTATTCTTGCCTGGGGAATCCCTATGGACAGAAGACCCCGGTGGGCTAAAGTCCATGGGGTCACAGAGAGTCAGACATGACTAAGCGACAAAGCACGTAGGTTTTGGACAGTTGTGCTTTTATTTTCATTTGTTTCTAGATATTTTTTTTAATTCGTTTGATTTCTTCAGTGATCCATTGGTTGTTTAGTAGTATATTGTTTAGCCACTGCATGTTTGTGTTTTTAATATTTTTCTTATTTCTAGTCTAATCAGTGTTCTGATGAGAGACAATGCTTCATATAATTTCAATTTTCTTTAATTTATTAAGGCTCATAGTGTCAGACACGACTGAATTGACTTAGCAGCATAATGGTGTCATGAGGTCATTCCTGGAGGGTATTCATGTGCACTTGAGAAGAATGTGTAGTATGGTGCTTTGGGATGGAGTGCAGAGCCCTTTCTTTTTAGCTTAAATGTTTTTTCTTTTTAGCTTACATAAGTCCCTTTAACATTTCTTATATGAAAGTTTAATGGTGATAAACTCCTTTAGCTTTAGCTTGTATTGAAAACTATTTATCTCTCCTTCAACTCTGAGAGATAATTTTGCCAGGTAGAGTATTCTTGGTTTGAAGGTTTTGTGTGTGTGTGTTTTTTAATATACTATGAACCTCCCCTGTGGTTTCTCAAGTTTCTGTTAAAAAATATTGTCTTATTTTTATTTCCTTGTATATAACAAATTGTTTTTTTCTTGGTGCTCTTAAGATTCTTTTCTTTAACTTTTGAGATTTTAATTATGATGTCTTGGTGTGGGTCCCCAAGGTAGAGAAGTTTTTAGCCACTATTACTCAAATAAGTTTTCTGTCCCTTTATCCATCTAATTCTGAAGCTCTGATAATGTTATCTAATTCTGAAACTCGAAAAATGTGAATTGTTCATCCACCTGATGTTGTTCCATAAGTTGCTTGACCTGTCTTTACATTTTAAAACTGTTTTCTCTTTGCTGCTCTGAATGAGACCGTTGCCCTCTCCTTGAGTTCATTGATCTTTTCCCCTGGTTCATATAGTCTGCTGTCAAATCCCTGGATTGTATTTTTCAGTTCATCTATTGTATTCTTCAGCTCTATGACTTCTTTTTGTTGTTGATGATGTTCATATCATTTTTACTGCTATTATTGGCTTCATGTTTGCTCCTCTAATAGATAGTATGATTCATATATATATTGTATATATACACACACTCACATACACATATGTATATGAACTGAAGTATAAGTGACTTAAAATGTGTTAGTTTCAGGTGTACAGCGCAATGATTTAGTTTTATATATATGTGTGTGTATATATATGCACACAGATTCTTTTCCCATATAGGTTATTACAAAAAATTGAATATAGTTCCTTGTGCTATACAGTAGGTCCTTGTTGGTTATCTGTTTATATATATTAATACTAGTGTGTGTATGTTAATCTCAAACTCCTAATTTATCCATATCTCACACCTTTCCCTTTTGGTAATGATAAGTTTGTTTTCAGTGTTTACAGTTCTATTTTTATTTTGAAAATAAGTTCATTTGTATCATTTTTTAAGATTCCACTTAAGTGATATCATATATTTGTCTTTCTTCATCTGGCTTAGATAATCTCTAGGTCCATACATGTTGCCACAAATGGCATTATTTTATTCTTTTTTATGGCTAAGTGATATTCCTGTGCATGTTTGGGTTGTGTGTGTATAATCACATCATCTTTATCCATCAGTGGACATTTAGGATGCTTCTGTGTCTTGGTTATTATGAATAGTGCTACTCTGAACATTGGGGGACATGTATATTTTTGAATTAGAGTTTTCTCCAGATGTATGCCCAGGAGTGAGATTACAGATTCATATAGTATCTCTATTTTTAGTCTTTTAGGAAACCTCCATTCTATATTCCATAGTGATTACACCAATTTACATTTCCACCAATAGTGCAGGAAGATTCCTTTTTCTCCATATCCTCTCCAGCATTTGATATTTGTAGATATTTTGATGATGCCAATCTGACTGAAGTGACATTACACCTCAGTTTAGTTTTGATTTGCATTTCCCAAATAGCAATATTGAGCATCTATTCACATTGGCCACTTGTATGTGTTCTTTGGAGAAGTGCCTATTTAGGTCTTTTTTCTACTTTTTTAATTGGGTCATTTGATTTTTTTTTATATGGAGCTGTACAAGCCGTATATTTTGAAAATTAATTCCTTGTCAGTCTCATCATCTGCAAATATTTTCTCCCATTCCACAGGTTGTCTTTTCATTTTGTTTATGGTTTCCTTTGCTGTATAAAATCTTTTAAGTTTCATTAGGTCCCATCTGGGGCTTCCCTGGTAGCTCAGATGATAAAGAATCCAGCAACAATGCAGGAGACCCGGATTTGATCCCTAGATTGGGAAGATCCCCTGAAGAAAGGAATGGCAACCCACTCCAGTATGCTTGCCTAGAGAGGACAGAGGAGCCTGGTGGGTTACAATCCATAGGGTCGCAAACAGTCAGACATGACTGAGCAACTACACTTCAGACTTCAGGTCCCATTTGTTCATTTTTGTTTTCACTTCCATTACTCTAGAAAATGGATTTTAAAAAATACTGCTGAGATTTATGTCAAAAAGTGTTCTGCCTATGTTTTCTTCTAGGAGTTCTAGAGTATCTCCAGTCTTATATTTAAGTTTATAATAGGTAGTCCATTTTGAGTTTATTTTTCTGTATGGTGTTAGAGAATGTTATGAATTTCTTTCTTTTACATGTAGCTGGCCAGTATTGCAGCACCAGTTATTGAAGAGGTTGTCTTTTCTCCAATATGTTTTCTTGCCTCATGTGTCATAAATTGATTGACCATAGGTGTGTCAGTTTATTTCTGGGCTTTCTATCCTGTTCTATTGAACTCTATGTCTGTTTTTGTTCTAGTACCATACTGTGTTGATTACTGTATTTTTTTTTTTAGAATAGTCTGGAGTTTGATCACCCAATTCGTCCAGCTCCATTTTTATTTCTCAAGATTGCTTTGGGTATTTGGAGTGTTTTGTGTCTCCAAAGAAATTTTAATATTTTTTTTGTTCATTTAGTTCTTTGGAAAATGTCATAGGTAATTTAATAGAGACTGTATTGAATCTGTATATTGCTTTGGGTAGTGTAGTTATTTTGACAATATTGATTCTTTTTCTAATCCAAGAACATGGGATATCTTTCCATCTGTCATCTTTGACTTCTTTCATTGACATTTTATAGTTTTTGGAGTATAGGTTTTTGTCTCCTTAGATGGATTTTTTTTCCTAGGTATTTTATTCTTTTTGTTGCAGTGGTAAATGGGATTGTTTCCTTAATTTCCCCTTCTGAGCTTTCACTGTTAGTGTTTAGAAATGCAAGAGATTTCTGTGAATTAATTTTGTATTCAGCAACTTTACTGAATTCAATGATTAGCTCTAGTAGTCTTCTGGCAGCATTTTTAGGATTCTCTAGGTGTAGTATCATGTAATCTGAAAATAGTGACAGTTTTACTTCTTTTCCAATTTGAATTTCTTTTAATTTCCTTTCCTCACTGATTGCTCTGGCTGGGACTTTGAAACCAATGTTGAATAAAAGCAGTGAGAACTGACCTCCTTGTCTTATTCCTGAACTTAGAGGAAATGCTTTTAGCTTTTCACCACTGAGTATGATGTCAGCTGCAGGTTTGTCATGAAGTGAAGTCTCTCAGTCATGTCCGACTCTTTGCGACCACATGGACTGCAGCCAGGCTCAGTCTCCTCCATGGATGTAACTGGGCTCCCCCATCCATGGGTTTTTCTAGGCCAGAATACTGGAATGGGTTGCCATTTCCTTCTCCAAGGTTTGTCATATGTGGCCTTTATTATGTTGAGATATGTACAGTCTATGCCCATTTTCTGGAGAGTTTTGATCACAAAAGGATGATGAATTTTGTCAAAAGTATTTTCTGCATGTATTAATATGATCATATGGTTTTTTTCCCTTCAATTTGTTGATATGATGTGTCACAGTGATTGATATTGAAAAATCCTTGAGTCCCGACTTAGCAGGATCATATCTGGGACTAGATCCTAGATAGATATGATCCTGCTAAGTCGCTTCAGTCATGTCCGACTCTGTGTGACCCCATGGATGGCAGCCTACCAGGCTTCTCCATCCCTGGGATTCTCCAGGCAAGAACACTGGAGTGGGTTGCCGTTTCCTTCTCCAATGCATGAAAGTGAAAAGTGAAAATGAAGTCACTCAGTCATGTCTGACTCTTTGAGACCTCATGGACTGCAGCCTACCAGACTCCTCCTTCCAAGGGATTTTCCAGGCAAGAGTACTGGAGTGGGTTGCCATTGCCTTCTCCTATGATCCTAGATCATATTAATAGTAATAGTCTTATATCTGTTTAATGTATTGTTGGATTCAGTTGATAGTATCTTGTTGAGGATTATTTGGTCCATATTTAATCAGTGATATTGGCCTATAATTTTCCTTTTTGTGGTATCTTTGTGTGGTTTTTGTATCAAGGTTGTGATGGCCTCATAGAATGAGTTTGGGAGCGTTCCTTCGTGTGCAATTTTTTTTTTTTTAATAGTTTCAGAAGGATAGGTGTTAACTTTCTCTGAATGTTTGATGGAATTTGCCTGTGAAACCATCTGGTCCTGGATTTTTGCTTTTTTTAAATTACAGCTTCAATTTAAGTACTTGTGAATGGTCAGTTCATATTTTCTGTTTTATCCTGGTTCAATCTTGGGAGATTATACCTTTTTTTACGAATTTGTCCATTTCTTCCAAGTTGCCCATCTTATTGGCTTGTAGTCTCTTGTGATCCTTTGTAATTTTGTAGTGTTGAGTCTAACATCTATCATATATCTGATTTTATCGATTTGGACCATCTTCCTTTTTTTCTTTAAGAGTGTCTCTAAAGGTTTCTCACTGCGTATCTTTTCAAAGCATTAACTTTTTCATTGTTTTCCTAGACTCTTTCATTTATTTCTGCTCCGATTTTATGATCTTTTTTCCTCCTACTGACTTTAGGTTTTGTTTAATTCTAATTTTTCTAGTTACTTTATGTGTAAGGTTGGATTTTTCTATTTGAGATTTTTTTTTTGTATCCTGATATAATGTTTTATCAGTATGAGCTTCCCTCATATAACTGCTTTTGCTGCATACTGGACTGTTATGTTTTCATTTTCATTTGTCTCTAGGTTTTCTAAAATCTACTCTTTGGTATTCAATGATCCATTGGTTTTTTTAGTAGCATATTGTTTAGCCTCCAAATGTTTGTGCTTTGGGCATTTTTTTTTTTTCTTGTGGTTGATCCATTCTGCCAGGCTGTCTTTTGGTTAGAGCATTTAATCTATTTACATTTAAGGTAATTATCAATACATATATTCTTATTGCCATTTTATTAATTGTTTTTAGATTTCCTTTAATAGTTTTTTATTTTCTTATTATTCTCTTGTGATTTGAGGACTTTAGTGTTGTATGGAATCATTTCTCTTTTTTGTGTGCATATCCCTTTTAGATTTTTGTTTTGTGGTTACTAGGAGATTTTACATCGCAGTCTGTATAATATACAGGGTTGTTTTAGGTTGCTGGTCTCTTAATTTTAAATGCACTTGAAATATTCTGCATTTGTACTCTCCAGCTCTCAAAACAACTGGTTCTGAGATATCTGTATGTGAATGGTTTCCTTTCTTTACTGTATAGTTCCTTTACCTGTGAGCATTCCCATTTCATAATTTTCTTGTTTCTAGTTGTAGCATTTTGTTTTCTGCTTAGAGAAGTTTCTTTAGCATTTGCTGCAAGGCTGGTCTGGTATGTTAAATTCTCTTAGCTTTTGCTTGTCTGTAAAGCTCTTTATTTCTCCATCAAATCCAAATAAGATCCTTGCTGGGTACAGTATTCTTAGTTGTGGGTTCTCCCCTTGCATCATAGTAAATATAAATGACACTTCATTTCTGACATATAGAGATTATACTGAAAAATCAGCTGATACACATGTAGGAATTCCCATATATCTTATTCGTTTTCCCTTATTTCTTTTGATATTCCTTTTTGCCAACTTGATTACTGTTAGTCCTGCCTGGACCTCTCTGTGCTTCCTGCACTTTGGTGACTGTTTTCTTTCTCATGTTAGAGAAGTTTTCAACTATTATCTCTTCAAATATTTTCTCAGGCTCTTTTTTTTTTCTCCTTCTGAGACACTGATATTGTGAATATTGGTGCATTTGACCTTGTCCCAAATGTCTCTTAACCTGTCTGCATTTCATTCTTTTCTCTTTATTCTCTTCCGTGGGAGTGATTTTTCACCCCCTCTGTCTTCCGGTTCACTTATCCATCCTTTTACCTCACTTATTCTGCTGTTGATTCCTTCTAAGTATATTTTTTCATTTCAGTTATTGTGTTCTTCTGTGTTGTTCTTTATATTTTCTAATTCCTTATTAAAATTTTCTTATAATTGCTCACTCTGGGCATCCATTCTTTTCTGCATTCTTGAATCATCTTTATGATCATTATGTTGAACTCTTTTTTGGGTAGATTGCCCCTATTTCTGCATCACTTAGTTGTTCTTCTTGTGTTTTATCTTGTCCCTTTATCTGGAAGAAACATATTCCTTTGCCATCTCATTTTTTAAAAATTTCTAATGATGTTGCTATGTTTGTAGTAAGTTTATTATTTTTATCAAGTTGGAGATGTGGCCCTTTGTAGGGGATAGCTTTCATCATCCAGTGGCCAAGGACCAGCTTGTCCTCGCGTAGGTTCTGACCTGTGTTTGCAGACTGTTCCACAGGCTGTAGGATTCTAGGTTTCTTGCTTCTGTTGTCTTCTCTGTGGTGGGTGAGACTGGTCTAGAGGTTTGTGCAGGCTTACTGGTAGCAGGGGCTGGTACCTGTTGACTGGTGAGTGGAATTGCGTCTTGATCTTCTGGTGGGCATTACTGTGTCAAGGGGTATGTCTAGAGGTAGCTGTGCGGTCAGGAAGTCCTTAGACAGCCCGTCTGCGATGAGTGGGCTGTGTTAGACAGCTTGTCTGCAGATGAGTGGGCTGTGTTCCTGTCCTGTTGGTAGCTTGGCCTGAGGTATGCCAGCATTGAAGCCTTCAGGCTGTTGGGTGAGGCCAGGTCTTCGTGCTAATGACCCAAGCAAGGGTCTTGGTGTCTAGCTCTGTTGTGACCCCTACCTCTTCTCCCAAAGAGATCCACTGCCACCCGTATCTCCCCAGGAGATCCTCTGAGATCAGCAGGTAGGTTAGGCCCAGACTTCTGTGAAGTCACAACTTTTGACCTGGTTATGAGAGACTTTATGTGCACACTTAAAGAATAGAATCTCTGTTTTCCCCTGTCTTGTGGAGCTCCTGTGATCATGGCTCACTGGCCTTCACGGTCAAATGCTCTGAGGGCTCCTCCTCCCAATGCCAGACCCCTAGGCTGGGGAGAGTTACTTGGGATCAGAGCTCCCACTCCTGTGGGAAAACTTCTGTGATGTATTATTCTCTAGTTTGTGGATTATCCATCTGGGCGGTATGGGATTTGATTATATGATGAGTGTGCCCTTCCTACTGTCTCATTGTGTCTTCTTCTTTATGGCTTTGGATGTAGAATATCTTTTTTGGTAGGTTGCAGGCTTCCCAGAGGGTGCTAATGGTAAAGAATCCACCTGCCAATGCAAGAGATGCAGGTTCAGTCCCTAGTTGATAAGATCCCGTGAAGTAGGAAATGGCAACCCACTCCAGCATTCTTATTTCTTACACTCCAGCATCCATTCCATGGACAGAGGAGCCTGGCAGGCTGTAGTCCATGGGGATGCAAAAAGTAAGACATGACTGAGCACACACACAGTCTTTTTTATTGATGGTTTTTCAGTAGTTTGTGTGATTTTGGTGCGTTTGTGAGAAGAGATGAGCTCAAGGTCATTCTAATCCACCACTTGTCTGCAGTCCCCAGCTCTGTGACTTCTATTTCAGTTCAGTTCAGTCGCTCAGTCATGTCCGACTCTTTGTGACCCCATGAATCACAGCACGCCAGGCCTCCCTGTCCATCACCATCTCCCGGAGTTCACTCAAACTCATGTCCATCGAGTCGGTGATGCCATCTAGCCATCTCATCCTCTGTCGTTCCCTTCTTCTCCTGCCCCAAATCCCTCCCAGCATCAGAGTCTTTTCCCATGAGTCAACTCTTCGCATGAGGTGGCCAAAGTACTGGAGTTTCAGCTTTAGCATCACTCCTTCCAAAGAAATCCCAGGGCTGATCTCCATTCAGAATGGACCGGTTGAATCTCCTTGCAGTCCAAGGGACTCTCAAGAGTCTTTTCCAACACCACAGTTAAAAGTGGTACTTGTTAAATATTTTCTATCTCTTATTGAAGTTCTCAGAGTGTTCATACTTTTCCTGAGTTCTATCAGCATCTTTATGACCTTACTTTGAACTCTTTTATCAGGTAATATACCTACCTCCATTTCATTGAAGTCTCGTTCTAAGATGTTATTTTGTTTTTCATTTGGAACATATATCTCTGTTTCTTCATATTGGTAAACTCTTTGTGTTGGTTTCTATGCATCAGATAAACAGCTACCTCTCCCAGTCATGAAAGAGTAGCCTTGTATAGGAGATGAAATTTATCTTTTAGCTCAGATTAGTTGCTCAGTCATGTCTGACTCTCTGCGACCTCATGGACTGAAGCACGCCAGGCTTCCCTGTCCATCACCAACTCCCTGGAGCCTGCTTAAATTTATGTCCATCGAGTCAGAGATGCTATCCAAACTCTCATCTTTGCCATCTCCTTCTCCTGCCTTCAATCTTTCCCAGCATCAGGGTCTTTTCCAAGGAGTAGGTTCTTCACATCAGGTGGCCAAAGTAGTGGAGTTTCAGCTTCAACATCAGTCCTTCCAATGAATAATCAGGACTAATTTCCCTGGAGATGGACTGATTAGATCTTGCTGTCCAAGAACTCTCAAGAGTCTTCTCCAACACCACAGTTCAAAAGCATCAATTCTTTGGCACTCAGCTTCCTTTATAGTCCAACTCTCATATCCATACATGACTACTGAAAAATCATAGCTTTGACTAGACGGACCTTTGTTGGTAAAATAATATCTCTGCTTTTTAATATGCTGTCTAGCTTTTGTTCATAGATTTTCTTCCAAGAAATAAGCATCTTTTAATTTCATGGCTGCAGGCACCATCTGCAGTGATTTTGGAGCCCCCCAAAATAAAGCCTGACACTGTTTCCACTGATGCCCCATCTATTTGCCATGAAGTGATGGGACTGGATGCCATGATCTTGGTTTTCTGAATGTTGAGTTTTAAGCCAACTTTTTCACTCTTCTCTTTCATTTTCATCAAGAGCCTCTTTAGTTCTTCATTTTCTTCCATAAGGGTGGTGTCATCTACATCTCTGAGGTTATTGATATTTCTCCCAGCAATCTTGATTCCAGCTCGTGCTTCATCCAGCCCAGCATTTTGTATGATGTGCTTTGCATATAAGTTAAATAAGCATGGTGACAATATATAGCCTTGACATACTCCTTTACTGATTTGGAACCAGTCTATTGTTCCATGTCCAGTTCTAACTGTTGCTTCCTGACCTGCATACAGATTTCTCAGGAGGCAGGTCAGGTGGTCTGGTATTCCCATCTCTTGAAGAATTTTCCACAGTGTGTTGTGATCTACACAGTCAAAGGCTTTGGCGTAGGCAATAAAGCAAAAGTGGGTGTTTTTCTGGAACACTTTTTCAATGATCCAACGGATGTTGGCAATTTGATCTCTGGCTCCTCTTCTAAAACCAGCTTGAATATCTGGAAGTTCACTGTTCACGTACTATTAAGTCTGGCTTGGAGAATTTTGAGAATTACTTTGCTAGAGTGTGAGATGGGTGCAATTGTGTGGTAGTTCGAGCATTCTTTGACATTGCCTTTCTTTGAGATGGGCATGAAAACTGATTTTTTCCAGTCCTCCAGTCTTGTGGCCCCTGCTGAGTTTTCCAGATTTTTCCTGCCCTAACTCTTTATTTTCTCTCAGCCCTTTTTTGATTATCCAGGCAGCCCATTTTTTTAAATTTATGTTTTAATTGATAATTGCTTTACAGAATTTTGTTGGCTTCTGCCAAATATCAACATGAATCAGCCGTAGGTGGACACATGTCCTGTCCCTCTGGCATCTCCCTCCCTATTCCACCCCTCTAGGTTGTTACAGAGCCCCTGTTTGAATTTCCTGAGTCATACAGCTAATTCCCATTGGCTATATATTTTACATATGCTAATATAAGTTTCCATGTTACTCTCTCCATACATCTCACTGTCTCCTTTTTACCCACCCCTGCTCCATATCCATAAGTCTCTTCTGTATGTCTCTATGTCTGTGTCTCCATTGCTTCCCTGAAAATAATTTCATCAGTACCATCTTTCTGGATTTCTTATATATGCATTAGTATATGATATTTATCTTTCTGACTTACTTCACTCTGTAATAGGCTCTGGATTCATTCACCACATTAGAACTGACTCAAATGTGTCCCTTTTTATGGTTGAGTAGTATTCCATTATATATATATATGTGTGTGTGTGTGTGTGTGTGTGTATATATCACAGCTCCTCCATTCATTTGTCAATGGACATCTATTCTGCTTCCATGCTCTAGCCTTTGTAAATAATGCTGCACTGATCATTGGAGTACATGTGTCTTTTTCAATTTTGGTTTCCTCAGGGTATATGCCTAGTAGCAGGATCACTGGGTCATATGGTGGTTTTATTCCTAGTTTTTTAAGGACTCTCCATACTGTCTTCCATAGTGGCTGTATCAATTACATCCCCACCAACAGTGCAAGAGGGTTCCCTTTTCTCCACACCCAGCATTTATTGTTTATTGACTTTTTGTTGATGGTCATTCTGACTGGTTTGAGGTGATAGCTCATTGTAGCTTTGATTTGCATTTCTCTAATAATGAGTGATGTTGAGTATCTTTTCATGTGATAGTTAGCCATCTGTATGTTTTCTTTGGAGAAATGTCAGTTTAGGTCTTTTTCCCACTTTTTGATTTTTTTTTTTTCTGGTATTGACTTGTATGAGCTGTTTGTATAATTTGGAAATTAACCCTTTATCATTTGCTGTTATTTTCTCCCATTCTGAGGGTTGTCTCTTTACCTTGTTTATAATTTCCTTTGCTGTGCAAAAGCTTTAAAGTTTAATTAGGTTCCACTTGTTTATTTTGTTTTTATTTCCATTATTCTAGGAGTTATTTCCAACATTCTATCTTCCAGCTCACTTATCCATTCTTTTGCCTCAGATATTTTGCTATTGATTCCTTCTAGAATATTTTTAATTTCAGTAATTGTGTTATTTGTCTCTGTTTATTCTTTAATTCTTCTAGGTCTTGGTTAATTTATTCTATCATTTTCTCAATTCTATTTTCAAGGTTTTGGGTCATCTTTACTACCATTATTCTGAATTTTTTTTCAGGTGGTTTGCCTATTTCCTCTTCATTTATTTGGACTTGTGTGTCTCTAGGTTGTTATTTGTTTGTGCAGTATTTCTCTGCCTTTTCTTAACTTATTGTGTTTGAAGTCCCCTTTTCCCAGGCTTTGAGGTTGAATTCTTTCTTCCTTTTAGTTTCTTCCCTTGTAAGGTTAGTCCAGTGGTTTGTGTAAGCTTCATGTAGGGGATGACTTGTGCAGACATTCTGGTGGCAGGAGGTGAGGTGTTTTTTTTCCCCTCTGAGGGGCAGGGCTGGGTGTGGTAATCCTGTCTGCTGATCACTGGGTTTGTATTTTGTCGTCTTTGGATGAGGCATCCTGCATAGGGTGCTGCTGGCAGTTGGGTGATGCTTGATCTTATGTACAAGTGGTTGCCTTTGTGGGAGTTCTCACTAATTAATACTCCCTAGGCTGAAATTAAAAGATGCTTACTCCTTGGAAGAAAAGTTATGACCAACCTAGATAGCATATTCAAAGCAGAGACATTACTTTGCCAACAAAGGTCCATCTAGTCAAGGCTATGGTTTTTCCTGTGGTCACATATGGATGTGGGAGTTGGACTGTGAATAAGGCTGAGCACCGAAGAATTGATGCTTTTGAACTGTGGTGTTGGAGAAGACTCTTGAGAGTCCCTTGGACTGCAAGGAGATCCAACCAGTCCATTCTGAAGGAGATCAGTCCTGAGTGTTCTTTGAAAGGAATGATGCTAAAGCTGAAACTCCAGTACTTTGGCCACCTCATGTGAAGAGTTGACTCATTGGAAAAGACTCTGATGCTGGGAGGGATTGGGGGCAGGAGGAGAAGGGGACGACAGAGGATGAGATGGCTGGATGGCATCACGGACTTGATGGACGTGAGTCTGAGTGAACTCCGGGAGATGGTGATGCACAGGGAGGCCTGGCGTGCTGTGATTCATGGGGTCACAAAGAGTCGGACACGACTGAGTGACTGAACTGAACTGACTGAACTGATATATATTAAAGATTAACTACAGTGGGAAAAGAACAGTAGGAAAAGCAAATAAAAGAATAAATGTAGAAAAAATAATACATTTTAAAAATGTAAAAGTTAAAAGGAAAAAATAAAAGGCAAACCCCACAGAACCGCATAATGCCCAATGTAGAGGCAGAAACATATAAAAGAAAAAAGGGGGATTAAAAGAAAACTCAAAACTTAAATGGATTTATATAGCTTAAATAGTACTAATGAAATCAATAACTACAACAACAGTGAAAAAAAGGGATAAAAAGGAAGAAAAAATCCAGAAGCAACTACAGAACAAGTTAAAATATAAGAATAATAAATGTTTTTCTTGAGTCTTCTGCTGTCAGAGACTTGCTGTCCATCTCACCTCCCTAGGAGGCCCTCCAGCACTGGGCTGGTCTCTAGACCTGCTGTGCCAGTGAAGAAGGAATTCATAGGGCCTGGACTCCATCTTAGGCCTGTTCATGCTGATCATGCTTGGCCGCCTTTCCAATGGACTCTGAACACTGTGTTTAGTGCCTATGAAAACAAGAACAGAAGGATAAGACCCCCTCCAGACAGGGGAACCTTGAAGATCGTATCTAGGTTACTCATCACATAAGAGAAAACATACACTAATCACCCCTTCCTCCAGACATGCCATAAATTTTTCTGTATCTATTGGAGTGTAACCTCGGGTTTATTGATTATTGGCCAATTGTTTGACTGTTTGCGCACATGAGCACATAGCACGTGAATGATGGGGTTATTGGGATTGTATTTTCCTTGGTTTATGTAAGTCTCAAGGAATTTGGAGTGATGGGTTCAGACACATACACATGGGGTATAAAAGATTTTCACAAATGCTGGTTGGGGTCCTTGGCTGAGAGGAGACTCTTCCTTGGGCCCGCCGATGTAATAAACCACACTCCACTATCTGCATTGTCCTTCTGAATGAGTGTGTTTCCCAGAATGCGTGGCTACAACACCAGCAACTCAGACTCTAATCTAGTCCTACTCATGTATGTTCTTGCCTCCAATGTCCACAGCTCTCAGAACTAGTGCTTTTTCTTTCGTAGGAACACTCATTGTCCTTTTATATATTCCACAGACACAGTTGCCTAGTTGAATGTGTGGATTTAATCTGCAGTTTGTACAGCTGGTGGGAAGGTTTGGAGTCCTCTTCCTTAGCCACATTGCCCCTGGGTTTCAACTGTTTCTTTATCTCTACCTCCACATGTGAGTCATCCACAGGGGTTTGCTCCTGAGGCTGCCCTGGAGTACTTGGGTCTGTTCCAGTGAGGGGCAGGTGTTGAGGTGATACAGCTGCTTAGGTCACAGGGGCCCAGGCAGCATAAGGTACTCAGGGGAGCCAGCAGCTAAGGCAGCAGGAAATACGCTGCTCTGGAAAAGCATGGCAACCCACTCCAGTATTCCTGCTTGGAGAATTCCACGGACAGAGAAGCCTGGCAGGCCACAGTCCACAGGGTTGCAGTGTCAGACACAGCTGAAGCGACCCTGCATGCATGGATGTTGAACTTTTTTAGCCTCTGGCAGCTCTGTCTCGGTGGGGATCATGGAGGCATGGAGGTGCCACAGTTGCTTGGATCATGGGGACCCTGGCAATGCCAGCTACATAAGAGCACCAGCAGTTATTGTCACAGAAGATATAGCACTATTAGGGCTTTTTCTAACCTGTCACAGCTCTGCCCCAGTGAGAACTGAGTGAGAAGGTGGTGCAGCTGCTTGGGTCATGGGGATCCTGGCGGCACCAAGTGCGCAGGGACATGAACTGGCTCAGCCACAGAAACTATGGCCCTATCAGAGCATTTTTCTAGCCTCTGGCAGCTGGCGATCAGAAGGCCTCTTTAGCCGGTCCTTCTCTGTTGCTCTGCCCATTCAGGCCTTTAGAGGTCTCCCTGGCTGGGGTCCTTCTCTGTTGCTCATCATGTCAGGCACTTAAAGGGGCCCCCGGCTGGGGTCCTACTGTGCTGTTAGATGGGTCAGGTGCTTAAAGGGCCAGTCTGTTCAACTGTCCCTGCCCCTGTGGGAGGAGAGAGAGGCTACAGTCATGGCTCCAACCCCTATGCATGACTTGGCAGTATCACATTACCTCCACAGCTGCCTGGTTTTCCTCCACAGGTCTTTCCCACCACAATCTCCTCGCTCATGTCTCCTCAGGCTGTGTCCCTGAAGTCAACAACAGACCTCACCCTGGGATTGTTCCACAATCCCTATGCTCCAGCTCCCAGCTGCTCTGCCTTTTTGGGGACCCAAGTCCCTGTCCATATGGCTGCAACAGAGATTGTGTGAGTCTCATTCCATTTAGACTGTTGCAGATCAGCTGCTTCACTCTCAGCCTCAAATGTTACTTGTCTGTCCCAAACGTATGCCCCTATGTGGGGATTGGACCCCTGGTCAGTTTCCCCCACCCACCAAGGGTACATTCAGTCCTATGAATTCTCTTTCTGCCCCTACTTCCTTTGTCCTACCGAGTTTTGCATTATTCTTTTCCAGTGGGGAGGTACTCCTGCCCACTCTCAGCTGGTGTTCTGCAAGCTGTTTCTTCTCTGAAGGTGTATTCCTAATGTATCCCTCAAGAGAGATCTTCTCCTCCACCACCTTGTTCTCTAGCCCATTTTATTTTTAGTGGCTCTCAGTGGTTGTGCTAAGACCTGTCAGTGTCCTAACGGGGAGGATCTCAGTCAGTACCCAAATTCAGGCTGATTGGAAACCAGACATTCAGGCAGCAGTTTAAGTATGTAAATACACACCATCCTGTGGAAACACAAGCACAGTCCCTGCTGGTCACCAGAATCAGGTGATCTGTAAGTGTCCCTGGATGGCAGTTGCAGAAATCAGGATTCCAAATAAGGATATAAGCTACTCTCCAAGAGATACTCATGAGGTTTATTGGGACAGAGGAAGAGCACAAAGATTGTGTCCCCCAGTCTGTGTTCCCTGGAAGGGCCTCCTTAGGTCCTTAGTTGCATGCCAACCAGAAGCCTGCCTGCCCCCCACCAGCCCTACCCTGGCCAAAGCTCCAGGATAATAAACACGCCTCTTTTACAGAAAGACTGGGGGCATTTTCAAGTCTGTTGTTTTTATTATGCCCTGAGGGTGGTAGCCTGCCAGTCTCTATAATTGTTACAAATCCCATGGGGTCCATAAACACAAGCCCCTTTGGTCACTGGCCAGGCAATCAAGAGATCCCCTGGCAAGAGTCACAAATACCAAGGAACATGGTATAAAAACTGTGGCACTAGGTGCGTGTAAAAGCTCTTTCCCACCCCACCCCCATCCACCCACTAGGAGGTACTAAAACTTTGGAGTACGGTCATGGGGAAGTATGAAGGTAGTATCTGACCTCCAATTTCTCTTACAAAAATTACAGTCAACCCTTTAGATATGTGTCTAGTTTAGAAGCCTATCCCTCAGATGTCATCTGTGATAGTAAGCTAACTGATCACTTTCACAGATTCAACTCCTGTATCTGTTGCCTCTTGCTGTGCCAGGGGTGGGATTCAGAGGCAGAGGGATGGGATGGGTGTGGGGATAGCTGTTTAAGAACTCTTTCTCCATTGGTCATAGTCCTATGAGACCCATGAACATAAGTCCTACTGACTATCAGAATTAAGTGATGTCAGGTGTTCACAGCTATAAAAATCAGAAGCAAAAAAAAGAAAAAATCTCTCCTTTCTGAGAAATACTGGTGAGCTATTGAAAGGTAGAAGGAGAGTGCATAGATTGTGTTCATGAGGCTCTTTTCTCTGAAAACTTTCCCAGAGGTCCCTAGTTGTGGGCAAAACTAGAAGATTGCCCCTGAGGCTGAAGCACCAGCACAATTGGCTTCCTTCACAGATAGAGTGAGGGTATATTTCAGTCTGTCTGTGCAGTCCCTTGGAAGTGATAGTCAGCCCAGAACTCTCTGCTTGTTATGGTCCCATGGGACTTAGGATTGCAAGTCCTCATGGCCTCCAGAGCCAGATGATTAAAAGGCATGCCAGGGGCAGCTTCAGAAACTGGGGCACTGCATCACTTGGCACCACTGGCATAATGCTCAAAGTAGAAGCCTCGATTAATTTTACAAGACAAGCTTTAAATGATAGTATGATGGGAATTGCTGCCTTAAAATCAGAACAGGCTTTAATATGCAAATCTCTAATCCAAAATAGAATGGCATTAGATATATCAACAGCAGCACAAGGAGGAACCTGTGCCATAATTCATACAGAATGTTGTGGATGTATACCTGATTACTTACAAAAGCTGTCTGATTCACTTCAAGATCTGAAAAGTCAAGTCCAGGCAATGGCTGATTCCACTCCTCCTTTTGGGACTGCCTTATGGAACTGGATATCAACTTCCATTTGGTGGAAACCCCTGATCCTGATAAGAAGACTTATTGTGCTCTTATTGCTTTCTGACCTTTGTATTCTAAATTGTCTCCCTTGCTTTGTAATGTCTCTCATGCTGTGCTGTGCTTAGTCGCTCAGTCGTGTCTGACTCTTTGCAACCCAATGGACTGCCACCTGCCAGGCTCCTCTGTCCATGGGGATTCTCCAGGCAGTAATACTGGAGTGAACAGCCATGCCCTCCTCCAGGGAATTTTCCCAACCCGGGGATCGAACCCACATCTCCTGCACTGCAGGTGGATTCTTTACCATCTGAGTCATCAGAGAAGCCCAGTGTCTCACATAGAAGCTATCAAACAGAATTACAGAAATGGAGCCTAGGATTATATACAAAGGTCCACTAGATCAACCCACTGGTGGAGACCTAACTGCCATCTCCTATCAACACCCTTAAACAGCTCAAATAAGCCAGATCAGTCATCCCCTCTTTTCCCATAATGGCAATTAGAGTCTCCATCTCTAAAGGGAAGATTGAGGTAGAAATTTCTAGGTAATCAGTGTAGGACTCTAAGACCTAGGTGGTGTTTTCAATAAACATCTCGCTCACTTAGCCTAAAGTTATACCCTTTGTCCTGAATTCCTGAAATGTGTCTTTGGTCTGATAAATTATCAGCACTGAGATCCAGGGAAGGGCAGTAATTAACTTCTGTTCCATGTGCCTGAGAGAAAAACAACTGGTGATCATTAATCTTTAGCCTGTATATCTGGTCCTTTGTGAAATGGCCAGGGGGCATGAAAAAGTGTGGTGACTTAATCCAGGGATCAAGAGAAGCCATAAAGATGTTAAGCATCTTGACCTTTAAACTGATTGGATAAAATTGATGTATTTAAGGACAAAAACCAACCAAATGTACAGATTAATACTGGTAAAGATATAAAACTACTGTAATCCCTGCCTTGTGGAAGACTCTTTACCCCTCTCAGTGTCTGTTCTGAGAGTTTTGTACTTACCCTCTCTTTAATAAATCCTATTCCCTTGCTGGGGAAAAAAAAAAAAAAAAACTGGGACACCAGACACATAAAAGCTCTACTCTTTGAGATTCTTGTGCTCTGGATCATGGCAGAGGAAAAGCATGAAGATGATGCCCCTGGCAGGTGGAGAACATGTCGATGGAAAATAGATACCTAAGATGGCACCTGCCAGCTTGAAAAAAGCATAGGGAAAAAGTATAGATAGCATCTGCTATCTATAGAAAAATACCGTGCCTGTTGGCCAGTATGAGGCAGAGTGAGAACGCAAAGGCGGTGCCTGCCAGCCAGCAGGCCCCTAGATGTGTTCTAAATTAGACGCATGCCCCTCAGGTCAACCCTTTATTTTTTTTTTACTTTTTAAAAATAATTTTATTTATCTGGCTGTGCTGGGTCCTCGATGCTACAACAGGCCTCTTTTCTAGTTATGGTGAGCCAGGGATACTCTAGTTGAAATACACAGGCTTCTCATTGTGGTGGCTTCTCCCGTTGCTAAGCACAGGCTCTAGAGCAAATGGGCTTCAGTAGAGAAGTGCAAGGGCTCATTAGTTATGGTTTCTGGCCTTTAAAGCACAGGCTCAATAGCTGTGGCACACAGGCTTAATTGCTGCAGGGTATGTGCTGTCTTCCCAGATCAAGGATTGAACCCATGTCTCCTGTACTGACAGACAGGTTCTTCACTCAGCCACCAGGGAAGCCCCCAGGTCAACACTTTAAAATTAGCAAATGAGCCCCATTCACATGAATCTGAGTACTCTTGATTGTCTGCTTCTGTACTGGATCCTGGGACAAATGAATCCAAGCACACAGCCCTTTAAGAGCTGTTTTTCAGATTGCTGTGGACTGAGGGTCTTACGGACTCAAGCCTGGTTAGTTTTCAAAGGTAAAAATTTTGGTGGCTCATCTCCCAAATGCAGGTCTTAAAAGTTGGGGTGCCTGATTCAAAACATTCAAACCC
Organism: Capra hircus; assembly: GCF_001704415.2. Lineage (NCBI taxonomy): Eukaryota > Metazoa > Chordata > Mammalia > Artiodactyla > Bovidae > Capra > Capra hircus. The sequence continues at coordinate 56,012,329 of NC_030813.1, forward strand.
CTTGCTCTTAAGGAAGAAGCTCTGGATTTTGAGTCCCACCCCCCCCGCCAGTTGTGGGATGCTACATGGTGGTTGAGATTTTTTTATGAGATGTATAGGAATCTTAAGGTGGATCTTTTCTTGTATATCAGATGTATAAGAATTGCTCAGTTTTAAGGTTTTTCTTGGAGGAAATTGTGCCATACATAGCTACAGATTCAGTGTGTCTACAGCAGGAGGTGAATGTGCAATCTTCCTATGTAACCATCTTAAGCCAGAACCCTATTGCCATACTATTAACCTTGCTTCATTCCCATGCTTTGTGAGAACCTTTGTCCCCTTTCCCTTCAAACAAGTTCCTTTTGTACTGTGAAGCCTTTGAGATTACATTATGCTGATAATCTTCCCAAATGTTCTTGACTCTGCAAGTCACGGCATTCACTCTTGCCATCTCCTGTTTGATCACTTCCAATTTGCCATGATTCATGGACCTAACATTCCAGGTTCCTATGCAATATTGCTCTTTACAGCATTGGACCTCACTTCCATCACCAGTCACATCCACAACTGGGTGTTGTTTTTGCTGTGGCTCCATCTCTTCATTCTTTCTGGAGTTAATTGGAAGTGATCAAACAGGAGATGGCAAGAGTGAATGTCAACATTTTAGGAATGAGTGAACTAAAATGGACTGGAATGGGTGAACTTAACTCAGATGACTATTACATCTACTACTGTGGGCAAGCATCCCTTAGAAGAAATGGAGTAGCCATCATAATCAATAAGAGTCCAAAATGCAGTACTTGTATGCAGTCTCAAAAACGACAGAATGATCTTTGTTTCGAAGGTAAACCATTCAATATCACAGTAATCCGAGTTTATGCCCCAACCAGTAATGCTGAAGAAGCTGAAGTTGAATGGTTCTATGAAGACCAACAAGACCTTCTAGAATTAACACCCCCCAAAATATGTCCTTCTAATTACAGGGGACTGGAATGCAAAAGTAGGAATTGAAGAGATACCTGGAGTACAGAATGGCCTTGGAGTATAGAATGAAGCAAGGCAAAGGTTAATAGAGTTCTGCGAAGAGAATGCACTGGTCATAGCAAACACCCTCTTCCAACAACACAAGATAAAACTCTACACGTGAACATCACCAGATGATCGGCACTGAAATCAGATTGATTATATTGTTTGCAGCCAAAGATGGAGAAGCTCTATACAGTCAGCAAAAACAAGACCGGGAGATGACTATGGCACAGATCATGAACTCCTTATTGCCAAATTCAGACTTAAATTGAAGAAAGCAGGGAAAACTACTAGACCATTCAGGTATGACCTAAATCAAATTCCTTATGATTATATAGTGGAAGTGAGAAATAGATTGAAGGGACTAGATGTGATAGACGGAGTTCCTGATGAACTATGGACAGAGGTTCATGACATTGTACAGGAGACAGGGATTAAGACCATCCTCAAAATGGCTGTCTGAGGAGGCCTTACAAATAGCTGTGAAAAGAAGCCAAAAGCAAAGGAGAAAAGGAAAGATATACCAATTTGAATGCAGAGATCCAAAGAATATCAAAAAAGAGATAAGAAATCCTTCCTCATTGATCAGTGCAAAGAAATAGAGGAAAACAATAGAATGGGAAAGACTAGACATCTTTTCAAGAAAATTAGAGATACCAAAGGAACATTTCATGCAAGGGCTCAATAAAGGACAGAAATGGTATGGACCTAACAGAAGCAGAAGATATTAAGAAGAGGCGGCAAGAATACACAGAAGAACTGTACAAAAATTATCTTCATGACCCAGATAACCATGATGGTGTGATCACTCTCCTAGAGCCAGACATCCTGGAATGTGAAGTCAAGTGGGCCTTAGGAAGCATCACTACGAACAAAGCTAGTGGAGGTGATGGAATTCCAGTAGAGCCATTTCAAATCCTAAAAGATGGTGCTGTGAAAGTGCTGCACTCAATATGCCAGCAAATTTGGGAAACAGCAGTGGCCACAGGACTGGAAAAGGTCAGTTTTCATTCCAATCCTTAAGAAAAGCAATGCCAAAGAATGCTCAAACTACTGCACAATTGCACTCATCTCACATGCTAGTAAAGTAATGCTCAAAATTCTCCAAGCCAAGCTTCAGCAATACATGAACCGTGAACACCCTGATGTTCAAGCTGGTTTTAGAAAAAGCAGAGGAACCAGAGATCAAATTGCCAACATCCGCTGGATCAATGAAAAAACAAGAGCGTTCCAGAAAAACATCTATTTCTGCTTTATTGACTATGCCAAAGCCTTTGACTGTGTGGATCACAATAAACTGTGGAAAATTCTGAAAGAGATGGGAATACCAGACCACCTGACCTGCCTCCTGAGAAATCTGTTTACAGGTCAGTTAGAACTGGACATGGAACCACAGACTGGTTCCAAATAGGAAAAGAAGTGCATCAGTGCTGTATATTGTCACCCTGCTTATTTAACTTATATGCAGAGCACCTCTTGAGAAATGCTGGGCTGGATGAAGCACAAGCTGGAATCAAGATTGCTGGGAGAAATAAGAAAAACCTCAGAGATGTAGATGACACCACCCTTATGGAAGAAAATGAAGAACTAAACAGCCTCTTGATGAAAGTAAAAGAAGAGAGTCAAAAAGTTGACTTAAAGCTCAACATTCAGAAAATGAAGATCATGGCATCTGGTCCCATCACTTCATGGGAAATAGACGGGGAGACAGTGGAAACAGTGGCAGAGTTTATTTTGGGGGGCTCCAAAATAACTGCAGATATTGACTGCAGCCATGAAATTAAAAGACGCTTACTCCTTGGAAGAAAGCTTATGACCAACCTAGATAGCATATTAAAAAGTAGAGACATTACTTTGCCAAGAAAGATCCATCTAGTCAAAGCTATGGTTTTTCAGTAGTCATGTATGGATGTGAGAGTTGGACTATAAAGAAAGCTGAGTGCCAAAGAATTGATGCCTTTAAACTGTGGTGTTGGAGAAGACTCTTGAGAGTTCCTTGGACTGCAAGGGGATATAACCAGTCCATCCTAAAGGAAATCAATCCTGAATGTTCATTGGAAGGACTGATGTTGAAGCTGAAACTCCAATATTTTGGCCACCTATTGCAAAGAACCAACTCATTTGAGAAGACCCTGATGCTGGGAACTATGAAGGCAGGAGGAGAAGGGGATGACAAGAGGGTAAGATGGTGATGGCATCACAAACTCAATGGACATGAGGTTGAGTAGGCTCCAGGAGTTGGTGATGGACAGGAGGAGGCATAGGGTGCTGTAGTCCATGGGGTCACAAAGAGCTGGACATGACTGAGCGACTGAACTGCAAGTCACTGTGATTAAGATGGGCAGCAGGCCTTGAGCGAGATGCCTTCAAGAACAGTGTGGATGCCAACTAACGGATAATTAGGGAGCATCTCTGAGTAAAAACTCTACACCTTAAAACATATTAATTCTGAGAGTTTGTGTAGGCAACAAACTAGGCAACCAAGAGAGGAACAGGGAAGGAAAGAGAACCGTGATTTATGAAGGAGGTGGTAGACTAGAGAGAGTTGTTTAAGAAAATGGCTATTTTAGCAGAATGTGTAGACTCATAGTTAGAAGGATTTGTTATGAGAAAGTAGATGAAGTAAACTGTACAAATGTACTCTTGTGATTACCCTTGGATGAAAAAAGAAACATTTAGTTAAAATTGGTGAATAATTTTAGCATTTGCAAGTTGAGTCCTATTTTCCTTATAAAATATTTTTTTGTTCTGTTTGCCTACTTTCTTCTTCTTTCCAGTGACATCTGGAGAGATGGCCAACAGAGTAGGGGTGATTAGAGGTTGAGCAAGAGAAAATAGTTGTATTGTACAAATTTGTCCATGTAGATACACAATACGTGACGTTAATCTTTGCAAAAATACCAAGATCTTGGGAGATTCCAAGGTAAAGATCTAGTAGTAGATTGCTTATATTTTTCCAACATGTAGCATATGAAAATAAAATATTTATAAGATTCTTTTACAGTCACATTAATTATCTAAAATTAGTGGCACTCAGAGTGGGCTATTAAGTGCTGATTAGACAATGATATTATGAGCTCTGGCAGCATCAGTATTAGAGAACTAAGTTTACTTCCAAAGGGAGGAGAGATCATTAAAATTTTAATTTGTTTCTCAACAGTTCAATTATAACATGCCTAATGTGCTGGTCATGAACCCTAAGGGACTTAACACAATTATGGGACTTTTCCAATGTACCTTGCTCTCTTGCATTCATTTTCTCAAAAGATTAGGTATTTGTAACTCTTTTAGATCATTCCTGGCTTTCAAATACTTCATAATATCTCTCTTCCTTTTCCTTTACTTTCCCTTAGGTATTTGGCAAGAATACCTCAAGTAATGAGAACTATTTATTTTGCTGAGAAAAAGCAACCTTTCAAGTATGCCTGTTAAATATGGTTCAGTAGATGCCTATTCTGTGGCTCATTTGAGGATATCATGCTGATGATTCCCTCTGGTCATGAGTTCATTGGCCACTTGCTTAATAAATGCATGGCCTTCAGTTCATCCTTCTCTTAAACATTTTTATAGACTGCCATGTGCTGACACTGTCCCTTCTTGATTTTGAAGTGTAGTCATACCCATGATTAACTAGCCTCACCGTGCTGACAGTGATCCCCTGACACATAATCAAGGTTTGGGCCTCTGTAGTCAATTAAATAATAACTTTATCTACTAATCTGAGACTGGCCCAGCACACTGGGAGCAAAGAGAGATGGAAGAAAGAGGCAGATCACTCCTCTAGTGTGATCTGGCAGGTGGAAGGTCTCATGAACAAAGGAACTTACATACAGGGCTTGCCTTGGGCAGCACAAGATGAGTAGATCTGTGCACCTGCCCACTGAAATCTTAAACTTTTATAGGTCTTAATAGGATTCAGTCATGTGTACCATCCAGATGGTCTCAACAACACAATGTTCTCTGTGAAGGCGGTGGTGTTGAAAATGACACCTAGTGTGGGAATGGAGGATGAAACATACGTTCCAAGGACAGAGAAGGAGATAAGGAGCCTCTGATTGTTTGAGTACAGCTTGCAGTTCAGCTGAAAATCAGGTTCTCTCGCTGATTTCCTCCGATACCCTAGTCCTCATGACTAGCTCTTAGAGTATCACACATGTTCCCTTCTTCCTGAGTTGTGCATAAGGGGTTTTATTAGCATGAATGTGGCTCATTAGGTGAGTATCTGACTATGTTGAAGGCAGAGGCCGCAGCAACAATATAAGCATATATAACAGAAAACACAGATTAAGCTAATGATTCCTAGAACAAGTAATTTTGTTTCTACCAGGAGCCTCATGATCCGAACTATTGATTTACTAAGTCCCCTAGGCTGGGGGTCAGATGACTCAGGGCATTTACTCCTACGCTTCTGTGATTTAATGAAGATGAAACATTAACAGACTCCTCAGGTATAAATACACAAACTCTCTGGATAATGGCACAAGTACTTCCTTGTGGGTCAGTAATAATGTGTATGGCTGTCCTATTTTGGAGGACAGCTTTTCTCATTAGGCATTAAAGATTTCAGTAAAGAAAAGGTTTGTAGACTATTATGTAAGGTTCGTCAGAAAAATTCAGTAAGGGCTTCTCTGTGTGCTATAATGTCCTTTAAGCCAATGGAGGGAACAAATACGACATCCAAATGATCATACCAATGGGAAACAGAATGTGCCCACCTGGTCTTGGGGAGAGGGCAGTTAACAGCTTTAGAACTTGACCTGGCGTGCCAGGAGAGACAGCACTGTCAGGAGTGAGCAGATGGATTGCGGACATGCCAGATCAGAACACCCACCTTCTCCTTATTTTCAGTGTGAGTGTTTCATTTCATATATAGTGTGTTTGTACAGGTCTAGCTTGCAATAGGACAAAAGGATCCCAGTAGTTCCTCCTCACCCAGGGGGGGCAAAGTAATTCACCCATTGTGGTGAGACATCCAAGTATGAATTCCAGTAGAAAATGCCTTTCCCAAACTCGATGAGGCTTGGTGTTCTCAGCAGCATAGCACATTGACCCATGGTAAGACTCAGCACAGTGTCTGTCTCCTGAGACTTCCATACCTTTAAGATGTTGAGTGTCTCAATAAGGGTCCCCTGTCTGGCATGTGAGGCAACAAGCCCTACTGGTTGATCATTCAAATGTAAGGTCTGGGACAGAACACTCAGTCAGTCTGGTTTTAACTGTTAGTAACTCAGTTCACTGCTATAATATCCTGTTCTTCCTTTATCAACTCTGTGGCTTGTGGCTCATAGGGGAGATGGAGTATCTGTTCAGTGTCGTGTTCTGTTGCCTAGCCTTGCACATCATGACCTTCAAAAAGTGGCCTTTAACCACTGTGTATTTGATGAGGAAACCTGTACATGGTACTTAGCTTGTGTAGCCCCCTAATGTTGGCAGTGACAGGGTAACTTGGTTTAGGCCAGACACATTGTCCACACAAGGCGTATTTAGAGCTCTCACTTGGAGGGAAGAGGCCAATATATTAATAAGTTTTTTCAATTCCACACCAACTGGAAACTCCAATGAATGGCCTGAGATTCCTTTGTCATTTCCCCTGGGGATTGTTTTGAAAACACAGGATGTGCTGTTACTGCATTAACCAAGTCCTGTATTTCAAGGCCAATCTGGCATTCTTGGCAATATGCCACCCCATCTGGGCAATATGGCAGCTGATATTCTATACACCCATTCTGCTATATCTACTGAAGGGCTGGTTACTAGGGCTTATCTTCAGGCTATGGCATTGGGCTCCAGAATGCAAGGGGTGTCAGTACCACATGAGCCAGTATATGAAAAAGAATGACTGCCTCAGGTTCTTATAAGTAGATTCAAATATCTTTCCATACATCCTGAACCTACAAGGGCTTATTTGAGACCATCCACCTCTCAGCTACCCAGTTTTCAAACCATGCATTAACGCCATTCAGTTCAGTTCAGTCACTCAGTCGTGTCTGACTCTTTGCGACCCCATGAATCGCAGCACGCCAGGCCTCCCTGTGCATCACCAACTCCCAGAGTTCACTCAGACTCACATCCATCGAGTCAGTGATGCCATCCAGCCATCTCATCCTCTGTCGTCCCCTTCTCCTCCTGCCCCTAATCCCTCCCAGCATCAGTCTTTTCCAATGAGTCAACTCTTTGCATGAGGTGGCCAAAGTACTGGAGTTTCAGCTTTAGCATCATTCCTTCCAAAGAAATCCCAGGGCTGATCTCCTTCAGAATGGACTGGTTGGATCTCCTTGCAGTCATTGCTGCTGCTGCTGCTAAGTCGCTTCAATTGTGTCCGACTCTGTGCGACCCCAGAGACGGCAGCCCACCAGGCTCCCCTGTCCCTGGGATTCTCTAGGCAAGAACACTGGAGTGGGTTGACATTTCCTTCTCCAACACATGAAAGTGAAAAGTGAAAGTGAAGTCGCTCAGTCGTGTCCGACTCCTAGCGACCCCATGAACTCCAGCCTACCAGGCTCCTCCATCCATGGGATTTTCCAGGCAAGAGTACTGGAGTGGGGTGCCATTATTGGAATAGCCCAAATGTTAATGCAAATGATTAATGGCCAGGGCTTGGGCTTCCCTTGTAGTTCAGAGAATAAAGAACCTGTCCACAATGCAGAAGACACAGATTCAATTCTTGGGATCAGGAAGATCCCCTGAGAAGGGAGTGGCAACACACTCCAGTATCCTTGCCTGGGGAATCCTGTGGACAAAGGAGACTGTTGGGCTATAGTCCATGAGGTTACAAAGAGTTGGACACAACTGAGTGATTAACACACACGCACACGAACACACACACACACACACACACATGATCAGTCACCAGACAAACCACACTGAGTTTAGCCCACTGGCTGCTTTGGTTCTTTACTGCTAAAAGGAACAGATTTTTACTGAATATATGCAAATAATTATATGGCCATGAAAGTAACAATACTCACAGAGTTTCTAAGTTCTAGAGGGATCAGGTAGGGAGAAAAAGATAAACACGTCTTTGTTCTTAAAGGTGTTAGCAAATATCTAGTAGTTTAAGAGAAAAGGGAAGTTTTCTTAAATCTGGCCAAAAAACAAACAAACAAAAAAAACAAAACCCCAACATAAAAGAACTAGCAATGTTTGAAACAAAAAGACATAATCATCCTCATCAGATTTTTCCACTAATGTTCTGTCAATTCTTATTTAGTTCAGTGGTATCACCTGGGTTATCAAAAACTGATACTTTTTGTAGTCTTTTCCGTGAATCTCCCTGAAAATGAGTCACTTCTGCAGTAACACTTTTATAAAAGCATCAGAGTAAAACAGTAGCTGCCTGGAAATGAACAAAGACTTTAAAATGGCTACAGTTAAAGATTTGATGAGAGTTCATTACAATGCAATTGATGAGGAAATTTGATTTTTTCTGTGACATACATTTTAAAATCACTAGAATTATGAATGATAATATAACTCTAGGGCATATTTTTAAGAATTTCATATATTTTTGGAATACATATATTAATAATGTATTGCTACAAATATCACTTCAAGTTTAGCATCACTTTTTATTTGGTAATGGTTCCAATGTAATTTAACAAATAAGCCTAATATTCTCTTTAAAGAAGAAAGAAAAAATCTTTTGAGATGTTCCAGTGAGTCTGAAAAAAGCTCAGAGTTATTAATGGTTTGAGATCAAAAAGACTTCATACAGAATTTGATTTATGTGAAGTTCGTCAACATAATAGTAGGTGTTGAAACATTAGATTAAGTAGGATCATTGGTCACTGTGAAACAGTACTTATCTTTTTAACCACAGTGGCAAAGACCTCAAAGGAAATAAAGTTACATAGTTGTGAGAAACAAGTTAGCTTTTTTAAGAAAGAAGAGTAAAATTTCTTATGCAGTCAAACACCTAATTAGGACAAGAGGCATAGGAAATTATTTTAATAAAGTACAGAATCATTGTTTTTTAGGCACATTACTTTAAAAAGTAAAGAAAAACCTTGCACAATCTTAACAAAAAGTCCAAAAAGATTTGTTCTTTTAGCACATGAAAGAAAATTGTTTTATATAAGAACAATATCTTTTTCAAAAATGGCAACCCACTCCAGTACTCTTGCCTGAAAAATCCCATGGATGGAGGAGCCTAGTAGGCTACAGTCCATGGGGTTGCAAAGAGTCGGACACGACTGAGCAACTTCACTTCACTTAATTTTAATTAACTTATATTGAGGTACAGTTGATTTACAATATTGAGTTTCATATGTACAGCATAGTGAGTCAGTATTTTTGTAGATTATAGTCCATTATAGTTTATTACAAAATAATGGGTATAATTCCCTATGCTATATAGATTATACTTCTTGCTTATCTATCATATATAGTTTGTATCTGTTATCCCCAACCCCGTAATTTGTTCCCACCCTTTCCCTCTTCCCTTTGTTAACCACAGGTTTATTTTCTATATTTATGCATCTTTTTCTGTTTTGCATATGTATTCATTTGTATTATTTTTCAGATTCCTCATATAAATGATATCATATAGTTTTTTTTTTCTCTGCCTATTTCACTAAGCATGATATTCTCTAGGTCCATCCACGTTGCTGCAAATAGCAGTATTTCACTCTTTTTTTATGGATGAGTAATATTTCTGCTTTGTTGACTATGCCAAAGCCTTTGACTGTGTAGATCACAATAAATGGTTGAAAATTCTGAAAGAGATGGGAATACCAGACCACCTGACCTGCCTCTTGAGAAATCTGTATGCAGGTCAGCAAGCAGCAGTTAGAACTGGACATGGAACAACAGACTGGTTCCAAATAGGAAAAGGAGTATGTCAAGGCTATACATTGTCACCTTGCTTATTTAACTTCTATACAGAGTACATCATGAGAAACGCTGGACTGGAAGAAACACAGCTGGAATCAAGATTGCCAGGAGAAATGTCAATAACCTCAGATATGGCAGATGACACCACCCTTAATGGCAGAAAGTGAAGAGGAACTGAAAAGCCTCTTGATGAAAGTGAAAGAGGAGAGTGAAAAAGTTGGCTTAAAGCTCAACATTCAGAAAACGAAGATCATGGCATCCAGTCCCATTCACTTCATGGGAAATAGATGGGGAAACAGTAGAAACAGTGTCAGACTTTATTTTGGGGGGGGCTCCAAAATCACTGCAGATGGTGAATGCCAGCCATGAAATTGAAAAGACGCTTACTCCTTGGAAGAAAAGTTATGACCAACCTAGACTAGCATATTCAAAAGCAGAGATATTACTTTGCCGACTAAGGTCCGATCTAGTCAAGGCTATGGTTTTTCTAGTAGTCATGTATGGATGTGAGAGTTGAACTGTGAAGAAGGCTGAGCGCTGAAGAATTGATGCTTTTGAACTGTGGTGTTGGAGAAGACTCCTGAGAGTCCCTTGGACTGCAAGGGGATCCAGTCCATTCTAAAGGAGATCAACCCTGGGATTTCTTTGGAAGGAATGATGCTAAAGCTGAAACTCCAGTACTTTGGCCACCTCATGTGAAGAGTTGACTCATTGGAAAAGACTCTGATGCTGGGAGGGATTGGGGGCAGGAGGAGAAGGGGACGACCAGAGGATGAGATGGCTGGATGGCATCACTGGACTCGATGGACTGTGAGTCTGAGTGAACTCTGGGAGTTGGTGATGCACAGGGAGGCCTGGCGTGCTGCAATTCATGGGGTCGCAAAGAGTCAGACATGACTGGGCAACTGAACTGAATATTTCATTGTATACACACACAACACAACCCACTTCTTAATTCAGTCATTTAGTAATAGGCACCAGGGTTTCTTCTATGTCTTGGCTATTGTAAGCAATCCTGATGTGAAAATCAGGGTGTATGTATCTTTACAAAATAGTATTTTTCTTTTTTTCTAGATATGTACCTGGGAGTGGAATTACTGGATGATATGGCAGTTCTGGTTTTTTTTTTTTAAAAAACCTCCAAATTGTTTTCCATAGTGGTTGCACCAATTTACATTCTCATCAGCAGTGTACAAGGTTTCCCTGTTCTCTGCATCCTCTTTAAAATTTGTTATTTATATTCTTTGTGATGATAGCCATTCTACAAGGTAAGGTGCTATCTCATTGTGGCTTTGATTTGCATTTCTTTAACAATCATCTATGTTGAACAACTTTTCATGTGCCTGTGGCCATCTGTATGTCTTCTTTGGAAAAATGTGTATTCAAGCTCTCTGCTCAGTTTTTAGTTGCATTTTTTTCTTTTTGATGTTCAGTTGTATGATCTGTCCATATATTTTGGATGTTAGCACCTTATTGATTTGGATGTTAGCACTGTATCATTTGAAATATTTTTCTTTCATTCTTTAAGCTCTTTTTGTTTTGTTGATGGTTTCTGGTGCAGTCAAAAGCTTTTAAGTTTAATTAGTCCCATTAATTTTTGCTTTTATATCTTTTACCTTGGGAGATTGAAGAAAATACTGCTAGTATATGTCAGAATGTTTTGTCTGTGTTCTCTTCTAGGTGTTTTATGGTTTCAAGTATTACATTTAGATCTTTAAACCATTTATAGTTTAATATATGGTGAGAGGGAATGTTCTAATTACATTGTTTTACACTTGCTGTGCAATTTCATCAGCACTACTTGTTGAAAAGACTGTTTTCTCCATGGTATATTATTGCCTCCTTTTTTCATAGATTAGTTGCCCATAAGTGTGTGGGTTTGTTTCTGGGCTGTCTGTTCTGTTCCGTGGATTTGTGTCTCTGTTCTTGTGCCAGTCAGTGTCATGCTGTTTTGGTTACTGTCACTTTGTTGTATAGTCTGAAGTATGAGACGTTTACCTCCAGCTTTGTTCTCTTTTCTCAGCATTGCTTTGGTGTTTAGAGGTCTTTTGTGATTCCATACGATCTTTAGGGTTTTTTGCTCTAGTTCTAAGAAAAATGTCATTGATATTTTGATAAATCTGTAGATGGCTTAGGGTAGTATGGCCATTTTAATAATATTTAATTCTTTCAATCCAAGGACATGGGCTATAATCCATTTTCTTTGAATCATCTTCACTTTCCTTCATCATGTTTTATAGTGTTCAGAGGGAAAGGTCTCTCACCTCCTTGGTTAAGTTTATTTCTAGGTATATTTTTATGTGATTTTAAAAGTCTCTTTGTCACTTTTTCTTTCTGATATTTTGTTAATAGTGTATAGAAATGTAATAGATTTATGTTAATTTTTTTCCTGCAATCTTGGTGAATTCATTTATTCTAACAGTTTGGGATGAGGATCTTAGGGCTCTCTATAGAGTTTCATGTCATCTGCAAATAGCAAGTTTTACAACTGCTCTTCCAATCCGGTTACCTTTTAATTTCTTTTTCTTCTCTGATTGCTGTGTTTAGGACTTCCAATTCTGTGTTAAATAGGAGCAGTGAGAGTGGGCATTCTTGTTTTATTCCTGAATTTAGTAGGAAAGAGTCAGCTTTTCACCATAGAAGATTATGTTGGCTGTGGGTTTGTTGTAAATGGCCTTTGTTATGTTGATACGTTCCTTATTTATCCATTGGATGAGAGTTTGTATCATAAATGAATGTTGAATTTTGTCAAAGTTTTTCTCCTGTGTCAGTTGAGATAATCTTGTGCTTTTTGTCTTTCCTTGTTAATGTGATGTATCACATTGATTGATTTGCATATGTTGAACCATTCTTGAGACTCTGAAATTAATCCAATTTGATCATGGTGCATATTTTTATGTATTGTTAGATAATACATAAGTTTGCTAATATGTTTTTGAGGATTTTTACATTTATATTTATTGGAGATATGGCCTGTAAGTTTTCTTTTTTGTAGTATATTTGTTTAGTTCTGGTATCAAGATAATGGCCTTGCAGAATTAATTTGGAAGTGTTCCTTTCTCTTCAGTTTTTTTTGGAATAATTTGAGCATAATTTGGAATAATTTGAGAAGGATAAGCATTAGTTTAGTAGAATTCCTCTGTGAAGTTGAACTTTTGTTTGCTACGAATGTTTTTTATTATAGACTGAATTTCATGTCTAGTGATCAGTATGTTCAAATTGTGTGGTTCTTCTTGACTCATTCTTGGAAGGTTGTATGTTTCTATAAATTTGTTTAATTTGTTGACATATAACTGCTCTTAGTACTGTTATGATATTTTGTATCTCTGTGGCATTATTTCTCATCATTCATTTCTTATTTTGTTTGTGTCTTCTCTTTTTCTCAGTGAATCTAACTAAAGGTTTATTAACATTAAATTGAATTTTTATTTTTTATTGGAGTCCTGTTGTGTTAGTTTCAGGTGTACACAAAAATGATCCAGTTATGCATATATCTATATCCATTATTTTAAAGGTTCTTTTCCAACATAGGTTATAACAGAATGCTGAGTAGAGTTCCCTGTGCTGTGGAGTAGATCTTTGTTGATTATTTGATATATAGTGGTGTGTATATGTTAATTCCAAACTCTTAATATATCTCCCCCCATCAACTTTTTTAAAAAGTGATCTTTAATCCTTCCTATGTATTTGGCTTTCCTGTTGGGATTTTCCCTTGCAAAATTTCTGTAGAGAAATCAGCTGATAGCCTTATGGGGATTCTCTTGTATACGACTTTGTTTCGTTTTGTTTCTCTCTTGCTGTCCTTAGAATTCTTTGTCTTTAGCGCTGCCTTTTTAATCGTAATGTCTTGGTGTGGGTCTGTTTGGTTTCATCTTGTTTGGGACCCTCTGTGCTTCCTGTACTTTTATATACGTTTCCTTTAGGTTTGGGAAACTTCTATCTATAATTTATTCAAATGCATGTTTACTTCCCTTTTCTTGCTTTTCTCCTTCTGGAATGTTGGCATGCAGTATGTTTTCCCATAAATCTTGTATGTTGCTTTTTTTTTTTTTTTTTTCATTTGCCTGCTGTTCGGATGAGGTGATTTCCATTATTGTATCTTCCAGCTCACCCATGCATTCTCCTGTGTCATTTAGTGCTAGTCTTTGCCTCTAGAGTGATTTTTATCTCAGAAATTGGCTCACCTTTTTTTCGTTTGGGCCATCTTTATAATTTCTAGTTCTTCCTTAAAATGAGCTGTGCTTAGATTCTCTTTCCTAATTCAGTTAGCATTTTTCTTAAATTCTTGTCTGGGAGACAGATTATCCCTGTTTCATTGTCCACCCCCCCACCCCGCCCAGGGGTTCACTCTTGCTCTTTTAATTGAGAGTAGTTCCTCTGCCTTTTTATCTTACTTTTAACTTTCTCTGTCTCTATGAATCTAGGTAAAAGCAGAATCTATTGTGGTCTTGAACTTTTTTTTTTTTAATGGGAGCATTCCTATGTAGAAAGCATGTGCACAGTGTTTTTGGTATGAAGACTAGATTTGACGTAGATGCCAGTCACGTTTTTTCTCAGGGTATGCTGGTCAACATCTTCTTGGTATGGGTTGTGGCTGGTGTTGAAGTAACTAGAGCCTGTGCATGATGTGAGGTGGGACTTCATTTCTGCTCAGTGGCAGTTACCTACCTGTCCAAGATGGTGCCTTCTCTCAAGTCACTAGAGCAGATACTATGAAGGTCAGGCTCAAGCTGGCACTATTCTCTTTAAGTGTACGTATTTTCTTCCCTGGAGTCTTTGCCCTAAAGAAGTAGTGAAGTGAAAGTCACTCAGTTGTGTCCGACTTTTTGCGACTCCATGGACTACATGGTCCATGGAATTCTCCAGGCCAGAATACTGGAGTGGGTAGCATTTTCCTTCTCCAGGGGATCTTCCCAACCCAGGGATTGAACCCACGTCTCTCATATTGCAGGTGGGTTCTTTACCAGCTGAGCTACCAGCGGAGAATTGTTATGAAGGTTAAATGAATTAATATACACAAAACACTATGTTTCTATAACATAATAAATGCTCCATAAATGTTTGCTATGACTATCATGTTTCCTTTCAGTTCAGTTCAGTCACTCAGTCATGTCCAACTCTTTGTGACTCCATGGCCTGTAGCATGCCAGGCCTCCTTGTCCATCACCAACTCCCAGAGTTTACTCAAACTCATGTTCATTGAGTCGATGATGACATCCAACCATCTCATCCTCTGTCATTCCCTTCTCCCAGCTTCGATCTTTCCCAGCCTCAGGGTCTTTTCCAGTGAGTCAGTTCTTCTCATCAGATGACCAAAGTATTGGCGTTTCAGCTTCAACATCAGTCCTTCCAATGAATATTCAGGACTGATTTCCTTTAGGATGGGCTGATTGGATCTCCTTGCTGTCCAAGGGACTCAAGCGTCTTCTCCAACACCACAGTTCAAAAGCATCAATTCTTTGATGCTCAGTTTTCTTTATAGTCCAACTCTCACATCCATACATGACTACTGGAAAACCCATAGCTTTGACTAGAAGGACCTTTGTTGGTAAAGTACCATCTCTGCTTTTTAATATGCTGTCTGGGTTGGTCACAGCTGTCTAGGTCATGCTGTCTAGGTTAGTTATAGAAGTAGAGTGTTGAATTGAGTGGTTCCTGTGCCCTTAAGAGATCTGACATGCTGCTTGTGTAGGTGTCTACAGCTCCACTCGGAAGCAGCCCAAGGCTGTGTCTTTTCCCCCACTGTGGTCGTCCCAGATCTGATGCTGTGTTTTCATGTGGTATGTGGGAGGCTTGGCTGGGACTGGGAATTGCAGCATGTTGGTTGTGGGAGTTCAAACAGCTGAGTTGCTCTCAGAAGTCTGGGCTGCTTCCAGGGAGCTATTTGAGTAAGTGCCAGCCTTGGCCACTGCTGTTCTGCCTGGACTACTCCCCAGACCTGGGTTGCCTTTGCATTTCTAGATCAAGTATTTTCTCAGGTCCTGGATGCCCTAGACCCAGTGCCACGCTGTGGTGTAGAGCAAGCACGGCCAGGATGCTTGCTTAGTTCAGACTGGGGAGTGAAGTGGCAGCTGCTAGAAGAGACCTCTGGCTGCTCTGATTAGTGGCACACCAGCCTCTGTGCCCTGTCCCACATTTAGATGTGTTTTTGATATGTTAGTGTGGGAAGGTGAGTTCTACATTCTCTACTCCATGTTTCTTACCCTAGTATAAATACATGATTGATATTAAAGTTTATTTTTCTTTAAGTCAATTAAATAGTGCTCTTTTATAAATTAACTTTGAAAATATCATCTGGTGGTATAAATATATATATTTTTATATATTTCATATACATATTTCTATTTGTGTATATATATATATAAAATTTATAGACACACACAAACATACAGACATGGAGAACCTATAGCGTTCATTCTAAAATTCTAGTAATGAATCATGTAGAACAAAGCAAAACTAACTAGATTATAAATTACGTTTGACTCCAGATTGTGTCTAGAAGACAGAACAAGTTAAGGTTACCTGGGTTACCTGCTCTCATGGCTAATGGCTTTTTACTAATATCTGTGGAAAAGATTTTAACAACTTACTGACCAGAGACATATTAATATGTTTTTTGCTACCTAAATGTTATTGGTCAGAGACATTTTAATATCCACTGTAACAAATCACCAGCCATACATGTTAGTTTCTGCGAAAGTCTCCTGGTCATTAATGTGTGGAGATTTGCATTTGCCTTTGAGTAATCTTATGGAGACTGTGAACTAGATTTGGGGGAAGAAAACTTCTATAGAAGTTTACATTTTAAAATGCCTCTTTTTCTCTCATTTTTTTATAGCCTTAAGCAATCGTGGGCAATGTTTTAAATAGCTCCTAGAGTGTTTACATTTCAAAGACATAATATTCTATCTTCAAGGGGCAGAGAAAGAATTCAAGGGCTTTTTTTCTAGGAGTTTTGGATCATTTGTTTATCAGAAGTCTTGGGTAATTACTGTTCAAAATTTTCTCCTATATTAGTGGTTGTGCACCATGTGGTGCTTCATCATTTTCGTTGTCAATCACTACAACATCCTCCCCTTACTCTCTTCACTTTCCCAGGAGTTCCACCTCTTGGTGTCTTAATCAGGCTTTTCCAGAAGTGCTCAGGCTTTAATCTGTGGCAGTGTGTGACCTCCTACTTTGCAAATTGGCATACCAAGATCTCCAGCTTATTATCATTCTCTCCCACCTTGTCTGCCAGCCCAAAGCTAGCAGAGTCATGGACACCTGCACATTCGTCTCTACCTCAGCCCTTCTTTCAGCTTTCTATCTCAAACTTTAGTCTCTAGTTGGATGTTGATGTTGGGCTAACCTATCCTCAGTACAGGCCCACCTACTACACAGCCATTGATCTCGTTCTTTACCAGTGCATCAGACAAGTCCCCATTTTGGGAGCATCTCATATTCACTCCATGTTCCAAAAGTGTACCCTCCCTACATAAAGGTCAGTGGCCAATCAGGATTTCCCCTATGGATTTCTCTTTTCCAAGACCCACTGTTTTCTACTGGATGGCTCACCACTTTCTGGTTCACTACCTCCAGAATTCCCTGGATGAAATCTGAAACTGGGACCCTCATACATGGAGGGCAAGGAGAGACCAAAGAAAGAGGCAGATCACTCCAGATTGGCAGGTGGCAGATTTAATAAGCAAGGGAACATCCATGCAAGGCATATTGTGCATTACCAAAAGATGAATAGATTTCTGCACCCACTCACCAGGATCTTAGAAGTTTATATAAAGCCTTAACTGGGTTTAGTCATGTATACTGTCCAGATGGTCTCAGTAATACATCATGCTCTCTCATTTCTGCATCCTTGATAATGGATCTCTCTGTGGGAATGGTGTGCAGAAGAAACATTCCAAAGACAGAGGAAAGAAGGAACCTCTGATTGCCTGGGTCCAGGTCATGGGTCATATGGTCATCATGTCATCTTTATGGTCTCCTCCAACAACACTGGTGACAATAATAATGTAGAGACAGAGATTATAAAGCAAGGGATAGGGGACAACAACCTGAATAGTTTACAGATGAGGAAACTGAAATATGAAATGTTGAGAAATTTGCCCCCAGTTCCACTGTAGTAAGTGGAAGACTTGGAATAAAATCTCAGGATGTCTTACTGCAGAGATTTTCCATTTCAGTTTTTTTCTATGTTGTCTCTCCCTGAAGAGGGGAGAGAATAAATAATCAGCTCACTAGAAACTGGGTGTATGCCCCAAAACACTTCCTAGCAGCCTAAAGGTAAGAGAGTTCCTAATATTTCCTACCATATTTTATAAACCTCAGTGAGGAGAGAATTCCTATATGGAAAACATTATCTTGCAGACCATAGGGAAACATTTTTTTGAAGTTTTATGGGAAAGCATAGGCCATTGTTCCCAAAGGTGGTGTGTGAAAACAATTAGCAATGATGGTGAAAGTTCTGTCTTCAGGCCTTGCCCTTAGGCATAAGAAAAACCCTCACTAATCACAGTACTGAACAAGGAAACCAGAAAGTTTAAGCTTTTCCCTCTACCTGTCCAGGTCAAAGCAGAACTAATTCATCAAGTTCAGCAAAAATCCAAAAGCAGTGAATGAGAGGCACAGAGTTTGTAATATCTTTAGGTCTGTAAGATGACTTTCATTAGATAGAAACATGTGAAGAAACTATGTTCTGATCATATTAACATATAAATGAATTCACTGAATACAAATAATTCTTTTACATGAATAGTCAAGCAACAGACCATTCAGGGGCCCACGTCTGTGGTGACCCTATGCAAGCTGGCAGCACCTTCAGAGTCTTACATGACTTCAGAGATCCAGGCTGGAACTCTCATCCCTTCCAGGTGATGTGGATCTCTAGGACTGACTTAGAATGAGCGAGTCTTCATCAGCTGCAGATCCTGTAGATTCTTTCCACCACAGTCTGTGCCTCTCAGATCACCGTGTGGAGGTCAGGTCTGCAGCTGCAGACTGCAGTAAGGATTCTCCAGACTGAAACAGCTCCCAGTACCTAGACAAGAGATGCAGCCTTTCACTAGGTGCCCCTCATCCAAGAAAATCTAAGTTCTGACAAGGTACAATCTATTCTGGACACAGCTTAGGTCTAAACACAGATAGGTCTAAACTCATTCCAGTGACTGTATTAAAATTAATACATTTTCCACCCTCATAGCTTTGATCATAATCAAAATTATAAACCACTCTAGTCATTTGTTCAAATAGGGCTTCCCAGATGGTGCTAGTGGTAAAGAACCCGCCTGCCAATGCAGGAGACTTAAAAGAAGCGGGTTCAATCCCTAAGTTTGGAAAATCCCCTGGAGGAGGTCCTGGCAACCCACTCTAGTATTCTTTCCTGGAGAATCCCATAAGAGAGGAGCCTGGAAGGCTGCAGTCCACAGGGTCACACAGAGTCGGATACGACTGAAGTGACTTTGCACATGCTAGTCATCTAGTCTATTCAATATAAACATCCTGTTTTGTATCAGTTTTACTTTTATACTTTCCCCTATACTAACTTCCAAATTGGTTCTGAATAGGAAAAGGAGTACGTCAAGGCTGTATATTGTCACCATGCTTATTTAAGTTATATGTAGAGTACATCACGAGAAACGCTGGGCTGGTGAAGCACAAGCTGGAATCAAGATTGCCGAGAAAAATAGCAATAACCTCAGATATGCAGATGACACCCCTCTTATGGCCTCTGATGAAAGTGAAAGAGGAGAGTGGAAAAGTTGGCTCAAAGCTCAACATTCAGAAAAGTAAGATCATGGCATCTGGTCCCATCACTTCATGACATATAGATGGGGAAATAGTGGAAACAGTGGCTGACTTTATTTTTTTGGGCTCCAAAATCACTTCAGATGGTGACTGCAGCCAGGAAATTAAAAGATGCTTCAGTTCAGTTCAGTTCAGTTGCTCAGTCGTGTCCGACTCTTTGCGACCCCATGAATCGCAGCACGCCAGGCCTCCCTGTCCATCACCAACTCCTGGAGTTCACTCAAATTCACATCCATTGAGTCAGTGATGCCATCCAGCCATCTCAACCTCTGTCATCCCCTCCTCCTCCTCCACCAATCCCTCCCAGCATCAGAGTCTTTTCCAATGAGTCAACTCTTCGCATGACGTGTCCAAAGTACTGGAGTTTCAGCTTTAGCATCATTCCTTCCAAAGAACACCCAGGGCTGATCTCCTTTAGAATGAACTGGTTGGATCTCCTTGCAGTCCAAGGGACTCTCAGGAGTCTTCTCCAGCACCACAGTTCCAAAGCATCAATTCTTCGGCCCTCAGCTTTCTTCACAGTCCAACTCTCACATCCATACATGACTACTAGAAAAACCATAGCCTTGATTAGATGGACCTTTGTCGGCAAAGTAATGTCTCTGCTTTTCAATATGCTATCTAGGTTGGTCATAACTTTTCTTCCAAGGAGTAAGCGTCTTTTAATTTCATGGCTGCAGTCACCATCTGTAGTGATTTTGGAGCCCCCACCCCCCAAAAAAGATGATTACTCCGTGGAAGGAGAAGGGGTTGACAGAGGATGAGATGGTTGGATGGTATCACCAACTCAATGGCCATGAGTTTGAGTAAACTTCAGGAGTTGGTGATTGACAGGGAGGCCTGGGATGTTACAGTCCATGGGGTCACAAAGAGTTGGACACAACTGAGTAACTGAACTGAACTGAACTGATACTAACTTCCTGATTGAAATTTCCATTGTGCTAACAAGTACCTCAATTCTGTGACTAATTCTTTTACTCCTCAGTATCCCTTGACTGTTCCCTATTGGCCTAACTGAAGTCCATCTTGTTCTTGAGCATATTGATTTTTCTCCCATCTTCCTTACATGAATACTGCTAATTCTCTCATGAATACCTTTCTTAAGACCCAGATAATAATAACAACCAACCAGTCAATCTTAAGGAAATCATCCCTGAATATTCATTGGAAGGACTGATGCTGAAGCTCCAGTACTTTGGCCATCTGATGCAAAGAGCAGACTCATTGGAAAAGACCCTGATGCTGGGAAAGATTGAAGGCAAAAGGAGAAGGAGGCAGCACAGTATAAGATGGTTGGATGGCATCACTGTCACAGTGGACATGAGTTTGAACAAGCTCCAAGAGATAGTGAAAGATAGGGAAGCCTGGCGTGCTGTAGTCCATGGGGTCGCAAAGGGTTGGATATGAATAAGCAGCTGAACAACAGCAATAATATTTAACGGGCACACAGTGTAATGCATATTATGAAAATTTTCACATGTAATCCTATCAGCATTTTGATTCTCAATTTTCATGAGAAAATGGAAGCAGACACATGAAGTGAATTTCGAAAGCCACAGTTGGTCAACCGTGGAACCAAAAGGCTCAGAGTGCCTAAGACCAGACCTGGTGGGCAGTCAGAAACTTCTTTTTGTCAACATGTTCTTCCTTTTTATACAGACTGTATTAGAATATATATTAAAGATTTCCATGAAAACTCAGTGAAAATGGATCAAACAGTGGATTTTTCTGGATAATGCTATGTCTATATATGACATATATGAAAGTAAACATTAATCAGAGTTTACCAGATATATTTATTTGTACCTGTAACTTAAAAATATCTCATTGGGAAAGTATCCATTTCCAAATAGGTGTTAGGTTCTTGGGCTACATCTTACCTCCCCCTTTTCTGTACTTTCATGATAGACTAACCGCTGGCTTGCATATTCTTTGTTAGATATATAAAATACATTTTTATTTTTTTAAATTGACATATACTTGGTTTATGTTGCTTTTTATTTCTGCTGTACAGAAAAATGATTCAGTTTTACATAGTCAGTGATTTACATATATATGTAAATCATATCCAGTAATTTACATATATATGTACTTTTAAAAAATTTATATTGGAGTATAGTTGATTAACAATGTTGTGTTAATCTCAGGTGTACAAAAAAGTGTTTTAGTTATCTGTATACATGTATCTTTTCTTTCTCAAACTGTTTTCCCATTTAGGTTCAGAATGTTGAGCAAAGTTCCCTGTATTATATAGTAGGTACTTGTTGGTTACCTATTTAAAATATAGTAGTGTGTATATGTCAATCCCAAACTCCCCATTTATCACCCCCCAACTTTCCCCTTTGTAACCATAAGTTTTTCTGTTTTTATTTTGTAAATAATTTCATTTGTATCAGTTTATTTTAGATTCTTCCTATAATCATTATCATATGATACTTGTCTTTCTCTGACTTACTTCACCTAGTATGAATATCCATGTTGCTACAAGTGGCAATATTTCATTCTTTTTACATAGCTGAGTAGTATTTAACTGTGGCTTCCTTGATGGCTTGATGGTAAAGAATCCACCTGCAATGCAGGAGACACAAGTTTGATCCCTGGGTCTGGAAGATCCCCTGGAGAAGGAAAGGGCAACCCATTCCAGAATTCTTGCCTGGAGAGTTCCATGGACAGACTACAGCCCATGGGGTCACAAAAGGGTCAGATACAACTTAGTGACTAAACAACAGCAACAATATTCCGTTCCATGTATGTATCACATCTTTATCCATTCCTCTGTGGATGGACATTCAAGTTGCTTTCATGTCTTACTATTGTAAATAGTGCTGCAGTGAACATTGAGGTGCATATATCCTTTCATCTATAGTTTTCTGCAGATGTGTACCCAGCATTAAGATTGTAGGATAATATGGTAACACTGTTTTTAGACTCTTTTTCTTAGGAATTTCCATAATGTTCTCCTTAGTGACTGTAGCAATTTACCTTCCCACAACAGTGTAAGAGGGTTTCCTTTTCTTCACACCCTCTCCAGCATTTGTTTGTAGACATTTTTATGTTGGCCATTCTGACTAGTGTGAGGTGGTACCTCATTGTAGCTTTGATTTGCATTTCTCCAATAGTTAGCAATATTGATCATCTTTTAATATATGTTCTTTTAAAATATTTTTTTCTATTCTGATTGATTATAGAATATTAAATATAGTTCCCTGCTATATGGCAGGACCTTGTTATTTATACATTTTATGTATAAAAGTTTATACCTGCTAATCCCAATATCCCAATCCCTCCTTCTCCCAAAACCCTCCCCCTTGGCAACCATGAGTTTGTTCTGTGTCTGTGAGTCTGTTTCTGTTTTGTAGGTAGGTTTGTATGCTCAGTTGCTTAGTCATGTCCAATTCTTTGCAACTCCATCAACTATACAGCCTGCCAGCCTCTGTCCATGAGATTTTCCAGGCAAGAATACTGGAGTGGGTTGCCATTTCCTTCTCCAAGGGATCTTCCTGATTAGAGATCAAACCCACATAGGTAGGTTTATTTGTGTCATAGTATAGCTTCCCCATAGTATTGTTCAGTCGCTCAGTTGTGTCTGACTCTTTGTGACCCAGTGAACTGCTGCATGCCAGACTACTCTGTCACTATCTCTTTGAGTTGCTCAAACTCATGGGCATTGAGTCGGTGATGCCATCCAACCATCTCATCCTTTGTCGCCCCCTTCTCCTCCTGCCCTCAGTCTTTCCCAGCATCAGGGTCTTTTCCAATGAACAATCTCTTCACAAGAGGTGGCCGAAGTATTGGAGCTTCAGCTTCAGTCCTTCCAATGAATATTCAGGGTTGATTTCCTTTAGGATTGACTGGTTTGATCTTCTTGCTGTCCAAAAACTGTCAAGAGTCTTCTCCAGCACCTCAGTTCAAAAGCATCAATTCTTTGGTGCTCAGCCTTCTTTATGGTCCAACTCTCACATCCATACATGAGTACTGGAAAACCATAGCTTTGACTATGTGGATCTTTGTCAGAAAAGTGATGTCTGCTTTTTAATATACTGTCTGTGTTTGTTATACCTTTTCTTCCAAGGAACAAATGTCTTTTAATTTCATGGTTGCAGTCACTGTCTGCATTGATTTTTAAGGGCCCAAGAAAATAAAGTCTTGTCACAGTTTCCATTGTTCACCTGTCTATTTGCTATGAAGTGATGGGACCGGATGCCATGATCTTAGTTCTTGAATGTTAAATTTTAAGTCAGCTTGTTGACTTTCCTCTTTCACCTTCATCAAGAGGTTCTTTTGTTCCTCTTCACTTTCTGCCATAAGGGTGGTGTCATCTGCATATCTAAGATTATTGATATTTCTCCTGGAAATCCTGATTCCAGCTTAAGCTTCATCCAACCTGGCATTTCACATGCCAGGACTATGCATAGAAGTCCATCATGTGTACTGATTTATTTATACATCATAGCCTTATTTAAGCAGGGTAACAATATAAAGCCTTGATGTACTTTTTCCAGTTTTGAACCAGTTCATTGTTCCTTGTCCAGTTCTAACTGCTGGTTTTTGATCTGCATACAGATTTCTCAGAATGAAGGTAAGGTGGTCTGGTATTTCCATCTCTTTAGGAATTTTCTATAGTTTTTTGTGATCCACACAGTCAAACGCTTTAGTGTAGTAAATGAAGGAGTATTAGATTTTTTTTTCTGGAATTCCTTTGCCTTTTCTGGGATCAAACGGATGTTGGCAATTTGATCTCTGGTTCCTCTGCCTTTTCTAAATCCAGCTTGAACACCTGGAGGTTCTTGGATCATGTACTATTGAAGCCTGGCTTCAGTGATTTTGAGCATTACCCATGTAAGTGATGTCATATAGTGTTTTAGTGTTTTTCTTTCTCTTTCTTACTTACTTCACTTAATATGATAATCTCTGTTGCATCCATATTGCTGCAAATGGCATTACTTCATTGTTTTTATAGCTGAGTAGTATTCCACTGTATATATGTGTCTGTGTGTGTTAGTTGCTCAGTCGTGTCTGACTCTTTGAGACCCCCATGGTCTTTAGCCCTCCAGGCTTTGCTTTCCATGTAATTATCCAAGTGAGAATACTGGCGTGGGTAGCCATTCACTTCTCCAGGGGATCGTCCCCACCCAGGATCAAACCCGTATCTCCTGCACTGCAGGCAAATTCTTCAGTTTTTTTTAAAAAAAAGTATTTATTTTGATTGGAGGTTAATTACTTTACAATATTGGTTTTGCCGTACATCAACATGAATCCACCACAGATATACATGTGTTCCCCATCCTGAACCCCCCTCCCACCTCCCTCCCCACCACGGAAGCCTGTGTGTGTGTATGTGTGTGTGTATGAAAATTAAAAGCTTCTGCACAAAAAAAGAAACTATAAGCAAGGTGAAAAGAAAGCCTTCAGAATGGGAGAAAATAATAGCAAATGAAGCAACTGTCAGACAACTAATCTCAAAAATATACAAGCAACTCCTGCAGCTCAATTCCAAAAAAATAAATGACCCAATCAAAAAATGGGCCAAAGAACTAAATAGACATTTCTCCAAAGAAGACATACAGATGGCTAACAAACACATGAAAAGATGCTCAACATCACTCATTATCAGAGAAATGCAAATCAAAACCACAATGAGGTACCATTTCACATCAGTCAGAATGGCTGCAATCCAAAAGTCTACAAGCAATAAATGCTGGAGAGGATATGGAAAAAAGGGAACCCTCTTACACTGTTGGTGGGAATGCAAACTACTACAGCCACTATGGAGAAGAAAGCTGTGGTACATATACACAATGGAGTATTACTCAGCCATTAAAAAGAATACATTTGAATCAGTTCTAATGAGGTGGATGAAACTGGAGCTGATTATACAGAGTGAAGTAAGCCAGAAAGAAAAACACCAATACAGTATACTAGTGCATATATATATGGAATTTAGAAAGATGGTAATGATAACCCTGTATGCGAGACAGCAAAAGAGACTCAGATGTATAGAACAGACTTTTGGACTCGTTGGGGGGGGGTTGGTGATTTGGGAGAATGGCATTGAAACATGTATAATATCATATAAGAAATGAATCGCCAGTCCAGGTTCTATGCAGGATACAGGATGCTTGAGGCTGGTGCACTGGGATGACCCAGAGGGATGGTACGGGGAGGGAGGTAGGTAGGGGGGTTCAGGATTGGGAACACATGTACACCCGTGGCAGATTCATGTTGATGTATGGCAAAACCAATACAATAATGTAAAGTAATTAACCTCTAATTAAAATAAATAAATTTAAATTTTAAAAAAAGAAATTAAAAAAAAGAAACGAAAAGTGAAAAAGTGAGTTAGTCACACAGTCCTGTCTGACTCTTTGCAATCCCATGGACTGTAACCTGCTTGGCTCCTCTGTCCATGGAATTCTCGATGCAAGAATACTGGAGTGGATTACCATTCCCTTCGCCAGAGGATCTTCCCGACCCTAGGATCAAACCCAGGTCTCCTGCATCACAGGCAGATTCTTTACTGTTTGAGCTACAGGGAAGTCCTGACCATAGGTGTGTAGGTTTATTTGGGGGCTCTCAATTCTGTTCCATTGATCCATAAGATCTGTTTTTGTGCCAATACCATGGTTTGATTACTGAAGTTCTATAGTATTGCCTGAAGTCTGGGAGGGTTATGCCTCCTGCTTTTTCTTTTTCTTCAGGATTGCTTTGAAATTGTGGATCTTTTATGGTTTCATATAAATTTTAGGATTATTTGTGCTAGGTCTGTGAAAAATGTCATGGGTAATTTGATAGGGATCACATTAAGCCCATAGGTTGCTTTGTATCATGTGTCCATTTTAACTCTTCCAACTCAAGAGCATGGAATATCTTTCTATTACTTTTAGTCATCCTCATTTCCCTTTATTAAGGTTTAAAGTTCTCACCATGTAAGCCACCTTGTTGGTCAGGTTTATTCCTGAATATTCTATTTTGAGGGGTACAATTTTAAAAGGTATTGTCTTTTAACCTCCCCTTTCTGATATTTCATTGTTAAAGATGTGCAACCAACTAGTTTATGTTAATCTTGTACCCTGTTAACCTTGATACTGTTAATCTTGTATCTTGCTGAATTTGTTTATCACTTCTAGTAGTTTTTGTCTGAAGTCTTCAGGGTTTTCTATGTTTAGTAGCATGTCATCTGCATATGGAGAAGGCAATGGCACCCCATCCCAATACACTTGTCTGGAAAATCCTATGGACAGAGGAGCCCGGTGGGCTGCAGTCCATGAGGTTGCTAAGAGTCAGACACAACTGAGCGACTTCAATTTCACTCTTCACTTTCATGCATTAGCGGAGGCAATGGCAACCCACTCCAGTGTTCTTGTCTGGAGAATCCCAGAGATGGGGGAGCCTGGTGGGCTGCCGTCTCTGGGGTTGCACAGAGCCAGACATGACTGAAGCAACTTAGCAACAGTAGCAGCAGCAGCATCTGCATATGATAGTTTTACATCTTCCCTTCCAAGTTGCTGTGGCTATGACTTCAATACTATGTTGAGTAGAAGAGGTGAGAGTGGACATCCTTGTCTTGATCCAGAGTTAAATAGGAATGTTTTCAGTTTTTCACAGTTGTGTATTATATTGACTGGGTTTGTCATACATAGCTTTTATTATGTTAAGATATGTTCACTCTATACCCACTTTGTTCAGAGTTTTTATCATGAATGGGTGTTGAATTTTGTCAAATACTTTTTATGTATCTATTAAGATGATCATGTGGTTTTTTGCCTCTTGTTTGTTATTTTATCTCATTGATTTTGCATATATTGAACCACCATTGTGAACCTGGGATGAATCCCACTCAGTTGAGGTGTATGACCTTTTTTATGTATTGTTGGATTCAGTTTGCTGATATTTTTTTGAGAATTTTTGCATCCATATTCATCAAAGATACTGATTTAATTTTCTTTTTTTGGTGGTGTCCTTGTCTGGTTTTGGTCTCAGGGTGATGGTGGCTTCATAGAATGTCTTTGGGAGTGTTCCTTCTTCATCAGTATTTTGGGAGAGTTTGAGAAGGGTCAGTATAAGTTCTTCTTTGTATGTTTGCTAGAATTTGCCTGGGAAATCATTTGGTTCTGGACTTTTGTTTGTAGAGGGTTTTTTAAAATTACACATTTTATTTCACTTTACTGATTGGTCTGTTCAAGTTATCTGTTTCTTCTTGATTCAGATTTGGTGGGGTGTTTATTTTTATAAACTTGCCCATTTCTCTAGGTTGTCAAATTTGGTGGCATATTATTGTACATAGTATTCCCTCATGGTTTTGTGTTTTTGCAGTATCAGTTGTTTTATCTGTTTTCATTTCTTACTTTATTTGGGCTGTCTGTTTTCTTCTTGGTAAACCTGGCCAAAGGAATGTCAATTTTGTTTATCCTTCAAAAAAAACACAAAAAACAAAACCAAGATCTTGGTTTTACTGATTTTTTTTCCTATTGTATTTTAGTCTCTTTTATTTATTGTCTCTCTGACCTCTGTTATTTCCTTCCTTCTGCTGACTTTAGGTTTTATTTGTTCTGCTTCTTCTCCTTTTAAGTGTTAGTTTAGATTTTTTTTTCTTTTCAGTTTTTTATTTTTTTAATTTTAAAATCCTTAATTCTTACATGTGTTCCCAAACATGAACCCCCCTCCCACCTCCCTCCCCATAACATCTCTGTGGGTCATCCCCATGCACCAGCCCCAAGCATGCTGTATCCTGAGTCAGACATAGACTGGCGATTCAATTCTTACATGATAGTATACATGTTAGAAAGCCATTCTCCCAAATCATCCCACCCTCTCCCTCTCCCTCTGAGTCCAAAAGTCCGTTATACACATCTGTGTCTTTTTTCCTGTCTTGCATACAGGGTCGTCATTGCCATCTTCCTAAATTCCATATATATGTGTTAGTATACTGTACTGGTGTTTTTCTTTCTGGCTTACTTCACTCTGTATAATCGGCTCCAGTTTCATCCATCTCATCAGAACTGATTCAAATGAATTCTTTTTAACAGGCTGAGTAATACTCCATTGTGTATATGTACCACAGCTTTCTTATCCATTCATCTGCTGATGGACATCTAGGTTGTTTCCATGTCCTGGCTATTATAAACAGTGCTGCAATGAACATTGGGGTACATGTGTCTCTTTCAATTCTGGTTTCCTCGGTGTGTATGCCCAGCAGTGGGATTGCTGGGTCATAAGGTAGTTCTATTTGCAATTTTTTAAGGAATCTCCACACTGTTCTCCATAGTGGCTGTACTAGTTTCATTCCCACCAACAGTGTAGGAGCGTTCCCTTTTCTCCACACCCTCTCCAGCATTTATTGCTTGCAGATTTTTGGATCGCAGCCATTCTGACTGGTGTGAAGTGGTACCTCACTGTGGTTTTGATTTGCATTTCTCTGATAATGAGTGATGTTGAGCATCATTTCATGTGTTTGTTAGCCATCCGTATGTCTTCTTTGGAGAAATGTCTATTTAGTTCTTTGGCCCATTTATTTGAGATTTTTCTTGTCTTTTGAGGAAAGGCTGCATCACTGTGAACTGCCCTCTAAGAACTGCTTTTGCTACATCCCCCATATTTTGTATGGTTATGTTTTCATTGCCATTTGCCTCAAAATATTTTTTAATTTTCTCCTTGATTTCATCACTGACCCACTGGTTTTTTAATAGCATGTTTAGTCCCCATGTAATTTTTTTCTGATTTCTTTTTGTGGTTGATTTCTTGTTTTCTGCCGTTGTGGTGAGAAAAAATTCCTGAGATAATTTCTATTGTCAAATTTTGGAATTATTTTGTACCTTCCTATGTGATCCATCCTAGAGAATGTTCCAAGTACACTTGAAAAGAATGTGTATTCTGTTTGTTTTGGATGTAATGCTTTGAAAATATCAATTCGGTCTAACTGTTCCATTGTATCACTTAGGATCTCTGTTGCCCTTTTGATATGCTGTCTAGAAGATCTGTCCTTTGATGTGAGCAGGGTGTTAAAGTCTCCTACTACTATTGAATTCCCATCAGTTTCTCCCTTTACGGTGGTTTGCATTTGTTTTATGTATTTGGGTACTGCTATATTAGGTGCATATATGTTGAGTCCAAAGTCCTCTACTTAATTATCTTTCTTAATGATCTATATTTTAAAGTCTTATTTTGTCTGATATCTGCTTTCTTGTCATTTCCATTTGTGTGAAATGTCTTTTTCCATTTCCTCATTTTCAATATGTATGTGTCCCTTGTCTTAAAGTGGGTTTCTTGTAAGTAGCATATTGTAGGATCTTGGTTTTTATACAATCTACCCATCTGTGTTTTTTGATTGGAACATCTAGTCCATTGACACTTAAGGTAATGATTGATAGATATGTATTATTGCTATTTTAAGCCTTATTTTCTCAATGATCTTATATTTCTTCCATTCTTTTTCTCTTTCCTTTCGTGTTTTGATGATTTTGTTTTGTATTGTACTTGTATTCTCTTCTGTGGGCTTTTGTGAATCTTTTGTATGTTTTTGATTTGTGGTCACCTGTTTTTCAAGAATATTAATTCCTTCCTATATCTATTTCCCTTAGACTGGTCACCATATAGGCTCAAACACATGCGAGGAAATGAAACTCTCTTCCTGCACATCTTATGATTTTGATGTCCTCTTTTACATCTTCATGTTCATCCTTTTGCTCTTCATTGTGGTTATCCTCAGCTTCACAAAAATATCTTTTCTATAACCTGTGGACTGGCTTATTTAGGTGATTTGCTTTCCAACCCTATGGATTCTTTTTTTTTTTTTTTTTCTATTTAAAGTAGACCTTTCAATATTTCCTTTATGATAGCTTTAGTATTGCTGTACTCATTTAGTTTTGGCTTGTCTGAGAAATTTATTCTCTCCTTCTGTTCTGAATGATAATCTTTCTGATAATAGATTTTTCCCCTTTTAGGATTTTGAATGTATCTCTCCACTCCCTGTGGCCTGCAGCATTTCTGTTTAAAAAAAATTAGCTGATATCCTTGTGGGGGTTCCCTTCTAATTGTTTTGTTTTCTTCTTGTTGCCTTTGGAACTCTATTTTTAACTTTTGCCATTTTCATTATAAAATGGGTTGGTGTAGATCTGTTTGGGTTCAAATTGTTTGGGACCCTCTGTACCTAGATCTGTTTCCTTCTGTAATTTTGGGAAATTTTTAGCCATAATTTCTATCTCCTGTTCTCTTTGTTTCCCTTCTAGGATCCCTATTATTAGTAGATTGGCACACTGTATTATCCCACAAGTCTCTTATATTGCTTTTGTTTTTGGGTTTTCAATTGGCTTTCTGTCTGCTGTTCTAATTGGGTTGTTTCTATTATTCTACCTTCCACAGCACTTATTCATTCTTCTGTATTGTTCATTCTGCTATTCACTGCGTTTATCGCAGCTTTCAACAAATGAATTTTCTGATTTTTCTTGGCTCCTCTTTATATTAATAGTTTGTTTCCTTTTATAGGTCTCTGCATTTCTGTTGATAGCCTTTCTTAATTCCTTCAGTATTTTCATTATCTCCTTTTTGAAGTTAGTATCTACATGACTGAAAAGGTCTGTCTCACAGCTTATTCTTTCAGGAGAAATCTCTTAGTCTTTTAACTGAGAGCAGTTCCGCTGCTTCTTCATTTTACTTACACCTCTCTTTGTGAGTATAGGAGAAACATTTATCTACTGTGGTCTTTGGGTTTTATTTAGGTGTGTAGTGTCCCTGTGTAGTTGTATGCGTTTAATAATTTTGGTGCAGGAGCCATTTTTAGTACGGATGCATGATGCCTCTTTCCTCAGAGTATGAAAGTAAAAGTCACTCAGTCATGTCTGAGTTTTTGCGACCCCATGGACTGTAGTACGCCAGGCTCCTCTGTCCATGGAATTCTTCAAGTCAGAATTCTTGAGTGGGTAGCTGTTCCGTCTCCAGGGGAATCTTCTCAACCCAGGGATTGAACCCAGGTCTCCCCTATTGCAGGCAGATTCTTTACTGTCTGAGCCACCAGGAAGCCCTTCCTCAGAGTGTACTGGCCATTATCCCCTTGATAGGGGGTGTGCTGATGCAGCAGCTGGTGCCTGCTTCTGGGGTTCTTGGTGGTGGTAGCAGCTTGGGTGTGCTCCTGGAGCCCAGGAGGCTAGTGACAGGGGCTCATGATCACTCCTGTAGCCTGGGAGGTTGTGATGGCAGGTTGTGACTACTCCTAAAATCTGCAATGGCGACTCATGCCTGTTTCCAGAGTTTATGTGGGGATCAGAGCACACAGGGGAAAAGACAATGGCAGGTCTTGCCCCTCTCCTCACTCACCTTCCAAGCAATGATTCTTGGTCTCTGCAGCAGGCCAGGCTTCCTCCTTGTACACCCTCAGTTTTGGTCACACTCGATCCATCCCCTTCAGGCAGTTTCTGTGCCGCCACCCTCAGTCCCCTCCTCGGGTCTGATCTGCAGCACCTAGCCCCCATCCACACTAGTGGACACACCTCTCAGTCTGGGGAGTGCAGGGTGGCCCACACTGATCATCTGTGCAGGTTTCCCTCTATTCTGGCAGCCACAGACTAGTTGCTATGCTCCTCTTGATGCTCTGAAGCTCTCCTTCTGTCCCAGCAATTCTCCCTGCCAGTATGGGAAATCCCATTGTGTGAGAACCTTTCCTCTTTTGTACCTCCCTCCCAGGGATGCAAGTCCCATCCCAATTCCTTTTTCTATTTCTTTTTCTTTTCTTTTGTCCTACACAGTTATTGTTTTCTTGCCCTCTTTGAAGTATGAGGTCTTCTGCTAGCGTTCAGTAGATATTTTTTGAGAATTATTCCACATAGAGGTGTGTTTTTGACAGATTTGTGTTAGAAGGTGAGCTTCATGTCCTACAACTTCACCATCTTGAGTATATAATACATTTTTTCACATCAAAAGGCTTGACAAATCTACCTCTAAAATATATCTCTAATCACATTTTTTCCACTGCCCCTGCAACAGTCTAATCCAAATCTGCATCATTTCTTTCCTACATTACCATAATATTATCTTTTTATTTTTCTCCCATTCTTATTCAATCCATTCTCCATATAGTAGCTTCAGTATTATACATGAAATGGGGTTCTCTAAATCTTCATTGGTGTTCAGTTAATCTAGTGAAAAATTCAAAAGCTTAAAATCTGTAACATGAGGACCTTCATGACTGAGCTGCTGCTGCTACTGCTAAGTCGCTTCAGTCGTGTCCGACTCTGTGCGACCCCATAGCCGGCAGCCCACCAGGCTCCCCTGTCCCTGGGATTCTCCAGGCAAGAACACTGGAGTGGGTTGCCATTTCCTTCTCCAATGCATGAAAGTGAAAAGTGAAAGTGAAGTCACTCAGTCATGTCTGACTTTTTGCAACCCCATGGACTGCAGCCTACCATGCTCCTCCGCCCATGGGATTTTCCAGGCAAGAGTACTGGAGTGGGGGGCCATTGCCTTCTCCTCATGACTGAGCTACTGCCTACATTTGGCTCAGCTTTTATAAGTCTCATCATGGATTCCTAGGCTTCAGACACATTGATCTTTCAGATTTTCTAATAAAATAATTTCCTGTTCAGGATGCATTGATCTTGGGGGTATGACAGCTAATATATTGATATATGAAGAGGAAACAAGCAAAACATTTTATCTCATCCTTTATTAGTACCTATTTTGTTGAAACATAGTATCTGTTTAACTAATAAATAATACATATGAACTAAAGTAAGGAGGAAGGAAGGAAGGAAGGAAGGGGAAGCAGGGTGGAGGAAGAGAAGGAAAAAAGGCTAGCTAGCTGTTGGCACTGCACATTCACAAATTTTTTTGTAGAAGTGTAAAATGGAAGAAATTTGAAGGAAATTACCCTAATGCTGCAAACCGTTTCCTTTTTCTGATGTTTCAAACTTGTTTTTCTCTGCCTGGAGCATTCTTCATCTAATTTTCATCAGGTTAATAAACTGCTCATGATCATGACCCAGATAATCACGATGGTGTGATCATTCGCATAGAGCCAGACATCCAGGAGTGTGAAGTCATGTGGTCCTTAGAAAGCATCACTATGAACAAAGCTAGTGGAGGAGATGGAATTCCAGTTAAGCTATTTCAAATCCTAAAAGATGATGCTATGAAAGTGCTGTACTCAATATGCCAGCAAATTTGGAAAACTCAGCAATGGCCACAGGAGTGGAAAAGGTGAGTTTTCATTCCAATCCCAAAGAAAGGCAATGCCAAAGAATGCTCAAACTACCGCACAATTGCACTCATCTCACATGCTAGTAAAGTAATGCTCAAAATTCTCCAAGCTAGGCTTCAGCAATACGTGAACTGTGAACTTCCAGATGTTCAAGCTGGTTTTAGAAAAGGCAGAGGAACCAGGGATCAAATTCCAACATCCGCTGGATCATTGAAAAAGCAAGAGAGTTCAAGAAAAACATCTATTTCTGCTTTATTGACTATGCCAAAGCCTTTGATTGTGTGGATCACAATAAACTGTGGAAAATTCTGAAAGAGATGGGAATACCAGACCACCTGACCTGCCTCTTGAGAAACCTATATGTAGGTCAGGAAGCAACACTTAGAGCTGGACATGGAACAACATATTGGTTCCAAATAGGAAAAGGAGTACGTCAAGGCTGTATATTGTCATCCTGCTTATTTAACATATATGCAGAATACATCAGGATAAATGCTGGGCTGGAAGAAGCAAAAGCTGGAATCAAGATTGTGGGGAGAAATATCAATAACCTCAGATACGCAGATGGAACCACCCTTATGGCAGAAAGTGAGGAGGAACTAAGGAGCCTCTTGATTAAAATGAAAGAGGAGAATGAAAAAGTAGGCTTAAAGCTCAACATTCAGAAAACTGAGATCATGGCATCTAGTCCCATTACATCATGGCAAATAGATGGGGAAACAGTGGCAGACTTTATTTTGGGGGGCTCCAAAATCACTATAGATGGTGATTACAGCCATGAAATTAAAAGACACTTACTTCTTGGAAGGAAAGTTATGACCAACCTAGACAGCATATTAAAAAGCAGAGACATGACTTTGTCAACAAAGGTCCATCTAGTCAAGGCTGTGGTTTTTCCAGTAGTCATGTATGGATGTGAGAGTTGGACTATAAAGAAATTTGAGCACCAAGTAATTGATGCTTTTGAACTGTGGTGTTGGAGAAGACTCTTGAGAATCCCTTGGACTGCAAGGAGATATAACCAGTCCATCCTAAAGATGATCAGTCCTGGGTGTTCATTGGAAGGACTGATGTTGAAGCTGAAACTCCAATACTTTGGCCACCTGATACGAGGATCCGACTCATTGGTAATGACCCTGATGCTGGGAAAGATTGAAGGCAGGAGAAGAGGATGGCAGAGAATGAGATGGTTTGATGGCATCGCCGACTCAATGGACATGAATTTGAGTAAACTCCAGAAGTTGAGGCCTGGTGTGCTGCAGTCCATGGGGTCTCAAAGAGTAGGACACAACTGAGTGACTGAACTGAACTGATTTATTATAGATTTTATCTTCAAAACTTTTCAGTGTCATTGCTCTTCTTAGGATTTTGTTGTTGTTTAATTGCTAAGTCATATCCAACTCTTTTGCCACCCCATCGACTGTACTCACCAGGCTCCTCTGTCCATGGGACTTCCAAGGCAAGAATACTGGAGTGGGTTTCAATTTCCTTCTTCATGGGATCTTCCCAGGGATCGAATCTGCATCTTGCATTGCAGGCAGATTCTTTCCTGGAAAGTCCCTTCTTAGGATTAATTATGTATAATTAAAACAATTATGGAAGAGGAGATAATAGCATTTTTGTGTTATATTTGAAACTGTATGTTATTTGTTAATTCGTTGATTTGTTCATTGATTTTAACAGGGATTTATTCAGTGTTTACATTATGAGAGCTTAAAGGAGATAACCTGCGTGTTGTTTTCCATGTCTAGAAAGGAATCTCTGACACTTCATTCTGTAGGTTGACAGAGTTGCTATATTTTACAACTCCCTCACACCTCTTACGACAACAATGTAATCATCCAACTGCTTTGTTCTGAGCACACAAGACTGTGCTCACAAATGTTCTCACACAGAGTATCTGTAGCCAGACTTTGGACAAGTTGCTCCAGTCAGAAAGTCAGAAACACATCAGCTAAAACTCATGACTGATAATGCTTGTCAGAAGTTTTCAATTTTAGGTTTAGCCAACTAGTATAAAATTAATGTGAAGGTAATTTTGCAGTAGTTCTTTGGCATTCCATCACAAAATGAGGACATTTCCAACTGAAGCATATCCATCCAAAATACATATTCCAGTGCAATATCTTGTCTCTGAAAAAGGATGAAATGAATTCATGTGTGATTCTCTCATCCTGGACTCCTCTCTTCATTATAATCAAATATGCTGCTCTATGAGTGCTTATAAGTATTTCAATAAAGATGGATTTTATTAGAGCCATTATTTAAGATCTATTTCTTCTCTGTATTTTTCTTTAGAGGATCATAGAAAATGTAGTTCTTTATGTATTTCATTCAGTTCAGTCCAGTCACTTAGTCATGTCCAACTCCTTGCGACCCCATGGATCACAGCACGCCAGGCCTCCCTGTCCATCACCAACTCCCGGAGTTTACTCAAACTCATGTCCATTGACTTGGTGATGCTATCCAATCATCTCATCCTCTGTCATCCCCTTCTCCTCCCGCCTTCAATCTTTCCCAGCATCAGGGTCTTTTCAAATGAGTCAGTTCTTTGTATCAGGTGGCCAGAATATTGGAGTTTCAGCTTCAACATTAGTCCTTACTGAAGTGAAATCTAGAAAATACCATAAATTGGATTGTAATTGAATATGGGTATTTTCATCAACTAACTTCTATCCCTCCCACCCTTGTTTGTTCAGATCTTCTGGCAATTCATTTTGTCTTCTAATTAAATGCATTTATGTTTGTTTGTCATGTATTACTCCAGCCCTCTACTACAGAAGAACAAGTCTTTGTTCAGTTTTTTGGGAGTTTTCATGTCTTTCACTCAAAAAAGACTTTTAAAAATTTATAATTTATGTTAAATTATGTAAAGTACAATATTACATATCAAATGACTTTTAATGTCCTATTTAAAAATTGCAGACCTTGTTGTGGAGGGCATCATGATGGGTGGGGTGGGGAGTCAGTGGTCCTCCTGGAAACATGGATTCCAGGCAGTTTTGCAGAACTCTAATATCTGTGTATGCTAACATGTACTTCATTTAAAGAAATCCAAGGACAAAAACATGAATCAGTTTGTATTTTGGCATTCAAAACCTAGCACTTTGGGAAAGCATCAAGTATAAGTTTTTGAAGACACTGGGGCTACCATGATTATGTGTTCGGGGTTTGAGTTTGAATCACTTCATCAAGACTTAGATCTGCTTGAAAAGCCTCAAGTCTCACCTGTATTAAAGCTCTCCTTCGAACCCTCTCACAAAAATGAAAGCTTAACTGACTAAAAAAAAAAAAAAGTAAGTTGCAGAGATTTGTCTTCATTTTCTCCATGCTTAAAAAGTCTTGATCCCATGAACACTTTATACTATTATGAGTTATTATTTCAAGACATGAAAATTCCTTTAGGGCAAAGTTCATCATTAATAGTAGTGCATATAATTTCAAATAGTCGTCTTCTTGATAACTATAATGACTTTGGTCAGATACTATATCTTTTTAATGGTCTGGTGTACTTTACTGATTTGGTCAGATCACTTTAGAACATCATCTTTATTGCATAATGAGGCTCTGAAGTGCTCCAGTTTTGTGGCTAGGAAGATAAGTTGGTTTTATCATTTTCTCATGTTCACATTTATTAATATTACTTTCATTTCACAGATTGTTTTTCCTTCATTTCTTGCCTGCTTTTTAAAGAAGTCTTTTAAACCAAGTGTCCTTTTCTATGAGTTTTCTTAATTAAAATTAATATTTATAAACCATTTACATAATCAATTATGAACTACAATATAAGACAATAACATAACTGCCACTCTTCCACATTGCATATCATTCTTTTGTAAGGAAATTCAAATACTGCATGTGATATGTGACTGATAAAGACCAAGCAAGCATGTCCTGGTCAATCAATAGACTAAACATGAATAAATATTTTTTAAGAAAAATAAATTCAGATAGTAGTTTTCATATGTTCTTTCGACACCTCAGTGAACCTAACCATTTTTGGGACCATTAGCTAGTGCTTTGTATTAGAATAGTTCATATCTGAAAAATAGGGCATGGTAGATTGTTGAACTATGATTTTTTTTTTAAGTTAAGTTTTGAACATCCAAGTAGAGTCATTAAACTCTTAAATAGAAATAACAAACAATAAAATCTGACATTTATTAGGAAATATATACCTTTCAGTAATGTGATAATTTGAATATGAATGAAAAAATAAAATTGCCAGGAAATACAAACATTAATAGCTTTTAATTAGAACACATTTAAAGAAAGTAAAAATGAAAGGAGCAGGTTATTGAACTTATTCATAAAGAGCAAACACTAATTTATTCTTAGTTGTTAGTATTAATACAGTCTGCAGCAATGGACAAATCAATGTTAACTGAGTTCTAAAAGAAACCCATGCAGGTAACTGCTTTCACTATTATGAATAGTTGGTACATATGAAAAGGCAGAATTGAAATTAAATACAATTTAATTCAGTCTTTATTACTTTCATTAAGATCAAAAATGCTAGACAGACTGAATAAATCACATGTGCCTTTTATGCTGCAGTTTTCCAACTGCTTATTATGCAAACTCTTGAATATGCATCAAAATTGAAAAAAAAATCAAACATTTCAGTGAACCCCCCTCCCCCTGCCAAAGAGCTGCTACCTAGCATCTGCCCATTACATTTTACTATGCTTTCTCAACTATCCTATCTGTCCCTCTCTGTTCATCCATTAATTCACCTTAGTTTCTACTCATTGAAAGAATGTTGTAAACATCTCACCAACTTCCTCAAATATTTTAGCATGCATTTTATATAAAATGTACATAAAATGCACGTATTTTAAGTGTATCTTCCATGAGTTTTGATAAATGCATTCACTTGTGCAGCACAAACCTCTCTCAAAACTATAGAACATTATGGTCCATCCATTCCAGAAAGTTACCTCATTATCATTTCATGCTCTCTGTGCTTTCTCCTTACCTTTCACTATGGATCTCTTCCTTCTGGCTATTCCTAAATTATGTCCCTCTGTAATTAAACTAGTAAGTAAGTAGTTTAGACGACTAGTATTTAGTTAGTAAAATATTTGAGTTCTGTATGACACTGTAGTAAGTTAATACAACCCAGGGAATGGGGTCATTTGAATTCCCAGTCTTTAGCTCGTGGATCAAAAGTGTACTTGGTCACTTGGACTTAATGACTGGCATCTGAAGCAGAGAGTGTGAAGCAGTCAGGTGGGACTGAGCACTCAACTTGTGGGATCTGATACTATCTTCTTTGGCTAGTTGTGAGAATTAAGTTGAATTGCAGGACACCCAGCTTGTGTTGGAGAATTGCCTATTGGTATGGGGGAAAGCCTCGTCACATACACATTGGGAATTGGTGCTGTTGCTCAGTCGCTAAGTTGTGTCCAAATCTTTGCAAACTTATGGACTGCAATATGTGAGGCTCTTCTGTTCCCCACTGTCTCCTGGAGTTTGCTCAGATTCATATCCATTGAGTTGGTGATACTATCTAGCCATTTCATCCTCTGTTGCTCCTTTCACCTTTTGCCTTCAATCTTTTCCAGCATCAGGGTCTTTTCCAGTGAGTTGGCTCTTTGCACCAGGTGATCAAAGTATTGGAGCTTCAGCTTCAGATCTTCCAATGAATATTCAGGGTTGATTTCCTTTAGGATTTGTTTGACCTACTTGCAGTCCAAGGGACTCTCAAGAGTCTTTACCACCACCACACTTCAAAAGCATCAATTCTTCAGCACTTAGCCTTCTTTACAGTCCAACTTTCACATCTGTACATGACTACTAGAAAAACCATAGTTTTCATTATATGGACCTATCTCAACAAAGTGATGTCTCCGCTTTTTAAAATGCTAAGTTGGTGGTGGTTTAGTCACTAAGACATGTCCAACTCTTGCGACCCCATAGACTGTAGCCTGCCAGGCTCCTCTGTCCAAGGGATTCTCCAGGCAAGAATAGTGGAGTGGGTTGTTATTTCCTTCTCCAGGGGATCTTCCCAACCCAGGAATTGAACCCAGGTCTCCAGCATTGCAGGCAGATTCTTTACCAACTGAGCTACAAGGGAAGCCCTAAAATGCTAAGTTAGTCATAGCTTTTCTTCCAAGGAGCAAACATCTTTTAATTTCATAGCTGCAGTCACTGTTGGCAGCAATACTGAAGTCCAAGAAAACAAAGTCTGTCACTGCTTCCCTGTTTTCTGCTTCTGTCTGCCATGAAGTGATGGAACCAAATGGCATGACCTTCATTTTTTGAATGTTGAGTTTTAAGCCAGTTTTTTCACTCTCCTCTTTCACCCTCATCAAGAAACTCTTTAGTTCCTCTTCCCTTTCTGTCCTGAGGTTGGTTATATTTCTTCTGGCAATCTTGATTCCAGCTTGTGTTTCATCCAGCTTGCCATTTCACAAGACTCTTGAGAGTCCCTTGGACTGCAAGGAGATCCAACCAGTCCATTCTGAAGGAGATCAGCCCTGGGATTTCTTTGGAAGGAATGATGCTAAAGCTGAAACTCCAGTACTTTGGCCACCTCATGAGAAGAGTTGACTCATTGGAAAAGACTCTGATGCTGGGAGGGATTGGGGGCAGGAGGAGAAGGGGACAACCGAGGATGAGATGGCTGGATGGCATCATGGACTCGATGGACGTGAGTCTGAGTGAACTCCGGGAGATGGTGATGGACAGGGAGGCCTGGCATGCTGCAATTCATAGGGTCGCAAAGAGTCGGACGCGACTGAGCGACTGAACTGAACTGAACTGATTCTGCGTAGAAGTTAAGGAAAATAAGCATGGTAGCAATATACTGCCTTGATGTACTCCTTTGCCAGTTTTGAACCAGTTCCATGTCCGGTTCTAACTGTTGCTCCTTGACCTGCATACAGTTTTCTCAGAAGGTAGGTAAGGTGATCTAGTATTCCCATCTCTGTAAGAATTTTCCACTGTTTATCGTGATCCACAACAGTCAAAGGCTATAGCATAGTCAATGCAGCAGAAGTAGATGTTTTTCTGGAATTCCCTTGCTTTCTCCATTATTCAATGATTGTTGGCAATTTGATCTCTGATTTCTGCCTTTTCTGAATCCAGCTTGTACATCTGAAAGTTCTCAGTTCACGTACTGCTGAAGTCTAGCTTGAAAGATTTTGAGCATAACCTTGCTCCCATGTGAAAGGAGCTCAGTTGCATGGTAGTTTGAACATTTTTTGGCATTGTCTTTCTTTGGGATTGTAATGAAAACTGACCTTTACTAGTCCTGTGGACACGGCTGGGT
The DNA here is from genome assembly GCF_001704415.2 of Capra hircus. Lineage (NCBI taxonomy): Eukaryota > Metazoa > Chordata > Mammalia > Artiodactyla > Bovidae > Capra > Capra hircus. Next base: position 56,053,434 of record NC_030813.1, read on the forward strand.
TTTCCAAATTTTCTGACCTGTTGAATGCAGCACTTTAAGCACATCATCTTTAAGGATTTGAAATAGCTCAGCTAGAACTCCGTCACCTCCACTAGCTTTGTTCTTAACAATGCTTTCTAAGGCCCACTTGACATCACACTCCAGGATGTCTGGCTCTAGGTGAGTAACTATACCATAGTGGTTATCCAGGTCATTAAGAACTTTTATGCATATTGCTTCTGTGTATTTTTGCCACCTCTTCTCTAAATCTCTTTTGCTTCTGTTCAGTCCTTACCATTTCTGTCCTTTGTCATGCCCATCTTTGCATGAAATGTTTCTTTGGTATTTCTTATTTTCTTGAAAAATCTCTAGTGTTTCTCATTCTATCCTTTTCCTCTATTTCTTTGCACTGTTCACTTAAAAAGGCTTTCTTACCTCTCCTTGCTATCTCTGGAACTCTGCATTTAGTTGGGTATATTTTTTCAGTCTTCCTTGCCTTTCACTTCTCTTCTTTCTACAGCTATTTGTAGCCTCCTCAGACAATCACTTTATTTTTTGCATTCTCTTTCTTTGGAACAGTTTTGGTCACTGCCTCTTGTACAGTGTTAGGTATTTCTGTCCATTGTTCTTCAGGCACTATGTCTTTCAGATCTAACCCCTTAAATATATTTGCCCCTCCACTATATAATCATAAGGGATTTGATTTAGGTCATACCTGAATGACCTAGATGTTTTCCCTATTTTCTTCAATTTAAACCTTAATCTTGCAATAAGGAGCTCATGATCTGAGCCATAGTCAGCTCTAGGTCTTGCTTTTACTGACTGTATAGAGCTTTTCCATCTTCAGCTGCAAAGAATATAATCAATCTGGTTTCAGTATTGACCATCTGGTGATGGCCATATGTAGAGTCATCTCTTGGGTGTTTGGAAAAGGGTGTTTGCTATGACCAATACACAAAACTCCATTAGCCCTTGCCCTGCATCATTATGTACTCAAAGGCAGTCTTGCCTGTTATTCCTGGTATTTCTTAACTTCTTCCTTTTACATTTCAATACCCTATGATCAAAAGGACAACTTTTTTTTTTTTTGGTGTTAGTTCTAGAAGATGTTGTAGATTTTTACAGACCCATTCAGTTTCAGCTTCTTTGGCATCAGTGGTTGGGGCATTGTTGTTCAGTTACTCAGTTGTTTCTGACTCTCTATGACCCCATGAACTGCAGTACACCAGGCTTCCCTGTCCTTCACCATCTCCTGGAGCTTGCTCAACTTCATGTCCATTGAGTTGGTGATGCCATCCAACCATTTCATTCTCTGTCATCCCCTTCTCTTCCTGCCTTAGATCTTTCCTAGCATCAGGGTCTTTTCCAGTGAGTTGACTCTTCACATCAGGTAGCCAAATATTGGAACTTCAGCTTCATAGATTGGGGCATAGACGTGTTTTACTGTGACGTTAAATGTTTTGCCTTAGAAATGAACTGAGATTATTCAGTTGTTTTTGATGTTGCATCCAAGTAATGCATTTTGGACTCTTTTGTTGACTATGAAGGCTACTCGATTTCTTCTAAGGGATTCTTGCCTGCAGTAGTAGGTATAATGGTCATCTAAATTAAAATCACCCATTCCCATCCATTTTAGTTCACTGATTCCTATGATGTTGATGTTTACTCTTGCCATCTCCTGCTTGACCACATCCAGTTTACCTTGATTCATGGACCTGACATTCTGGGATCCTATGCCATATTGTTCTTACAGCATCAGACTTTAACCACCAGACGCATACACAACTGAGCATCATGTCTGCTCTGCCCAGCCTCTTCTTTCTTTCTGGAGCTATCAGTAATTGCCTTTAGCTCTTCCCCTGTAGCATATTGGAGACTTGAGGACCTGTGGGGCTCATCTTCTGGTGTCATATCTTTTTGCCTTTTCATACTTTCCATGGGATCTCTAAGCAAGAATATTGGAGTGGGTTGCCATTTCTTCCTCCAGCAGACCAGATTTTGTCAGAAACCTTCACTGTTACCTGTCCGTTTTGAGTGGCCCTGCGGTGCTTCACTGAGTTATGTAAGCCTCATTGCCATGACGGGCTATGATCCATGAAGGGGGCCTACTGCACATATGATGTTTTCCTACCACAATGCTGTAAATTTCTAAAAGTGAATGCCAATTAAAAAGGTACTACCATATTCAACTAGCTGATGTGGCATTACCAAAGTTTAAAAATATCTCAATTAAAAATAAAAATATTAAATTACTTATAAAAATTTACACACTGAATAGTGATAAAACTGAAGATTTAAAAAAACAGTTTCTGAAAGTTGTACTTGGAGTGGAGCATGCACTTCAGCAATTTCAGAGACTGCATTCCATTGTATTTTTTTTTTTTTTTTTTTTTTTTTTTTTTTTTTTTTTTTTTTTTTTTTTTTTTTTTTTTTTTTTTTTTTTTTTTTTTTTGTTTTTTTACGAACAGAGATCATTCTGTCATTTTTGAGATTGCATCCAAGTACTGCATTTTGGACTCTTTTGTTGAACATGATGGCTACTCCATTTCTTCTAAGGGATTATTGCCTGCAGTAGTAGATATAATGGTCATCTGAGTTAAATTCACCCATTCCAGTCCATTTTAGTTCGCTGATTCCTAGAATGTCAATGTTCACTCTTGCCATCTCCTGTTTGATCACTCCCAATTTGCCTTGATTCATGGACCTGACATTCCAGTTTCCTCTGCAATATTGCTCTCTACAGCATCAGACCTTGCTTCTATCACCAGTCCCAACCACAACTGGGTATTGTTTTTGCTTTGGCTCCATCCCTTCATTCTTTCTGGAGTTATTTCTCCACTGATATCCAGCAGCATATTGGGCACCTACTGACCTGGGGAGTTCCTCTTTCAGTATCCTCTCATTTTGCCTGTTCATACTGTTCATGGGGTTCTCAAGGCAAGAATACTGAAGTGGTTTGCCATTCCCTTCTCCAGTGGACCACATTCTGTCAGACCTCTCTACCATGACCTGCCCATCTTGGCTGGTTCCAAATAGGAAAAGGAGTACATCAAGGCTGTATATTGTCACCCTGCTTATTTAACTTATATGCAGAGTACATCATGAGAACTGCTGAACTGGAAGAAACACAAGCTGGAATCAAGATTGCTGGGAGAAATATCAGTCATCTCAGATATGCAGATGACACCACCCTTATGGCAGAAAGTGAAGAGGAACTAAGAAGCCTCTTGATGAAAGTGGAAGAGGAGAGTGAAAAAGTTGGCTTAAAGCTCAACATTCAGAAAACAAAGATCATGGCATCTCGTCCCATGACTTCATGGCAAATAGATGGGGAAACAGTGGAAACAGTGTCAGACTTTATTTTTCGGGGCTCCAAAATCACTGCAGATGGTGACTGCAGCCATGAAATTAAATACACTTACTCCTTGGAAGAAAAGTTATGACCAACCTAGATAGCATATTGAAAAGCAGAGACATTACTTTGCCAACAAGGTCCATCTAGTGAAGGCTATGGTTTTTCCAGTGGTCACGTATGGATGTGAGTTGGACTGTGAAGAAAGCTGAGCGCTGAAGAATTGATGCTTTTGAACTGTGGTGTTGCAGAAGATTCCTGAGAGTCCTTGGACTTCAAGGAGATCCAACCAGTCCATTCTAAAGGAGATCAGCCCTGGGTGTTCTTTGGAAGGAATGATGCTGAAGCTGAAACTCCAGTACTTTGGCCACCTCATGCAAAGAGTTGACTCATTGGAAAAGACTCTGATGGTGGGAGGGATTGGGGGCAGAGGAAAAGGGGACATCAGAGGATAAGATGGCTGGATGTCATCACCAACTCGATGGACGTGAGTCTGAATGAATTCCGGGAGATAGTGATGGACAGGGAGGCCTGGTATGCTGCAATTCATGGCGTTGCAAAGAGTCGGACACTACTGAGCAACTGAACTGAACTGAAATGATGGGACTGCTAACTAGCTCAATACTAGCCATAGAGTAGATATCATAAATCATTGTTAAGTGGAATTTAAAAAGTGAATACAATAGAATGAATAAAATGGAAATAATGTTTCCTAAATATTGGTGTTTGGGAATGTGACTAGCAAAATGCTAAATGTTTTAAATATATCACCTTGTGTTTTATGAAAAAAATCTTGCAAGTTATATATCCTTAGCTTTTGGCCACCTCATGCGAAGAGTTGACTCATTGGAAAAGACTCTGATGCTGGGAGGGATTGGGGGCAGGAGGAGAAGGGGACGACCAAGGGTGAGATGGCTGGATGGCATCACTGACTCAATGGATGTGAGTCTGAGTGAACTCTGGAAGTTGGTGATGCACAGGGAGGCCTGGCGTGCTGCGATTCATGGGGTCACAAAGAGTCGGACATGACTGAGTGACTGAACTAAACTGAACTGAACTGAATGCTTTGTACTTGGTAAATACTCAATACATGACTATACTGATGAAATGTGGAAGCTTTAATTTACTAAGGGGTTTAATCCCCAGAAACATCAGAGCAGCAACTGGATTATTCATCTGCAGTAGGTTTAGCAATAACCTTTTTATATCCCCACATTCTCTTTGTCTGGAACAGAAAGGCATAGCTCAGGTAACTGTTTATGAATATAAACCTTTGGCATTTGATCAATTTTTGCTCTGTTCTAAAAACTGGAAAAACTAGCAACTATATTTCAGGGTCAAATCTTTTTCTATTATAATTGGTAAGTAGAAAAGTATTAAATTTCTATTAAGTGGGGCATTTAAGTTAAAGACAAATTTTAATCTGTTGCAGAAGTATAATAACAATTTATAAGGATATATCTTCAGAAACCAAGCTGAGAAGTGAATTTTAATCAAAATTGAGGCTAGATCTAGACTTCCAGTATAAAATGACATTTATATAGGACAATTTGAAGAGACTTTCCCAATTTTCTATTTAAACACCATTAACAAATGGATGGAAAAAAGCCAGCAAAAAGGCAAATAAACAACTGATTTGGCAGAATAACACTAACCAAAAAACATTACACGATTACCACAAACTGTTAGATAAACATTTATCAAAATCTGGAAGTAATTTTCACTGAGTGTAAAGCTGATGACTGTTCTTATCCATGCAGTCACTCAAGAAATATTTATTAAGCACTGTCCTGCAGCAAAATGGGAAATCCGTGAGGGATTTCAGGCCTGCAGGCTACTTATAGGACATTTTATAATGATTGCTGATTGCAGATGAGGACAGGAGTTTGTTTTGCAGTAGTATTTCAAAATGTATATCACCAGGAATTTAGTATTCCAGTTTAATGACTTTTAACTGATTGGCAGGTTACCTTTTAAAATATACAATAACTCCTGGTGTTGATTTTGTCATTTGAACAATCAACTGATAGAAATGTTTATGGTATTTAAATTGTATTAATTGTGTAAGAGCTCATTCAAAATATATAAAAAATGTTTGAATCCCTGTGTAGACATGAGGTCAACATCTGCCAGTAAATTAGGTTTATTATTCCACTAAAATCTTAGGAAGAAACCTCAGCTCTGATAATTTTGTAATATAATTGTAGAATCTTAGTTAAGATCTGATTTATCTGGAATGAGTATATAAAATTCTTTGGCTTTGTGTACACACTGTTCTTCATGAGGTGAAGTAAAAGAGGTCACTATGTTTTACAAAATATCTATAATCATAATCACATCTTTATAAATTTGATATAGCATGTCAAATATGTTATTTCTAACTTGTTCTAAACTACTAGTTAGATGTCTAATTTCATTATTCAACTGGGTAATTTTATGCATTTGGAAGATTACTGATTACCATTCTATTGCATTTACTTGTGTAATTTCACAGTTCTGTTCCATGCAAAGAAAAGAATTGGTCTGTAGTTAGAATGTGCTGTGTGTGTGTGCTTAGTCACTTAGTTGTGTCTGACTCTGTGACCACATGGACTGTAGCCCGCCAGGCTCCTCTGTCCATGGGATTCTCCAGGCAAGAATACTGGAGTCGGTTGCCATTTCCTTCTCCAGGGAATCTTCCCAACCCAGGGATTGAACCCAGGTCTCCTGCATTGCACGTGGATTCTTTACAGTCTGAGCCATCAGCGAAATCCATAGTTAGAATAATGCATAAAAAAACCACAACCAGACAAATTCCTTGGAGGCAAAAGTTAAGCTCATCTGCCAAAGATAAATCCTCACTAAAGGATTCCTAGTCTCTTTATTAGGTAGTTGAGCAGTTTGGCAGAAAATGATTAGAAATATTAGGATCGATACAAATTTACTCAGGTATCTTGGTTACTTCCAATAGGTTCCAAACCATTTTCAATTAAAAATATAAAACATAAAAATCCTTTCATTGGGGATAAGCATCTGTAGAAAGTATGTGAAGGAACAAATTACTGAATTGGAACCAGGGCTCATTTACGCCATTTGCTTTTTGTTGTAGGCAGCACTTGTAGGAACAAGAGCCATGGACACTCCCCTGTGGGATTTATGAGGAACCTGATAAAGGATCCAACATTTAGAATGGTCTTAAGTGAACTGTTGAACAATGTGTTGCCTTATGTTGCTATGATTTAGTAAACAAAAGGATAAACTGAAAGTCCCAGGTTTTGGTGTTTGTTGAGAGCTTTGAGTGTTGTCACCAGTCATCTCTATTTTTGGAATGGAAATTTTTATGTTTCTGAAGTGGGAAATCACTTCTTAGCCTTTCAGTGCAATAGCAACAGCATAGTGTGGGCTTGGGAGCATAAGTGCATCAACCACTGACACACTTGCAGTGCATGGATGATCTCAATATTTGTTAGGTGGTAAGTGTTTCCTTGAAAGAGGAATCATTGCCTAATTGTTCTGTCTTTATTCAGGTGCATCCCTAGATCATGTAAAACTGTTAGGAAAGGGTTCCAAGACATTTTCTGTCAGGGAGAGGTTAAGAGTACAACTACTTTCTTATCATCATAATCCCTTGTCCATGTTTATGTTATTGTTCAATCACCAAGTTGTGTTCTACTGTTTGTGACCACATGACTACAGCATGTCAGGCTTCCCTGTCCTGTACTGTTTCCTGGACTTTGTTCAAACTCATGTCCATTGAGAAGTGATGCCATCTAACCAATCCATGCTCTGTCAGCATTTTCCTGCCCTCATCTTTCCCAGCATTGGGGAATTTTCCAGTGAGTTGGTTCTTCACATCAGGCGGCTGAAGTATTGGGGTTTCAGCTTCAGCATCAGTTCAGTTGCTTAGTCGTGTCCAACACTTTGCAACCCCATGGACTGCAGCATGCAGGCATCCCTGTCCATCACCAACTCCTGGAGCTTGCTCAAACTCATGTCCATCAACCATCCACCCTCTCATCCAGTGGCATCCACCAGTGATGCCATCCAACCATCTCACCCTCTGTCATCCCCTTTTCCTCCTGCCTTCAATCCTTCCCAGCATCAGGGTCTTTTCCATAGAGTCATTTCTTTGCATCCGGTAGCTAAAGTATTGGAGCTTTGGCTTCTGCATCAGTCCTTCCAGTGAATATTCAGGACTGGTTTCCTTTAGGATGGACTGGTTGGATCTCCTTGCAGTCCAAGGGACTCTCGAGAGTTTTCTCCAGTACCACAGATCAAAAGCATAAATTCCTCAGCACTCAGCTTTCTTTATGGTCCAACTCTCACATCCATACATGACTACTGGAAAAAAACAGCCTCGATTTTTGTTGGCAAAGTAATGTCTCTGCCTTTTAATATGCTGTCTAGGTTGGTCATAACTTTTCTTCCAAGGAGCAAGTGTCTTTTAATTTCCTGGCTGCAGTCAACATCTGCAGTAATTTTGGAGCCCAAGAAAATAAAGTCTGTCACTGTTTACATTGTTTCCCCACCTATTTGCCGTGAATTGATGGGACCAGATGCCATGATTTTAGTGTTTTGAATGTTGAGTTTTAAGCCAGCTTTTTCACTCTCCTCTTTCACTTTAAGAGGCTCTTTAGTTCCTCTTCATTTTCTGCCATGAGAGTGGTGTCATCTGCATATCTGAGGTTATTGACATTTCTCCCAGCAATCTTGATTTCAGCTGTGCTTCACCCAGTCCTGCATTCCTCATGATGTACTCTGCATAGAAGTTAAATAAGCAGGGTGACAATATACAGCCTTGATGTACTTCATTCCCAATTTGGAACAAGTCTGTTGTTCCATGTCCAGTTCTGTTACTTCTTGACCTGCATACAGATTTGTCAAGCAGCAGGTATGTTTGTCTGTTATTCCCATCTCTTGAAGAATTTTCCACAGTTTCTTGTGATCCACACAAGTCAAAGGCTTTGGCATAGTTAATAACGCAGATGTTTTTCTGGAACTCGAGCTTTTTCTATGATCCAATGGATGTTGGCAATTTGATATCTGGTTCCTCTGCCTTTTCTAAATCCAGCTTGAACACCTGGAAGTTCTCAGTTCATGTACTGTTGAAGCCTCGCTTGGAGTATTTTGAGCATTACTTTGCTAGCATTTGAGGTGAGTGCAATTGTGTGGTAGTTTGAACATTCTTTGGCATTGCCTTTCTTTGGGATTGGAATGAAAACTGACCTTTTCCAGTCCTGTGGCCACTGCTCTGCTGTTTTTCAAATTTGCTGGCATATTGAGTACAGCACTTTAACAGCATCATCTTTAAGGATTTGAAATAGTTCAGCTGGAATTTCATTACTTCCACTAGCTTTGTTAGTAGTAATGCTTCCTAAGGCCCGCTTGACTTCACACTCCATGATATCTGGCTCTAGGTGATTACACCATTGTGGTTATCTGGATCATGAAGATCTTTTTTGTATAGTTCTACTGTGTATTCTTGCCACCTCTTCTTAATCTCTTCTGCTTCTGTTAGGTCCATACCATTTCTGTCCTTTATTGAGCCCATCTTTGCATGAAATATTCCCTCGGTATCTACTTTTCTTGAAGAGATCTCTAGTCTTTCCCATTCTATTGTTTTCTTTTCCTTTATTCATTTCACATAAGGTTTTCTTATCTCTTCTTGCTATTCTCTGGAACTCTGCATTCAGTTGGGTGTATCTTTCCCTTTCTTCTTTGACTCTCACTTCTCTTCTTTTCTTAGCTATTTTGTAAGACCTCCTCAGATAACCATTTTGCCTTCTTGGCATTTCTGCTATGTATACTAAAATCTGAGGATACCCATAGTCAGCTTTTCATCCTCACGGGTAAATATCTGTAGATTTAGCCATTAATAGCATGTTAAGTTTGCAGTCTACAGTGGGCTGAATGAGCTAATGTGGAATGTGAGATTACCAAGGGCCTACTGAACATTTATTGAAAACATACACAAAAAAGTGGACTGTGCAGTTCATTCCTTTGAACAGCGTAGGGGATAGGGACACTGACCTCTACCCAGCTGAAAATCTGCATATAACTTAAGTCGCTCCCCCTGTCTGTGAAATCAGTCAACAGCAGATCATGTACTACTGTATTATTTACTGCTGAAAGAAATTCATGTGTAAGTGAACTGGCACATGGCACAGTTCAAACCTGTGTTGTTCAAGGGTCAACTGTATATAAGTCATCACAAAAAGCCCACAAGTTTGGTTATATCCACTTCTCAGATGAGAACATTTAGATTCTGAACTTTAATCCAGTAATTCACAAAAAAGTCTTAAATCTATACAGATATCTGAGTTATTAAAAACTTTACATTAAACATTAGTAGCCATGGCAGAGAAGATAGGTATATACAAAATAATTTACAACATTTTCAACGAAAAATTGTTAAAAATAATAACTAAGGGATGTGAAGCAGATAAATTTTAGTTACCTACAATATTCATTTCTGTGTTTTCAGATGATTAGAAATAAATGTGATGATTATACACATAAGATGTTCACATTAAGCTAATTTTGTCTTTTGTTGAGAAAATATGAAATTTTTGGTGCAAATTTTGATGAGATAATGTAAGCTTTCACAATCTCCTTAAAGTAATTATCAGAAGTGTGAGAAATGTGCAAATATCTGGATACTACAGTCTATATCCAAATAAATTCAGTGAATTTTCAAAAATATTCCTTTTACAATAGTTTGTATATTTTAGCATTAAAATTATCAAATATAAATTAGCAGATAATATAGTTGTATGGACATCATATTTTTGCTTCAATTACTTTTGCTTAATTTTATTAACTTTAGTGCTACAGAAATGAAAGAGTACCATCAATTTGTTTCTTCCTGTCTGCATACAGTCATCATTTAAAAGAGAACAATATTCATACTGACATGTTAAAAAACTAACAGCTAGTTTGAAGTATATATTGAAATTTTTTTCAAATGCAATCTATTTTCAAAAGATAAAGGTGGTTATTTTGAAAAGACAGTCACATTCAGGTGGACTTGGAAAACAATTTTAATTTTTACTGAAAATATATGAGATGTCATCATTAGCCCTTATCTTACACTTGAAAAATGGAGACAGTTGTACAGGAAGGGAAATAGAAGTTATTAGATTTTAAGCTCAAGTCTCAAAAGTATTCAAATAAGGCAGGTAAAAAAAAATCCAGATACTGTTCCATTGTCCAGCATAATTTTCATGTCCCCTTATTTCATTAAACAACATAAATATTATCATTTATAAGAAATAATAGTTTTTTTTTTTTTTCTAAACACCATGATTCTTGCTTTATAGCTATGAAGGCTCCCCAGCAGTGCCACCTATTTCATAAACTGACCAGCAGTTTCTCTCTTAAAAAGAAAATTCCAATCTATGTGGATTTAAAGAATAAATATCACATATCCTTTGTAAACTATTTTATCACCACCAGGTATAAGAGATCAGTATTTTGTAATGAAGAAATTCGTAGCATTCAACAGCATATTACTGTACTATGATTGGACGGAAGAAAGTATGGGCCTTTGTATACTGATAAATTCTGATAAGACATCTGAAAAACAGAGGTGGGGGGTAGGAAATGGTGGGAATAAAGCTTGGCTATCTACTAGTAAAATAATTTTGATCAAAACTCACCAGACCTAATACAATTCTAAAGAAACTGATGAAAAGTGCTACCCCTGTCAACTATAATTTGGATGGTATTGTTTGAGAAAACAAACTAGTAGCTGCTCTTTATGTGGAATTAAAAAGAGGGCTTTGTCATTATTTATTAGGCACAGGAAGAAGATTCCTGCTTTATTAAACAAACAAACAAACAAAAACTAGGTTACAAGGGAACTAGTAGCTCCCCAAAATATAGTAGTTAATCTAACCCCTACCCCCAGATGGCCATATGTTGTACAGTTTCAGTAAGTTCTGACTCAATATTACTTCAGAAATGAATATACAAAGTAAAACAGCAATAAAAAAAAAAACAATAAAACCCTGTGATGATGACTGTTGCTCGTACAGGAATGACAGTAAGGAACTCTTAAAATTTGCTCGTACACAGCAACAGTGCAAGGGGCATCCATGCCAGGTCCTGCTTACATGATCTTTTCAATGCAGGGTAAGGTCCTCTCAGCAGCCACCTGCAAAGAACTGAAGTGTAGTGGATGGGTTGGTACTGCGCTTGGTTCACTGACACCATGGGAACAGTGGCCCGCGCCATTATTCATGTGTGTTGGCTGAATACTAATCTTGGGAAACGCTTAGTCACTAGATTATTTTCTTAATGAACAAGGTCTGGTCAACAGTAAACTAGAATGAATCTCAACCTGACCTCCTTGGCTTTTAGGACATGTTAATTCTTTGCCTCTTTTTAAAACCTCAGTGTTGTTTGATAGGCAGCCACTAAAATAAATCCTCCCCCTTTTCAACTTTTCTTTTCCCTAAGGTTGGACCCTATGTAAACCTAAAAACATATGATAACTTTATATACAAGGTTTCTCAAAGTGCAAAATGTGGTACATATAGTTTCATAGGCTTCATTTACACACAGCATTTTATACAATACAGTATATTTTGCAATTTCTGTTCATAAATTTACAGCACTTAACAGACACCTACAGTTGACCCTTGATCAATGTGGGTTTTGAACTGCATGGGTCCACTTATATGTGGATATTTTAAAAAAGTGAATCCTACAGCACTACATGATCCACAATCAGTTGAACCTACAAATGCAGAGGAATTTCAGATATGGGGGCTGACTATAAATTATACACAGATTAACACACTAACCCCTGCCCCATGTTGTTCAGGGGTCAACTGTACTTCAAAAGGTTGGCCACTCAAAGTAACCCAATGCCTTCCTACGCAAGGTTAACAGAGCTGAACTGTACAAGCTTTGTTCAGACCACAACACTGAATCTTACACTTATCACATATATATATACATATTAATAGTTTAAAATGCTCTTTAAATGGTTAAGGATAGCTAAACACATCTCTCCTAGCATAAAATACAGTTTGGTTTCAGACACTGTACACAATATTTAAAAAAATAATTTTTAGGACAAGTCATTTTATTTCCTTCTGCACCACTTGCTCAGCCTGTAACTCTTTTGGAAGCGTTCTTGATCGTTGGAGAACCACGCTAAGCTCTTCGATGACCTTTGGCGGTAACTTATTATTGCAGTCCAAAGTATCTTTGCCATTCCTGTCCTCAGTCTTCCTCAGTGTCTTTAGGCCTTTATGGCTTTTCTGTCGCCCTGGAAAGACCTCAGCCTCTGTGTCCTCCAGACAGTTGAAACTCCGGTGTTTTTTGGTTCGATTTCGAAGTTTCTCGTCCTTGTGCTCCAGGCACTGGGCCACGATGGAGGCTTTCTCCTTTAAGGTGCCATCTCCACCTTGGTCACGCTTTGCACCGAGCCGCAGCCTTTCGAGTTCTGCTTTTGCACTCTTAAAATAAAACAAAACATGTCAGAGGGAAGCAAGATCTGGCCTACTCTGCTTAAAGAATACATGGCACGTAGAAGTTGATGCTTCTTTTATTAGAGTTTATTTCTATGACTTAGGTTCTGCCGTGACTTTGGCACTAGCAGCAGGTCTGAATTTATAGACGGATCTGAGAGCTACAAAACCAACTGAAATGGAGATCACGGAAATTCATTTTAACAAGCATTTAGCATACCACTTCAAAGATGTCTTTCAAGCTAGTTATTCAAATTGACTCCCATTTTAAACTTGCCTCTTTCAATTCACTGCTGCTCGGATGTGTCACAGGTTCATGCATCTATAATCCTGCAGTGTTGTCCCGAAATACAGAGGAAAACGGGGGTCTCTGTGGCCATAAGTCCAGGAAATACACTTTGTAATAGATCCCTCTTTGAGATTCACAATACATATTAAAGAAGCTGAGAAATACTTCATCAGAAAAACCTGTTCAACTTATTTTTTTTCCTCCTCCCAAAATATTTGACTAGTGCAATCTTTCCCCCATATTAGAATCCTACAGATATTTGTGAAAACACTGAAAGAAATATATAGTTGTGTATAAAACACATGAATCAGTTATGAGATATGAAATGAGCAATATACAATAAGTAACAGAAAAAAAAAAAAATAAAAAATAAATAGAAAAAATCAAGACATGTACAAGAAAAAAAAACAAGATGTAACAGACTTTGACTCAGAAGAAGATGGATATTGGAGAATGAATTCTAACATGTATACTGTCATGTAAGAATGAATCCCAGTCATGTCTGACGTAGGTGCAGCTTGCTTGGGGCTGGTGCATGGGATGACCAGAGAGATGTTGTGGGAGGGAGGTGGAAGGGGTCATGTTGGAACGCATGTAAGAATAAAGATTTAAAATTAAAAAAAATAAAAAATTTAAAATGTTAAAAATAAAAAAAATAAAACCCACAGGTGTACTTTCATAACTAGTGTCAATGGCATCCTGTGACTGGGCAAGTATTGACATTCAGAACTCTCATTAGATTCTCAAAGGGGATTACAACCTAACAAATGTTAAGATAAAAGAATGAACAACAGAGAAGCAAGCATCTCGTTGGTATGGAGCCACAGCGAAAGGCTATCCAAAAAACTGAGTTGGGGGAAGTGGGAAGGCATACGTCATTTTTCTTTTCACAAGCAAGAGTTGAAGGAATTTCTTCAAAATTTCCTCATAAAAACTGCAAAGCACAAAGAAATCCAAGGAAAATTTCTTATTATAAATGTTTGAGAAAAGATGAAATGAAAATGGTGATGTAGCATGAAGAATGGGACTGTTTTGCAGATGGCAAGTAGAAGGATGTGTGCTTACCCATTCTTAGGAAAACACCAAAAAACTAACTGAACAACAATCGACAAAAACACACACACACTCTGGAACTTTTAAAAGATACCTACATCCAAAGACAAAAAGCCACAATGAGATGGTAGGAAGAGTATAATCATGATAAAATCAAATTTCGTATCTACTGGGTGGGTGACCTACAAACAGGAAAATAACTATACCGCAGAAGTTCTCCCACAGGAGTAAAAGTCCTGAGCTTCACATGAGGCTTTCCAACCACGGGGTCTGTCTATGGGAAGAGGAGCCCCCAAAGGATCTGGCTTGGAAGGCAACATGTTCTTGGGTTGGAAGAATCAATATTGTTAAAATGACTATACTACCCAAAGCACTGCTATACTTAGATAACCTGTATAGCATAGGGAACTTGGGCCAATATTCTGTAATAACCTAAATGGGAAAATAATTTGAGAAAGAATAGATACATATATATGTATGGCTGAATCACTCTGCTGTACACTTGAAACACAATACTGTTAATCAACTATACTCCAATATAAAATAAAGTACTGCTTTGAAAATAATGAAACTAAGTAGCATAAATAGGATGCCCAATGTAATGTTCAAAGGGCAACACCTCATCTCTTTATTTTCCTCCTTAGTGCTCTTTCTAGTATACTAGATAAGCTATTCATATCTCTTGTGATTGTTTGGATGTTGATCGAAACTCAACACAGTGCAAGGAGGGTTTTGTTTTTAGCTTTTGTTTGATTTGTTCACTGATGAGTGAACTTATCACAGTGGCTGCAGATGGGAAATTACCAATAAATATTTTCTGAATAAGGGATGAAGAAAGGTTAAAAAAATTCAAATGTATAATATTTTATCATATTTCAAATGTATAATATTTTGTTTTATCATATTGTTTTATCTTCCTAAATTCCAGCAGATTGGGACATAGTTTTATAATTCGAAATTTTCTGATAAGCTCATGATTATACATCTCAGAGAAATACTTCTACTCTAAACCTGATAAGAAGAAATATTTAGTTGTTTAGTATCTAGCTTAATTCTAAAGTTTCATTAGAATGTGTTAGAATGGCTACATAGCCATGTGAATGTAATTAATGAATTGTGCATATAAACAGGTTAATATGGAAAATGTATTTTATCACAGTACAAAAAGAAAAATAAGAAAGGATTAGTAAAAATAATGGCCATTTAAACATAAGGATGTGATGGGGAGTTTATAAATCAATATGAATCTTAAAAAAGTTTCACTTGGTATCTTCAGTTCAGGTAGGTTGAGTCTCTCAGTCGTGTCCAACTCTTTGTGATCCTATAAACCGCAGCACGCCAGGTCTCCCTGTCCATCACCAACTCCTGGAGTTTACCCAAACCCATGTCCATTGAGTCGGTGATGCCATCCAACCATCTCATCCTCTGTCGTCCCCTTCTCCTCCTGTCCCCAATCCCTCTGAGCATCAGGGTCTTTTCCAATGAGTCAGCCCTTTGCATCAGGTGGCCGAAGTACTGGAGTTTCAGCTTCAACATCAGTCCTTCCAATGAACACTCAGGACTGATCGCCTTTAGGACGGACTGGTTGGATCTCCTTGCAGTCCAAGGGACTCTCAAGAGTCTTCTCCAACACCACACTTCAAAAGTATCAATTCTTCGACACTCAGCTTTCTTCACAGTTCAACTCTCACATCCATACATGACCACTGGAAAAATCATAGCCTTGACTAGATGGACCTTTGTTGGCAAAGTAATCTCTCTGCTTTTCAATATGCTGTCTAGGTTGGTCATAACTTTCCTTCCAAGGAGTAAGCATCTTTTAATTTCATGGCTGCAGTCACAATCTGCAGGCATTTTGGAGCCCCCCAAAATAATGTCTGACACAGTTTCCACTGTTTCCCCATCTACTTGCCATGAAGTCATGGGACCAGATGTCATGATCTTAGTTTTCTGAATGTTGGCAACTTTTTCACTCTACTCTTTCACTTTCATCAAGAGGCTTTTTAGTTCTTCACTTTCTGCCATAAGGGTGGTGTCATCTGTCTATCTGAGGTTATTGATATTTCTCCCGGCAATCCTGCTTGTGTTTCTTCTAGCCCAGCATTTCTCATGATGTACTCTGCATATAAGTTAAATAAGCAGGGTGACAATACACAGCCTTGACGTACTCCTTTCCCAATTTGGAACCAGTCTGTTGTTCCATGTCCAATTCTAACTGTTGCTTCCTGACCTGCATACAGCTTCTCAAGAGGCAGGTCAGGTGGTCTGGTATTCCCATCCTCTTGCAGAATTTTCCACATTTATTGTGATCCACACAGTCAAAGGCTTTGGCATAGTCAATAAAGCAGAAATAGATGTTTTTCTGGAACTGTCTTGCTTTTTTGATGATCTAGCGGATGTTGGCAATTTGATCTCTGGTTCCTCTGCCTTTTCTAAAACTAGCTTGATCTGGAAGTTCAAGGTTTACATATTGCTGAAGCCTGGCTTGGAGAATTTTAAGCATTACTTTACTAGCATGTGAGATGAGTGCAACTGTGTGGTAGTTTGAGCATTCTTTGGCATTGCCTTTCTTTGGGATTGGAATGAAAACTGACCTTTTCCAGTCCTGTGGCCACTGCTGAGTTCAAGGATCAATACGGAATGGTTTTATAGATCATGATGACATTTCTTTTTTCAGCTATTGGCAGAAAGACATGGGGACTCTGGTGTAGTATTTAGAGGTCAAGTATGGCCTTCTCAGGTGGCGCTAGTGGTGAAGAATCCGCTTGCAAATGCAGGAGACATAAGAGATATGGGTTCGACCCCTGGGTAGGGAAAATCCCCTGGAGGAGGGTATGGCAACCCGCTCCAGTATTCTTGCCTGGAGAATCCCCATGGACAGAGGAGATCTTGCGGGCTATAGTCCATAGGACTGCATAGTCAGAAACGACTGAAGTGACTTAGCACACAATAGTCATCTAGTCTCTTCAATACAATCATCCTGTTTTGTATCATTTTTACTTTTATACTTTCCCCTATACTACCTTATTGAAATTTCCATTGTGCTATCAGGTACCTCAATTCTGTGACTAACTTCTTTCATTCATTCATTCATTCATTCATTCAGTCATGTCCAACTCTTTGCGATCCCATGAATTGCAGCACGCCAGGCCACCCTGTCCATCACTATCTCCCGGAGTTCACTCAGACTCACGTCCATCGAGTCCATGATGCCATCCAGCCATCTCATCCTGTGTCGTCCCCTTCTCCTCCTGCCCCCAATCCCTCCCACCATCAGAGTCTTTTCCAATGAGTCAATTCTTTGCATGAGGTGTCCACAGTAGTGGAGCATCAGCTTTAGCATCACTCCTTCCAAAGAAATCCCAGGGTTGATCTCCTTCAGAATGGACTGGTTGGATCTCCTTGCAGTCCAAGGGACTCTTAAGAGCCTTCTCCAACACCACAGTTCAAATGCATCAATTCTTCGGTGCTCAGCCTTCTTCACAGTCCAACTCTCACATCCATACATGACCACAGGTAAAACCATAGCCTTGACTAGACGGAACTTAGTCGGCAAAGTAATGTCTCTGCTTTTGAATATGCTGTCTAGGTTGGTCATAACTTTTCTTCCAAGGAGTAAGCGTCTTTTAATTTTATGGCTGCAGTCACCATCTGCAGTGATTCTGGAGCCCCCCAAAATAAAGTCTGACACTGTTTCCACTGTTTCTCCATCTATTTCCCATGAAGTGATAGGACCAGATGCCATGATCTTCGTTTTCTGAATGTTGAACTTTAAGCCAACTTTTTCGCTCTCCTCTTCTACTTTCATCAAGAGCCTTTTTAGCTCCTCTTCACTTTCTGCCATAAGGGTGATATCATCTGCATATCTGAGTTTATTGATATTTCTTCCAGCAATCTTGATTCCAGCTTGTGTTTCTTCCAGTCCAGCGTTTCTCATGATGTACTCTGCATAGAAGTTAAATAAGCAGGGTGACAATATCCAGCCTTGACGTACTCCTTTTCCTATTTGGAACCAGTCTGTTGTTCCATGTCCAGCTCTAACTGTTGCTTCCTGACCTGCATACAGATTTCTCAAGAGCCAGGTTAGGCGGTCTGGTATTCCCATCTCTTTCAGAATTTTCCACAGTTTATTGTGATCCACACAGTCAAAGGCTTTGGCATAGTCAAGAAAGCAGAAATAGATGTTTTTCTGGAACTCTCTTTACTCCTAACTTCTTTACTCCTCAATATCTCTTGACTCTTTCCTGTTGGTGTAACTTAAGTCCGTCTCATTCTTGAGCATACCAATTTAGCATACACACATGCATTAATACATATAGTGCTAAAATTTCAAGTAAAACTATGATATTAAACTAAATAACATAACCATATATGAAGGTGGGGAGGGGTGGTGAAGTGAATTGATAAAAATCAAGAGGATGTGAAAGTGATGCTTTGTATGATTATATGGTATGTGGAGTGCCTTGTATGTTGTGGGAAAGCCAAGGGCATTGATACCGTGGGGAAAAAAAGGCATCCGTATATGCTTCACTGTCCTTAAGGTATTAATAATTCAAAAAGAAAGATTGATAAGCTATGGAATTAGGAAAGCAGAGGTGGCTTGGTCCAGAGGATGCCAGTTTGTGTCTGAGAAAACTGAAAATAAGGATCTGAAATGGAGTTCATATCTAAGCAGAGAGAATACTACTCTGTGAAGTAAGGGCTTTTTATTATCCCTAGGAGCTTACAGATAAAAGCTGAGCACAATGTACACAGTAAGTTAAGAAGGTACCCGAGAAAAAGTAGGAGGGCCATAGGTATCATTTAGCTTGTGTGTTCTTAAGCACTGTTTGCCTCTTCATGTATGATTTGTCAAAAACTTACTTCCTCTGGCTTATTCACTAGCTCAATACTAATTTACTCAATTAATTTTAGAAGTCATTTCCTCCAGGAAGCCTTCCTTGCTTGGAGGAGGTATTCTCATACCATTTTTAAATGAACGTCTTGAAAGCAAGACAGCTCATGAAATGGGAAGTCACCAAATGCACCAATCTGTCAACAATTTGTTTGAGAAGCAATTTTCTTGACCATATCCACTGACTTACTTTAAGCTAGCTAGTATTATTGTCATTTATTAATATACTTACATATTTACTTCAGTTCAATAAAAAATACTTTATTTGGTTTGTGTGAAAACTTGCAATTTTAATTTTTCTTTTTTTAAACTTTAATGGTTTTTAGTGAAAAACATTACCAAATAAAACATTATTTATCACTGAAAAACATCAAACATTTAAAATTTTTCTTTGTCAAATTTGTTGAATTCCCACACTTATGAAAAAGCTTGGTTTAGTTTACTAACAAATTTTCTAGAAATTAATATTTCATAAAATTGTTTTCAAAGCCTTTGAAATCAATTTGTTTATAGTTTTTGTTCATCAGTTTTCTGATCTCAACAATGTTAAAAAAGTTGCCTCTGAAATTCTGGATTTGAGTTTAAGATGCAGAGTTCATCATGAGAAACGCTGGACTGGAAGAAACACAAGCTGGAATCAAGACTGCAGGGAGAAATATCAATAACCTCAGATATGCAGATGACACCACCCTTATGGCAGAAAGTGAAGAGGAACTAAAAAGCCTCTTGATGAAAGTGAAAGAGGACAGTGAAAAAGTTGGCCTAAAGCTCATCAACATTCAGAAAACGAAGATCATGGTATCTGGTCCCATCACTTCATGGGAAATAGATGGGGAAACAGTAGAAACAGTGTCAGACTTTATTTTTTGGAGCTCCAGAATCACTGCAGATGGTGACTGCAGCCATGAAATTAAAAGACACTTACTCCTTGGAAGAAAAGTTATGACCAACCTAGACAGCATATTCAAAAGCAGAGACATTACTTTGCCGACTAAGTTCCGTCTAATCAAGGCTATGGTTTTACCTGTGGTCATGTATGGATGTGAGTTGGACTGTGAAGAAGGCTGAGCGCCGAAGAATTGATGCTTTTGAAGTGTGGTGTTGGAGAAGACTCTTGAGAGTACCTTGCACTGCAAGGAGATCCAACCAGTCCATCCTGAAGGAGATCAACCCTGGGATTTCTTTGGAAGGAATGACGCTAAAGCTGAAACTCCAGTACTTTGGCCACCTCATGAGAAGAGTTGACTCATTGGAAAAAACTCTTATGGTGGGAGGGATTGTGGGCAGGAGAAGAAGGGGACGACCCAGGATGAGATGGCTGGATGGCATCACGGACTCGATGGATGTGAGTCTGAGTGAACTCCGGGAGATGGTGATGAACAGGGAGGCCTGGCATGCTGCAATTCACGGGGTCGCAAAGAGTCGGACATGACTGAGCGACTGAACTGAACAAACTATTGTATATTCAATCATCTCAATTCTATACTGGAAACTGGTTAACGTACTTTGATCCTAAAATTTACTTTTGCTTTGCTCCATAATTGATCCTGAGGCAATGTCAGGAGAAGCTAGGGTCACAGCAGGGCATATCTATTCCCTGCATTTCTATGTCCCCTAAGCTGGGTTCCCAAACATGACTCTTAAAATGAAGATTCTAGATTATCTGGGGAATCCACAGTTCTGCAAAGCAGTTTATTATAAGGAAGAAAAACTTGTAAGTGCCAAATGGCAGAAGGGACAAGCTCCTGAGTTCTTGCTGTCTTATTCTTCTCTTTGATTACATCAGCACAGAAGGCAACAAAGGAAATAAACCATTATTTTCAAAGCTTTTATCTTTTAGAGAAAAGGGACAGTACAGTGGGATAAATGTTTAAGGAAAGATAGTCATGGAAAAACACTTTTTAAAAGTCTGATCACTAAATTAAAAAGGCTTTTGTCTCTCAAAAGTTATTCCTGTTATACCTGAAACTTATACAACTTTGTAAATCAACTATATTGCGATAAAACTTTTAAAAAAGTTATTCTTGTTTAGAAAGCAAGAAACTCACATAGCTTAATGCCAAATCTGGGCTCTAAGAAGAAACAACTTTTGCATGCTTTTCTTTTTGTTTTGAAGGACTCATTTGATGCACTGAAATGCACATTAGTTGTAAACTGTCTAATGAGTTTTGAGATTTACAGCCTGTGTCTTTGTCTGAATCAAGACCAATGCTACTTATGTTCACCCTACTCTTCAAAGTGAGAAGGAAAACACAGCTTTCATGAAAGATGCCGAATCTTCTTTATTGATGCTCAAAGGTCATCCTGCCGTTCCTTAAATTAACTGAGTTAATCAGTTCCCAAACCACTGGAATTTGATTGTGTTACTGGTAAGTCTTGTTACCATGGCTCCTGACATATTCTGCCCTGGGCTTATTGTAAGGAGGTTACAAGTGTACTTGTAAGGCTAATCTGAGACTGATTTTTACCACCAGAAACTTTTTATACATATTTAACATTCTTGGCCACTTTAGGGACTAAAAAAAAGCTAAGTGGTATCATGGAATCATGCATATTTAATTGAGTGATCAATAATATTGTTAAAATTACTGTTATTTATGTTAACAAAATATAAAACTTCAAAGAGTGTCTTAGGATTATTCATACAGTTTCTTGATGGATGTGATTTTTACAGTTTTACTATTTTTACTGCACTCTTCCAAGTGATTATTACTGTGCTCTTGAAACCAATAAGGTAACTGATGCATTTAACCACATTAAGACATAAGAAAACAAATGTTATTATGACTAATGTAAAAACAAACATCCTAATCTTACCTCAGTCTCTCTCCGGGCTTGGGCTGCATTTCTGTCATGCTGGATGGGAATCAGAGGCAAACCTCCAATTTTGGGATTTTTGGTTATAGAACGTTTTCGTTCCTTTCCAGCTGGTGGCCATATATCATTTTCATGCTGTGGAAACACAATTTCTTGCTGTGGGTGTGTGACTTTATTATGTGGTCCACCAAGTTTACAGTCACTGGGCTCCTTTCCCATCTATCCAAGTCAGGTGATCCGCTTTTCACGAGAAGGTTGTTTGTAATTATGATGTTGATTCTCGTGGTAGCACCGCTTGAGGATGTAAAACTCTTAAGCGAACTGAGCTTTGAGGTCTCAGTTCAATTTCTAAGCTTCAGAAATATGCCTTCTGTACTACTTATCAAACCAAAAGGGGGAAAATATTTACAGAAACCAGTAAATCTCTTTGTAGAAGAAAAATAATATACCTCTCTACATTTCTAGGCCCTGTAATCAAAATAACTACACATTCATTTTCTCTTACGACTGAAGATAACTTTTAGTGTCAAAATAATTTGACATTATATATACCCTCAAGTCAACCTAAGGCATGGCTAGCAGAAAAATTATCTTTATTTTATGACCTTTTGAAAAATGTTTCATTTTCACCTAATTGAGTTCCAAAGAAATGTTACCTTGTACACAAACATTTCTACTGAAAATCATTTTACAACAGAGTGTGTATTTGTGCTCAACTCGTTGACTGCATATTCTGGCCAGTGAGCAATTATAGATATGACTGGAAAAAAGGTAATTTTGCAAAGGGGGGAAATACCCATGGGTAAAAATATAAGCTCTTGAATGATAAATCCTTAAGATATACATATAAAAGAAAAATCTTTTAAAGACTTTTATACTCCTCAGGGTAGATTAATTTTTCAGAAGCTAGGAGAAACAAATCGATTTTCAGACAGCATTCTATGAAAGAAATACAAAATATCAACCACACACAATGAGAAGTTTACAGATGTTATGATGAAAACCATCTGGTAAACTATATCGCTAAATGCCTACTCATTCTTTTCCTCTACTCAAGACTGAACAGAGTCATATTCTTATGTTGCAATTAGTGTTTTAATGTCCTGTTTTATAGCAAAAGAACTATTTCAACAAACTTTATACTTACTATAAAACAGCAGCTAAGCTGCTACACTTTGTGCTTACCAATATACAGGTATTATCTCATTTCATCCTTAAGGATCCTACAGTGTATGTCCTGTTATTAGTAGAGTTATTGCCTAGGCATCAAATCTACCCTTGAGTTTCAGTGGGGTGCTTACTTTGGTTCAGCAAATCTGCAATGGTTATACAATATTTCAATCAGAAAGTTACAAGTTTCATATTTTTATATCACAGTCTTAAACTCAGTAAAATAACTCATATTACAGAACTCGGACATTCCCAACATGTAAAGCTGGAAACAAACTGATGGGAAGGAATTAGGTAACCCTATGTAGGTAAAAGCCTAGGCTTTTACTCACTGGTGTATAGTATATGTATTAAATGGTATTATTGCAAGAAATCTAAGAGCAAATGTAGTTTCTAAACACTATTTTTTCTGATGATAAAAATATCTGATGATATATATATCATGCTGTAAATACTGGCTAATTAGTTCTCACTGGATTGATCCAAGAGGTAGCAATATTTTTCCCACCACAAATCTTAAGACATAAGTAATATGTTCTGATATCATTTATAGTTATGTGTAAAGTGAAGTGCAGTCACTCAGTCATGTCCGACTCTCTGCGACCCCATGGACTGTAGCCTACCAGGCTCCTCAGTCCACAGAATTTTCAAGGCAAGAGAACTGGAGTGGGTTGCCATTTCCTTCTCCAGGATAAGTGACTTCAAAAAACCATACTGCATGGAGCATACAGATGAGAATCTTATTATTATAACCAGTGATCACACCCTCAAATCTTCGTTCCTGCCTCTCACTTCCTTTTTCTAATCTTCCCCCACAGCTTTACTGAGGTATAACTGACAAATAAAAGATGTTTAAAGTGTATGACATGATGACTACATACATACACTGTGAAAGGATTCCCCTCATCGAGTTAATCAACATATTGGTCACCTCACATATGTATTTACCCCTCCCCGCCCCAGTGCCTTTTTGGTTAGAATATTTGAGTTCTATTCTCTTAGAAAATTTAAATTTTATAATACAGTGTTATGAACTGCACTCACCATGTCACCTATTAGATCCTCAGATTTTATTCATCATGTATCCAAAAGTATCTACCTTTTCACCAACCTCTTACTCCTGCCCCCCACATCCCCTGGAAACCACTGTCATATTCTATGAGTTTGACTTTTATGTGGAATACCATTGCAATAATTGTCTGGCTTAATTCATTTAGCATAATGCTTTCCAGGTTCATTCATCTTGTCCCAAATGACAGACTTCCTTTTTAGGGCTGAATAATATTCCACTGTATATATGTATGAATACACATTTTCTTTATCCATTCATCCATCCATAGGTTATTCCCATACTACGCCTATGGTGAGTAATGCTGCCGTTAACAAGGTTCTGCCTCTCAATTTCTGACCTTGACATCTTTCCAGATAACTTAGTTTAGCTTCATTCACTTTGAATATACCTTAGACTTCTTGAGACCGTCTATCCATTCTGCTTTTCACATTTTCCCCACTTCTTTCACAGTCTGGCTTAGATTTCAAGGTCATTCAGTATACTCACCACCTTATAGATCAAGGCTGGGCTGCTTCTCCTATCACACTTGCCTGATAAAACCCCAAGCATAGTAAAACCCAATTCTACTTACTCTGTGGGTACCTCCAAATTAATGGAGGCAAAAAAAAAGAACAGGTCAGTCTGGAGATTCATTTCACTTTAAATTTATCCTAAAATTTCAAATGAGCCTTCAGCACTCCCTGGACATTCTCCTATAGTACAACTAGCTTCCTCACTCTCTGAAGGTAATTTCCCACCTTTTATTCTGTCTCTGTACATGTAATATCCCTCCCAGACTCACATGTGGTGACCTCACTGATATAATTGAAAAATTAGTAATAGTCATTCAATTTCATTTTCTCACCATGAGACGTACCAATCTCTCTGCATCTCTAGCCATATAAACAAGGCTTCCTTCTCTTCCAATAACTATTTGCTTTGAATATAAATAACTCTTCCCCAGTCATACCTATAATTGCATAGTGGGTCAGAATATGTAGTCAACAATCCGAGAACAAATATGTCACACACTCTGTTGTATAATGAATTTTTTCTGCAATGATGAACACATGCAGTTGCTCACATTGCTTCACATCTGCTCAAGGCCCCTGCTGGTTTAATATTCTCTCTTCTGATTCTTTGATAGAATTCTCTGCACCTATCACCTGGTTTTCCTGCTTTCTCAAAGCTACTCATTTCTTTTGCTCAATTTTTCTCTTCTGTTTGACCTTTAAAGTTTGGGATGTCCTAGGGCTTATTTGTCTGACCTCCTTCTCTTGATACAGCCCTCCCCTCTCCAATTTTGTATTCTAATGTTAGAATAATTCTACTATTCTAATATTAGAATAATTCTAATATTTTCTCTGTATATTCTCTCATTTCACTGTAGCCTCTCATGGCATTTAATACAATCCAAATGCTGCCTTCTGTCAAATTTACATTTCAGCCCTAAAGTTTTGCCTGAATTTTTGATCCATACATCTAAACCTGCTACTCAGCTTATCCACTTGTATGTCCAATGCGCATCTCAAATTTCATGTGGCCCAAATAGAACCCTGTCTTTTTCTGCACTTCTGATAATATCACTTACATTCACCAGCTGCCAGAGGCCAAACAACTAGGACTCTTCATTTCTATTCCTCTCAAACTGCTATAGCTGATCAATTTTTAAGACTTACTGGCTCTACCTTCAAATATTCCTGAATCTGAGTATGTCTTACCAGACACCCTGTTACCTAGTCTGAGCTGCTGTCTTCTTCCACATGGCTGTTCTTCCTACCTCCATCTTTGACCCCTAAAGTGTAGCTCAGCAAAGGAACCATAATTACTTTTTCCCCATAATAAGAGCTGATTATATCTTTCCCTGTTTCCCACTAAAACTCCTAAACTGGGTCTAAATCCCCTGTCCCCTGCCTTCCTCATCTCTTATGTCCTCTCCAAGATAGGCTTTCCTGATGTTCATGGCATAAGTCAAGATTATGTCCTGGCTGGCCCTACCCCCTGGAATGTTCTGACTGTCCTACACACTTGGCTTCCTTATTTCAGACAGGTCTCAGCATACCTGTCAGCTACTCAGAAAGGTGTCCCCTGAGAATCCTTCTCAATTAATGCCCTCCTTATGTCAGTCACACTGGTTTTCCTTTCCCTGGCTTATTTCATTATTTTACCACACTAATATCTATTTGAAATTTTACCTGACTATTCTCTTTACTAATTTAGAATACTAACTTGAGCATGTACTTTGTAAGATGTACTGGATCCTGTGATGCAGATAAACATGTAGTTCTAGTAAGACTGAGTCCTTCCTCTCACGGGGTTTACATTTTAGTAGGAAAGACAGACATAAGAAACTTAAATACACAAATGCTTTTTAGTTAGTATTACAATGTTCAAGTACAGGACACTGAGAGTTCCTACAGCTCTAAGGTCTAATTCGTCTGAAGGTCAGGGAAGATTTTTTCTGAGGCTGTGACAGGTAAGCTGAAAACTTTTGTTGAGGCAGGGGTGAGAATGGGGATGGAAAAGTATTCTGGGCACCAGAAAGAATTCATTGTTCACTGTTGGGTTTTGTGTGTGTGTGTATTAACATATATATTAACGTTTGCTACATTCCTGTCTCTTTCCCCATGGAGGTGAACCATTAAATCCTCAAATCCAAAAGGACCTTTGTGTTTACCTTAATCCTAAGAAGTGGAATGAACTGAAGAAATGTAATTGGACTGAGTCTCTGGGGCCAGCACAACAAGGGACAGGTGAGGCAAGGAGAAATAACTTGGTGGTGAGAACAACCTTGGTTTCCTGGCTATTTACACCTTGATTTTCAACTACAGCATCTAATGACTTCAGTCATAAAAACGAAAACATCAATTTAATTGTGCCATAACCAGATACTGTAACGGTTTTAGACTCTATGGTTCTAATTTTACTATTATTTCAAGCCTACTTTCATTAAAGTAAGACTTGAATATCTAAATTTTTAAACAGTCAGAAAAAAGAAAAGGCTCTAAAAAGTTAGACACTGGACGTTTTCTGGAAATGTATTCCCAGGTAGTAGTAGTAGGGTCAGGCTGAGAAAAGCAGTGTTTATTAACCACTGGAAAGGTTAATAAATTAAATGAACAGAGAAAATGGTTTTCAAAACAAATAAGGACAAGACTTGAGGGTGAATTAACTTCTCACTTGTAAGAGAAACAGGGAAGCACACCCTTGGTAATGAAGAGTGGCAGCTTAATCGTTACCAGTGAATTTCAGTGCTGGGGAAGCTTTGCTGGGAGTCTGGCCAGACAAGGTTGGGGAAGAAACCAGTCCTATTAATGGGACTATTTTATCCTTCACTGCAAGAGTGAGTCCTCCAGTAGGGAGGAGACTAAATGGGTAAATGAGGGTAGGTGTTGGCCTCTGGGTTAAACCACTAACTAAATGTATGGTCCTAGGCAAATCACTGAGCCTTTTGTAAACTTTGTTTTCTTATCTATAAGCAGTGTCGTGCACAATTCATTGCGAGGAAGATACATGAGTTACACAGTGTGTATTACAGAAATGTACGTTCCCATCCTTGTTTTTGGAAAAGCAGGAGCCCATGGGGAGAACAGGAAGGAAAAGAGCAAATAAGATCATCTATACCGTTTTTCTAGATGATCTTATTTGTAAAGCAGAAATAGAGATACAGACACAGAAGAAATACATGAATATCAAGGGGGAAATGAGGGTGGGTTGGAGTGGCATGGGAGGAATTAAGAGATTGGGATTGACACTATGTGTAGAGGAGGTAACTAATGAGAACATACTGGATAGCACAGGAAACTCTACTTAATGCACTGTGGAAACACGAATGGGAAGGGAGCCCAAGAGGGAGAGAGTACATGTATGGTGATTAGCTTTGCTATAGTGGAAACTAACACAACATTGTAAAGCAACTATCTTCTAATAAAAAACTGGAAAAATGAAAAGAACTCATTTTCTAAACACAGATCCAGTGGGACTCTGGAGGACAAGAGCTCAGACAAGCCCCTCTTTTTCATTCCACCATCTTGAAGCCAGATGCCACCCCAAGCTAAGGAGCCACTGGGCTGGGGAAAAAAGATGCCTCAACAAAGAGTAAACTTTCTCTTACAGAATAGTGGGTAAATCTGGGTCCTCGTGTATTTAAAAAATCATGAATGAGAAAATGAAAGTATACACAAAAGACTCATTAAAAAGTCTTTGGAAACTACCACCACACTAACATTTCCTATAAACAGTTGTCACATTTTACTAGATAGTTGAAATAGGTATCATACCTGGGCGATAAAGATATTGGACATCCACTCCGTTTGAGTTT
Organism: Capra hircus; assembly: GCF_001704415.2. Classification (NCBI taxonomy): domain Eukaryota; kingdom Metazoa; phylum Chordata; class Mammalia; order Artiodactyla; family Bovidae; genus Capra; species Capra hircus. The sequence goes on from NC_030813.1 coordinate 56,081,818, forward strand.
GTGAACTCTCACAACACAGGTGCCTATAAGACAAGGTTTATAAAATAAATAATTCAAAAGGACAAAGAAATTTTCCAGTGTATTTTTTTGGCAAGTAAGTGATTAAGTGATCAGAAATCTCTTTGGGTTTCTCCTAATTAATGACATCATGCAATCAAAATGGAAGTATTTCAGTACAAGTTGCTTCAGGCTTCTGCTATCAAAACAGTAGTATAAATATGTTAGTTTAACCAAAATATAGCTAAAGGCTTTGATAACTGCCAAAAAATGATAAGCGGTATTTTTTGGAAATGCAGAAAAGTCAGTGTCATTTGCTTTTTCAGGTACATGAGGGTAAAATACTTTTCCCTCAGAAACTGAGCCTAAGAAGGAAAAATGTGTATATTTTCCTAAGAGCAGATTTTTTAGACAGTCACAGTCCATGTGATTATAAACATTGATACCCAACAAGACTCATGAAAAATGAGCTAAATGAAAAAAAAAACACTGCATGTCCAATAACACTGATTCAGTAACCTATTGAAAACCTACACAAAACAGGGATCTTGCCTTCAAGGTTCGCATAGTCTATCAGGAAAGCCAGGAATGTAAACAAACTATAATATAGCGAGGGAAAAAAAAGTAAAGTTGAACACAAACACAGAAACAGCACAATTGGGGATGAGGTGGAAAATCTTGTAACTGACATTAGAATGGCATAATTTCAAAGTAGTTATTTTTATATCCTTATTAATAATTTAGAAAAATGTTAGAATGAAACTTCTAGAAATAATCCTTGCTTCTTTCATTGGATTCTCATGGAGACAGTTGTCCCTTTTTATTGCCATGTCCAAGAAAACTGTTCCCTCTACAAATAATTTTAGTTATGGATCCACCAGCACAAAATACTGTAGATGTAAAGAAATGTAAAGAAGAAATAAATTGATTAGAAAGGAGAGTTGTCTGATAAGATTTTCTCCCTCATTTCAGCTATGGTTTGAGTAAAAAATGACAGCTGAGTCTGCCAGATCAGCAGGAAGAAGATAAAAGTGATGAGGGAAGGGAAAGCATATACTATGGAAGAAGGTTCAGTGAAGACAGCACGGATATTAAACATATGCTATGAAGCAGGAAGGCATGCATAGCGAATTAAAAACAGATTGTTTTATCATTAAGTAAAAATGTGGGAAAGTCATGGGAGATCCATATTAAAGGACTTCGTGTGCTGTGCCAGTGATCTTATACTTTATCCTACTTTTTAGGATTCACAGATGAGTTAAAGCAGAAAAGAAATATGATACATTTTAGAAAATCTCTTCAGTGCTGGGTGGAGAATGTGCTGGAAACAAAAAGCAAAGTCAGGCATGAAGAGCACTTAGGACTCCTGGACCGATCCAAGCAGACGGATGAAGGCTCCAAGGATAGAGGGTATGGGTGGATCAGAGAATTAAGAGGCAGATCTGGTATGGATTAGACACAGGGAGATGAGGGAGAAGGAGACATCTAGTCCAACCTCTATGGAGAGTGGCTAGATCCTGGTGACACGAATGGAAAGAAGTACTCTACAGAAAGAACCGGTTTGAAGCCAAGGTCTTTTCTTTAAATTTGAGTTTTGGAGAGTTCTTATCCTTAATTTAAAACTGAATTTTGTCTGCTTATCCCTTAAAACCAGAGATTCCCCATTTATATAATAACTAGTAAGAAATCATGTGTACTTTTTCTTGAGGTGGTGGCAAATAGGATACATGAGACTTAAACAGACCTAAACCCTGAAGCAAAACTCCTTTTCTCTTTTTAGGCTCAAGGTATTTAGAAGAGTTTAACTTCACTTAAAAGAAATGTTTCTTGTGTCTAGATTTATCTGTGAACATTATTTACTGCCGTTATCATCAATATATCAAATCCAAAATCTGTAAGCTGTTAACTTACCAGTGATGTTTTTCAGAATATGCTGTCAATCCCCAACTGCATTGTGTGGGGAGAAAAAAAAAACATATACATATTAAAAATTATTCATTTTACGAGACAATACACAGGATGAAATTTTAAGGAGGTAATGTTTAATGGTGGGAAAGCATAACAGGATTGATATCCACAAGTGAGGATTCTCTGGGTATGATACATCTAGAGGTAAATGATGGATATTGAGGGATTTGGCTATAAATTTATAGATATGTTGAAAGGACACAGGGGAAGGGGTCTCATGAGGTTATGAGGCAGCGGGGATATTCTGGGCTGAGTAAGGACAGATGTCTAGAAAAATGGCGAAAATAAGGCGAAAATAAAATACACATATTGACTTACTGATATTGTGAGAAATTTTAAAGAGTGTACCAGCCACAACACAGATACATGTGCTGGACTAAGAAATTAAGCACAGAGGCAAAAGTGAGTACATTTACAGTAATAGAATCTGAAATCATATACAGTTCATTAAAATGATGTTTCATGATATTAAAAGTGTTAGTACAAACTTTAATTAGCTAATCAAAGTAATCTGTGATGAATAAGTATGGTATAACTCAAATCCTGGGTTGGTTCAAGTGCTAGTGAGAAGAATAATGTTTAAAGAGTCCACTTTCTCGCTACCACCCATGTGCTGTGAGGTTTTACCAGATTCAGTAAAACAAAGAGGGCAAATTATAGAGCCAGGACCAAGATGTTCTAAAAGCAACAAATATCATATGTTAATGCATATGTATGGAATCTAGAAAAACAGTATTGATGAACCTGTATATGAAGAAGCAATGGAGATGCAGATGTAGGCAATGGACTGGTGGACACAGCAGGGGAAGGAAGGACAGACTGAGAAAGTAATATTGACATATATACACTATATATGTGAAAAATAGGTAACTGGTGGGAAGCTGCTATATAACACAGTGAGCCCAGCCTGGAACTCTGTGACAACGTAGAGGCATGGGATGGGAAAAGGAAGTGTGTGTGTGTGTGTGTGTGTGTGTGTGTGTAAAAAACAAATATAAAGGAAGAGTGTGTGTGTGTGTGAATATATAAAAAACAAATATATATATTTCTGATTCATGTTGATATATGGCAGAAACCCCCACAACATTGTAAAGCAATTATCCTCTAGTAAAAAAAAAAAAAAGCCAAGAAGGATGGAGGGCAGCATTTTTCTTCCTCTGGGTAGACTGACTGACTGGAACATTCTGTGACTGAGCAGGGAATGGAATGTGGAGAAACCCATGTACTTTCCAGTTGTGAGGGCCTTCTGGGCATTTCTTGTTCTACACAAAGGAGATGCACTTCCCCAGGAGCTTGACTTGAGTGGAAACATCATCATCTCTCCGTATCCACCCACCCAGGTCCCCCTGCCACATGTCTGTGGCAACTTAAGGAATCTGTCTAAAGCTTAGCTTATGAAGAGTCAGACTAATGCCATTGATCCCTAAATCCTTGGACAGGTTTTCCTGTAACTTTCTCAACAGCTCTGTCCTTCCAAGCTTTACCTTGTTGGAGGCTTCATCTTCTTTTTCACTCCAAGATAAAACTTCACTGAACTGAGAGAAAACATTTTGTCAGGTTTGCTACTCTGTAAAGGAAAACAGAATAATTTGCAATTAAACAAATTTTATAAATGTCCTTTTATTTTCCTTGAGTATTAAGAATAGAGTTTAGAATGTTTAGTTTCATAAATATTTCATGATAAATGTCATACCAAATTTTTGGTAAATGAAGATTGTGTTGGTTACAATACTGTAAATTTAAATAAATGATCCTGGCTATATATGTATGATTATATATGTGTGCATATATATGGACAAACACACAGTAATTCCTTATTCAAAACACTTGAGACTTATGAGAACTGATGATGGTTTTTTATTTTTTCATATTTAAAAAATACATATGGAGTATATTTTGTAACTCCACAATATCATCAGATAGCACCCACCCTATATTCAAATAGATTCATATTCTCTATAAAAATGCATGACATTTCATATAATGTGAATAAATAAAGGCCATAAGTATTGTTATGGTCTGAATGTTCACATCCCCCCCCAACCCAAACTGAAATATAATCCACAGCATGAAGGTATTTGGAGGTGATAGCTTGGGGTGTTTAACTGAGTCATGAGATTAACTCTGTTTTCACTATGTGAGGATATGAGAAGTGGGCAGTCTACAATCTGGAAGAAGATTCTAACTAGAACCTGACCACACTGGCACCCGAATCTCAGGCCCTCGGCCTCTCGAACTGGAGGAATAAATTTCTGTTTTTATAAGCCACCCAGTCTATGGCAGGTAGCCTGAACAGACTAAGACAAATATCTTTATGTTGGTGTAGGTCAAGTTTTGCCACCAAATGAGTTATTATTATCTGTACTTTTTGGATTTTGGAACTACAAATCTATGTAGGCAGAGACTAAACTATCTCAAATATCCATACTGAAAATTTTCACCAATAACTCACAAAAAGAGACTATTAAAAAGAATATACATTTGCTCTTGGATCAATTATATATTTTCTGTACACATCCCAACATATTTATCTGATTAATATGAAAAAAATTCAAATCCTTGAACCATCAGGGAAAGTATCTGACAGAGGCAAAACTGAAATCATTATATTCTAATTTAATATCAAAGCATGTACATATATTATTGTTGGATAGCCTGCAATAGATCTTATAAAGATAATAGCCACGAAAATAATAATTAGAAAAAGCTTTCCCAATATCCTAAAAATTTTCAAGGAAATCACTTTTTTCAACCTGGTAGGCAGAGCGCATTTATAACTAAGAGCAAGGGGTCTTAGGTCAGAGACCTGGGTGCAGATCTGGCTTGCTACCTACTAGCTTGTAACCTCACATTACTGCTCTCTGCTCTTGTATCTTATTTGTAAACAGGAGTAATAAACATACTATCTCATAGAGTTATTATGAAGATTAAATGATAAAGGGTTACTGTGAAGGGTATTGTACAAATTAAATAAGAAAAGTGCTTTTAAAGAGTTTAGTCCAGTAAATGGCCAAATACTAATGGCACAGCTATTATTACAAATTTAGAACACAATGCTTCATAGAAATCGATAGATAGACAAGTTGTTAGAGCCCTAGAAAAATGCACAAAAGCCCATTCAGCAAGTATATAGCTCAAATCAGTCCTAAGTTTTATAAACGTTAAACTATTACTATAAATTCTTTTCCTTATGAAAGCAGTTGAATTTGAAAGTGTAAAGGGTGGAAAATATGGCAGTTTTTATTAAATTTTTATAAAATTAAAAATTGGTTTCCATGGAGAAAACAGGTTAGGAGAATGTAGAGGAAATGTAGAGAAAAAAGTGAGCAGGAAGAAGATCCTGGATAATGTTTTGGTGACCAGTGTTCTCTGTGGCAGCGATGATAAGGCTTGAAATTTACATGGTGAATTTATTCCTAGTCACCCTTATCACTGAGTTTGCTATTATTATCATGGCACATAATTTTAAAAATACTTTGGATTTCTTTTTTTTTTTTTTCTGTATGGCTAGATTTCTTGAAATGGTATCACAGAGTCAAAGGTTAGGAACGTGATTAAGAATAAGATTTTGCAAAATTGATAGGGTATATTTACTTACAGTTAAATATATTTCTGCATTTGCTAGCAGTTTTCAGTTTTGACTTGATCAACAATTTATACATTTATTTATACATTTACTTATTGACATTGGTTCTTTATATGCCAAATAGGAAATTGCCTTATCTTTTTAAATGAAATAGTCTATACTAACTGGTCACTGTTTATTTTTATTTTTATAAAGTGAAGTATGTTGATCTCTTTTGAACTATTAGGGTTCCCACATATCTGATAAATACTCAGTTGCATAGCCATGGAGCTTGAAGGGTTGCTATTTGTCAAGTTTTAATTCTTTTATCAATCTGATATATTTTACACACAGAATAGATGAGAATTTAAGTTGAAAAATTTCTGTTAACAATTGGGCTTCCCTGGTGGCTCAGAGGCAAAGAATCCACCTGCCCGGGCAGGAGACTGTGCAGGAGACACAGGTTCTATCCCTGAATCAGGAAGATCCCCTGGAGAAGGAAATGGCAACCCACTCCAGTACCCTTGCCTGGGAAATGCCATAGGCGGAGGAACCTGGTGGGCTACAGTCCATGGGGTCACAAAGAGTCAGATATGACTTAGCCACTGAACAACAAAGCAATTTATTATATAAATTTTCTTTAGACATGCATTTATAACATATTTATCAAAACAATTATGATAAACAATTACATTTTTTTAACCTCACTTTATGTTACCATTGCTATCTCTGTTCATTTTTATGCCACAATATGATCTAAGCTATTTTAGTTTTACTGTATGAATAAACAGTTGGGTGCAAAATACTTGACAGTTATTTTACTTTTTATATCTCTAAAATGTTTACAAGTATTCCTATCTGTTTACCCTTTGAGATGAGCTGTCAAATCATTTTTTCCAAGTTCTAAGTTATTATCTTTGGGATTTTGAACACATTAATAATTACATTAAACCTGCAGATCAATATTAGTAGACTTTACATTAATTTTCACCCATTTCTATTAGAGTAGTTCTGTAGCTTTCTTCATCTCAGCCTCTTCTTGTTAAGGTCATTTCTCTGGTATTTTATGTGTTTGGTTTTGGGGTATCTGTATTTTAGCCTGCTACTTTACTGAATATTCAGGAATAACACTTTAAGACTGATGGAAGAGTGAGGTAGTTTTTTAAGGTAGTAAGTTTTCTATACAGGAAAGAGTCAAGGAGAGGAGAACATAGGAGTGTATATAGTAGCAGAGACTCCTGGACACCTTCATCAGAGGTTCAGTCAGATTATAGCTGAGGTTCACGTCCCTCCTCAGGGACGTGACTGCTTAGACTGCTGGTCCCTTGGACTTAGTCCCAATGGAGGCAGTAGCAGAGTCAGGCAAAAGGCTGAAATTCCAGCAGGACAGGTAAGAAGGGACCTGCACATCTGAGAATGAGGAGCACCTGTGTCTGATCTAGGTGCGTGCATGTGTGTGCTCAGTCGCTCAGTTGTGTCTGACTCTTTGTGACCCCATGGACTGTAACCCACCAGGATCCTCTGTCCATGGAGATTCTCCAGGCAAGAATACTGGAGTAGGTTGCCATGCCCTCCTCCAGGGGATCTTCCCAACCCAGGGATCAGACATGCATCTCCTGTGTCTCCTAAATTGGCAGGGGGATTCTTTACTGCCGTACGAGTAGTCTTATTTATACTGGACATTGGTAAGCCCAGGACTGCCTATATTTTGAAATATTGTTGGCAATAGATTGAGAGTCTGAAGTAATACAACTGATTGCCAAGCCACTCTGGACACTCCAGCTCATTACTTTATGTTCTATCCTGTGCAAAGAGAACACAGATGACATAATTTGAGAGAAGTTCAGCCATGGTCGAAAGAAACCCTTTTCAGTTTCAATCTTCAAAATGAATAAGCATAAGCAGGACCTGTTAGGATCCTAATACAAAATTTTTTAAAAGAAATCTCATTTACCGTGATAACTTTACTATTGGATTATTACAACTCTTTTAGTATGTGTGCCTTCTGGAGAATTTCTTCAAAAAGTTCAAGTGTTATGAAGTATGTAATATGTTGCTTCAGGCACTGTATTTCAAAGTAAAATTTTAATTGAACCAATTAAATTAGCGTGCTTAAAAAATTATCCTTGTTACTGAGAAGAATTTGCTTATTAGTGCATGTAACTTTTAACAACCGTCCCCTCCCCATTTGCTTTTTTTTTTTTTCACACCATTAACAGTATAATGGCAATATTCTTTGAAACTTCTGACCTTTTATGTAAATCAAGTCTGAAAACATTTTAATTAATATTTTCTGTGCAGGAAAAACTCTCAAAACAAAATATATCTTCCCCTGTGTATTACTCTAATTTGTTGTTAATGAGCATTCATAAATTATCCCTAATTAACACAGTCTCTTTAAATATACTTTTCAATTTGTAATTTCTACTCCCTTCTCAGTAAATCATTTTCTAAATATATACAAGCACACATATATTAAGGGCAACTGTAAAAACCAGAGCCAAATCTGTATTCAGATAAGTTTGAGGACTTTTACTATCAATTATTTACTGTAAACTCATTTGAAAAGCAAACACTGCCAGTGACTTGGCCATCAATATTAAAAGCAAAAGACCAGCAACATGCAGAAATAACCAACAAAATAACATCATATGTTGAAAATAATAATGGTTTGAGTTTAAAGGAAAACCATGTCCCTCATCTGCCTGCCTTACTGCGCAAATGAAAGTATCAGTTGCATTAAATGATTCTGACAGATGCATAAAGACAACTTTCAAACAGTTAACACTATAATTCCATAACCTGAGGTCACTGTGATAGAAACAAAATGTGTTCAGTGTCTTTAAAGAACACTCTTTCTGAGAGATACTGTATGATCTCATTTACATGTATTGAACAGAATCTAAAAAAGTCAGACTCACAAAGAAGCAGGGAGTAGAATGGTGGTTTCCAGGGACTGGGACTGAGGGAAATGGGAGAGTGTTGATACGTAGGTACTAAGTTTCAGTTATGCAGAAAGAATAGGCCCTCGAAATCTAAGTATAGCATGGTGACAACAGTTAACGGTACTGTATTGTGTACTTGAAACTTGCCAAGAGAGTAGATCTTAAATGTTCTTAACCACAAATACACACAAAACTATGAGATAATGACTATTAATTCATTAATTAGCTTAGATTGTGGTCATCATTTCACAATGTATATGTATATCAAAAGCATCATATTTTTATAACAAATGTAATCTTTGTCAATTATACTTTGAAAAACACAGGGAAAATATCACAAATGTCAAAACAAAAAGAGCTTTCAGATGAGCACTCAGTCCTACCACTGTCTACCGATTTATATGAGTTATTTTAGATTAAGCAGAAGGATGCTTTCAAAAAGATACATATTCTTAAAAATCATTCTGTTAAGGGATGAAATTCTTTAACTCAATTATAAAATCATTTCATCTAAAAAAAATAATATCTCCATGTACAGGCTTCCTTGTGGCAGATTTTAAAATTTATACCAGCTTGGGGAAAAACATTATAAGAAACTGCATGGTATGAAGTGTCATATTTGAAAATACTTGGTACTATTAAAATGAAAAATACTATCTTCTTTAAGTAAAATTCTGTCAGAAAAAAACATAAGGCTAAAATAATACAAACGTTATTCTTTAGTGAGTCCATGCATAAAACCTTTAAATTAGACACCTGGGAGTGAATTCTGACTCTATCGCTTACTGGCTATGTGATCCTGAGCAAGTTATGTAATATCTTGGTAGACTCCATTTCTTCATCTGTCAAGGGGGATAATTATAGTACTACTTTTATAGGATTATTGAAAATATAAAGTGAGATAAGTGAAATGTACAGAACTCTTTTTGTGGATTAACCACTTGAATGTTAGATGGGACCATTATGACTGCACTGGTATTGATACTAGTTGTTTTTAGAACCTTCTGTTGCTACACAGCGGAAGTGTCAGTTCCTTAATGAAACTAAAAAGTCCAGGATGATTTTAAATTACACTAAGTAAATACTCAACTACAAAGGTTATCATTAACCAACATATAAATGGAAGGACTGGGATGACGGAAATGAATCTAATGAAGATCAAGGTGGGTGACTCACTGAAGAAACCCCAACAGGATTCAGCCAGATTCAATTCTTAGATAGCTAGAACTTCAGTTGTGAGGTTTAGCATTTCCTTTCACAAACACAAACCTACAGTTCATGAACTTCACAGTGTGATGTGTTGGGGGCTTCCTTGCTGGTCTGCTGCTGCTGCTGCTAAGTCGCTTCAGTTGTGTCCAACTCTGTGTGACACCACAGACGGCAGCCCACCAGGCTCCGCCATCCCTGGGCTTCTCCAGGCAAGAACACTGGAGTGGGTTGCCATTGCCTTCTCCAATGCATGAAAGTGAAAAGTGAAAGTGAAGTCGCTCAGTCGTGTCCGACTCTTAGCGACCCCATGGACTGCAGCCCATCAGGCTCCTCCGTCCATGGGATTTTCCAGGCAAGAGTACTGGAGTGGGCTGCCATTGCCTTCTCCATCCTTGCTGGTCTAGTGGTTGAGAATCTACCTGCCAGTATGGGGGACACAGGTTCGATTCCTAGTTTGGGAAGATCCCACATGCCACAGAGCAGCTAAGCCTGTGTGCCACAACCACTGAGCCAGCGCCCTAGAACTCACGAGCCTCAACTATTGAGCCCATGTGCCACTACTATTCAAGCCCGAGCATCTAGAGCCTGTGCTTGGCAACCACAATGAGAATCCTGCATACCACAATTAGAGAAAGCTCACATAGCAATGAAGACCCAGCACAGACAAAAATAATAAATAAATCTTTAAAAAATGTGATGTGTTTGTTTCACATAACTTAAAATTCTTAAGTGCTTTATTTCTGCAAACTTCACTCTTCCTGCACTGAAGAATGTGAATAATGATATCAAACAATAACAAATGATAACAATCCATTGATACCTACACAAATTCCCGCCAACTCTATCAGCTGGAACAAAAATGTGAGATTTCCAGCATATAATACAGCTCTTGGAAGAGAAGGGTAAGGGCTGCAGAATTCAGTGCTGTTTTGTTAGCTCTCTGCCTGGACATTCTGCTGTCCTTGAAGAATATGAACATTAAATGGATATACAAAGTAGGAGGCTAAGATTTATTTATGCTCACCTGAAGGCTTCCTTGCTAGAGGAACATATAAGACAGTGGTCAGTGTGTGGAGAGCTCAATGCCACAGCAAAATGGAGCTGTAGAACTTTGGAAAGCTACTTAATAACTCTTCCTTCATAACAATATTAAATAACATGTTACTAGTCTGGTCCTTTTTTATAGATCTCCAAAACACAACACAGTGAAGCACCACACACCTGAAGTATGCAAGCAATGTTTATTCCAGTGAATTTTTATAATTCAGTGGAAAAACTATCTTTGCGTCCTGTGGTTATTCCACATTCAAAATAACTGCTTGGATATTGCTTGAATCTCAAGGAAGTAGAGATGCTATTGTATATACCCAAGCAACAACCACCAAAACTGGATAGAGATCATTTATTTCTGTCATCCTAGAAAATACCCTACTGACTGTATCTCTGTGCTTCTGTAGCAATGCTACTCCTTACCCCAGGCAAACACTTTCTGACTTTTATCACCATAGAGGATTTTGTCTCTGTTCTGAACTTTTATGGATAGACTCATATGGCACCATTTTGTGTCAAACTGTTTTTACTCAAGAAGGATTTGAAGGTCCTCCCATGTTGTTACATTCATTCAGTTTTATTGCTGAGTAGCATTCCATTGTCTGAATATATCATTTTCCCATTGATGGACATTTGGAATGTTTCCAGGTTTTAGCCTTTATGAATAAAGCTGTTTATAAATACTCTTGTTCAACATTAGTGCATATAATACCTAATGAATATAATACCTAGGAATAGAGTTGCTGGATTGTGAGTCAGAACGAATAACTATTTTAAAAGCTCCCAAACTTCTACATAGTATGTGATTTTACCTTTCTGCCAGCTGCCCAGAGGTTGAATGCAGTTTATTTACTATAGGCCTTGAACTCCAGGAGACAGGGCTTAGAGGTATGAAATAAGAATGTTAACTCACACAAAAATATACACATATTCAACTACTATCTATATAAATACCTTCAGATCCTTGTAAAGAAGGAGGTACCCATCTCGTAAAACACAATACCGATCTTGAAACTTATTTCCAGAGAGTATTTTAGATGGTTCTTCTTTGACTTTCAAGACTCCCTCTTTGATATTTTCCAGGGCCTTCCTCTCTGTAAAGTACAACATTTACTGTTGCAAGTTAAGTATATTTTCATTTATTTGGAATAGAATATAAAACATTTCTGTATTTTCAATTTTGATGAAACAAAATAATAACTTCTTTCCTATAATTAAGCCTCTAGTTAATTTTTGAGAACACCTTGTATCAGGGGAGTGTCGGACAAGCTACAGATCCAGTGACCAGATCTATTTATATCTCGTTGTAATATATAGGCCTGCCTATGCTGTTCAATTAGCTACTGGCTAATGAGCACCTGAAACATGCTAGTCTCCACTGAGATGTGCTGTGAGTATAGGATAGATAGCATATTCTGAAAATTAGTACCTAGAAAGGTAAATATATTACAATTTTGTATACCAGAAAAGGTAACTATATCACAATTTTATAGTATTGATTACATGTTGAAATGATATTTTGGACATGTGAGTTTAAATAGAAGATATAAGTAAAATTAATTTCACCTACTTATATATATGTGACTATGCCAAAGCCTTTGACTGTGTGGATCACAATAAACTGTGGAAAATTCTGAAAGAGATGGGAATACCAGACCACCTGACTTGCCTCTTGAGAAACCTGTATGCAGGTCAGGAAGCAACAGTTAGAACCGGACATGGAACAACAGACTGGTTCCAAATAGGAAAAGGAGGACATCAAGGCTGTATGTTGTCACCCTGCTTATTTAACTTCTATGCAGAGTACATCATGAGAAACGCTGGGCTGGAAGAAGCACAAGCTGGAACCAGGATTGCCGGGAGAAATATCAATAACCTTAGATATGCAGACGATACCACCTTTATGGCAGAAAGTGAAGAGGAACTAAAAAGCCTCTTGATGAAAGTGAAAGTGGAGAGTGAAAAAGTTGGCTTGAAGCTCAACATTCAGAAAACGAAGATCATGTCATCTGGTCCCATCATTTCATGGCAAATAGACGGGGAAACAGTGGAAACAGTGTCAGACTTTATTTTTGGGGGCTCCAAAATCACTGCAGATGGTGACTGCAGCCATGAAATTAAAAGATGCTTACTCCTTGGATGGAAAGTTATGACCAACCTAGATAGCATATTGAAAAGCAGAGACATTACTTTGCCAACGAAGGTCCATCTAGTGAAGGCTATGGTTTTTCCAGTGGTCATGTATGGATGCGAGTGTTGGACTGTGAAGAAAGCTGAGTGCCGAAGAATTGATGCTTTTGAACTGTGGTGTTGGAGAAGACTCTTGAGAGTCCTTTGGACTGCAAGAAGATCCAACCAGTCCATTCTAAAGGAGATCAGCCCTGGGTGTTCTTTGGAAGGAATGATGCTAAAGCTGAAACTCCAGTACTTTGGCCACCTCATGTGAAGAGTTGCTGCTGCTGCTGCTGCTAAGTCACATCGGTCATGTCCGACTCTGTGTGACCCCAGAGATGGCAGCCCAGCAGGCTCCCCCATTCCTGGGATTCTCCTGGCAAGAACACTGGGGTGGGCTCTCCCATCCCTGGGATTCTCCTGGCAAGAACACGAGTGGGCTGTCATTGCCTTCTCCAATGCATAAAAGTGAAAGTGAAGTCACTCAGTTGTGTCTGACTCTTAGCGACCCCATGAACTACAGCCTACCAGGCTCCTCTGCCCATGGGATTTTCCAGGCAAGAGTACTGGAGTGGGGTGCCATTGCCTCATGCAAAGAGTTAACTCATTGGAAAAGACTGATGGTGGGAGGGATTGCGGGCAGGAGGAAAAGGGGATGACAGAGGATGAGATGGCTGGATGGCATCACCAACTCGATGGACATGAATCTGCGTGAACTCCAGGAAATGGTGATGGACAGGGAGGCCTGGCGTGCTGTGATTTATGGGGTCGCAAAGAGTTGGACACGATTGAGTGACTGAACTGAGCTACTATATATGTGTATTTATATATGTATATTTTAAATGTGGCTACTAGGCAATTTAAAATTATATGTTCTGCTTGCATTTTACTTCTTTGAATAGCACTCATATAAATAATGCCAAATACACAGGTAAAAGAGAAATCTCTTCTCGAAGTCTGACTCAGGAATTTAGTAATTCTTCAGACATTAGGAAAATTCCTGTATCTATGAAACAGGTAAGGGTAAATAAGGCAAAATGCCTGATAACGCTTGTGCAATAATGCATCTACCACACTTAGAAATCATTTCAACAGTTCCATTAAAAACCACATTTCTGATAATAAAATCATGTTGAATCTATACATTTATCATGAATAAATTTATTACTATATCTCAGTTTACAACTTTTTAAAATATAAATTTATTAATTTTAATTGGAGGCTAATTACCTTACAATATTGTATTGGTTTTCCCATACATCAACATGAATCCACCATGGGTGTACATGTTTTCCCCATCCTGAACCCCCCTCCCACCTCTCTCCCCATACCATCCCTCTGGGTACAACTTTCTTTTTGAAATCTCAACATTATTTAACTGTCTGCATGAGAAACAACGAACAAAGGAAAGAAAAGGAACCTGAAGCCAAGTAGCCATGACATGGTCATTCTGGGGTCAACTCCTGCTCTTTCTGTAGAATAGGAGTAATGACACTTATCCTGCAGACTGCTGTGGCCCTCACATTAGATGGGGTCCTCAAAGATGTAGGGAGGGACACCACATCAGGATCAAGGCCTTTAGCAATTTCCTGATATTAAAGTGATGAAACTCTTAAGTATTCACTCATAGTTTCTAAAATTTATAGATAACTTGAATGATTTTAGAAAAAGAACTTTTTTAGTCTTAAACCTAGCAATTCCTTGGTTAGGGAAAACCTTTACTCAAACAGCAAATGATACACAGATGTTCACAATTATAGTTAGTATAAGAAAACAAGTTAGAAAAATTTGAAGTACTGCCTTATAACTCAGATATGAGCATGGGATGACAACCTGGAAGCAGACATCAACATGTTGAATCACATCACTGATCTTAAACATAAACAAACAAAAGTAGTTTTCATGATCTGCATACTACCACATATAACAGTCTTTTAATCATGATGCCATGCTAAAATAGGTTCTTTTAGGGAGTTTGTGATTTTAAAATAATTTCTGAAAAATACACTGCTAAAATTTGTCTTCTGGAACAATCTCTTAATAGTCAATTGCATAGAAAAAATATTTCAAGTAGTATTTTATAGCTAACTAGCTTCTATTTAAATTAAAAATAACACTTTTCCAATTAAAAGACTTGAAAGATTATTTTAATGGAATGAGAAGATAAAGGAAAAAATACACATATAACTAGTGTTCAGCAAAATTCATATGACATCAATTCATTTCTTCATGAAGTATTCAGAGTCTAGTATGCATTTGATTCTAATAATATATAATAATACCTAAGGAGATGGTTTCTGGACTTGCAGTGCAGTGTTAGAGGCAGAGTAAACATAGGTAAACAAACAATGCTCACATATCCTGATAGGAGAAATACAGTAAGCAATTTAGAAAACACTGGGTGGGCTTAGAGATTCAGCTGATTTAGAATAAGAAAGTGAAAGTGGATAAAGATATTGATAATACTATTGATTTAGAAATAGGTAAAGTATTTTAAAAACATTAAATTATAATCAAGTTGTGAGATACAGATGTTACATTTTGCTTAAGTCAAACCAATTCCATTCACACCTTCTGATTATATCTTTTTAAGATTTTTGTTCTGTTTAATATAGCTTTCTAATTCTACCAATAAGAAATAATCATATGTCTAGTGTTTAAGTAAACTACTCATAGGTCAAAAAGAGAACAGGCTTAGGACAAAAACATTGTTCTCACCTTTCAGTGCATATTTATTAAAATTTATTTTAATAAACCATATGTAATTGAGTACATATGGCTTCCCCGGTGGCTTAGTGGTAAATAATCTACCTGCAATGAGGAGACCCAGGTTCAATTCCTGGGTTGGGAAGATTCCCTGGAGAAGGAAATGGCAACCCAGTCTGTCCATGGAAAACCCCATGGACAGAGGAGCCTGGTAGGCTACAGACCATGGTATCGTAAAGAGTTGGACATGACTGAGGGGCTTCACTCACTTCAACGCAAGTATTCTTGCTTGGAAAATTCTATGGACAGAGGAGCCTGGCAAGCTATAGGCCATGGGGGTCACAAGAGTCAGACATGACTTAATGACTAAACTACCACTACCAATTGAGTATCTTAGCTAAATCTTCACCTTCGATTTTTTTTTTTTTTTTTTTTTGGCCACACTGCACAGCATTTGGAACTTCCCTGACTAGAGGTTGAACCCAAGTCCCCTGTAGTGGAAGTGTGGAGTCTTAACCACTAGACTACTAGAGAAGTCCTCTTAGCTAAAGCTTGATGCATATATTATTAAGGGACTCATAAAGAAGGAAAGAGCAAAAAGAAACTTGAAATATAAAGTTCTATGATAAATATAGAGGGCCCAAAAGAATTTCTAAAAGCTCTCATGACAAAATTTCTGTATGCTCTAACAATGTTAAAATAAGTAGGAAAATTATCCACCATTTAAAGGCCAAGATGAAGCTATACATTTTGGGGACACAGTGCATGAGTCAGTGTGTAACATAAGGAAGGTTATAAATTAAATGGCTTTCAACAATTCGCTTTTCCAAACTTCTAGTACTACATGGCCTCTCAATCATGGGGTACTTTGCTTTTATGTTTTCACTTCCTCAGCCTCATCCTGGGCAAAAAAACGTATTAAGATCTAGGAAGCCTGGTGTGCTGCAGTTTATGGGGTCACAAAGAATTGGACATGATTTAGGAATTGAACAAAACAATAATAACCAGAGAGTCAGACCTCTCCTGGTATTTTCTAGGGCAGGAAAGGATCAGTGGGAGTTCAGAGAGGGTTCTTTAGAGTTAACCCTAGTCGTGTCTGACTCTTTGCGACCCCATGGACTGTAGCCTACCAGGCTCCTCTGTCCATGGGATTTTCCAGGCAATAGTACTGGAGTGGATTGCCATTTCCTTCTCCAGGGAATCTTCCCTACCCAGGGATCGAACCCGGGTCTCCCGCATTATAGACAGATGCTTTACCGTCTGAGCCACCAGGGAAGTCCCAAGAGAATTGATTGGTATTCTTAGTTATATTGTGCTGTACTTGCTATTAATTAGAAAAGCCCTTGTATAAAACAACACAGAATGGTCAAATTTAGTTATTTAAACAGAACAGACATATTACCAGGACTATGAAACAGGTGCCCCTCAAAAATATTTTTCCAAACCATTTGCAACCTTAAGTTCTTACTCTTTGCAATCCCATGGACTGTAGCTTACCAGACTCCTCCGTCCATGGAATTTTCCAGGCAAGAGTACTGGAGTGGGTTGCCATTTCCTTCTCGAAGGGATCTTCCTGACCCGGGAATTAAACCTGGGTCTCCTACATTGCAGGCAGACACTTTCCTCTCTGAGCCAGCAGGGATGCCCTAGACAAAAACAGTATTTCCTAACCAGTGGTCCCTGATCCCAATAAAAGCTCATCTGTGGAGAAGCTGGGAGGGTCTTGGGAAGAGAGACAGAGACAGACAGGGAAGTAGTAGGAATAGGGGAGAGAGGAAAACACAAACCCGAAAATATTTCTAAAACAGATACTATGCTTTTATCCTTCATGTCCAGTCAGATAGCAATTCAGACCATTGTTCTCTCAGATATTTTCTCTGGGGTTTCATTCCACTTCTTTGCCAATATCATCTCTCTGACCCCTTCCTTTTCTACTTAATATCCAGATTCTAGGAGTTTAGAACTTCATGGCCTGATTGTCTAATGATTCCATATAATTCCAGATTGGTGCTATTCAAATACTGTTTTATCATGTTAATCCCCTTTCCAAAGCTCTATTTTCTACTACTCAATATCTCACTTGCCTAACATTAAAAATGTAAATTTCTTTCCTTGACTTTTCAAGGGCTAAATAAATTAGATTCCTTCTACTCATCTCTATAAACCAATAAGTTAAAAATGGTATTTATTTATAAGTCAGTTGATCATAATACACTGTTTGGAAAGCTGATCTTTGTTGCTATGGTATGACTTATGCTGATCAATTTCCCTCAAGTTGTATGAACTTGAGAGAAATTCCATTCTTGTTTTATACAAATTCTATTCCTACTTCTGGACCCAACTCATCCATGAAGATGTTTTTCGAACCCAGTCCATACTTGTTATTCATGTCTCTAAAACTCTAAAGATAAAATTTAGGTGTTGAATACATGAAAAGTCATGTTTGTCTCATAATTTAGCTCTTAAAAATAATAATTTCAGTCTCTGGCCATACTTCCCTGAATGTACCCAATCTTATCTGTTCTTGAAAAAATAATTTCATATTTGCTTTTTAAAATAATATGGGTTTTGAATTTTCCTTCACAACCTATGTGAGAACTAACATAGCAAGTTAGTTAGAGGCTTAGAGAATACTTGTAAAAAAGCTCTTAAGACATTTCCCCTAAAGTCAGGAACAAGACAAGGGCGTCCACTTTCACTGCTACTATTCAACATAGTTCTGGAAGTTTTGGCCACAGTAATCAGAGCAGAAAAAGAAATAAAAGGAATCCAAATTGGAAAAGAAGAAGTAAAACTCTCACTGTTTGCAGATGACATGATCCTCTACATAGAAAACCCTAAAGACTCCACCAGAAAATTTCTAGAGCTAATCAATGAATATAGTAAAGTTGCAGGATATAAAATCAACACACAGAAATCCCTTGCATTCCTATACACTATTAATGAGAAAGTAGAAAAAGAAATTAAGGAAACAATTCCATTCACCATTGCAATGAAAAGAATAAAATACTTAGGAATATATCTACCTAGAGAAACTAAAGACTTATATATAGAAAACTATAAAACACTGATGAAAGAAATCAAAGAGGACACTAATAGATGGAGAAATATACCATGTTCATGGATTGGAAGAATCAATATAGTGAAAATGAGTATACTACTCAAAGCAATCTACAGATTCAATGCAATCCCTATCAAGCTACCAGCGGTATTTTTCACAGAAGTAGAACAAATAATTTCAAGATTTGTATGGAAATACAAAAAACCTCGAATAGCCAAAGCAATCTTGAGAAAGAAGAATGGAACTGGAGGAATCAACTTGCCTGACTTCAGGCTCTACTACAAAGCCACAGTCATCAAGACAGTATGGTACTGGCACAAAGATAGAAATATAGATCAATGGAACAAAATAGAAAGCCCAGAGATAAATCCACACACATATGGACACCTTATCTTTGACAAAGGAGGCAAGAATATACAATGGAGTAAAGACAATCTCTTTAACAAGTGGTGCTAGGAAAACTGGTCAACCACTTGAATGAAACTAGATCACTTTCTAACACCGCACACAAAAATAAACTCAAAATGGATTAAAGATCTAAACGTAAGACCAGAAACTATAAAACTCCTAGAGGAGAACATAGGCAATACACTCTCCAACATAAATCACAGCAGGATCCTCTATGATCCACCTCCCAGAATACTGGAAATAAAAGCAAAAATGAACAAATGGGATCTAATTAAAATTAAAAGCTTCTGCACAACAAAGAAAAATATAAGCAAGGTGAAAAGACAGCCTTCAGAATGGGAGAAAATAATAGCAAATGAAGCAACTGACAAACAACTAATCTCAAAAATATACAAGCAATTTATGCAGGTCAATTCCAGAAAAATAAATGACCCAATCAAAAAATGGCCCAAAGAACTAAATAGACATTTCTCCAAAGAAGACATACGGATGACTAACAAACTCATGTAAAGATGCTCAACATCACTCGTTATTAGAGAAATGCAAATCAAGACCACAATGAGGTACCACTTCACACCAATCAGAATGGCTGTGATCCAAAAGTCTGCAAGCAATAAATGCTGGAGAGGGTGTGGAGAAAAGGGAACCCTCTTGCACTGTTGGTGGGAATGCAAACTAGTACAGCCACTATGGAGAACAGTGTGGAGATTCCTTAAAAAATTGCAAATAGAACAGCCTTATGACCCAGCAATCCCACTGCTGGGCATACACACCGAGGAAACCAGAATTGAAAGAGACACATGTACCCCAATGTTCATTGCAGCACTGTTTATAATAGCCAGGACATGGAAACAACCTACATGTCCATCAGCAGATGAATGGATAATAAAGCTGTGGTACATATACACAATGGAGTATTACTCAGCCATTAAAAAGAATACATTTGAATCAGTTCTAATGAGGTGGATGAAACTGGAGCCTATTATACAGAGTGAAGTAAGCCAGAAAGAAAAATACCAATACAGTATACTAACACATATATATGGAATTTAGAAAGATGGTAATAATGACCCTGTATGCGAGACAGTAAAAGAGACACAGATGTGTAGAGCGGACTTTTGGACTCTGAGGGAGAGGGAGAGGGTGGGATGATTTGGGAGAATGGCATTGAAACATGTATACTAGCATGTAAGAAACGAATCGCCAGTCTATGTTTGATGCACAATACAGGATGCTTGGGGCTGGTGCACGGGGATGATCCAGAGAGATGATATGGGGTGGCAGGGGGGGTTCATGTTTGGGAACTCATGTACACCCATGGTGGATTCATGTCAGTGTATGGCAAAACCAATACAGTATTGTAAAGTAAAATAAAGTAAAAATAAAAATTAAAATAAAAAGACTATGAGGAAGATTAAATGAAATGGCATATGCAAAGCCATCAGCCCAGCATCTGGCACCCAATAAATATTATCTCTTATATATGATCTGAGCAATGACAAGGGAATATACAACAAATGGGTCTATTTTCCATGGTCTCTATGGATCTCCCTTCTTTCACTGGCAAAGATTATTTCCTCAAGCCTACACATTATATGAAAAATCAAGTTCCACCTCTGCTCATGTATGCTAAGGAGCAATTTTCATGAGACATTTTCTTGAAAGTGAAGGTCACTCAGTAGTGTCTGACTCTTTGTGACCGCATGGCCTATACAGTCCATGGAATTCTCCAGGCCAGAATACTGGAATGGGTAGTCTTTCCTTTCTCCAGGGTATCTTCCCAACCCATGGATCCACCCAAGGTCTCCTGCATCACATTTGGATTCTTTACCAGCTGAGCCACAAGGGAAGCCCTCTTTTCTCTTAGAAATATTCCACAAATTTGGCAATATTTGCAGCCTGACATCTAAAATCTATTTCAAATTAAAAATTATTCACATTCTTTGTTTGATATTATATAGAACACATAATCTGTAATTTGGAAGAAGCAGAATTTGATATAGTTCACTCATTTTATGACATTCATTCACATTTAATAAAATTTAGTTCTATGAATGAGTAGAAGCCAAACTCAAGAACTGTTTGAACATAATCTAGAAAAAGTCAAATATCCCCCTACTTCCCCGTGTGTTTTCCTTTGTTACTTGTATTGAAGAAGTAATGCATAATAGAACAAGCAGCCTGAAGACACCCTTCTGTAATTAGATTATTCATAAGCAATAAAACTGTAAATACAGTTTCTACTGGAGGATTGACTAAGAAAGTGCCAGAGATTCCATGGCATTTTGATGACAACACAGCACACTGTAAAAAGTAGAGCACTACTTACTTTTCTATTCTGTTATCAATTTCTGAGAAAACACCTCCATTTGAAGTGGACTGGATTTACTTTCAACTTTTACACATCTTTGGCTTTAAAAAGATTTGATGAAGAATGGAATATAAATTATTTCAGCTAGACTAAGATTTATATGAACACATACTATTTTTGCTGGAATATTCTTTTATTTTCTAAGTCAATCCATAGTGGATGGCTCAGCTTCCCAGGTCTGAATTTGCCAGAAGCAGTTGCATTTTGATCTATTCTATTCTAATGCATATTCAATTCCAAAGCATCTGTCTTAAGTAGCAATCTAAATTTAGAAACCCACAGGCATCTGCATTTGAGTTACATATTCTATCTTAAAAGTAGTTCTTCCCCATTGAGATCACTAAAACTTGATTCTGTTGTGGTATCTAGAGTTCTATTGGGGTAATATTAAAGAAGTTTAGTGCTTAAAAGACTCCTGCAACATAAAATTATTTATTCTGGAACCTTGCTGCTAAGCTGCTGCTAAGTCACTTCAGTCATGTCTGACTCTTCGCGACCCCATGGACTGCAGCCTACCAGGCTCCTCCATCCATGGGATTTTCCAGGCAAGAGTACTGGAATGGGTTGCCATTGCCTTCTCCATCTGGAACCTTACAGAAGCTATAAATTTATGCCTAACTTGTAAAAGAGATGTTAAAACTAACATGTGATTTAAGTAGAGACAAGAGAAAATTCCTTTACTTTCATATACTTCCATAAAAGTAAAGATATTTCCTCATTACCTTAAATGAATGAGCAGAAATTAAATGTTGGATGCTTATAAAATCTGTTCTTTCTTGTGATGTCTATATTTTAAACTCTTGAGATAAAGAGAACAAGTTGAGAAAATTAAGTCCCCTAAACACTTCAAACCTCTAAACTTATTATTTGATATAATTCTTCATTAAGCAAAAAGGTAGTGAAAATATAATGTCAAACAAAAATATATGCCTCTAATTTGTTACATAAAATCAGAAACATCATCATACAATTAATGAAATACAAGTCATGAGTGTGTGCGTATAGATAAAGGAGAGATACAGATAGGTAGAGAGACACTAAAATTTGTGGCAACTTGGTATCAGGTATGATGGGACAGGATATAAAGGAGGTGGCAGAGCTACTTTATGTTTTAGTGAAATACTAACATGTAAGCAATTCATTATTGAGAGAAAAATGTGGTTGTAACCAGTCACCCTTGTTTAAAACTCTCCTAATTTCTACTTGGCCTGCAGGTTAGAATACGAAAATCTTAAGAAAAGGAAAAGAAATCCTTAAACAATGTGTTTCTGAGATGATTTCAGTTTTTCTGCTAACAAACTGAGAGAGAAATCACATTTACTTTCATTATTTTCCTTTTAGATTCCAATTTTAAGGAGTAGTGCATGTAATGAATGAAGCAATAATTCTGGAAAAAGTGGTCCCTGTGATTGATTTAGGAGACATTTGCCAAGACAGAGACAAAGTAGACTGCACACCTAGCCAACCTAAATTCTATGACACAGGGCACCCCATAAGTAGTACTTGTAAGCCTAGGCTGCTGTGAGACACAACTGGAAGAAAATAATTATGACTTAAGAAATTGATTTTAAAAACAAACAATAGGCCAAACCTTCTTTAAAATGACAATCCTAAAAGAAGACAGATGCAGAACTAACCATAACGAAAAATATTATTTTACTTTGACAACCTGAATATAAATCAAGTTTTAATGAAAACCATCCTGTTTTTGACCAAAAATAAACTACTAACATGAAATAGTCTAATTAATGTATTTCCTGAGGGTGTTACTCTAAAACTTTTTTTTTTTTTTTTCCATGCAGAGGGACACAATTTCCTGGTAGAAAAAACTGTAGCTATCATAATACCAAGTTGCACACTGGTTTGGTGAACTGAGGGGGACGAGTGCAGGGGCAGAGATAAGTTTCACAGTTCCCACGCTGTCACAGGAATGGCAGGAGATATGAGAGTAATGCAAGAGTTTACTGACATGTTACTCTAGAGAATATTCCACCATCCAAGTCCCTGAAACGCTCAGGTAAGCTGCTTTCCACTGCTTGGATTCCCAGGTTTTATGAAAGTTGCTTTGTCTAGACCTTACAGAAGCTTTATGCTTTCATGACAGGATGCAGTCATAATCTCCAGAAGAGGAAATGACCATAGGTGAGGCATCCCATGCCCAATCTTCCTACCCAGTTTGTAGGTAGAGCCATATAACAGTCTGGCACTCAACCACTTCTTCTTGCCCTTAAACAACAGAAAGATTTTACTTATATGCGATTGTTCTAAACTCGCTCAATCTAACACTGATGATTTTTTTCCCCAAAGATTAACAAAACTTAATGGTTTCCTTGCTTTGAATTATCCCTCAGGCCCACCTGTACAAAACCTTCTTGTATATTATAGTCTTTTAAGATCTTATTCTCGTCTGTTTTTATTTAAGTGGCTAGTTTATTAGAATTCAAATAAGAACTAAGTTATTATGTCTGTGTGTATGTGTCCAGTCGAGTCTGATTCTTTGTGATGCCATGGACTGTAGCCCACCAGGCTCCCCTGGCCGTGGAATTCTCCAGGCAAGAATACTGGAGTGGATTGACATTTCCTCCTCCAGGGGATCTTCCTGACCCAGGTATTGAACCTGCGTCTCCTGTACTGACAGGCAGATTCTTTACCACTGTGCCACCTGGGAAGCCCGAGTTATTATGTCTAAGTGTGGGATTTTAAGTATTTTGCAGCATGGAGAATTTAGAGACATTTTAGAGGAATATTAAAAACATGAAAATTCTCACCCCAAAATATGAAAATATCACTTATTTTCTAAAAGAAAAGCCACGAGAACCTTTAATATATTTTATAATGTTGACAGGACTTCGTTCATAAGCTCAAAACATCTATTTCAAAATTAAAATGAAAGAATTACAGAGTTTACGAACTAGACCAGATTTCATACGTTACCTAAATCAGAGTCTCAACATGACACCACTGACTTTTTCAGCCAGATTATTCTTTGTTGTAAAGAGATTTCCTATGTATTGTAGGATGTTTAGCAGCATCTCTGGTCTCTAACCATTATATATCAGAAGCCCCACCCCACCCAGTGTGACAGAAATATCTCCAGATGTTGCCAAATGTCCCTGGAGGACATAAGTCTCCACTACCCAAGGACCACTGCTATATGACAGAGAAGACGGTAGCAACCATATGACTAGAGAGAACTTCTACTGCAATCCTTAAGCAGTATATGGAGGATGTAATCAAAATCATATGTAGGAGGAAGAAAGAAATTAAATAAGGTAAAGGTGTCTAATAGATTAATTTCTACAGCAAAATGAACACCTGTTCTATTTAGATGCTAATAAGACCAGAATGACATAGAAGTTTGCATTTTATAAAAATACTTTTATGCAATTATAAGATATGAAGGGCAGAGTTAGGACCCAATATTTATGCTTCCCCAAATTCATATGTTGAAACCTACCTACACAGTATTAGGAGGTTTGTGGCCTTTGGGAGGTAATTAGGATTAGATGAGGTCATGGGGGAGGGATCTTCAGGAATGGGATTCACGTCCTTGAAAGAGTCACAGAGGGGCTTCCCTGAAGGCTCAGTGGTAAAGAATTTGCCAGCCAATGCAAGAGATGTTGGGTAGATACCTGAGGGGGGAAGATACCTTAGAGTAGAAAATGGCATCCCACATCAGTATCTTTGCCTGGGAAATCCCATGGACAGAGGAACCTGGCAGGCTACAGTCCACAGGGTCATAAAGAGTCAGATATGACTTAGCAACTAAAGAATAACCACAACAGAGTCACAGAGAACTTCCTTCCTCCCTCTGCCCTCCACCCTGGGAGGATACAAGTCCCCTGTCTGTAGCCTGGAAGAGGACTCTCACCAGAACTCAGCCAGGCTGACATCTGATGTTAGACTTCTAGTCTTCAGAATGTGAGAGATTAATTTCTGTTTATGAGCCATCCATCTGCCAAAGCAGGAGACGCAAGAGACTCAGGTTCGATCCCTGAATCAGGAAGATTCCCTGGACAAGCAAATGGCAACCCACTCCAGCATTCTTGCCTGGAAAATTTAATGGACAGAGGAGCCTGGTGGGCT
Source organism: Capra hircus (assembly GCF_001704415.2). NCBI lineage: Eukaryota > Metazoa > Chordata > Mammalia > Artiodactyla > Bovidae > Capra > Capra hircus. Next base: position 56,107,356 of record NC_030813.1, read on the forward strand.
ACAGTCCAGTTCAGTTCAGCGCTCAGTAATCTCTAACTCTTTGCGACCCCATGAATTGCAGCACGCCAGGCCTCCCTGTCCATCACCAACTCCTATAGTTTCTCAAACTCATGTCCATCGAGTCAGTGATGCCATCCAGCCATCTCATCTTCTGTCATCCACTTCTCCTCCTGCCCCCAATCCCTCCCAGCATCAAAGTCTTTTCCAATGAGTCAACTCTTCACATGAGGTGGCCAAAGTACTGGAGTTTCAGCTATAGCATCATTCCTTCCAAAGAAATCCCAGGGCTGATCTCCTTCAGAATGGACTGGTTGGATGTCCTTGCAGTCCAAGGGACTCTCAAGAGTCTTCTCCAGCACCACAGTTCAAAAGCATCAATTCTTCGGCACTCAGCTTTCTTCACAGTCCAACTCTCACATCCATACATGACCACTGGAAAAACCATAGCCTTCACTAGATGGACATTTGTTGGCAAAGTAATGTCTCTGTTTTTGAATATGCTATCTAGGTTGGTCATAACTTTCCATCCAAGGAGTAAGCGTCTTTTAATGTCATGGCTGCAATCACCATCTGCAGTGATTTGGGAGCCCAAAAAGATAAAGTCTGACACTGTTTCCACTGTTTCCCCATCTATTCCCCATGAAGTGAAGGGACCAGATGCCATGATCTTCGTTTTCTGAATGCTGAGCTTCAAGCCAACTTTTTCACTCTCCTCTTTCACTTTCATCAAGAGGCTTTTTAGTTCCTCTTCACTTTCTGCCATAAGGGTGGTATCATCTGCATATCTGAGGTTATTGATATTTCTGCTGACAATCAGGATTCCAGCTTGTGTTTCTTCCAGCCCAGAGATTCTCATGATGTACTCTGCATAGAAGTTAAATAAGCAGGGTGACAATATACAGCCTTGATGTACTCCTTTTCCTATTTGGAACCAGTCTGTTGTTCCATGTCCAGTTCTAACTGTTGCTTCCTGACCTGCATACAGGTTTCTCAAGAGGCAGGTCAGGTGGTCTAGTATACCCATCTCTTTCAGAATTTTCCAGTTTGGGGTCACAAATGTGGACATGACTGAGCACACATACTGTGAGCCACCAAGTCTATTGTAGTAGCCAGAACATACCAAAACATCATCACAAAAACAGAAACATAGACTAGTCTGGTACAATTAAGAACTTACTGATTTGTCACTACTAGTTAAGAGTCTGCAATCATACCAGTTAGCTTCACCACATTTAAGAGCTGTACCAACCTCCCCAACTCTTTTTTTTTTTTTTAATTAGAAGTAAAACTAACCTGTACTCAAATCCAGTATGGTAAGTCACTACATACAAAGGGGCTATGTTCTGAGAGCACATTCATAAATCCAGTTTGTTCATAAGCCCAACAAAGTTATCCTAGGTACCCAACCCAATGAGCTACACAGTACTGTATTATAATATGTTTAGAATATTTTTTCACACAAATAATACATAAAAAACAAAAATAAAACATTTTTAACCTTACAGTACAGTACCTTGAAAAGTACAGTACAACAGCTGGCATACAGGGGCTGGCATGGAATAAACAAGCAAGAAGAATTAACTGACTTCAGGAGGAAGAGGTGGGAGATGGTACAGCTCAAGGACCATCAGTAATAGGAGACAGAGAGAAAGCTGAAATTTCACTCATGCCTGATGAGTTCTGGCAGGAACAGGTTCTGGTTCCTTGCTGGATTCAATTCCACTTACTCTCTTGAAAAAACAATCCAGTAATGTCTGGGTGGTAGCTCTTTATTTTCCTTATCATAGGTGGCATGGTAGCACTGGACTGCATTCTGAATGGCTGTTGCAAGATTGTGTACCGTTCTATGTTGAGTCTTGTGCCTTAAAAACAGTTACTCCTCAAATAAAGAAAATCCCTTGCCATTTCCTGAACTGTGACTCTCTTTGGTTCTTCAATTACTTTTTCTTTATCTTGTCTCTCTTCATTGTTTCTCTGGGACTCCAATTCCATCAGGTCTTCATTAATAAGCCCCTTGTTGACAGCAAGGAATTCAATGAAGTTATCTTCTTGCAGATCTAGCTTCTGCTTCTCGCTGAGGGTCACTAAGTTGCCAAAGATGGACTCCTCATCTACCTTCTCAAATCCAAGAAAATCATGAACAAACTGTAGGCAAAGGTTCTCCCAAACCCCATTCATGGTGACAGCAGTAACCTCACGCCAAGGGAAGTAAAAAAGTAATTAATGGCCTTGTAGATGTTAGAGTCCTTCCAAAATTGTTTCAAGGTTGTTCCTGATTCATCATTCAACTTTACTGCCTGATGAAGACTGTGTCATAAGTAATATTTCTTGAAAGTTGCTATAATGGTCCACAGGTTGAGTGAGCAACGTAGTATTCAGTGGAAGATGCACTGCTTTGAAGATGGGATGAAAACTGTCCATGAGTGGGGAGTGGCCTGGAGCACTGACAAGCCACAAAAGAATGTTGAATGGGACGTCCTCCAAGTAATATTTCTATCCCTTTGGAGATACTGTGGTGGAAAAATCAATCTTGGAAGATGCCCTGTGTAACCTAGGCTTTGGGGTTACTCTTCCACACAATAGGAAGAGAGCCCCTGGCTTTATTTTTAAGGGCTCTTGGGTTCTCTGAATGATAAACTAAGAGAGGTCTCAGCTTGATATCACCAGAAGCATTGCCACCAAACAACAGTGTTAGCCTATCCTTTGTTGCTTTATAGCCTGGCATCAACTTTTCTCCATACAGATGTAACTTCAGTCTGGCATCCTCTTCCAGAACAGCCCTGTCTTATTCCATATTAAAAACCTGCTTGGGTAAATATGTGTCTTCAGCAATAATTCCCTAAAGCATTTCAGGAAATTCCCAGAATGCTACAGTATCTGCACTCACTGCCTAGTCACTTTTATATTGTGAAGGTTGGCTCTAGCCTTGAACTGATGAAACCAGCTGTTGCTAACATTAAAAAATGCACCCTCTAATTTTCACAGTATTTCTTCTTCAAGCCTTCATAAAGGCTTTTTACTTTCTCTTGAATCAGCATTAAACTACGTGGCCCTCCACACTGATGCTGATCCTGCATGCACACACTGAGAAAGTTCTCCATCTCCTCCATCACTCTTGCATGTTTCTTTGATATTATTGTTGACATCATCACACAGCAGACTTCACGTGTTCCATGATCTTGTCCTTGCTCTTTAGAATTGTGCCGACAGTCAAACAATTCATGTCATAAGAATGAGCGATGTCCATCATCTTTTCGCCTCACTCCACTCTCTCAATTATTTTCACTTTTGTTTCCATGGTTATCACTTGGCACAGAATAGCAATACTGTTACATCACTGCTGCTTTTAGGCTTGCTTCCAGACACCCTGGGCTTGAAATAAAGATACTGTACTACTGTACTCTATACAGTACAGTAAAGCACACAAAAACAAAACCAATGGTAGAGGACGTACGCATGTGACAATATATGCCAGACACATGAACTAACTTATGTGACTGGACATGCAAAGGCACATTCAGATCTTTGAAAGTTTTCATCTTGCAGATTCATATGTAGGATACTTACTGGATTTAATAAATATGTGAACTGGAGGCAAGTTACTTAATTTCTTTGAGCTCTTTCCTCATTTGAAAAATTCAAATGATAATATAACTCATGGAGAAGTTAAAAAAAAGTTTTAAATGAGTTTTGGTATGTAAGGAGCTCAGTTAATAAAATACATGATTAATAAATAGTAATGGTTATTATGTATATGAATTAGAAAAGCTGTGGTAAATTTCATCTAATAAAATTAGAATCCTCTGCTTTCAGAGTTGGTTTATAGACTGTGTGGCAAGAAATCTCTTTCTAATCTGTCAGCTAATGTCAACATAACAGAAAAACCAAAATTTAAAAATGAAAGTTTTCTGATATGTCAAATAAGTTCAGAGAGTGTCTTCCATAGTTCCCCCATGTTAGCTAACTTTTGACTTAACCTTACATGTGTACATGTCTTCTCCCAGTTGGATAGCAAATATCATTATTAGAAGTATTTTTTTATATTTGTTTTCCAATATTATGGCAAAATAGGTGATAATTTTAACAAGCTCACAATCTCAGAGCTTGCACTTCTTGAATGCCTTAGAGAACTTTCAAATGTAAACATAACTCAGGATGATTCACCATCTATCCAAAAATTAAGAAAACACTCAAGCATGACAATAAAACAAACAAACAAAAACTTAAAAAGAAGAATCATTCCTGCAGAATCTTTACCTTGATACTATCAAAATAACCACCTAATATCACGGTGCTACCCACTGGGAAAATCTGATCATGGCACTTGGTCTATATATTCTTCTTTCTATTCTGCAATAACATGTTAGTAGATTCTGCATTTAGCTACCCATTTTTTACATTTTCAAGTTAACACTTGTGCCATAATAATTGTCCTTTAACCACTTGAATTTTCAATCACAGTTGGAATGTGAAATAGCAGCACCTACCATTATAGTGTTTAATTGTGTCAATGGTTAAGAATCTCTTCACTACAAGATAAGCAGAGCCAGGTTCAGCTAATGAGCTCCATCGAAGCACCTGTTCCAATATATTTTCCGTATAGTGAAGAGGACGTTCTGCAAAAAAAAAAGCAAAATCAAATCACCAAAAAAATCTTAACTTTTTTTGATTATAAAATTTAAGATGTCCTTTTAAAAAGCTCTGTGCATTACAACAAGCATAACTGTATCTTATAGTACACAAGAATAGTGCTAGTACTACATACAGGATACCCTAAGACCTGGAACAGCATTAATCATGTAATAAAATTCACTGTATAAATAAATCTGTGCAGGGACATCTGTTTGTTATGAAACTACTTTTTAAAAAATTCAGAGGTTTTATTCTTTAGATGAGGCTTCCCTGGTAGCTCAGCTGGTAAAGAATCTGCCTGCAATGCAGGAGACCCCAGTTTGATTCTTGAGTTGGTAAGATCCCCTAGAGAAGGGATAGGCTATGTGCTCCAGTATTCATGTGCTTCCCTGGTGGCTCTGAGGGTAAAGAATCTGCCTGCAATGTGGGAGACCTCGGTTCAATCCCTGGTTGGGAAGACCCCTGGAGGAAGGCATGGCAACCCACTCAAGTATTCTTGCCTGGAGAATTTCCACGGACAGAGGAGCCTGGCAGGCTACATATAGTACATGGGGTTGCAAAGAGTCAGTCACAACTGAGCAACCAAGCACAGCAGAGCATGGCATTCTTTATATAAAAATCTCAGAAAAAAGCTACCTTTCTGTACAACAAATTAGTGAATTACTCTACTTTTTAAACAACATTCTAGTTTGCTTATGGAAAAATGCCTATTTGCATACACAATTAAATCGTTGTAAAAGTACTAGTAATTGGTCCAGTACTAAGTATAAATCCTTTGTTTATCCCAACAAGACTAGCATAATTTCTGATCAACACTAGTGGACAACTTATAGCTGATAATCAACTTACATGAAATTATAAAGTATAACTTCAAAAAGAACAGAAGATAATCCTTATCAAACAGTACTGAGTAATTTCTGTTTAACTATTAGTGGAAATATCAATCAGAAACATTATGCAGCAATATTATCCATTAACAGTTCATATAATAGGCTAACAAGCAAAAAGTTGGTCGCATCTTCAAATTTCTCCTTGATAAATACTCATCCATATATATTCTGTTTTATGCAACCATTCTTTAAAATATATCACAAGTTTTTAGCATAGAGTTAAATTAACCAAAAAACCCCACAGGTTTTTAGAATTATAATCAAAATTTCATAGGAAAGTTTTTTGCTGATCAAAATATGCATGTGTGCGTGCATGCGTGCTCAGTCATGTCTGACTCTTTGCAACCTCATGAACTGTAGCCAGCCAGGATCCTCTGTCCATGAGATTTTCCAGGCAAGAATACTGGAGTGAGTTGTCATTTCCTATTCCCAGCCTACGGATCGAACCCGAGTCTCCTGCACTGGCAGGTGGCTTCTTTCCCACTAGTGCCACCTGGGAAGCCTGGTCAAAATATGCCAATCACTTAATAAAATCTTGTAACAGAAGCATATGCTGGGGGAGAAAAACATCGAGTCTTTTCATAGTGTGCTGAAAATAGCATAATTGAAATAGCAAGAACATAAACTCTAATGTGAAGATGTTGATGTAAGTTTCCTGGTACCACAGCCTTTATAAGTCAACTCAACTCTTTTATAATCTCCTACTAGGGTTTTTGTTTTTGGTTAAAGTAGTAATGCCAATAACAAACAACAAAGTCCATGTCAACAGCATCACACTTGTATATTACCCATGCTATATACATAAAGTCACAAGTAATAAAAAAAGACCAAATGTATCACAGTCTCTTTAGTACTGGTCTCCCTTTTATTCGCACAGCATTCTGGAACTTGTTTTTTTCCTTCTAGTGTAAATAACTGTACAGTTTTTGCTTTCTATTCAGTACAGTGAAATGCAGTTCTGCATTCTGTGCATCTTGGTGAAAGCCTAGACATTGTGATGGTGATTGCAAACAACAACTAAAAAAAAAAAAACAAAAACACAGAGCAACTAAGTCATACATCTTGGAGGCAAACCTATTTCTTATTTATAAATATATCCTTTTCACAAAGCAGAGTGCTGAGTACATAATAGATGTTCAATAATAAATACTTGGGGAAAAAAATACCTTACAAATTTCTATGGTAATCCATAAACAGTAAGTAATTGTAAATGGATCAGCAGACATATATACTTCTTTGAAAATCAGGCAAAATCTTTTGTGCTACATTAATCCTGTTTTCTAAAATAAATTTATAAAAGGTTTGGCTAAAATCATGGGACACTACTTGCAAAACTCTGGGACGCTACTTATCCTGTTAACAGTTGCCATTTCTAGAGTAACAACTAGGTATCGACATAATATATACTGGTTACCTTACATCAGCTGCTGTTTTCAACTCTTACAACACTTTTCATTACAAATTATCATTATTTATATTACATGTAAAAGAACCCAAGAATCAGAGAGGTTCATCTACTTGCCTCAAATCAAACAGCTGATTCAAGTGAGGAACAGAGACTGGATTCTCGAATCTATCTGACTGACTTTACAGCCCCAAGCTCCAAATCATAACTATTACACTTGGTTTTACTTTGTACAGATATGTAAACCTCCCCATGATGATTTTCACATATGTAATTTTGGGGAAAAAGTATCAACTCACTAAGATATTTCTGAGGACAAAAGGTAATATATGCAAAGTGAAAAACAATGTCAATTCACACTTTCTCCTTCACTGTCCTATCCTTAGTGAGAAGATAGTAAGTAAATAAGATAGTTTCAACATCCTTTATGTCCAGAAATTCATCATACTGCAGTTAGCTTGGAGGTAGGAATGCTATTCTTAACTGCAAAACTACCTGGATTGAAATAAAAGCTTACTCTCCTTTATTATAAGAATTTGTAATGAGACTTCCAAATATTAGAACACTTGTATTAAAGAGGGTCACTACTACCAGTAGATACAATAGTGATACCTCAAAGGTACTCTTAGTTATACTGAAATATATCACAGCAGAGAGAGAAGCAAATATAGATTTGCAAAAATTAGCCAAGTATGTTTTTCATCAATATTAATTCAAGAGAATGAAAATCCTGAAGATCCAAGTTCCTGCATAAAAATTGAGTTGAAAAATAGGATGAAAAGATAAATATTTATTAGACTGTGAAATGACACAATTATAAAAGAGGTAAGAGACAGGAAAAATGGACCGAGTCATCAAATGCTGTTGGAATGTAAATTCCTACAAGTAAACAAGATTTTGTTAATAGTTACATTTACAACCATCTGTCATGATAAATTACATAAGTCAGCTGGCATTAGAGTATTACTAGGGGAAAAAAACCAAAAACCTGATTGGTACACTGTTTATCCCTGGAGGAGGGGATGGCAATCCACTTCAGTATTCTTGGCTGGAGAATCACATGGAGAGAGGAACCTGGTGGGCTACAGGGTCATGAAGAGAGGAACATGGCTGTAGTGACTTAGCATGCACACACTCACACTATCTAGAACATTATAAATTTTTTGCTGAAAATTCAGCGTAATTATTTAAGAACAGGGTGTGGAGATGGTTCTTTAGCTAGGTAAGTCATGTTCTCAGTATTTTAAAATCTTGTCTGTAGAATTAAACCTGGCCTCCCTTGTTAAACAGAGAACTATGTATTTCCACCTGAAACAATTGGTGTTATCCTTAAAGTTCTGGCAGTAATGACACAGGATTTGCAGAGACAATTATGACTTCCTTAACAACTAAAATTTTAGTCTCAAATCTAGAGCCATGCAAGTCTCTCAGAGGATGCCAGCACCCTGTCAATCAAGAGACGGACCAGAAAGACTCTGAATAAAAATGAACTGATCTTCCATCTCATGGTAGATATGAGCAGGAAGAGAACATTTTGTTATGATGCTGCTATGTAGACAGTAGCTACTTCACCAATTTGAGCCTCTCAGTGAGGAAGCCCACTTAAATGAGGCCCATGAGCAGTTAACTTTTTTCAGCATGTGAAGGAACTAAGGGGTAGAGTGCTACATTGGTAGGGTATCGGTTCATTCTTAAAGTGAAGCATTAAAATACCAGAAGTATGGTAAAAAATGATACCCTCTCCTAAGATGGGTTTAGCTTGTCCTGGCCATCAGGACCCAGTGGCACCAGGACCCACTGGTGGCAGTGGGTCAAGAATGCTTGGCATCTTTCAAAGGATGAGACAAAGACAGACTTGCTCTCTGTCTAGTACAAGTTTCCAATGTCTCACTTATATAGAAGGAAATGCTACTTATAAACTAACAGCTTAGAATCTAACTAGCCTTAATATAAATTCTAAAAATATTTTATATGGATTTAACATGATGTATTTTTTCCATGAATCTTGACTACTACAAAAGCAAAAAAGCAAAAAAATAATAATCGTGCTTTGTCAGAATTTTGCTAAGAGTTGTTTACCACCTGCTGTGGCTTGGATGTTTCCCTACTCCCCCAATTCACAGGTGGAAATAATTCCCAATGTGACAGTATTAGGTGGAAGGGCCTTTGGGAGGTGATTAAATCATGAGGGCGGAGTCCCCCTAAATGGGTTTGTTATCGTTTAGTTGCTAATTTGTGTCTGACTCTATGACCCCATGGACTGTAGCCCACCAGGCTCCTTTGTCCATGGGATTTCCCAGGCAAGAATACTGGACTGTGTTGCCATCTTCTTCTCCAGGGGATCTTCCGACCCAGGGATTGAACTCGTGTCTCCTGCACTGGCAGGCAGATTCTTTACCCCTGAGCCACCAGGGAAGCCCCAATGGGCTTCATGCTCTTATATAAAAGGAATCCCACAAAGTTCCATTTCATCATGTGAAGATTCAGTGAAAAGATGGCCATCTGTCATCCAAGAAGCAGGCCCTCACCAAGCAACAAGTCTGCTGGCACTTTGGTCTTGGACTTCCTACCCTCCAGAAATGTAAGAAATAAATTCCTCCTGTGTAATTCTGTTATGAAGTGAAGTGAAGTCTCTCAGTCGTGTGCGACTCTTTGCAACCCCATGGACTGTAGCCTGCCAGTCTCCTCTGCCCGTAGGATTTTCCAGGCAAGAGTACTGGAGTGGGTTGCCATTTCCTTCTCCAGGGGATCTTCCCAACCCAGGGATCGAACCCAGGCCTACCCACATTGTAGGCAGATACTTTACCATCCGAGCCACCAGGGAAGACCCCAATTCCATTATAGCAGGCTAAACAAAGACACCATTTCACCAATGAGGGCAATTCTGCTAATGATACATGAGTCACAAGTTGACATGCTAATATCAGTCTGAATCTGTAGCTACCACATCTATGACAATTCCATTTATAAACTTAAGAATCTATTTTCATTATCTTCAATCATATAGGAAGGCCAGAGCACTGACATCGGCTTCCCTGATGGCTCAGATGGTAAAAAATCTCTCTGTATGCAGGAGACCTGGTTTTGATCCCTGGGTCAGGAATAGCCCCTGGAGAAGGGAATGCTACCCACGCTAGTAGAGTCTCTCAAGATAGTAAAGGGAACAAACAAAATTTTATATTATACAAAGGAGACACTGGAAATGACCAGGTAGAAAACTATTGTTTTAAAGTTTACAGGCAGTGAAAATAAAATCCAGTGCTTTTGGTTCACTTGCTTATTTATTCATTTACTTATTTATTTTTGGTTGCTTTGGTTACTTGGAGGATTTATATTTACATTAGAAAAAGCACCAATTCCCTGCTGACATTCTTCCTATCAACCACAATCTTATGGACTATCAATGCCTTCACTTTTATCTTCTTTTTACATTTCACTTTATCTTCCCTGCATGTTACTAGAAATAAAGCTCTTAACATTTCAGAAGGTCAGGTGGCTCCACAGGTCCCATCTGCTCCAGGAAGTCAACATAATCACAGGTCCCTTTGTTGCTTTCTTAGCTGTGTTCCTCTAAAAGCAGTAAAAATAATGTTAGTTTTCTCTTCGGGCAATTTCAACTTGAATGGCTGACGAAACATTAAGACCATGCCAATTTGAATTCCTAACTCCATCAGATGTACTCTTTCTTGATGTACATGGGGTGTTCCTTTGATTATATATCTGGACATTTACCATTCAAAACAGCTTGAAGTCTTCTAGTCTTTTTATAGTTTCATCAACTTTTCTTTAGTGAGAAGGAACCAAAAAAAAAAAAAAAAAACCAACACCTGACTCCAATGTTACCATTTGTGATATACTAATTGGCACATGCAAGTTGATAATTAGTCATTTTCAGGATAAGCATCCCCTCATTTTCCCAGAAGAAATTTAAAAAGAGTGTTTCCAGATACAGTGCAATCTCTGTACCAGCTATATATTTAATTCCTTCCTATCCTCACCCATTTGGTTTATTCCTCTCATTTTGGAGGATCAATGCTCAAAGGCACAGACCTCCAGAACTGAGACATGGGGATATCCTTTAACTCAACACTTGAGAGAATAACGGGTAGGGAGAGGATGCTTACCCCAAATCCATGATTCATTGTTCTGCTGTTGACTTCCTAAAAAATCAACAGCAAGAGAAGCATAGAGGAGACCATCAGCTATCTAAGAGCTAAGGAGTCCTTTGAGATCTCCCAGTGGTTGCTAGTCTACAAGCATATTTGTAAATAATGCCACTGTGAACACTGGGTAGCATGTATCTTTTCAAATCACATTTTTTGTCTTTTCCAGATATGTACCCATGAATGAAACTGCTGGATCAGACAGTAATTCTATTCTTAGCTTTTTTGAGGAACCTCCACACTGTTTTCCATAGTGCCTGTACCAATTTACATAATCAACATTATACTAGGGTTCTTTTTTTCTCCACATCCTCACCAACATTTGCTATTTATAGACTTTTTGATGACAGCCATTTTGACAACTGTGGGATGATATATCTTTGTGGTTTTGATTTAGCAATACATTTCTCTGATGATTAGTGATGCTAAGCATCTTTTCATGCACTGGTTGGCCATCTGCATGTTTCCTTCGGAAAAATGTCTATTCAGATCCTCTGCCCATTTTTAATTAAATTGTTTGTGGATTTTTTTTTTTTGCTATTGATTTGTAGGGTTCTTTAGATATTTTGGCTATTAACCTCTTAACAGATGTATGATTTGCAAATACTTTCTCCCATTCTGTAGGTTGTCTTTTCATTTTTCTTGATGGTTTTCTTTGCTGTATACAAGCTATGAAGTTTAACTCAGTTCAGTTCAGTAGCTCAGTTGTGTCCAACTTTTCGTGACCACATGGACTGCAGCATGCCAGGTATCCCTGTCCATCACCAACTCCCAGAGTTTACCCAAACTCATGTCCACTGAGTCGGTAATGCCATCCAACCATCTCATCCTCTGTCATCCCCTTCTCCTCCTGCCTTCAATCTTTCCCAGCATCAGGGTCTTTTCCAATGAGTTAGCTCTTCACATCAGGTGGCCGAAGTATTGGAGTTTCAGCTTCAACATCAGTCCTTCCAATGAACACTCAGGACTGATCTCCTTTAGGATGGACTAGTTGGATCTCCTTGAAGTCCAAGGGACTCTCAAGAGTCTTCTCCAACACCACAGTTCAAAAGCGTCAATTATTCAGCACTATTTATTTTTTCTTTTGTTTCTTTTGCCTTGGAAGACAGACCCAAAAGATATTGCTACCATTTATGTCAAACAGTGTTCTGCCTACATTCTCTTCTAGGCGTATTAAGGTTTCAAGTCGTACATTTAAGTATTGAATCCATTTTAAATTTATTTTTATATACAGTGTAAGAAAATGTTCTAATTTGATTCTTTAACATGTGGCTGTCCAGTTTTTCCAGTACAACTTATTGATGAGACTACCTTTTCTCCAATAATAAAAGGGTTTTAAATGATTTTAAAATAATATGAACCTATTTGTGATTTACAAAATAATTTAGGCAGTAGTGCTGACAGTTATCTTTTACTCATAAATGAAGCTGGTAACCTACTGACTTCTCCTTAAAATTAAACAACCAAAGTCAAGACTTTACCACTATTGAAATATATAGTAATACAAAATTGTACTTGACTTATGCAAAAGATTTTAATTGCATAGCAATTGTTATTAGGCACTGTTGTCAGAGATAAAAACTGTACTAGAGATAGAAACAGAGTCCCTTGTTCCCTCATCAAGAAAGACAAAAATAAATCCATGTGATAGGCACCATAAAAAAACAAACAAACAGAAACGACAAGACAAAGTGCGATGGAACCCTTAGTCTGGGTTTTAAAGGAGGTAAGCAAAGGAGCCAGAAGGGGAGGAATAAAGGCACACTTGGGCAACACCTTCTTGTATGTTAGTCAAGCACAAGGTATAGAAGTGATTGTCTTCCATAGTGATTGTCTTATAAAGAGAGCAAAATGAGAAAAGATGGTAAAAAAGATCAGAGCAGCAGAAACCCCCTATTTGGGGATAGAGGAAGAAGAATTGACAAATGAGATAAAACAATTCCAGCACTAGGAAGAGAATCAAAGCAGCAATGAGAACAGAGTGAATGCATTTCAAGTAAAAGGGAATGGTTATTAGCAATAAATCCTACAGTGAGAACAAGCAAAGTAAAGCCAGAAGTAAATCCACTGGACTTGGCAGGTGGGGGGTTGCTGGAGTCACTGGGCAAAACAGCTTTTATGAGAGGCCAGACTGAGCCTGACTGTGGGGGAGACAGTGTGAACTGACACCAAAGGACCAGTGGCACTGAATCCTGGCAATGAATATTGGAAAGTAGTGTTTTAAAACAAATTACATTTTTAAAGAATAGTGCCTGATAAAAAGAATAAAGGAATAAAAACATCAAGATGGAATAATGAAAGACAAAGTATTTGATAATCCCCATTTCATTCTAACACTGATTATGAGACTCTTAATAATACACAATGAGGTATTTTTAATGTTCAATTTTAATTTTTGTATTGAGCTTGCAGGTGGCAAGATTTTACTTTTGGCAGTTTGACATCTATACTTGAAAGAGTCCCAAGACCTAAGCAGGTATCAACTAGACAGATGGTCAAGATACAAAGACATTCTGCATCTTTTTTTTTCCTAGAGGTATTTAAAACCAAATGGTGTCATAAGAACGTTAGGCTGATTATTCTTGGGGTGGTCAATGCATTTTAAAAGCTCTCTTTATTCTTCTGTACATGAGATTTTAAAAAAATGACAAACTATCTGATCCACTCTACTGAAGATAGATGAAAAAGTAAAAAACTTAAAAGGAACCTTCTGCTAGGCTTAAAACAAAATTAGTTTTTAAAATAATAATCTTTTAAATCAGCATCCTTGTTAAATAAGCAGCATACAGGAATAACGTGGAATAAGCTGGATGGTGGTGGTGACATTTAGAATATTGTTGCAAATCACACTGCCTGTTCTTAAAAATGAAGCCTTATTTCCTGAGGCAGCAACATATAGGACTAATATTTTACACTATAAACTTACAGTCAATAAAACAATCCAATTATTTTAATAATAAAATCATAGGAGGGCAACCTCAAGTAGCACCAACATATATCAATGCATGCACTGAAGTAGAAGGGGAGTCATAACAGGATGTGAAACTTTATAAAAACATAAAATGTTAGTAATGATTTTTCAGAAAAGTAGTGTTTCTTCACACTCTAAGGAATTTAAAAATCCCTAGCATGAGAACCACTTACCAAGCTCTTCATTTTCTATGACTTCAAATGTGGCCCAAATATCATCTTTTGTTGGAATGATATTTTTTATTGCTAATATGTCATTAGTTAACTCTTCTGCTTCCATCACAGGAGATATCTGCAAGAGAAGCAAAATTTCTTCAGAATATACATCAAAAACAGAAGTGGCCTTATGCTAGGGCGGTAACACCTGCCTGCCATCTACCACCTAATGATACTATAAGTGTCCTCTTAGTACGTTTAAGCAGTTTCTCCAAGCACCTAGGGGAAACAGCTTATTCCGATCTTCTCCATAATGTAACACATTTTCATGTATGTGTAAAAAGTACCCATATAATCGGGAAGAATTTTTTTGTTTTTAACTCAGTGAACAATTAAATAACTCAAAAAAGGAAGATGCCTATTCATACTCAGAAAGACCTTCCACAGATATTGGATCCTATGGCCTTGTAGGCAAAAATCTTTTCACTCAGTTCTATAATCAGGAGTTCAAAATGGCTCAGTTATTCAGTTTGGGTTCTAAATTATACACAGTTGACTGCGGTCCACCATGCCAAAAAGCCCCAGGTTTAGTGGTGTGTGGTGGGCCCCGCCACGCCAAGTGACAGATGCTGGGCTGCCAAAGCCTGCTTTCAGGCCAAGGGCAGAGTCTGCAGAGTCAGCCTGGGAGTTGGCTCTCCGAGAGCCTCAGAGGTTCGGGCCACTGCATAAGTACCCCACCTTCTTCAGGGACTTTGGGGGTTTCTCATTTGCTTTCTCCCTGTTTTTGTTTTTACCAGTCTTACAGGCATGCTGGCCAAAAGCAAGTTGGCTTTCTCCCGTTAGAATTTAGTTACAATGCTAAACAAATAGAACATGACTTCAGCGTTAGAATACTGCAGCTGCCACCTCCTTTCCACGTTTTCAGCACAAGTATGCACCTATTAAAAATTTCTTAGAAAATGTGCTCATTTCCATTTCTCCTGTCCCTTATTGATCATAAGCATATTGCACATATATAAATAATATAAAACATCTTTCATTAGAGGTAACTCATATAGTCTGTCTTTTGGAGTTCGTGGAATACCTTTGGAATATATTAGGCTTCCCTGGTGGCTCAGATGGTAAAGATTCTGCCTGAAAAGCGGGAGACCTGGGTTCAATTCCTGGGTCAGGAAGATCCCCTGGAGAAGGGAATGGCTACCCAGTCCAGTATTCTTGACTAGAGAGAGCCTAGCGGGCCACAGTCCATGGGGCCACAAAGAGCTGGGACATGACTGAGCGACTAACACTGACTTGGAATATATTAACGATGCAGTGAAGTCCATTATTTGCTGTTTAGAAGAGTTCAATGTAGGACAGCCTTAAAAGAAAAAAAAATTAGCATATGGCAAAAGCAGAGAATGTTCAGGAATAGAAACCTTAGTAGATGAATGACTTCAGTGATGTCGCTCATCAGAATGGCTTTACAGTATTTTAAGAAGTATAGCCCTTCCTTAAAAAAATAATTACTGAGAAACCAAACTAGTGAAATAGTCGGCAGGGAGTTCCTCAGGTTGACATAGGAATGGAAGACTGGAACTCATTTCCTTGTTTCCATATGTTCCTATATGTTCCAGGTGATACCCAAGGCCCCTCTTCAGAACACCTAGAACTCTACAAAACACACTTTGGAATTAATTACTCTAAGTGATATACAAACCGAAATAATGAACATCAGACTTGGAATATCATGACTAGTGTTTGCATCCAGGCCTTAATTAATTCCCATTTCTACTCATATGAACGTGAGACATCACTGCTTCACCTACCTCCTGGGTTGAGGTAATGATTGGCTGAAATAAATATAAGAGCTGTGCAAAGTCTTAAGCACTAACTGGATGTTTATTTTTGTATAGTTTTTGCTATGTTTTTCAAGAGAATTTAGAATTTTCGTGGGTGAAACTGGACACTCTTTTATGTTAATATACTTAAAATACAAATTTTGCTTGATTTTAATAACTTCTGGTATGTCTCTATTAGATAAAATTAAAATGAACTAGTGAAGAGTTTATTGGAGAAGGCAATGGCACCCCACTCCAGTACTCTTGCCTGGAAAATCCCATGGACGGAGGAGCCTGGTAGGCTGCAGTCCATAGGGTTGCTGAGGGTCGGACATGACTGAATGACTTCACTTTCACTTTTCACTTTCATGCATTGGAGAAGGAAATGGCAACCCACTCCAGTGTTCTTGCCTGGAGAATCCCAGGGACGGGGGAGCCTGGTGGGCTGCCATCTATGGGGTCGCACAGAGTCGGACACGACTGGAGTGACTTAACAACAACAGTGAAGAGTTTACGGGTAAGTGAAGTTAAGTCACGTGCTTTCACTATCCCTTTCAGCATAAGTGATAAGATATATGCCGAGATATCTCTACTACTTCCTCATGTCCCCTGTGATCAACATCACATGTTCAGCGTAACAAACAGATGTGGCCAAGGAGTGCAAGGCAGCTCGTGTTAGTTTCACAGCTGAGTAACCAGTGTCAGAGAATCATATGTAATCATTTGTGCGTGTGTGTGCTTAGTCGCTCAGTTTGTCCAACCCTTTGCAACCCCATGGGCTGTAACCACCAGGCTCTTCTGTCCATGGGACTGTCCAGGCAAGCATACTGGAATGGATTGTCACTTCTTCCTCGAGGGGATCTTCCTGACCCAGGTATAGAATCTGCATCTTCTGCACTGCAGGTGGATTCTTTACCACTGTGCCAACTGAGAATATCCCCGTATGTAATCATTAAACATATATAAAATAATAATTCCAGTATCTTTGACATAACTAAACTCCAGAAATATTTAAGACTCTGTTTTATATTGCACTTTAAAAAAGCTAAGAAGCTAAAACTGAATTTCTACTGTGAGATGGCAGCATGTCCATTCCTATGCACAAAGAAAGCAGTCTTACTCTCTTAAGGCTAAGTACAGACTATGGTAACATGAAAAGGATCTTTTAAATTCAAAACAAATGGTTAAGTAAAGTTACCAAGGAAGAGAAGAGTTATTTCATATTCCAGTACACTGAAATATTGGAAGTTAAAGTCTAGGATCAGCTTTCCTGGTGGCTCAGCAGTGAAGAATCCACCTGCCAATGCAGGAGATGCAGGTTCAATCCCTGGGTTGGGAAGATTCTCTGGAGAAGGGAACGGCTACCCACTCCAGTATTCTTGGCAGGAGAATCTTATGGACAGAGGAGGCTGGTGGGCCATTGGCTCGCAAAAAGTTGGACACAACTTAGTGACAAAACATCAACAAAGTCTAGGATACAAGGATGGGGAATTTATATACTAGCTGTTATTTATTAAGCACTTATGTACCACGTGGCTATGGTTTTTCCAGTAGTCGTGTATGGATGTGAAAGTTGGACTATATAGAAAGCCGAGCACCAAAGAATTGATGCTTTTGTACTGTGGTGTTGGAGAAGACTCTTTAAAGTCCCTTGAACTGCAAGGAGATCCAACTAGTCCATCCTAAAGGAAATCAGTCCTGAATATTCAATGGAAGGACTGATGCTAAAGCTGAAACTCCAGTACTTTGGCCACCTGATGTGAGGAACTGACTCATTGGTAATGACCCTGATGCTGGGAAAGATTGAAGGCAAAAGGGGACAATGGAGGATGAGATGGTTGGATGGTATCACCGATTCAATGGACATGATTCTGAGTAAATTCCAGGAGTTGGTGAGGGACAGGGAGGCCTGGTGTGCTGCAGTCCATGGGGTCGCAAAGAGTTGGACACGACTTAGCGACTGAACTGAACTATGTACCATGATATCTGCTAAGTGTTTTACAGGCAGAATCTTACCAAGTCCTCCAATTAATGCTATTATATAAATACTGTAATCTTCCCTCACTAGAAAGGTAAGAAAATAGAGACTCAGATGGGAGTATATCCGTTGTCTCCTGTCAAGAAGGTAGGAAGATGAGTAGCAGATGTCAGAGCTCAGGCTGTTCTATAGAACCTATAGAACATCCTAACCACAACCAGAAGAACAAAGGGTGGTCTCCAAATGACTAAAACATGGGATTCCCAGAGGATATTGGCAGGGAGGGTCACACTTGTCATGATTTGATTTGGACATATAAGATAGAAAAAACAATGGAAAATTCAAGATACGCAGACTAATGCAAACAGTTATAATTTTCAACAGTATTCTTTACATTCCATATTTGGGACTCACCCGAATTATAATACTGCAGTCAGGTTCCTTTCTTTCTACATATACTTCAATTAACAAATCTCCAGCCTGGGAAACCTAAAAAGGGCAGATGCGAAGACAGCAAATGTAAGTATATTGCAAGGACACACACAATACTTAAGATGGTTCAAAAGTCCTAGTCATATTTCTAAAAATTTTATAATAATGAAATGGGATCAATCTCCCTGTTAACAACATAAGGATACCCATTTTCTGGATACAGTTAAGGATGAGGTATCTACACAAATGATATAATCAGCAAACACAATCACATACCATTTTTCTTGTCTTTTATTCAAAAGTATAGTGCCCTCACATACCCTTAACTGGCTACAGCAGAAAGAGATGGTAAGGCCAAAAATTGAAATTTGAAGATAAATTAGGTCAGCGCTGTATTAAAATTACAAATAGAATATGTATATTTAGCAATAAAAATTAAAAGTGAAGTGACAGAATATAAGAAGATAATAAAATTTTTCTTTTAATTACCTTTAGCCAAACATCAAGTGCTAGGTTATTTGGGTCACTATTATACCTAAGAAGACACACTAAGTGAAGGAAACACAAGGCAGGCAATACAAAGCATGAAATGTCACTACGTAGATTGACAGAATCATGTGAAGAAGATTAACAGAGACCCAAACAAATCTAAGAAAAATATTTTGAGTTGCTTTTTTCAGAAATTCCCTTAAGTTATGTAATCACTCAGAAGTCACATCCATCACTCATTTTTAGAAAAAGATCATAATGGAGAAACGACCATTTCAAAGTTAAATGTGCCTCAGAATAAAACCTGCTGAGTAAATTTATGGGGCAAACATTAAAAATGTACTCTGAAGAGCTGTTCATAGTTATTCTGACACTACAGGCTTAGCAAAGCTTATTTCCAATTTTTCCTCCTTATGTTTAGAGCTACATAAAAATGCTACGGAAGAAAAGATACAGTTGACATTTTTACTTTCCCCTGTGTTTGTATAAACAACTCTCCGGGAAGGACATATTTTAAAAATTAAAAAAGCAAACACAAAGAATTCATAGAGTGTAGCCAAAAACAAGAATAGCTCAGAAAATCAAACAGGGATAAGACTTAGAGTCTGTCAGAAAACTACTTCAGACAAGTTTTGAATGGACTGGAGAAAAACTCCAGCAAAACAACAGATTTTTTCCAAACTGTTCTACTTTTCTTCCGAATTGCTTTATTTTATAGACAATTCTTTTCTTATTTTAGCAATACTTACTTCTACTTAATTAGAAAGTGTTCAAGACTCATTTCTTTATTGCAGTATGAATACAAATGATAAAACTGCAGAATGGCACTCATACTTTATCCAATAACCATATAGATAGCGCTGCCAAAGACTACCCTTAGGCTCACACAATCCTTTGCTTCATATCTGAAACTCTCTCCAAAAAGCAAGAATCCAAGAGAACCAACTGCTAATGAGCCACATTTTTTTTTAGCATTACTGCTAACTCATCTGGAGGCTGCATTAATTACTTTGGGTCAAAATGGAAGAAACACTTTCTTACGGAATTAATGTCACAGTAGTGGGCTTCCCTGGTGGCTCAGATGGTAAAGACTCTGCCTGCAGTGTGGGAGACCTGGGTTCGATCCCTGGGTCGGGAAGAATCCCTGGAGGAGGGAATGACTACCCACTTCAGTATGCTTGCCTGGAGAATTCCATGGCCAGTGGAGCCTGACGGGCTACAGTCCATGGGTTCACAAAGAGTCAGACATGACTGAGTGACTAATACTTTCACTTTTCACTGGTACTAGGGGATCTACACATTTGAACGAAAGCCTTTCCTCATCTCTCTCATATGGAATGATAGCTCTGACAATTTCTCTAAAGTAGTTGTGTGTATTTCAGGAATGAAGTACACTTAGTGTTTGATTAATAAGAAAGCATTCACCTCATACTCTAAGTGTACCTACAAAGAGAATTTATTTGACCCATTTGTCTTATCTACACTGGTACCCTGAATCCACTATAATTGCTAGCTATTAGAAGACAAAGCCAGCCTCAAAAAAGTCCATGAATATTCATCAAACAAGGAAAGGTACCCTGGAAAAGCAGTAGTGCAACCTGAACACACAAATCCAATATGATGCAACCGAGGAGAGTAAGGAAGATCTAGAAAAGTAAACTTAAGAAATAAATTAACATGTTATGAAGTGCACAATAGAAACAGTCCCAACAGTGCAATCATCCAAGAGCATGCAAAGCAAAAGCATATAAGAAATAACTTATAATTTCAAAAGCATAATAGAAAGAATCATTAGGGAGTCTGAATTTTCTGTTTATTTTAGTATTTATTTTGACTTTAAATGCTTCCTTTGAAATCCACTGGTATTTTCAATAGTGCTTCATAAATGAAAACTGATTTCAAAAAAGACACTGTGATAAGACGGGAACTAACTTTTCCATCTATGTTTTGAAAACATTACATTAGCATACTTTGGCATTTTGTATGTGTCATGCTACAGAATTTCAAAACTGTTTTATCTAGGTTTTTTTCCCCATTAGTTTTACTTTGCTTCAAATAGGAATTTGAAAATAAACACAACAAATGTTTACTTACAATGAAAGTTTTTTGTTTTGTTGTTTTTGTTTTTTTTTAATTTTTTCAAATTGGAGATCTAACTATTACTACTCACTTGAGTGTCTTTCCACTTGGTAATAAAGCTATTCTCTATGTCCATTTGTTTGACTTGGTCTTCTTTAACCTGTTTAAAATATAATTTGGGACATTCTAATAAAATACAAGGTGTGATGGTACTCATCCTCACATAACTTTCTTCAGGAATTTAAAGACTGACATGTTAAAAATAAATGAGAATGGCCATCTTCATCAGCAGGGGCCCACACAGCTAGGGCAGATATAAAGTCAACAAGACAGAGGCTCATAAAGTTCAGAATATCTTATGATGATGCCACTTTAGGCTACATATTCCATCAGTGGCATCCCCTTTGCTGAGGTGCATTAAGAAGCAAAGTGGCTGATGAAGGGTTCAATAGAGTTTATGTACACTGAGAGTAAAGACTTCTTTTATCAGAAATGTTCATCAAGGGCTTATGAAGTTTCCACCCTTTGGTTAAAGTTGGACTTAACAAAACTATGTAGATAAACATTTTTACTACTATAACAGTACAAAAAGAGAAAATCAAGAAAGCATGCAAAGCCACACATTGTTTTTCAGTCTTTCATTTCCCAGCATCAGAACTATTGTGAAGACATTGCTATTGATCAAAAACAGTAGACACATAAAGGAAGAGATAAAAAGGAGATCAAGAAGCAAAGAGAATTCAACAACTGTTCATCCCTACATAAATTAAGATATGAACTTTGTTATTTTATTAAAATGTACTTTCTTTTCCTTTTTTAAGCAATCTTGTGATGAGTTATTGTAAGAACGTATGAACTACAAAAGTTAACCTATGACATTAACCTATTTGATCATCTGGTAAAGACACAATTCTGGAAAACAAAGGGTCTTGTACAAGAGTACTTAACAGAATGCCCGGAAAGGTTTAATGACAACATTGAGATGGCAGAAACATTCAAGCAGTGGAAATGGACCTTTGACCCAGGTCCCCTACATCTCCCCACCATATTCAAATCCTAGGCTTATTTCTTCTGTTTTTACTCCTTTGAAATAAAAAAAAATTATCCCTATTCTAAGAGTTTTCTGATGAAACATGAAAATATGAACTTCATAAAACAGCAAACTGAAAAGTCAAATAATTAGAATAGAGATGACTTAATAAAAACCACAAAATATTACTTCAGAATTTTTTTTCCAATTCATGCACAACTAAACCAAAACTCTAAAATGCTTTCAACTGCAAAATTTATCAGCCTTATGTAATTTACTGAATTTGTGAATTTCATACTTTCACACCTCTAAGTAGACATACTTAATGCATACACATACTGAGAAAAAAAAACATAAAAACACTATAAATAGAAGTATTCTGTGCAACAGACACCAGATGGTAAAAAAGCTTTAAAAGCAGCCAAATTTAAATGAATGGCTATAGCTTAAAATGCTAGTTATAGCTGAAAAGTGAAGGATCATGTACCTATCCTTTATTTTCAAATATTCCTAAAGACATGAATAAAGACATCCTAAAATACATATTTTTGTTTGCAAACAATAACATCAAAACTATTTTAACAAGGGCAGGACATAAAATATTTACCTCAAAAATTTCAACATAATTATTAATTAAGTCTTCGATTACATTCACTTCTTCACTAGTTTGTCCCTTAGTTTGAAACAAACAGGAGGAAAAAACCAAGGCCAAATTGTGGGCACTCATGTGATTGATTTCTGAGCATTTCTGAACCCTGTTAGAGAAAAGCAGTACTTGTTACAACACATTTCTATGTGAAAGTTTCATAAAATGTATGTCTTCATGTTCATTTATCCTCTTTTATTTTTTAAACACAAACATAGTGAAAGTCACTGATATTAAAGGTGGAGTGGTGATTTAAAGAAAAATACATAGTTCTTTTTTCCAAGTATCCTTCAGGTTTAAGAACATTAGAAAAGACTACTGTCAAAGATATTACTACAAGTTACAAAGCATTACTTGCTCACCGCTTTAGAAGAAGGACCCCCCTTCCCCAATATCCAGACAATTCTACAGATGGGACAACCTGTAGCTAAGGCATAAAGGTGTGCTTGCAGAAAGGTGTCAAATGACTTATAGGATGGAAGCATAAATAAAAGAGAGACGGGGCAGTAGGTAAGCAGGAAATAAGGCAAGAATGACAAATTGGGAGGCATAAAGTAAAGAGTTCCAAATTCAAAGTTCAGGGCAACTGTTGAATTTCTCAGCACATCCTTATCAGGCGAGAAAATGGTTGAAAGTGTTTGAATGGTTATTCAAAATAAGACACCTCTCAGAAAGCAATCTCTTTTACAATGAACAGACATGAAGAGAGTCAATTCTCCCAATCAGTAGGCTACAACACCAGTTTTACAAAGAACTTTCAAGTACTCCCGAATGTTTTATAAGTTCAAAGTAATTAAGAAAACAACCATAGCCATCACTCCAATAAAAGGAAATTTACAATGATAAAAATGCAGAACTCTAACTGATGCCCATGGAAATATCAGTTAATTCTATCACTGACTATAGACTTAACAGCTGCTCAATTGCCTGTCTACTTTTGTGAATTTCTAAAATACATGCTAAAAAAGGGAGATCAACTCTATCTAAGGAATAAAGCAAGACTAGGTAGGTACACCTAACTATAAAGGGCAAAGATTCTAGTAGGTACAAGGAAAATAAGGAAATATGACAGCAATATATACGATAGTGTAAGAAACAATGAAATACCAAATTGCATAGGGGAGACAGAGCAAGCTTGATCACCATGTATGATTGACAAGATGCAAAAGGCATTGCAAGTTAATAGAGAAGGATGCCATAATTGTGGGCATCCCTCGCAAAGCCACTCCGTACTTTTTAAAATCACACTAGATATAAATATTTGGAAATTTTACCTGCAAGTCTGCCTCTGTTACTATTAGAATCTAAGCACCCCACAGCCAGAGACTGTGTTAATCATACTGTGGTGGTGGCAGTTTAGTCGTAAGTTGTGTCCAACTTTGTGACCCCGTGGACTGTAGCCTGCCAGGCTCCTCTGTCATGGGTTTCCCTAGGTGAGGATACTGGAGTGGGTTGAGGAGTGTGTTGCCATTTCCTCCTCCAGGGGATCTTCCCGACCTGGGGATCGAACATGTCTCTCCTGCTTGGCAGATGGATTCTTTACCACTGAGCTACTAGGAAAGCCCCTAATCACACTGCAGTGTGTAACATAAATATATATAGTGAAGGGAATTAAGTCAATATTAGTCATGGAGGAAGTGATCTGTTATCTAGGGCATGGATAGAAGTAAATGCTAAATCAATCTGACTTTATCCACAGTGACCTCTCAAACTTTGATGACACTATCAAACATTCTCATCTCCTGAGCATTCTCATCTCCTGAGCATTCTCCTCTAGCACTTATCACCTCCTCAGTTTCTGTAACTGCCTGAATTACTGGCATAAATATGTCCACTATGTATTTTCCTTTTATTTCCCTGCTCCCACACTAGTATCTGCAAGCGTCCCATATTCAGCCAGTTTACTCTCTTTCCACTCAGGGTTTCTCATCAGAAGTACACAGAAACTGTGTCTTAAGTAGGTTTCTTTGCCTCTGTTCTAACCTCTTCCCAATCAATCCCAGGACATGGGTTATCATCCTAAAACAGATTGGATCAGTCACTCCTTATCACAAAAAGGAATGCAATCCAAATGTTTTTGCACAATGAACAGAGCCTTTCACAGCCTGATGCCAGCCAGCTACAAAGCATCTCATCTTCTAGCACACATGTTTCCTGAAAATATCCCTCACTCACGTCTTATACTTAATTTTTTGTCATGCCCAGTTCATTAATCCTTTTAGATCTGAAGCATTACCTGGATCTCAACACACAATGATGTATCACTCAATCCTTCCTCTTTAATTTCATGCTGTATGATAAAATTCTCTGTTTTAAAATCTGTGCTGGCAGTGTTGTTTTCCTAAAATGTATAAAATGCCCTGCAGCATCCCTCTAAGCCCCCATCCCCACTGTGATGTCTCGGGGTTCCTTGGTGCTATTTGGAAACTGCAGTCTTAAGACTATTTTTGTTATTCATGTACTATTAGCAATCATTTCTGTTCACATGGACTCTTAATGGGCACTGTATATAGTAGGAGCGAAAATAAAGATTAGTTAAACAAAGGATATGAAGTAGCTCATTATCTGAAATTCAAGTATGAATTAAGAAGTTTAAGAATTATATGCAACTCAATGTTTAAAATATTAACTGATAATTGTAGCAGGTGGTGACATATTGAAATTTGTGAAGAAAGAAAAATCTGTCCCAGTGTCTCTGAGGCATAGAGATAGGACCTTATAGTATATCAACTATATTTGTATGACACAATAAGAAAATCAGATGCATAGTAATGGAGTTTACATGCATGAGAAGTAGTGATTGGAAAAGAAAGATAAAGACAAAAGACAAATTGTGAAGATTTAGGAATCTAAACTTCAACTAAGGTTATTTTTAGTAGAATTCAGCTTTACAGAAATTTATTCAAGGAAATATTGCATCCATGCAGGAAGCTGCCAACAATATATTCCTTAAGCAGCACTTACACTGATTTAAGTTTCTGTAATGATTCTTGCTCATAGTAAAATAAACAAACCTTAAGTTTGTTGACTTAAAATGTTATTCCCAAACACCCTGATTTTTCAGATGTCATTTCTCAAGCTACCATTTTATCCTTCCTATCCTCCCAAATGCAGGGGACTACATGCCCTGACATAGAAAATGGGTTTGACTTTTGAAATTTCCCTTATCTAATCAATAGTCTGATATCAAAATGTTTTAAAATTCTTGTTTAAGTACTGGATGTATTTGAGGAGGTGATATATGATTATTTCTAATCCATTTAAGAAATTCTCCAGGGCTATTTATTGGAAATGTATCCTAATTGCATTAAGAGAGACCAAACTGATTGTTTATGGGAATTCCATTTTGAAACCATTCTTAAGATATGGTGAAAGATTTACATTCACAAATAGAAGGTTAACCACAGTACTCTAAATTAAAAAAAAATAATAACTTACTGAGTGTTATATTTGAAATATCTAGAAAAGTTCATGAATCCACCCAC
This sequence comes from Capra hircus, assembly GCF_001704415.2. NCBI lineage: Eukaryota > Metazoa > Chordata > Mammalia > Artiodactyla > Bovidae > Capra > Capra hircus. Next base: position 56,133,531 of record NC_030813.1, read on the forward strand.
CTGTAAAGGTGTTCAATTATAGCTGCCAACGTTGCTCGGTTCACCCCAGGAAGAGTACGTATAAATGCTCCATACTTTTTAATTCTTTCCTTGTCATCTTGGGTATCTAACGGTTAAACACACACACGTGAAACTTTAGGTCTAACTAATCATCTATATTACAAATTTGCCTTTTATCAGTATTTTAAAACAATATTCACAACTGTATTTCACTGCCACAATCAAGTTTCAAAACAGAAAACACTCAAACTTCTCTAATTCTGGAAAAGTATTTGATATTTGCATAAACATTCCACAGCTATATGTCACAGCTCTTCTATTTTGTGATTAAAAATAAAGCACTTTTAAAACTCAGGTCTGTATTTTATCTTCAATGCTACATTTACTGAACTTCGAATAAAAGGACTGTTTTCAAGTAGTAACAAATTAGCCTACAAATTGAAGAGATGAGCCAAAAGTATTTTAACTATCGCTATGGAAAGATCTCACTATTTATTAGAAAATGACATGTCTGACCATTTTTCCCTGTTAGCATCATAAAAATCTTCCCTAAACTTTGAACCATCCCAGAACTATGAACTGTACATTAACCCCACAGATCCATGCAAAAGGCCTTTCACTAGCCCTGGACACTTCAGTTCTTTGGAGAAGGTTGGGGGCGGTGGGCAGTGGAACAAGTCATAAGGTCCTGGTACCAGTGATACAGACTGAGAGGAAGACAGATAGATCCTCTGCTTTTGTCACGGTTAGAACTTATTCATGAATAGGAGGACAAGAAGGAACTACTCTCCTCCACTCTCCTAACCCTAAGAAGTCAAATACTTAAAAGCAACTGCACAGGAGCCTCCAGAGTTCTAGAGTCTGGAGGTTGTGCAGTGGTGGTCTGGTCTAACCTATTCTTTCACAGGGGAAATAGAGACCTCTCTTCAAATAAATAGCTTGTGCTGACTCTGTAACTCAAGGGGATTGCACTTATATATTCCCTCTCCATTCCCAACTACCTTTGGAAACAAGGCTTTTTCATTTTCTGCTTAGCCCTACACATTCTAGTCACAGAAAGCCAGAGGCACATTAATGATTCTTTGAAAGTACACAGTCACTTGTAAAGGACATTCGGATCCCTGCGGAGGTAAGAAATTCTGTGACACATTTTTGAAGTATGCTCCTATTTAAAACAGGAACTGATAGCTCCTTTGTACTGATTTCACCTGCACACTAGATCTATAAAAGTAAACATGGTCATATTGACTTAACTATGCTGATGGATGACTGTCTAAAAGCAAGAGCGGAAGACACCCCAGTAACATTCAAAGACTGTACTAGAAGTGAATTAAGAATTAGCTATCATTCTTGGTATAACCCAAATCTTTCCCCTCATGTCTTCCAGTTTCTAACTGTAGAGGTAATTGTATTTAGTCAATTAAATGTAATTAATACTACACTACTATGCTTATAATAAGCACATGCTAGGATAGCCTGTTTTCACAAATCTTATAAGAATAAAATAGATGATCTTTTCAAAATGAAGTTTGAGTAACTGAAAAGGAAACTGAAGATAGATTTTAGGTCATATAGAAAATACAACTATTCAACCAGTCACAGCCTTCAGACAATTTAATGAGCATTCTTAGAAGAAGAGGTCGTGTATATCATATAAACAGGTACTATGCCACCAACTGTAGGACATTCCTTGCCTTGGGCGCGCAGGACCCAAGAGAGCTATCCAGTGAGGTCATCCAGTGAGTTATGGTTACTTTTGTCAGATCCAACAAAGGGTACTTTCTGACAGGGCAGGGGCAGCTACAACAGATCTGAAAGCAAAGAACTTTCAACACTAGTAGTCGAAGGCTTCTCAAAGTAATTTCTCAGGGATTCACATCCAAATGGAAGGTGAACACACTCCTCTCTGACACATGCTATTTCTCAACTACCATCTCCTGTAGTTTAGCAATGAAGACCTCTTTGTCATTAAATTTGACAACTTCAGCAAAAGCATATTTGTCATAGATTTCTGATGACTGATTTTACAATAAAGGCAAATTTTAAGTCTTTATAAAATAGAGGACTATAAATAATTATATGGTTATGAATTACAATAAAACCTTAAAACAAAAATGAGGGTAGCAGGGCAATTGTGCTTAAAAAGATGTATTATCTAATTCTATATTCCAAAAAATTATACAATCAACTCTTCTTGTGATTAGAATTAAAACTATTGATTTGAAAAACACAGGAAACAAGGAAAAGACTTCCGAATTAAGTAGTTACATTGTGGAAAGTTTTATTTTAATAACAATACTACTCTCTTCTTGCTGAGACAAAAAGGATCAATCTTGGGATTATTTTTCAACTACAGATGTTTTGTGGCATTTCAAAATTAATCCCTTCAAATATCATATTTATCTTTTAAATTAAGCAAATACTTTTCACAGAAGAAACTATTTCTCAATAGAAAAACATCATATAGTCAATTCAAAGGTCATTTTCCAAAAAAATTCTCAAACTAGGTCAAATGTACAAGAGAGAAATATATTAGTAAATTATGGTATAATTCAATGATACATTTTAAAAATTGGGGAAAAATGAAGATTCAAAATCATCACTTTGAAATCACTGATATATGGGGAATATTTTAGTTTATTAATAAAAGTTATATATAAATCATAGGTGTGGGACAAAGATTATGAAATAATGCAAAAAATGAAAATAGCTCTATTAGAAATCTGGGATTAAAGGCAAAGTTTATATTTAAAAATATGCATTATCATGTTTCTAAAAAAGGAGTTATTTTGAATTAATAGAGGTAAATATAGGTTTTACTGAAATCAGTTTGACCCATTATCTGATTTAATAGGGCTTCCCAGGTGGCGCTAGTAGTAAAGAACCCACGGGCCAATGCAGGAGACGTAACAGATATGGGTTTGATCCCTGGGTCAGGAAGATCTCCTGGAGGAGGGCACAGCACCCCACTCCAGTATTCTTGCCTAGAGAATCCCAAGGACAGAGGAGCCTGGTGGGCTACAGTCCATAGGGTCACAAAAAGTCTGACACAACTGAATTGATTTAACACACACGCAGCTGATTTAATAAACTGTTTTTCTAAGATCATTTCTTAAATAAGTTCTCTTAGAGTGTAGCAAAGATATTTTACTTCATTAGACAGAATGTGAAAAAAAAATGGAGTAAAAAGGTCTTTTGTCATGTAACTCTAAAGAGGCAGAATGAATGAAAAAGGAAAGTCAAAGAGCTATATGTTAAAACCATGTTGCAATGTTGTAATAAACCTTTCATTTTAATTTTAATGAGAAATTAATAGCCTACACGGACTTGACTATTAACATTTCCAAAGTTAAGGCAAAGTAAGCACTAAGAAATCTACCAAAAACTAAATATTATCATAAAAGACTTTAGCAATTACCACCATAAATTTCTTTCAAGGCACATATAACAGCTATTTTACAATTTCTGTTCTAAGCCATTATGTATACTGTTCCTTTCAATTAAATGGTCAGATTATCAGAGGTGATTTTTAAAATCTACTACCAAATGAGAAGGCAAGCCTTTATTCTGTAATTTACATATTACCTAAGGCAGAGATCCAATACGGGTAGAGCTCCTTAGTGAGAAGTGCATCATCAATGTCGGAGAGAAAACTCTTCAATACACCTGTCACATCTTCAAGTTGATGTTTTCCAGCCCTCAATTTAAAGCTTCTTGCATCCTTTTTGAAACTCTCCAGGAGTTCACTTACATGTAATGGATCACCATTCTTTTGATAGATATTTTTGTGTCCTAAACCTTTGTTAAAAAAAAAAAAAGATTATATGAAAAAAATCTCAGGTCAAAATCCATTTTACTATCTCAAAAAAGAACTAATTTCTGTGCTTGGATGATGTACAAGACAAAATCATCATCTAAGAGTTTATATAAACATGCATGAGAATAAAAAAGCCCCCCCCTTGCAAATTTTATATTGTAAAATGCAAACCTGATGAACAAACTATTCCATCCTCAGCTTTTAGTAGGCCCTAGGCCAGTCCTTCCTCCAGTTCATAGCATCTTTCTCAAGTGTTCTTTGACTACAAGTGCCCTTTGCTTAGTCTCTCAGAGTACAGATTTGCCCCCCAAAAAAGATGTCCTTTTCATTATAGGGGACTGGAATGCAAAAGTAGGAAGTCAAGAAACACCTGGAGTAACAGGCAAATTTGGCCTTGGAATGCAGAATGAAGCAGGGCAAAGGCTAATAGAGATTTGCCAAGAGAACACACTGGTCATAGCAAACACCCTCTTCCAACAACACAAGAGGAGACTCTACACATGGACATCACCAGATGGTCAACAACAAAATCAGATTGATTATATTCTTTGCAGCCAAAGATGGAGAAGCTCTATACAGTCAGCAAAAACAAGAGAGGGAGCAGACTATGGCTCAGATCATGAACTCCTTATTGCCAAATTCAGACTTAAATTGCAGAAAGTAGGGAAAACCACTAGACCATTCAGGTATGACCTAAATCAAATCCCTCATGATTATACAGTGGAAGTGAGAAATAGATTTAAGGGACTTGATCTGATAGAGTGCCTGATGAACTATGAATGGAGATTCGTGACATTGTACAGGAGACAGGGATCAAGACCATCCCCATGGAAAAGAAACGCAAAAGAGCAAAATGGCTGTCTGGGGAGGCCTTACAAATAGCTGTGAAAAGAAGAGAAGTGAAAAGCAAAGGAGAAAAGGAAAGATATAAGCTTCTGAATGCAGAGTTCCAAAGAATAGCAAGAAGAGATAAGAAAGCCTTCCTCAGTGATCAATGCAAAGAAATAGAGGAAAAAAACAAAATGGAAAAGATCTCTTCAAGAAAATTAGAGATACCAAGGGAACATTTCATGCAAAGATGGGCTGAATAAAGGACAGAAATGGCATATACCTAACAGAAGCAGAAGATATTGAGAAGAGGTGCCAAGAATACAAAGAAGAACTACACAAAAAAGATTCTCATGACCCAGATAATCACGATGGTGTGGTCACCCACCTAGAACCAGACATCCTGGAATGTGAAGTCAAGTGGGCCTTAGAAAGCATCACTATGAACAAAGCTAGTGGAGGTGATGGAATTCCAGTTGAGTTATTTCAAATCCTGAAAGATGATGCTGTCAAAGTGTTGTACTCAATATGCCAGCAAATTTGGAAAACTCAGCAGTGGCCACAGGACTGGAAAAGGTCAGTTTCATTCCAATCCCAAATAAAAGCAATGCCAAAGAATGCTCAAACTACCGCACAATTGTAGTCATCTCACACGCTAGCCAAGTAATGCTCAAAATTCTCCAAGCCAGGCTTCAGCAATACGTGAACCGTGAACTTCCAGATGTTCAAGCTGGTTTTAGAAAGGCAGAGGAACCAGACCAACCTAGATAGCATATTCAAAAGCAGAGACATGACTTTGCCAACAAAGGTCTGCCTAGTCAAGGCTATGGTTTTTCCAGTAGTCATGTATGGATGTGAGAGTTGGACTGAGAAGAAAGCTAGAGCTGAAGAACTGATGCTTTTGAACTGTGGTGTTGGAGAAGACCCTTGAGAGTCCCTTGGACTGCAAGAAGATCCAACCAGTCCATTCTAAAGGAGATCAGTCCTGGGTGTTCTTTGGAAGGAATAATGCTAAAGCTGAAACTCCAGTACTTTGGCCACCTCATGTGAAGAGTTGACTCATTGGAAAAGACTCTGATGCTGGGAGGGATTGGGGGCAGGAGGAGAAGTGGATGACAGAGGATGAGATGGCTGGATGGCATCACTGACTCGATGGACATGAGTTTGAGAAACTCTGGGAGTTGGTGATGGACAGGGAGGCCTGGTGTACCGCAATTCATGGGCTCGAAAAGAGTCGGACACAACTGAGCGACTGAACTGACTGAACTCACTGACAAAAGTAAAGATTCTCTAGTATAAATTTCCTGGAGTCTCTACATTCATATGTGCATATTTAATTTTGTCTGTTCCACACCTTCTTCTAGATGGAAGAGCTGGGTCATAACTTTCTAGAATTACATATTGATCAAGTTTCCCACATAAAATAAGAGTAGCAGTGGTTAACTGAAGGAAGAGAAATGGTTGTGGTGATGATGATGATATGCAAACAAATATTTTTTAGTCCTTTTTTGCCCCCTCCCTTCAGGCCTCTTGTTTTTCTTTCTTCCAAAACTAATCTGAGTTTTCTATATTTATTCTTTCTACCATCTTCCATCCCTGTTGATCCTTTAACCACTTACTCTTGCTTCGGGCCTAATTTCCACTCTGTTGGGACCATCTTCCTCAAGCATATGCTTTCTAGATGCTTTTCAATTTTTATGTAATAGGATCCCCTTGCAGTGTCTAATACTCCAGTGAATCCTGGTTAAAATTCTGTTAATCTCAAGGCTTTCATGATGTTATGATCGCATCTCTTTTGGCCCCTTCCTCTATGACTCCTCTTCTAGTCTTCTATTTATTCTGCTATTCAGTATTTACTGATGATTCCAGGAAACCATCCTCAATTCTCTTCTCTGTTCCCCTACAAAATTTTCTAGATGAATCCATCCATTTTCATCACTTCAACTAAGACATGTATATTTCTACTCAGCTTTTAATTTTGAAAATTTCAAATGCACATGTGCATTATATATCTAAATCTATATCTATATCTATATATATATTCTATATATTATATTCTATATAAAATCTACATATAAATCTAAATATAAGCAGGGCTTCCCAAATACAAGCCACATAGACTATACTTATACATGTGAACAAATTAATTTTCCTGCCCCATCCACTACTTCACCTCCCAATCCCAACATGCCTTTTATCTTGTTCCTATACCTCAATATGTGGCACTGCCTTCTCCCCAGTCATTTATAAGCTAGAACTTCTCTTTCTCACATATCACATCAAAAGAATCAATAAAAATTTCAAAAAAACTGTCACATATATTTTTCATCATGACTTCTCTCACAAAACTGTCCCCTTGCTCGCTCCATCACCTGCACTATTATAATTTCAAGCACCCAATTCCTCATTGTTATTGCACCTCTCTGTCCCTATTTCCACTGACCCTTCCAGTCTGTCTTGAAAATGATAATAGAATGATCTGAGATACAAGCCTGCTGGTGTTACCAAAATGCTTAAAAATATGGATATATAGCCCCCTATCACTGACTAGAGGGCAAGTTTTGGGGAAGATTAAAGGCAGGAAAAGGGGACAACAAAGGACGAGATGGTTGGATGGCACCTCCAACTCAATGGACATGAGTTTGAGAAAGCTCCAGGAGACGGTGAAGGACAGGGAAGCCTGGCATGCTGCAATCCATGGGATCACAAAGAGTCAGACATGACTGAGCAACTGAACAACAACAGAAGGCAAGTCTAGGGATTTTATTATGATACATAAGACCCTGAGCTTCCCAGGTGGTGTTAGTGGTAAAGAACTGGCCTGCCAATGCAGGAGACATAAGCGATATGGGTTTAATCCATGGATTGGGATGATCCCCGGAGGAGAGCATAGCAACCCACTCCACTATCCTTGCCTGGAGAATCCCACTGACTGAGGAGCCTGGTGAGCTATTGTCCATAGGGTCACAAAGAGTTGGAAACAACTGAAATGACTTAGCATGCACACATACATAGAAGACCCTATATGAGTGTTCTAATCAGTTCTCCAGCTTCTTTTATTTTCCGCTCTTCTCACAATAAGTTCTGACCACATGTAGCTACTCAAAGTTCCCTGACTAGACAGCTTCCTTCATGACTCCACACCTGGCACACACAGTTTCTTCTGCCTGGAATCCCTACTCCTTCCCTCTCCTAACAAGCTCCCATTCTCTCTTAAAACACATGGCAGGTTCCATGCTTCAGCCATGAAACCCTCCATGACCACTTCTACACTAAGTGAATTTCAGCTCTAGGCCATGGACACCTGGACCACCCCCTGAACCCCACTGCCACAGCATTTTATACACTTGAAATATAAATGCCCACTTATTCTGATCCACAATCTTTAAATTCCTAGAAGGCAAAGATCATGTCTTATTTTCTGTATACAGTAGTTACACAGTATCTCAAAGAACTGTTGATAGTTAGTAAATGACCACAAAAGAAGAATAAGCAAGTTCTACCAAAAAATTGATTAAGTTTCTGGGCTATCATGTTCCTAGTTGAGTGAATTTCTAACAACTGGTACAGGTAACTCGATGTGAATCTGAACACAATTTTGTTTACAAAAATTAAGTATATCCCCCCAAGACCTAACTGCTGTAACTCATTAAAAAAATTAAAACTCTAAGAATTATACTGTGAATTTTGTTAGGTTCAGATTTTGACACCATGAGCACAAAAATTCAGCTTTTAGATTTTATACCAAAGATTAGGAAATCCGAAATAATTATGATCATATAGGCCCTGAGTAATCACCTGCATCCTATAATCACTGGGTGTTTTCTAAGTTCATATCAAATCTTCCCTTCTATCCATGCTGGTAATATTGAGGTGTTCACATGTTTTGCTCAAAAAAACAAAAAGCTGGGAAAAACATTAAGAGTCTTTTATTGGCTTTATTACTTTAAATGGAAGCTAATGTACCTTATGCTAGAGCTACAAGGTAATTATAATATATGAAATTTAGTTGAAAACAATCTAATGCTTAATGATTTTAAATGCAAATAAACACCACAAAGAAACTTCTGATTTCCCTAGAGAAACATAAATTGGATACACTGGGAGCAAGTCAAGCTATTTTAATCATCTGTCAACTTAAGAAAGACCTTATACCATTATGAAACTAACATGATGTAAAAATTCCCAATGAGGTTATGATCTTGCTACAACATAAGATGTGTGTAATTTATTTATACCTGCACAATGCAAGTGCACCAATACACAATTACTAATAAATGAGGATGATAACCTTCCTCCCCTATTTTCAAACAAACAGATGATGACAGTTGATAAGAAAAATATAACCATACTATCAAGGAAATTCACAGAATAATCCCACATAATGTGATTACATACATATTTGTAACATGTATATAATTCAAACACAAATTAATATTCAGACCTGAATATTAATCATAATTTTACTTGGATAACACATGAAATGAGTGAAATACTTAAAATGGCACTCTCTCTAGGAGAAAACAGATTAATATACTCATATTCTAGACTTAATTTTTCCTTATTTTTTTTCATAGCATTTGTTATTTCGGGCATTGTGTTCATATCATTTCACTGTTAGTTCTCACACTGGAAGGCAAAATTTACGGTTCTTTCACTCTTTACTACCACTGCTCAATTTCCAGTACTAAGCTCAGCAGCTGACATACTATAGACAATAAATAAGCAAAAAAAAACTCATAAAACAATGTTTTTCTACAGCTCTCTCACTGATTACACTTTCTTTTCAAATTAAAAATACCCAAAGATACATCTAAGACTAGGAGAACAATGAAAAGTTAACACAACTTCCAAAATATAAGATAAACCATTTTACTTTTTTTCTGCATGTACAATCTAAATCAATGCCTTTTATAGACGGATTGAAAGAGAGAACATATTTTTATATTAAAAATATAGTTAAACAATTTATTTATCTTTTAGCATATTAAGGCAACATGTAACTGAAGAAATTTTAAGAATGAGTAGTAATTTGAAAATAAGTAAAAATAATAAAGACATACTTCATTTACTTTTTAGGCATGTATAAAATACTGCCACCACATGTTAAAATGAGGCCTGATTCAAGTTGGTTTTAACCTGCAACTATTCATAAATATGTTGTTACGATTAAGTCAAACCAGCACAATTAATGACCATGTTTCTTAATATAAACATGTGACCAAAAACATGTTAAAGGGAATAAATACACAGACACTTTGCATGCAGGCCTACAAAAACTAAAGTCTTTTAGACATTGTCCCATCATTTACTATTTTTAAAACACAGTCACGACTGTATTCCCTAAGACTTTACTGTAAAGTTATAACCTCTGAAAAGTACAACCTTTAATCATTTTTTAAATATACATTTTACAATATAGATTCTTCTAATATGCCATTTAAAATTTTTATGCATGTAAAGGAAGAAGGAATTTGTAAGGGCATGTGATATAATTTAAGTGAACTTTACTGTGAGAAGGAATGGCATTTAGGCTGAAGAGGGACTACACTTTTAATTTTCATTGATGTACTTAAGATACAAAGGACTCTGATTCAGTCCAATGGAGGTATTATTTCAAAACTGTAAGAATGCTACTATGAGTTCTTGGGGTTGAATAAAAACTCTGATACTTACCATACTGTGTAACAAATGCTATACAGCTGTTCACGATAATGGGAACGTCATTTCTGCCGAGCTGCTGGTCTTGTAATGCATTCCCATCTGTACCCGCTGCTTTTTCAATTGCAGTACGCCAGACTGTGAAATCCAACTTGGTATGCCCATGGATGTATAATGTTCTGTAAAGTTTGAAAAGTATTTCAAATGATAATTTTTTTTTAAGCCTTACTTCTACAGAGAATATCCTTAAATCCATATAAATGTGATCTGATCTCATCCATCAGAAGAAAACCCCTCTGTCTACCACCAGCTTCCACTCACTTGATCCCTCTTTTGCTTTGGAGTCATACGTCTCTCTCCATAGAGGCCAGAAAATTCCCTGAACTTGTGGCCTTAATGTCCTTGCCTCTTTTTCATTTCCTCTTTCATTCTGTTTCTGAATAACTGAACTGAAACCCTTCCGGCCAGCATCACTTGTAACTTCTCATGGATATCTGGGGGTGTATTTTTTAAGATTTTAGAAGTGTTTGATAACTTTAGGACTGTTCTTCCTTTTAAAGGTTAAAAAGAGAGAGAGAGAGAGAGGGAGGGAAAACCACCACCCAATTCAGCTTTGGTAGAACAGTTCTTCCTGGCTTTTCCCCCTATCTTTCTGGTCCCTCAGTTCTTTCCCAAACTCACTTTCTCTTTCTAAAAATGAACTTGTAACTTCAGTGCACTCACATGAACTCCAAAGACTCTCCAAGGGACATGTCATTCAGGCCAGTGGTTTCCATTCCCCATATATATATAAGCTAGTAAGTCTCACATCCCTATCTCTGGTTGAGAATTTACTCACAAATCAGATCTCCACATGATTGAAAAGCAAGAGCATAAAGAAGTTAAGAGAATGGAAATCAATTCATGCACTCAAGTTTTAGCACTGTACTCACTTCCTTTATGACTTTGGACAAGTTATCAACCTTCTTTGGTTGTCAGTTTTATCAAAGGCAAAAATGAGGATAATAATAGCACCCACTTTAGCACTCAGTAAACGTGGTATTAGTAACTAATAAACCATAATGCTAATTAATGTTAATTCCACAAGCATCTCAAATCTTTATCCCTTCTTATGTGGAGTTGGAGAAGACTCTTGAGAGTGCTTGGATTGCGAGGGGATCCAACCAGTCCGTCTCAAAAGAGATCAGTCCTGGGTGTTCATTGGAATGACTGATGTTGAAGCTGAAACTCTGTATTTTGGCTACCTCATGTGAAGAGTCGACTCATTTGAAAACACCGTGGTGCTGGGAAAGATTGAGGGCAGGAGGAGAAGGAGACGACAGAGGATAAGATGGTTGGATGGCATCACCGACTCAATAGACATGGGTTTGGGTGGACTCCGAGTTAGTGATAGACAGGGAGGCCTGGCGTGCTGCGGTTCATGTAGTCACACAACAGGACACAGCTGAGTGACTGAACTGATACTGATACCAAACTGGTACTATAGTCTCCACTTATCCCACCAGGAATTTAGGATTCATTACTGTAGACTGATCCCCTCAATCGCCACCCCACTCCTGACATACGAACTCAGTTACAGAATTCTGTCACATCCAGTTCCCTGACATACTTGCTTTGCCTCCTCTTTATTTGAACACTGCCCTCCTTCAGGGCTTTCTATTGCTCCTTAAAGTCACTTAAGTCCCTCCAAACAAAATTCCTTTCCCAATCCTCCACCTTCTCAAGACTCACAGAATGATCTTTTTAAAATACAAAGCTAATGACATCACTTCCTGATAACTGTCCTTCCATGGCAGTTCTGGAGGTTTCAAGATTAAAAGGTCTTCAACATCTGTCCTGTATTATCCACTCCAACTGTGCCATTCCCAGGAGGAAGGGAGAAAGGAAGGGAAGAAGAAGGAAATTAACATGTTCTTCTCTTTGCAGGAAGTACTTCCTGCTCTCTGACTGGTTAGTCCAGCTCCTCCCCCATTGGTATATTCTAGGTAACCTTTTGTGACCCTCGATTCCTATCTGCCTCCATCCAATGCTTCTGGTGAAACAGGCATTCTTCTTTAATCCTAAAAAATCACTCCACCCTCCATCACATTAACTGTTGTGTCTGTGTGAATTTTTTAGCCACTTCACCACAAACTTAATACAAGCAAACAAAGAAAGCATTTCAGTTTATCAATAGCCTTTAGCATAGTGCCAGATATTTCAGTTCAGTTCAGTCTCAGTTGTGTCCAACTCTTTGCAACCCCATGAATTGCAGCATGACAGGCCTCCCTGTCTATCACCAACTCCTGGAATTTACTCAAACTCATGTCCATTGAGTTGATGATGCCATCTAGCCATCTCATCCTCCGTCGTCCCCTTCTCCTGCCCCCAGTCTCTCCAAGCATCAAGGTCTTTTCCAATGAGTCAACTCTTGAGTAGCCAAAGTATTAAGAGTTTCAGCTTTAGTATCAGTCCTTCCAATGAACAGCCAGGACTGATCTCCTTTAGAACGGACTGGTTGGGTCTCCTTGCAGTCCAAGGGAATCTCAAGAGTCTTCTCCAACACCACAGTTCAAAAGCATCAATTTTTTGGCACTCAGCCTTCTTCACAGTCCAACTCTCACATCCATACATGACCACAGGAAAAACCTTAGCCTTGACTAGATGGACCTTTGCTGGCAAAGTAATGTCTCTGCTTTTGAATATGCTATCTAGGCTGGTCATATTTTTCTTCCAACGAGTAAGCGTCTTTTAATGTCATGGCTGCAATCACCAACTGCAGTGATTTTGGAGCCCCCCAAAATAAAGTCTGACACTGTTTCCACTGTTTCCCCATCTATTTGCCATGAAGTGATGGGACCAGATGCCATGATCTTCATTTTCTGAATGTTGAGCTTTAAGCCAACTTTTTCACTCTCCACTTTCACTTTCATCAAGAGGCTTTTTTAGTTCCTCTTCACTTTCTGCCATAAGGGTGGTGTCATCTGCATTTCTGAGGTTATTGATATTTCTCCCAGCAATCTTGATTCCAGCTTGTGCTTCTTCCAGCCCAGCGTTTCTCATGATGTACTCTGCATATAAGTTAAATAAGCAGGGTGACAATATATAGCCTTGAAGTACTCCTTTTCCTATTTGGAACCAGTCTGTTGTTTCATGTCCAGCTCTAACTGTTGCTTCCTGACCTGCGTACAGATTTCTCAAGAGGCAGGTATTTAGTGGATGCATCATTTAATAGATGCACTGTTTTAAAGTTTTATCACTAGAAAAAACTTTGATTTGAAACAATCATTGATGCATGTAAGTATAATTATACTAAAGTAAGAGGAAATGGCAACCCATTTCAGTATTCTTGCCTAGATAATCCCACGGACAGAGGAGCCTGGTGGGCTGCTGTTCATAGGGTTGCACAAGGCTGGACATGACTGAAGCAACTTAGCACGCATGCATACCAACGTCCAACTATTTAATTTTGATTTCAAACTACGAAATGGCTACTTTGGATTCAATCTGAAGAGAAAGGAATCAACTGCATCAACAATCGGTCATTATGGTTTTTCTTTTGAGGGGACTGAGAGAGGTAATCTTTTACATTCCTGGTAATTCATTGGCCCTAATTTAAGGAGAAAACAACATTCCCTCTTTCTTTCCTTTGGTTTCTTTTCTGGAAATGCTCCTCTATGAAGATAAAGCTACTAGCACCCCACTCCACTCACCTTAACACCTTCTGAACCTGCCATAACTACATCTTCACTGACACTGATGCCCATAATCTTCATCTCTTGCTTCCTAACATCTTTATTTATTGCTTTTATTTTCCACACCCATCACAGCAGCTCAGATCTCAAGGTTTTGTCATTTCCTTTTTGAAGAATTCTGACACCTGCTTTAATACTGACATGCTTTTTGCCTTTTCACTGATCTCATGTCATGTTTAAGTCAAAAGCATTCTACTGCTGGGTTTATTTGTTTAAATGAAATTATCTAACTTGGTAATTTCCCTGAGAAATCAAGCTCCTACATTATGTAGACTTAATCAAAATTACAGCTTGTTAAAGTTAGGAGTTTAAAAAATATATTTTAACTCTTCTTGAGTCTCAGTTTTTTTATCTGATGATTAAGCTCTGAATAGGCGACAAAATCTTTGAAAAGGTGTGCTTATAAACAACGACCAATATTTGAGCAAGCAGTTAAAGAAACCCCAAAGGCAAGGGCCTGCCTACAATAGCAGTATAATTCTGCCATTAACTGTAAATGTTTCAAACTTCAAATTTTCTTTCTAGTCAGAAGACATGTTGTGATGACAAGTTTAACTGTCTGCTTGTGAACTAGTGAAGGGTAGAACAGTAATGACAAGTTAACTCCCAAGTCCACTTGTCAAAGGCTAAATCCTAAGATACATCATCTTGTGCACTAGATGTCTGACATTTAACAGCATCAGTTCAACATTCCTTTCTGATATTACCTAAACTCTGCACATTGAATAAAGCATCAAAAGATATTTTCAACACAAATGCTGGCCAACTTTATTATTTCAAATGTTACTGAAAAATGGTTTATCATTCCTATTTCAAAGAAATAGGAATTTACATCTTGAAAATCCGAAAAGTTATTCTGAAGAACTCTAATTATAGAGAAATACATTTTACTAACTGTTCATTCCCAAACCTAAATTTTAAAGCCATATTTTTAAAAAATCCATATATCCTATAATGCATCAAGATAGTTCAATAAGACATAGAAACCAAGTCCCAAAACTAATAAAACAATTTTCTTAAAGCTGTAATATAATAACCACAAAATACAGACTATCATTATTTGAGCCTAGTCTACTGACAAGACCCAAGACAAATGAATGACAGGATCTATAAATTTAGCTGTACAAAAAATGAAATCATCTTTATAAAGAACATTTTAAACACAATTAAAAAGCAAACAACATGTTTCAAAAACATAACTAAAAAATAGTATCTTAGGCATCTATAAAAAATAAAAACACTGAGTCTTGTAGTATATGTTAGCATTTGTTGGTCAAAAAATACTTTATTTTGCTTTCATTTCTGTAAGATATTTTTTCTGGATAGAGTATTTTAAGCTAATAGTTTCTGGTTTGGTTATTTTTCCCCCCCAACACATTAAAAGATTTTACTATATTATCTCCTGGATTGCACTGTTTCTGCCAATACATTCTCATCTTTGTCCCCTATTTTTAATGTTTCCCCCACCCCCACCCCGCCAGTACTTTTAATTTTCCTCACATTGGTTTTCAAGAATTTGATTATGATATGTCTTGATGTGGTTTGTCTTTATCATGAATGTTATGTTGATCTTAATATATGTACATTTATAGTTTTTACGAAATTCAGAAATCTTTGGCCATATTTCTTCAAATATTATACATATATATATTACTCCATCTTTCTCTTCTCTCACTTTACAATTCTAACTATGTTTACGTAAGAATGCTTAATATTGTCCCACAGGTCATTGAGGCTCTGCTAATTTTATTCAGCCTTTTCTCTCTGAGCTAAAGTTTTGATAATTTCTGTTGTCATGACTTCAAGTTTATTGACTTTGTTTTTTTTTAAACATAGTCTACTCTTGGACTTAGCTGATCTAGTGAGATTTTCTTTTCAGATAGTGCATTCTTCAGCCTTAGAAGTTCCATTTGGTTTCTTCTTTAGACCCATTTTTCTATGTTTATGTTTTCCTTTACATCTTTTAATATATTTAGTAATAATTCAAAATTACTGTGTATATTCTTTGCTAATTCCACTATCCTTCTCATTTCTAGGTCTGTTCTTATCATCTAATTTCCAGCTTTTTCATATCACCAGTATTTTCAGTCTATGCTAGACATCATGAGTATTAAGTTCAGTGTCAGGGTTGTGCTATCTTCCTATAAAGGGTATTGATGTTTGTTTTGGCCCCTTTTGCTTATTTGACCCTGGGTAACTAAACTACTTGTGGAGAGGTCTGTTTTTAAGCTTAGCAAGGCATAAATGGAGCAGCCTTTACCTGTGGGCTGGTTTAGCCTTAATATTCTGGGATTACCTCCTGCTGTCTTTACAAATGCTCTGTGTGTTTAATGAAGTCTGTCTAACCTGGCTAGATAAAATTTGAACACACTCAAATAGTGTCTACACTCTGGGAATTGTTCAACTCATAGCACACCCTGAGAGTATTTTTGCCTGAAGTTTTGACCTGCAAATATGCAAGTTCATACTGAGCGAAGATGGAAGGGAATTCTATGAAGATTTCTGAAGCTCGTGCTCTGTACATTTTTCCCTCTGCTCTGAACTCTATCTTGCAAAGTTTAGCTACTGTGGATTCTCCAAACTTCAAGCTCTACCTCCAACATAGCAAAACCGTCATATGCTGCTTGGATCCCCCCATTCCCTGTGCCAAGTACTGACAGGAAGCCAAGGTGATCTTAGGCCTTAAGTCACTTGTTTCCCTTCTCTCCATGGTCACTATCCTGGGAAGCCCATTGTTCCAAAGTCTGAAAATAATTTGTTTGGTCCAGGTTTCTAGTAGTTTAAAGTGGGAGGGCATATTCCATGCCAGATATTTCTTCATGGGCAGAAATGGAAGTCCAGCACATTTTTTTAAGTCATCACATCCATAAATCACCCTCATTTTCATTTATAGAAAAACAGTATTTCTTTCCTCAGCAGATAAGGAACTGCTGCATAGAGATGAAATTTCAGCCAGAAACAGGCAAACAATTATTAAATCTGTAGATGCAGAGACTATATCGCAAGAATAATGGAGAAAGAAATATTAGCTTAAATAATTTGTTTCTTCTGAAGCCAACAGTTCAGTAAGAAGTGTCAAGGCACACTATTCCCTGAGAAGGCAAGCCTCCAGGTTTTCAATTTCATCTCTACACACCATTAGGCAATTACCTATAGGAATGTGAGAAATAGCCCTGTTTCAAGTCTGCGGGAAAAAAAAAAAAAGGCTTCTGTACCCTCATAAAGAACCTGCAATCCTTTCCAAAACAAGACAAGTTATTATTTACATTTAATTGATAAAACTAATATGATATCAATCTATCTCTCCAGGCCCACTGTCCCATGCTTCCTCCTCAAGAATTGAAGGTTAAGGCCAACCTGAAGTGAAGTTTTACCCCAACCCATCCTATTTCTCTGAAACTATTGTTTCTACCTCTTGGAATATCTTTGTGTTTCAACCCCTCATTTTTTTCCTCTTCTAATCCTACTTAGGATTCCAGAGCCAGTTATAATATACTTAAAAAATAAATATGATTATCTTGATCCCATTATCTAGAAGAGATCTTTTCATTCTGTATTTTTTCACCCCATAGTGCATTTATATGTTCACAGGTTTCTATCTAGTATACAGTAAGTGTCCTGAACTGAGGAATGAAATACATTTTTTGAAGGAAATAATAAATACTTCAAAATCCATCTTTTGTTAAATAGTCACACATTTCCTTTATCATAATTCTCTTTAACAACAACAACAAAAAATCATCTTATACTGTAAGTTTGAATAGTTCCTTTTTTTGCAAAACCAGTGGCGGTGGTGAGAGAAGAGTCTATCTCGTTTGCCTTGGCAACATTCAGATTAAACCATCTCTACAAATTAAATGATCAGAAAGTTACAAAAGCAGTCAAGCTGATATTGTGGGCAATCGGCTACTGTTTAATTTGCAATTACATGCACAATTTAGAAACCACTTTAAGATAATTCACCCTAGACAGTACTGCTAACATATCAGCTGCTATAAAACACAATTCAAGTACAGGGAAAAAGAAAAAATCACATGTAATAAATTGATATGAAATAAGGATCTTCAACTTAAGAGTGTTCATCTCCCAAATTAAGAAAAGTAGGCTGTCCCATAATTCCAAAACATAGTGATAAAATGTTTATTCCCCAGTGTCAGCTCCTTTATGTCTGAAATTTGCAGTTAAAACTGAATTCAGTCAGGCTTGGGATCCATCAAGTGAATCATACTTTACTATAGGCCAATAAATCAATCTTAAAGAAATTAAAATCAAACAACAAAATTAAAAAAAAAACAACCATACTAGGCTGTTCTGTTTCTGATAACACAGCTGAGTTATTCATACTGTGCTTATTACAACTAACAGCCTTTCAGTAAAAGCTTAATAATAGGTATCTTTGACAAATGAGCATGAAGCTACAGAATGTGAGATAGAGAACACAGTAACTTATTTATCAGAAAGAAATACACAGAGAATGTGGGCCAAGTGCAGAAATAGTGTTCAAATTTTATGAAAAGGATGTTGTAATCCATTGAACACTTCAGTCACAGTGGATATATAACCTACTATCCAAACAAGTGCCTTCTGACCTCACTGGGGTACAGGACATTCACTGACTAACAATGGATATTCAAAAACATGATTTCTTTTCTTTTTTCCACACACAGAAACCCTAAGACCTGAAAGAAAAGCACAAAATCTAAGTTCCAATAACAGCATCAAACATCACGGTAGAAAGCCTTAAGTGTAATCAAGAAAGCTTTATTTTCCAAAATAATTTTTAAAGTATACAAGGAATACACATTAAAGCTATACCATCTGGAGTACCTTCTGCTTAGAGCTTTTCACAGCAAAAATGCTCTGTGTGTGGAAAATATTATTGCAATATTTTTCTGTCTAAAGACACTCATGCTAGGTATATAGGGGAAATTACCATGAAGATTAAAATATACATCTAAGTAATGACTATATTCAGTGGATGGTTATCAATTCATGAACTTTTCTAGGTCACAGGGTTCATTCTCTTGCCTTTAAGAAATATTAATATATTTTAACAGTTTAACCAAAGGTAGACAAGGAAGGAGCAAATATGTGAAATTAATTCATTAAGCTTATTTATGATTTGCCGTTCTGGTTCAAGCTGTTAAAATAAAGGTTAAAACTTATAGCTAGTTGGTTTCTCTTTCAATTATTCTTACTATCCTTATATGCTTGGTGAAAAACTAGAAGTTGTTTTATTTCTTAAAGCTACAGTTTTGTCTTTCATTGACAAGTCTAACACAACCTACTGTACTTTATAGTCATTATTTCCCACGGGACTAACAAATTGAAAGAGAGATGAAAAACAGGACAATGCAATGAAATTCTCTTATTTTGAAATGGCATTAAAATAGCTCTTAAACAATCCCATCTAAAATTAACTGTCCTGGTTTGAGTACTGGAAGAAAAGAATCTATTTCCTCTCTTGGTATGTGATAAAACCACTCAAAGTCATCCAGGCCAAGAGCTGAGAAGTCATCCTTATTTCCTATTTCATAAAGCAATTGAAAACCAGCAGACTGATCGAAAACCACAAGATTGGACTTTCCCTCAATAGCCTACCACCAGATCTAGAAAGATCCCAATATTCAAAACCACCCATCAGTTCCTCTTTTCTTGCTGTTAGAACTGAGAGACCTATCCTGTTGTCTTCTCTCTTATACCTTCACTGCCTGCCCCCCACCTTTTTTAAAATATGTATCTCTGCCCCATCAAAATGTTTTTAATGGCACAAGTTCAAGTCATCTAAAACAAAACTGCAGATATATTCACTTCCTGGGACAAATTCCTTTCACTTCATTAATCCTATTAACTTCCAGACATCCCTGACAAACTGTTCTCCCCAGCTGGTTTATCTAATCTTATCCAGGTTTTGCTTTATCACTTCTGTTCTTCTCAAGAGTCACCAGACTGGACTCCCCATCACTGATCCAATGGAGTATCTATTGTCATCAGACAGCACCTGGTATTTCTGACTATTCCTTCCTTGTTGCACCACTCTTTCTGGGCTTAGTGACACATCCTCTCAGTTTCCTGCTTCACTCTCTGAATAAACTACCTTTATACCCTGGGGTAGCTAATCCCCCGGGAACTGCCCCCACTTCCAACATTCTGTGTATTCATCAAAGTCCCAACGCATTAGCTCTTCCCTTCTCACTCTATAGACCTCCCTAAGTGATTTCACCTTCTTCATTCTATATGTGGGTAACTCCAATATTGATATCCCCATTAACTAATCATGAGCATCAGATCCACAAACATAACTCCCTCTAAGCAATTTCTCCTTAAATGTTTATAAGTACCTCATGTTCAACATGTCAAAAATCAAACTCATCATTTCCCAAGCTCTCTTCCAAACCTGCCCTTTTTCCATTTGTCTCAATTTATTTACATATGTGTATACATATCCACATATATGTACACACGTGTGTACATCTGTGAAAAAACACATAGGTATATAAATATGAGATCCCGTTCTTCACCGTACACGGTGCCCTGGATACCTGCATGGCTTTTTGTTCCATAACGGCTTATAACCCAGTGCACTCACCATCTTCCAGGTTGATTCTTTATCCCCACTTCTGACCTCTCTTCTTTCTGCTTCATCTTTAATTAGGTGGCCACTGGATTGATATATTTTTTCTAGTAAAATAACTTTTCAGGTTTTCTAATAAACTTTTTACTTTCTAATAAGATGCTGAAATTTAAATCCTAGTGACATATAATTTATCCAGGCTCCTAATATATTAGTTGACTTAATTTTTGAGAGTCATCTTGGTAAATTAATACCACTTGTTTTAAAAAGAAATTGTTACATTGTTAAGTTAAAAACTGCCCTTATCTTGATTTAAAATTGGATTATCCCCCTCAGCATCATATAGACCCTGGAAGGCTGTACAAAAGTGCTTAAAATAGTGCCTGGTACAGAGTAATTTGTATACATTGTCATCATTTTATTATTGCTATTATCTGAATCTTATTGATTTGGAGAAAACAGGGAAAGCAAGTAAAACCAAAATATAAGCATATGATAGACATAGTTGTTTTCCAATGGTCCTTTTGTATAGCAGCTATTCAAAAAAGAGGTTCAAAAAAAATAACTTGGTTTTATATTTATCCTGTATTTTTCCTACTCTCATCTTGAGACATTCTCTATTATTGCCTTTCATAAAAATGCTTTCAACATAACTAGTTGATAACACATGCAGATAAAAACAGTCTTCCCTGGTGGCTCAGCAGTAAAGAATCGCCTGCTAACGCAGGAGACGCAGGTTTGATCCCTGGCTTGGGAAGATACCCTGGAGAAGGAAACAGCAACCACTCCAGTATTCTTGCTGGGCAACCCTAGGGACAGCGAAGCCTGGCAGGCTATGGTTTGTGGGGATGCAAAGTCAGATACAACTGAGCACACAGGCACACAGATAAAAACTTTATTCTCAAAAACTAAATGAAGCAGCTTTGACCATTATTTTGGAATCCTGCTAGTTTTAAACTATTCCATAAACCTTCTGGTTCCTGTTGCCCAGGGTAAAGTTCAAGATGTCATAAGGTAACAAAACATTTAGTCCTCTGGCTTCCTTATCTTGCGTTCATGAGGGAGTACACTGCATGCGGTTAGCACTAAATAAAAATTCAGATTGAATAACACTAATCCACATTTGGCACATTTTAATTAAAATCTATGTGCCACTGGTCAAATCCTTTATAGACTAAAACTGGTAGAAAAATACCTTGGGTACAGTAACATGATTTTTAAAAATTACATATATATATGTAATATATAAAATAAATTTCACTAGCAAGCTTCTGGTTGCTAATTTGTTTAAGAACATAAGCTCTGTGAGCTCAAGCAACAAATCTGTATTTTTGACCGTTTTTTCTTGCCATGTAGGTAACAGGCAGCAGGCATTACATAAAGATTAATAGATGAAGCACAGGCTGGAATCAAGATTGCTGGGAGAAATATCAGTAACCTCAGATATGCAGATGACTAAAGAAGAAGAAAATGAAGAAGAACTAAAGAGCCTCTTGATGAAAGTGAAAGAGGAGAGTGATAAAGTTGGCTTAAAACTCAACATTCAGAAAACTAAGATCATGGCATCTAGTCCCATCACTTCATGGCAAATAGATGGGGAAACAGTGGAAACAGTGACTGACTTTATTTTCGGGGGGCTCCAAGGGTTTTTCCAGTAGTCATGCATGGATGTGAGAGTTGGACTAGAAAGAAAGCTGAGCACCAAAGAATTGATGCTGTTGAACTGTGGTGTTGGATAAGACTCTTGAGAGTCCCTTGGACTGCAAGGAGATCCAACTAGTCCATCCTAAAGGAAATCAGTCCTGAATATTCATTGGAAGGACTGATGTTGAAGCTGAAGTGCCAATATTTTGGCCACCTGATGTGAAGAACTGACTCATTGGAAAAGACACTGATGCTGGGAAAGACTGAAGGCGGGAGGAGAAAGGGATGACAGAGGATGAGATGTTTGGATGGCATCACCGATTCAATGGACATGAATTTGAGTAAACTCTAGGAGTTGGTGATGGACAGGGAGGCCTGGTGTGTTGCAGTCCATGGGGTCGCAAAGAGTTGGATACGACTGAGCGACTGAACTGAAAAAGTGTATGTGTGCTAGTCTTTCAATGCCACAACACTATCTACTCTCTTACTATTATTTCTGAACATGTATGGAACGTATTCTGAGAGAACAGTAAAACTATCATCTGGTAGCAAAATTAGAACCTAAAATATTATTAATCATTTTAAGTCCAGAAATAAAGAAGAAAAAACATAAAATCCTAATTATGTCTCTAAGTTAAAAACACATTCTGACATACGTATCTAATCAGCAATACGTTTGCTGTCTAAAGCGGTTTGCATCTTCCTGTGAAGTTCAAGAAAGGACAGGTTCAGATAATGGCTCAGTCATTATCCTTGTCACTAGCATGGATGTTCACTGGAGGGAATGCTAATTGAGCTTTGCTTTTATATTTATCATTACATATATATATATATATATACACACACACACTAATACTATCTTGCACTCTTGAAGAGCTAAACATTCTAATTATGGGATCTGAAAGCAAATGATAAGATACAGAGAGAAAATAATTTGTTCAGGAGACTATGCCATCCTAGTTGTTATCATCTGACTCTTGCTGCTCCTTCTCAGGACCTTTTGCTAGATCATTTCTCCTCTAAAACTGAAGGCCCTGGGACTACCTCCTTGTCTCTTTTCTACCTACAGTCCTCCTCTAGGTGAATCTGATCTATTCCTTGGCTAAATAAGTAAGTCAAAATGTATGCTGATGACTCTCAAATATTTATCTCTGGCTGTGACCTTTCTACTTAATTCCAGGCTTGCGTATCCACTTTGTTTTCAAATAGACATTTCCAAGTAATCATTTCCAAAACCAAATTCTTGATCTACTGCCCTAAATGTACTAATACCCTACCTCTACTCTCCAAGTATATTTTATCTCAAAAAAGAGCACCATAATTCACGTAAAGGCTCAGGCCAAAAACTCTGGGATCATCTCTGACTGTCACAGTCAGTGAATTCATCAACAGATTCACTGACCTCTACCCACACAGTATATCTTACCACTCAACACTATGTCATTAGGAAGTCACCTTTTGCTTGGCCTCTGCAGCAGGATCCTACCTGATGTTCAAACTTTCACTCGTGCCCTCAGAAAGCTATCCATCTAGAGTCAGAGTAGTCATTTAAAAACATAAGTCAGATGATTGAATTTCCTGGCTCTCAAATGAAGGGGCTTCTCACCATGCTTAAAATAAAATTCAAGTCTTTACATACCATGGCCTGTAAGGCTCTATAGTCTGGCCCAGGGATATCTCTAATCATTTCTTCCCTCTCTCACTCATTGAAATTTCCCTAGCCACAGGAGCTTTCAGACCTTGAACATGCCAAACACAACTCACTCTTCAAAATATCCTTGCCCTCATGCCTTGTACCTTCTATTCAGACTGCTGCATGTTTTGTTGTTGTTGTTTTCCTCCACTCTATACAGATCTCTGATCAGAGATATCCTCTCTTAGCACCCTATTGAAAACAGAATACCACTCTACCAGGTACATTCTCTTTACCTTATTTTTCTTCAAGCACTTAAAATTAAGGGACATAATACTATGCAAATTTTTTGCCTGCTTATATTGTATATTGTTTCCCCCACAAATGTAGATGCTTCATGAAGGCAAAGACAGTATCTGTTTTATTCACCACTAATATCCCCAGTACCTATAACAGTACTATAAAGTAGATGCTTAATATTTATTGAAAAACTGAATAAATTCAAGAAATCAGGTTTTAACTATATATGATTCAGGGTATTATTTATACCTATCATATATCTACACTGATAATATATTTACAAATGTCAAATGCTTCCAAAGGAAGCAAAGGAATCTAGGTCTGTAGAAAACTACAATAACGATCCCACTGAGTTTCTCTAGTATAAAAATAGGCAAGCTTCACTGGTCTACTCTTTCTACTAAAGAGAATATATACATACATACACACAAGATTCAGAAAATTTCCAACAGTTTATAAAATAATGAGTTCTCCTCCAAGAGGATAACCAGAATACCCAACTCCATAGATTCATTGAGATAAAGAACAAAAAGCAAAAATACTTACCTCCCTTTTTCTACCAAGAGCAAAACATCCAATTTTTCCCCGTTTTGAACCACTGTGCTAATTGCTGGAGGGAAAGAAGTATGAACATATTATTTAAAAGCATCACACTAAATACCTTTATCAACTACTTACTCACTGTTAAGAAGTGAGTCATCATAATTTTATGTGAAATTTACTATTTCCATGTGCAGCAAAGAACTCTGTGCAGATATAAGGTGAGGGGGACAAAAAAAAAAACTTACTTAGTTCTTGTAGTCTTCTTAAGTGCATTCTATCCTCCTGACCTTCTTGCATTTGAAGGCAAAAACGCAAATTAGATTTGTCCATTGCAAACCAGCCTTTTCTCCACTGATCCAGGGCTTGGCAGTCTTTGTAGTAGAGTTGACCAATCAAATCATAGTCAGCTTCTGTTAAGTTTTCAGCAACAAAGGGAACAAAATGCTGTTAAAACAAATACAAAAAAGTAATAAAGACAGTGAAAACAGGAAATCCCTTATATAGCTAAAGATATGAGGGAAAGGGGAAAAACTTGTTTTTCTGTATTAAAGATTTAGGAGTAATCCAGATTTCAAAACAATTATTTAAACTTGCCATCAGTCTTAAAACTGAAAAGCTATAAATATAATGCAATTTTAAATGGCAGCATCTTAAACCATTTTTCTTGATATATACAGAATTGAAACAGGAAGACATTCTCTTTGTCAACTTGTGGAATCTTTTAAAATGTCAACCTTCAATGTCTGTCTTCATTTGTATCTTTTATGGAATCTGTTCTTTTCCCATTTGTGTACACTATGAATAAGAAATCTACCTATAAAAAGACATACACAGAAATGACTTTACAATATTGAAAAGATCTCCACCATCAAGGTATGGCCTTAATTTTATGAATGACTCCAAAATCCTACATTAATTTCTTCTCTGCTTCAGGCTCCAGAAAGGTAACTCAACCTCGTTTGACTACAACCTATGAAAACCTAATTAAGTATGGACATGCTTTCTGGAACCTTGTAAAAAATTTTCAAGAACCTCCAAAGGTAAAGAATATTCTCTGGATTTAGGTAATAAAACAATATTTAAATACCTTGGTGAGATGGAGAGAACAAATAAATGGATACCAAAGGGGAAAGGGGTGGTGGGAGGAATTAGAAGATGGAGATTGACAAATATATACTACTGATACTATATATAAAATAACTAATGAGAACATACTGTGTGGTGCAGGGAGCTCTACTTAATGCACTGTTGTGACCTGAATGGAAGTCCAAAAGGGAGGGGATATATGTATATGTATGGCTGATTCAATTTGCTGTATAGTAAAAACTAACACAACATTATAAAGCAGCTATGTGTGTACATATGTGCTAAGTCACTTTATTCATGGCTGACTCTTTGTGACCCCACGAACTGCGGCCTGGCAGGCTCCTCTGTCCATGGGATTCTCCAGGCAAGAATACTGGCGTAGGTTCTATGCCCTCCTCCAGGGGATCTTCCCAACCTAGGGATCAAACCCATGTCTCTCATGTCTTCTGCACTGGCAGGTGGGTTCTTTACCACTAGCACAACCTGAGAAGCCCAAAGCAACTATACTCCAATAAAAGTTAACAAAAAAATAAATACCTTGGCTATTCCTTCTGTCCATTTTCTTTGCACTTGAGATGTTTCAGCTCCAAATAAAAATGCACGTTCTGAGGGTAAATAAATCTCAAAAGTAAAGATGGGCCTACAGGACATAAGAAAAACAAGGTACTGCTGGTTATGTGTGGCTTTTATGAGAAAAAAATTACCCAAAGATCAAGTCTTTAATTAAATTCCTTTTGAAACCTGAATAATAGTGTGAGATCTATCTACCACCTACCTATCATATTTTTCTGTTGCTGGTTTGTACTTTATTCAAATGAAATAAATGGAACACACTGGTTCAGACAAAAAGAATATTCTCCTGACTAACCACTCTATGTATCGCATGACTTTGCTGATGCCCTGATGTGGCAGGGGGCTCTCTTCTGTCTCCTCATTCCTCTGAGATCACGCCTTCATAATTTATTTTGACCCCCTGTTCAAAGCAAACATTGTCCAAACAGTTCTCTAAATAGTTCTCTTCTCATCTTCACAAATTTTCCTTCCATCATCTCATCCTACGCCAAATGTCATCTCTTTAGATAGATAAAAAGAGACTAATATCCCACATCTTGAATTTTTCCTTCATTGCTCGTCCATAGCTCCAAGTATTTCTTGAAACACGCTAAGTATATATGTTCAGACCAGTTCAGTGGCTCAGTCATGTCCGACTCTTGGTGACCCCATGAACCGCAGCACGCCAGGCCTCCCTGTCCATCACCAACTCCCGGAGTTGAACCAAACTCATGTCCATTCAGTCAGTGATGCCATCTAACCATCTCATCCTCTGTTGTCCACTTCTCCTCCTGCCCTCAATCTTTCCCAGCATCAGTGTCTTTTCAAATGAGTCAGCTCTTCGCATCAGGTAGCCAATGTATTAGAGTTTCAGGTTCAACATCAATCCTTCCAATGAACACCCAGGACTGATTTCCTTTAGGATGAACTTGTTGGATCTCCTTGCAGTCCAAGGGACTCTCGAGAGTCTTCTCCAAAACCACAGTTCAAAAGCATCAATCTTTGGTGCTCAGCTTTCTTTATAATCCACTATTACATCCACACATGACTATTGGAAAAACCATAGCCTTGACTAGATGGACCTTTGTGGGCAAAGTAATGTCTCTGCTTTTTAATATGCTGTCTAGGTTGGTTATAACTTTCCATCCAGGAGTAAGCGTCTTTCAATTTCATGGCTGCAGTCACCATCTGCAGTGATTTTGGAGCCAAAAAAAATAAAATCAGCCACTGTTTGCCCATCCATTTGCCATGAAGTGAAGGGACTGGATGCCGTGATCTTAGTTTTCTGAATGTTGAGCTTTAAGCCAACTTTTTCACTCTCCTCTTTAAAGAGGCTCTTTAGTTCTTCTTCACTTTCTGCCATAAGGGTGGTATCATCTGCATATCTGAGGTTATCTATATTTCTCCCGGCAATCTTGATTCCAGCTTGTACTTCCTCCAGTCCAGCTTTTCTCATGATGTACTTTGTATATAGGTTAAATAAGCAGGGTGACAATATACAGCCTTGACGTACTCCTTTTCCTATTTGGAATCAGTCTGTTGCTCCATGTCCAGTTCTAACTGTTGCTTCCTGACCTGCATACAGATTTCTCAAGAGGCAAGTCAGGTGGTCTGGTATTTCCATCTCTTGAAGAATTTTCCAGTATATCATGATCCACACAGTCAAAGGCTTTGGCATAGTCAGTAAAGCAGAAATAGATGTTTTTCTGGATCTCTCTTGCTTTTTTGATGATCCAGTAGATGTTGGCAATTTGATCTCTGGTTCCTCTGCCTTTTCTAAAACCAGCTTGAACATCAGGAAGTTCACGGTTCTCGTATTGCTGAAGCCTGGCTTGGAGAATTTTGAGCATTACTTTACTAGCATGTGAGATGAGTGCAACTGTACAGTAGTTTGAGCATTCTTTGGCATTGTGTTTCTTTGGGATTGGAATGAAAACTGACCTTTTCCAGTCCTGGGGGCACTGCTGAGTTTTCCAAATTTGCTGGCATATTGAGTGCAGCACTTTCACAGAATCGTCTTTCAGGATTTGAAATAGCTCAACTGGAATTCCATCACTTCCACTAGCTTTGTTCACAGTGATGCTTTCTAAGGCCCACTTGACTTCACATTCCAAGATGTCTGGCTCTAGATGAGTGATCACACCATCATGATTATCTGGGTCATAAAGATCTTTTTTGTACAGTTCTGCGTATTCTTGCCACCTCTTCTTAATATCTTCTGCTTCTGTTAAGTCCATACCATTTCTGTTCTTTATCAAGCCCATCTTTGCATGAAATGTTGCCTTGGTATCTCTAATTTTCTTGAAGAGATCTCTAGTCTTTCCTATTCTATTGTTTTCTTCTATTTCTTTGCATTGATTGCTGAAGAAGGCTTTCTTATCTCTCCTTGCCATTCTTTGGAACTCTGCATTCAGATGCTTATATCTTTCCTTTTCTCCTTTGCTTTTCACTTCTTTTCTTTTCACAGCTATTTGTAAGGCCTCCTCAGACAGCCATTTTGCTTTTTTGCATTTCTTTTCCATGGGGATGTCTTGATCCCTGTCTCCTGTACAGTGTCACGAACCTCCGTCCATAGTTAATCAGGCACTCTATCTATCAGATATAGGCCCTTCAATCTATTTCTCACTTCCACTGTAAAATCATAAGGGATTTGATTTACGTCATACCTGAATGGTCTAGTGGTTTTCCTGAGTTTCTTCAGTTAAGTCTGAATTTGGCAACATGAGTTCACGATCTGAGCCACAGTTGGCTCCCGGTCTTATTTTTGCTGACTGTATAGAGCTTCTCGATCTTTAGCTGCAAAGAATATAATCAATCTGATTTCAGTGTTGACCTTCTGGTGTTGTCCATGTGTAGAGTCTTCTCTTGTGTTGTTGGGAAGAGGGTGTTCGACTATGACCAGTGCGTTCTCTTGGCAAAACTCTATTAACCTTTGCCCTGCTTCATTCTGTACTCCAAGGCCAAATTTGCCTGTTACTCTAGGTGTTTTCTTGACTTCCTACTTTTACCTTCCAGTCCCCTATAATGAAAAGGACATCCTTTTTGTGTGTTTGTTCTAAAAGGTCTTGTAGGTCTTCATAGAACCATTCAACTTCAGCTTCTTCAGCATTACTGGTTGGGGCATAGCCTTGGATTGCTGCCATTACCTAAAAACAAAAACTCAAAATACCCTATATTAAACTGATCATTCTTCTTTTTCTTTCTCACCCCACACCTATTGCTATCTCCTTCACATTCCAGTTTATAGGCATCACCATCTGCCTCATCAACAAGAACAAAACCTTGGAATCTTAATTTATCCTTCCCTTTGACATCAGCATTTCATTCAGTCACACACTGAATACTACCAGTTCAATCTTAAAGGTCTCTCAACTCACTGTTTTTCTTTTTAATTATTTGCTCCTCTAGTTACACTCTCAGTAGTTATATTTTTATTCCTCCTATCTCTTCTTTAATACTGCAGCCATCAGCTCTCTTCTGAAAATTCAATGTGTATGACTCCTCAGTTGCTACATTATCGATTTCAAATTCTATAATATGCTATTGAAGGTGATTAAGAATCTGGCTGTAGTAATTATTTTTTAAACACATCCCATTATAAATGCTTTCATTGCACATCTACTTGTATCAGTAGCATTCTATCAAGAATATTTTATTTTTGAATATGATTATATGCTGACATAAACTAATAGTAATTATTTGAATTGTTTAAGCAATTTAATACATAGAGTACACTTAACCTTCCATCAGTTCAGTTCAGGTCAGTTGCTCAGTCGTGTCCAAGTCTTTGCGACCTGATGGATTGCAGCCCGCCAGGCTCCATGTCCATCACCAACTCCTAGAGTTTACTCAAACTCATGTTCATTGAGTCGGTGATGCCAGCTAATGATCTCATCCTCTGTTATCCCCTTCTCCTCCCACCTTCAGTCTTTCCCAGCATCAGGGTCTTTTTTTTTATGGTAAGCCACATTAAACTGTTTAATCATTTGAATAAATGCACTATTAAGATTAAAATGAATAAATCAACAAATAACTGTTTTTGTTTTTGTTTTTTTCACAAAAAGTTAGATTTACTAGGAAACAATAGTCATGTACTGGTCATTATGTGATAATAGTAAAATGTTTCAGTATTTCATATAATTTTATATAAATAACATAGCTTTACAAATCTCTTCCCTAAAATACTATGCTCCTTTATCAGTTTTATAATTGATTTTCACACATTTTAATATTTATATTTTTCAAAAATTAATTACAAAATGTGATAAGAAACTTTCATACCAAAGATCTTAGAGGGTCAATTTCCAAAAGTCCTCACAGAATCCTACTAACCTATTTGTGAGTCAACTATGGTAAATAATGTAAAATAATGTCTACTCTTGAAAACTTTTTTGAGACCATAAAAATGTCAAAATAGATTTAAGAAATTTAGTATTTCAATATGCTATTCAATATGCATAATTTATTTTATTGTGAACATTATCACTGTACTTTTTTGTCATCTATTTTAACCATGATACATTTAATGAAAGCCTAAATTTTGTCATTAAATCACTATATTAAATGGTGAATGAAGTATAAAAATTATGGGACTACATGTGCAAGAATGGAATAATGTAAACTTACTTAAAATTTGATGTGAAGATGTCAGACTTTCATATTACCTAATGAAATATTTTAATTTTCCTACTTTTTAGTGAATTCCCTAAGGAACTTTTAGAAACTGAAAAATGAGTAGGCCTCAAGAAATCACCAAACTCTTCTGTAAGAAGCAACTGAAGAATTGAAATGATGATAAAACACTTATTACCTGGTATGATACATATCAGAAAATACTTTCAGCTCTTACTCTTACTTAATGATAGACCTACCCAGTATTTAAACAGAAGTCTTCTTTGTGCACAGCCAGGCAGATGACTTCATTGATATTAATGGTGCCATTAGGCGTGGTAGACTTATCATTTTCATAGTAACTCAAGAAGCCTCCTTCTAGAACACACCACTTTTTATTTGTCTCTAGGAATTTAAAACAAAACAAATAATAAATTGAGCTATACCATAAATCAAAATTTTAAATATATGGTCTTAAATAACTGGATTCAAATAAATGGATGTATTAGTTTCCTATTTTGTATAAAGAGCATGATACTGCTGCATGGGATATAAAACTGTCATACTTAATGCTCTCAAAAAATTTACAACCTAGTAGCCAGCAATGACCAGAGAAACAGGCAAATCGATACAGAGACCACTGCAAAACAATGCTGAAATGGTAAAGGCTGATGTCTTACAGACTATGAGGAAGGGAAAATGTAGGGTAAAAAGTATCTGTGGCTGACATTAGATAGGTGTGCAAAAGACAAATGTCCTTAACGTCCTGTTTAGTAGCAGTGTAGTAGCTCAGCTGTGTCGGACTCTGCGACCCCATGGACTATAGCCTGCCAGGCACCTCTGTTCAAGGGATTCCCCAGGCAAGAACACTGGGCTGAGTAGCCATTCCCTTCTCCAGGGGATCTTCCCTTCACATGGATTGAACCCGGTTCTCCAGCATTGCAGGCAGATTCTTTACCAATTGAGCCACCAGGGGAGCCCTAATGCCCTGTTTAGAGGATTTGAAATTCATCTTTTAAGAGTTCAGCACACTATGGCCTGCAGGCAAAATCCAGATCAACACCAGTTTTGTAAACAAAAGGTTTTACTGCTGGAAAGGGCCACACCCATTTATCTGTAGATTGCCTGAGGCTGCTTTCTTGCAACAAGGGCAGAGACCATCTAACCTGCAGAGCTTGAAACATTTACTATCTGGCCCTTTTCAGAAAAGTTTGCTAAACTTTACTTTTAGAGTTGATGATAAGCCACTGAAATGGTTTCATGGGAAGGAAATTACAGATTTAAATTTTACAACACTTGCTTTCTGTGAAACATAGATGTGAGAAGGTGAGGCTTAAGGCAGAGGACCTGTTGGGACACTGTCAAAAGTGAAAGATGAAGACCATCCAAGGCAGGCAGTACTACAGTGATAGTAAGGATAATGGGTGGGTAAGGGGGGGAAGGGATGATAGGAAAGGATGAGGACCACAGAGACAGGGAGGAGTGGAGAGAGAAATTCATACATGCACTTGTGTATTCTAAAGGGATAAAGCATTTATTGATGGGACATAGGGAGTAAGAGAGCTTAGTCAGGGGCGGCGGCCGAGACGAGCTACCTCGTGTCCGAGGTCAGTGGTGGCCGGGAGGAGACACCCCGTGTCCGAGGTGAGGGCGGCGGCCAGGAGGAGCTACCCCGCGTCCCAGGCCAGTGGCAGCTGGGAGGAGACAACCCGCATCCAAGATCAGGAGAGGCCAAGAGAAGCCACCTCGTGCCCGAGGCCAGGGGCGGTGACCTTGAGGAGCCACCACAAGCCTGAGGCCAGGGGCCACAGCTGGGAGGAGTCACCCACACCCAAGGCCAGGACCAGCAGCCAGGAGGAGCAACCCAAGGAGTGGTGGCTGCTCAGGCACAGGAGGGCCTAGAGGAGCTATCCCACCTTGAAGGTCAGGAACGGCGGCGGTAAGGAGATACCCCTCGTCCAAGGTAAGGAACAGCTGCTGTGCTTTGCTGGAGCAGCCGTGGAGAGATGCCCCATGCCAAGGTAAGAGAAACCCAAGTAAGATGGTAAGTGTTGCAAAAGGGCATCAGAGGGCAGGCACACTGAAATCATACTCACGGAAAACTAGTCAATCAAATCACACTAGGACCACAGCCTTGTCTAACTCAATGAAACCAAGCCATGCCTGCAGGGCAACCCAAGATGGGCGGGTCATGGAGGAGAGGCCTGACAGAATGTGGTCCACTGGAGAAGGGAATGGCAAGCCACTTCAGTATTCTTGCCTTGAGAACCCCATGAACAGTAGGAAAAGGCAAAATGATAGGATACCAAAAGAGGAACTCCCCAGGTCATTAGGTGCCCAATATGCTACTGGAGATCAGTGGAGAAATAACTCCAGAAAGAATGGATCTCTGTTCGTCTGCAAGGCAAACCATTCAGTATCACAGTTATCCAAGTCTATGCCCCAACCAGTAACGCTGAAGAAACTGAAGTTGAACGGTTTTATGAAGACCTACAAGATCTTTTATAACTAACACCCAAAAAAGATGTCCTTTTCATTATAGGGGACTGGAATGCTAAAGTAAGTCAAGAAACACCTGGAGTAACAGGCAAATTTAGCCTTGGAATGCAGAATGAAGCAGGGCAAAGACTAATAGAGTTCTGCCAAGAAAATGCACTGATCATAGCAAATAACCTCTTCCAACAACACAAGAGAAGACTCTACACATGGACATCACCAGATGGTCAACAACAAAATCAGATTGATTATATTCTTTGCAGCCAAAGATGGAGAAGCCCTATACAGTCAACAAAAACAAGACCAGGAGCTGACTGTGGCTCAGATCATGAACTCCTTATTACCAAATTCAGACTTAAATTGAAGAAAGGAGGGAAAACCGCCAGAGAAGGCAATGGCACCCCACTCCAGTATTCATGCCTGGAAAATCCCATGGGCGGAGGAGTCTGGTAGGCTGCAGTCCATGGGGTCACTAAGAGTCAGACATGAATGAGCGATTTCACTTTCTCTTTTCACCTTTATGCATTGGAGAAGGAAATGGCAACCCACTCCAGTTTTCTTGCCTGGAGAATTCCAGGGACTGGGGAGCCTGGTGGGCTGCCGTCTATGGGGTCACGCAGAGACGGACACGACTGAAGCGACTTAGCAGCAGCAGCAGCAGCGGGGAAAACCGCTAGACCATTCAGGTATGACCTAAATCAAATCCCTCATGATTATACAGTGGAAGTGAGAAATAGATTTAAGGGTCTAGATCTGATAGATAGAATGCCTGATGAACTATGGAATGAGGTTCATGACATTCTACAGGAGACAGGGATCAAGACCATCCCCATCGAAAAGAAATGCAGAAAAGCAAAATGGCTGTCTGGGGAGGCCTTACCAATAGCTATGAAAAGAAGAGAGGTGAAAAGCAAAGGAGAAAAGGACAGATAAAAGCATCTGAATGCAGAGTTCCAAAGAATAGCAAGAAGAGATAAGACAGCCTTCTTCAGCGATCAATGCAAAGAAATAGAGGAAAAGAACAGAATGGGAAAGACTAGAGATCTCTTCAAAAAAATTAGAGATACCAAGGAAACATTTCATGCAAAGATGGGCTCGATGAACGACAGAAATGGTCTGGACCTAACAGAAGCAGAAGATATTAAGAAGAGGTGGCAAGAATACACGGAAGAACTGTACAAAAAAGATTTTCACGACCCAGATAATCATGATGATGTGATCACTAATCTAGAGCCAGACATCTTGGAATGTGAAGTCAAGTGGGCCTTAGAAAGCATCACTACGAACAAAGCTAGTGGAGGTGATGGGAACTCCAGTTGAGCTGTTTCAAATCCTGAAAGATGATGCTGTGAAAGTGCTGCACTCAATATGCCAGCAAATTTGGAAAACTCAGCAGTGCCCCCAGGACTGGAAAAGGTCAGTTTTCATTCCAAGTCCAAAGAAACGCAATGCCAAAGAATGCTCAAACTACTGCACAATTGCATTCATCTCACATGCTAGTAAAGTAATGCTCAAAATTCTCCAAGTCAGACTTCAGCAATACGAGAACCGTGAACTCCCTGATGTTCAAGCTGGTTTTAGAAAAGGCAGAGGAACCAGAGATCAAATTGCCAACATCTGCTGGATCATGGAAAAAGCAAGAGAGATCCAGAAAAACATCTATTTCTGCGTTATTGACTATGCCAAAGCCTTTGACTGTGTGGATCACAATAAACTGTGGAAAATTCTGAAAGAGATGGGAATACCAGACCACCTAACCTGCCTCTTGAGAAATCTGTATGCAGGTCAGGAAGCAACAGTTAGAACTGGACATGGAACAACAGACTGGTTCCAAATAGGAAAAGGAGTATGTCAAGGCTGTATATTGTCACCCTGCTTATTTAACTTATATGCAGAGTACATCATGAGCAACGCTGGGCTGGAAGAAGCACAAGCTAGAATCAAGATTGCCGGGAGAAATATCAATAACCTCAGATATGCAGATGATACCACCCTTAGGGCAGAAAGTGAAGAGGAACTAAAAAGCCTCTTGATGAAAGTGAAAGAGGAGCGTGAAAAAGTTGGCTTAAAGCTCAACATTCAGAAAACGAAGATCATGGCATCTGGTCCCATCACTTCATGGGAAATAGATGGGGAAACAGTAGAAACAGTATCAGACTTTATTTTTTGGGGCTCCAAAATCACTGCAGATGGTGACTGCAGCCATGAAATTAAAAGACTCTTACTCCTTGGAAGAAAAGTGATGACCAACCTAGATAGTATATTCAAGAGCAGAGACATTACTTTGCTGACTAAGGGCCACCTAGTCAAGGCTATGGTTTTTCCTGTGGTCATGTATGGATGTGAGAGTTGGACTGTGAAGAGGGCTGAGCGCCAAAGAATGATGCATTTGAACTGTGGTGTTGGAGAAGACTCTTGAGGGTCCCTTGGACTGCAAGGAGATCCAACCAGTCCATTCTGAAGGAGATCAACCCTGGGATTTCTTTGGAAGGAATGATGCTAAAGCTGAAGCTCCAGTACTTTGGCCACCTCATGCGGAGATTTGACTCATTGGAAAAGACTCTGATGCTGGGAGAGATTGGGGGCAGGAGGAGAAGGGGACGACCGAGGATGAGATGGCTGGATGGCATCACGGACTCGATGGACTTGAGTCTGAGTGAACTCCGGGAGATGGTGATGGACAGGGAGGCCTGGTGTGCTGCGATTCATGTGGTCACAAAGAGTCGGACACAACTGAGCAACTGAACTGAACTGAACTGAATCATTTTTAGCTTTGATTACAAGGTAGGCAGAAATGTCTATTTTTACGTAAAAGAAAATAAAGTAGAAACTGTTTTAGTGCATGTAATCTGAATTTCCTTGGATACGCACTAAATGAAAGATATCTCCTAGAAATTCAAGTAGGAATACCTATTAGGCAGATCACCCTGTGGATGTGAATCTTCGTGGCAAGGAACAGCCTCAATAACCAGAAAGTCTTTAGAGTACAGGCCGTAGTTGAAAATGCACAGTAACCAAGGATAAAATCTTAGGGAACTTAGGGAACAATAGATACAGAAAGGTTCACCAAGGCAGTGAAACAAATGAGAAGAGACAGTGTATAAACTGAAAAGGGGTGAGCATTTCAGAAAGGAATAATTACCAACATTAAATACAGAAAGAGACTCAACAACCCTGAAAATATCAGCTGGTCTTCCAATAAGCAGGTAACTGCCTGTCCTTTAACTGAGAATTCTGCCTCTCTCAATCTCATCTGAGGTGGGCCCTTCAGAGATCAGACCCATTCTGAAATGGAAGCTACCCTCAGACTGAAGTGGTAAGGAAAAACTTCACACAAATTATGGCTTTTGAAATAGTTATTTATATGAAAAAGGTGTGTTTCTAAAGTAGCAAAAAATGCACACTGAGCTACCAATCATTCCATAATTCTAAGAACTGTGTGAAGAAAGTCATGGGAAGGGGAAACTGTCAAAAACCTATTTGGCCAAAGAAAGAGATTACATATGAAATTAGGACTTGGGGAACAAGACTGCACGCTCACGGCAGAGGCCAGGCCCCAAGAGTCTTACATGATAGGTATTTCGGAGTTTACACCTTTCTC
Organism: Capra hircus; assembly: GCF_001704415.2. NCBI lineage: Eukaryota > Metazoa > Chordata > Mammalia > Artiodactyla > Bovidae > Capra > Capra hircus. The sequence goes on from NC_030813.1 coordinate 56,170,611, forward strand.
AGTAGACAAGTGGGAGACACTGGAAGGTCTTAGACAAGTGTCATATGCATGATCCACAAAGTAAATGTAAATGCAGAACCTAATTACGCTAATTCTAATGGGAAAGAAATGACAGACCTCTCGAAAAAGGTGAGTCACAAACTCATTTTAAGTTAGAAATATGGGCTTGAGGAGATTTAACCTTGTAGCATCATCACCATAATCCTTGAGGAACCTCATTTTTTTTTAATGAAAATAGGCCAGAGGTCAGACAAAGCAGGCATAGATATTACCTCTGAGGATTACAACAAAGCTGTGATAGGAAAATTTGACACTTCTATTCATCTGGGAAGCAATCAGAAAGCTTTAACAAAACTACATTGGATGGCATTGGTCTGCCTGGGCTAATTCAGACAGGACATCCTCTCTGCTCCAGAACAAGTTTATCAGTTACCAGAAGATGTCTACCAGAAGCAAGACTGGGGCCACTGAATGGACAACTCTTAGGACACAAGGTATTTATAAGACAAGAAGTCGTGTTTATTATGGTGGTTGGATTAGCTGGAAAGGTTGTTCTTTCCTTCTATTCAAACTGGACATTTAGATCAGGGCAGAAAAACATCAGTGCAGTTTACTCATGCACAGATAAAGAACTCCAGAGGTGACCTACTGAAACATTCCTATGAATATTACTAGAGTTATGGTTAACTCTGCTGCTGCTGCTGCTGCTGCTGCTGCTAAGTCGCTTCCATCGTGTCCGACCCTGTGTGACCCCACAGTTAACCATATAACTAGAGTTACTAGAGTATGGTTAACCTGATTGTTAGCTTACCACCAGTCAGTCAGTTCAGTTGCTCAGTCGTGTCCGACTCTTTGCGACCCCATGAATCACAGCACCATCACTAACTCCCGGAGTTCATTCAAACTCAAGTCCATCGAGTCCGTGATGCCATCCAGCCATCTCATCCTCTGTCGTCCCCTTCTCCTCCTGCCCCCAGTCCCTCCCAGCATCAGGGTCTTTTCCAATGAGTCAACTCTTCGTATAAGGTGGCCAAAGTATTGGAGTTTCAGCTTTAGCATCAGTCCTAAATTCAAAGGCCAACTGGAAATCAGAAGCAGTTGTGTATGTGGATACCTGTGTATCTCTGCTACCCCTCCTCCTTGTCCTTATCCTCTTACCATCACGCATATGTGCCATATGTTCTTCTATACATCTTATATGCATTAACTCACTGTATCCTCAGAACAACCCTATCAGGTCAGTTCTATGATTATGTACTCCTTTCCTTTTACCCTGTTCATGGGTACAAGATGGTTGATGGACTTTACCAACATCACATAAGTACTCAGCATCAGAGCTGGGAGTAAAACCCAGTCAACTAGGGAAGGTACCCTTCTATCTACTTCACAACCTCCCAGTCTGTGCCTGATATATGCTTGAAGCATGTATGTCCATAGTTTAAATGTACCAGGGTATAGCAGAGGTCGTGCCTTCAAATACATGTGTGCACAATAAATGAGAGATAGTTCAGGTGAAACTATTATTTTTTAAAACCATAAAGTTGTTTCCTGATGAAGAATTTCCCAAACTGATGGCATTCAGTATCCACAGAAAACAGAAATATGCACTAGGACTCCTTTCATTTAAAATAAATGTTTCAGCCTTGAAGAAACATTTTTAAACTATGCAAGCTAGGCATTTATGGAACAAAGGATCTTCAAAATTCCTCAATACTAACACATAAAATTAAATATAAACAGATAATACAGAGTTTCTAGTAAACCATATCAACCACTTTCTTTTTAAAACTCAAACACTGTCAACAAATCAAGGTAAGATACCAAGGGGAAATAATACGGTTGAGGGGAGAAAACAGAAAACAAAATCAGGAAGCTATTATTCAGCTCTACACTTAGGTTTAACAAGAGCTATCAATCTTTCCTTTCATGAACACTAAATTGGGGAGAAAAAGAAAAATACAGATCAGTCTTCATAACCAGAGGCTAGAAGAACTTCAAATCCTGAAAATCTGAACTGACAATTTGAAGCCTCTGTAACTCTCTGAAGGACCTGCATGCATTTTATTCCTTGACTTTTTTCTTTGTTTTTAATCAGTCTGCTCTGTGGCCATCCTGACAAGCCCTGATGGAGTGATGCAGTCCAGATGCTGGCTGTTCAGAGGCAAAGGTGACAACCACACTTTAATCTCTAAATCTTTCCAAATAATTCAATTTTTCCATAAAGCTGGTGTTCAACAGGAGTACCACTGCTGCAGAATCTTGATGGAAAGAGAAAAAAAAACACCAAAACTCTCTGTTTCTTGTTAATTCAACTTTTTCTTCTGTGTTTTTAAGTAGGCTCTGCCCAAACAAAATGTGTTTTGTGTCAGCACTTATATTTTTATTTGCAGGTCAAAAAATAGTAACTAATAATTATAAATAGAGTTTAATCTTTATAAAAATTGTGAACTGCTATATCATACACCTGTAAAACTTATACAATACCATACAGAAACTATACTTCAATAAAAATTTTATTATGTATATATAAAGTCATCTGTGCTTTTACACTAGCAGTAATGTGATTAGAGCAATGCCCATTTATTCAACAAATATTTGCACATGACTAGTTATGTATGGACACTGTATTAGGCACCAGAGATTTGATGATGCTGAATAAACCAGAGAATGCTGATGCCTCAATAAGCTTTCACTCCAGAAGGAGGGAGAAACAAATCACACAAGGATCCAGTTCATGCAATGAGAGGCACAATGGAAACAAGCAGCACACTATGAGAGAGAAGGACCAGCAGTGGGCCCACAATTTAGGAGGCTGCCACAGAGGTGTCTCCGACCAGGTGGCCCTCAAATGATCCCCCAGAGGTGAGAAGCTGTCAGGCTGAGGAAAATGTGCTCCTTGCAAAGTGAACAGCAACTGCAAAGGTCCGGAGGGGGCATGCTGCAGGAACAGACAGGAAACCAGTGTGGCCAGGCAGGTAGGATAGGAAGGAAGGATGTAAGATGAAGAAGGGAAAGCACCAGAAGGTCTTTTAGGTCAGATAAGGAAAAGGGTTATATCCTGTAATGGGAAGCCACTAAATGTACTTGAACAATGGACATGCATGATCTGATCTGCATTCTCAACAATCACTATGTCTGTCTGGGGGAATGGTTTGGAGGGAAGCCAGGGAAGATATTAACCAGTAAACATATGGGCTGGGGTAGAGGGTACTACAGCCCAGGCAGGGCAAGATGGGGACTGGGGTTCCGATGATGTTAGTGAAGATGGAGAGCAGCCAACTGATTCATGGTCTATTCTGAGTTAAAATGACAGACCTTGCTGATATATTGGATGGAAGAAATGAAGACCATCAAAGAATACCTTGCTGTTAGATTACTAGATTGTTTTCCAATGAAATCATTTCTGTGTGCTCCATAGTCAAAGTATATATCACTTAAAACAGAATGCTCCAAAATGAGAAAACATCCCTAATAAAATTACAAATATAGAGAATACACTGGTTTCTGGTTTCTGAAATAAATTTCAACAACAACAAAATCAATAGTTATCTTTTATAAAAGGAAAAACTAATTTAGTTACAAATTTGAAACATCAATTCAGTTCTCAAGTGATTAAGAAAAGCAATATATTTCAAGAAACCAGTAAAATGAATTGATAAGTTTATAACTATTATAACCAGAATTGTCAAAAAATAGCTAGAAGCTTGTTTTTGGTCTGCAGAATACTTATGATATATTGAAAAGCTTTAGGAAGAAAAGTTCATATTTCAGATTTCCTTCCTATTTCATCTTTGTATAAGTGGTTAGAAGGGTAGATTAATATACCCTGCAATTTAGAAGAAAAATTCTAGAAAACTTGTACACTTCTTAACAAGTACATTAATTGCCCTGTTATTCAATTATTTTAATAATTGCTATCATCATTTCACAGATTGTTCTGGTACTTCTTCCCTCTTGATCACTCAACTTTCAACTATGTAAGTATTAAATACTGATAAGAAACAATGGGTAGATGAGAAAATCTCTAAAATTCATCATTTATTATTGGTTACATTGAGAAAAGTAAGACATGAAAACAAATTTGCTGAAAAAAACAAAAAAAAAAAACCCCTAAACTCAAAGAATAAAGATGCTCTGCCATCTAGTGTCACCTGGTCATCACACTGATCAAAGCCAAAGTCATACAGTAACAATTATAACACAAATAAAATGCAAAACTCTGCTTCATGCTGAGTTCCTCCACTGTTCATGTGAAACCAGCATAATATCAACTATCCTGCAGAGCTTTTATGAGAATTACAATGAACATATAGAAAAAGCCTAAAGCAATCCCTTATACATAGTACATGCTCACTAAATGTGAGGTTTTTGTTGTTAAGTTCTGTCTGACTCTTTGTGACCCCATGGACTGTAGCCTGCCAGAGTCCTCCATACAAGGAATTTCCCTGGCAAGAATACTGGAGTGGGTTGCCATTTCCTTCTCCAGGGGATCTTCCCGACCCAGGGATCAAACCCGGGTCTCCTACACTGGTAGGCAGATTCTTGACTACTGAGCCACTAGGAAATGCCAAAAATCTAATAAAGTATAGTTTATCCCATTATAATTCTGCTAAAGGTTACAATTCTCTTTTTTTAGACAAATAAAGCCTTTAATTGAAATAATCACTTCAAATGTATGAAGATCAGGATTAACACTCTAAAGTGAGTTTTTCATCCTATTATTCCTCTGATCAAGTAATATGGTTGGATTTTACCACTAGGGAATTAATACCTGTCCTCCGAGTCTCTGAATTCCACCATCAACTGGCCTGCATAACTTAATCTCTCTTAAATTCTTTCTGTTCTAGTAAGACAGAGCACATTATATTTTTCCTGCCTATTTTGTAATATTAGTTTGAATGTATATAACATTAGCCTATGTCTTACTCATTTTTGTTTTCCTAATGCCCAGCACATGCCTGACAAAAGGAGTGAAATGGATAGATAAATACCTACTATGATTCTTCTAAGATCAATGCCACAAACCTACAACAGGTTGTTAAATCAATTAATTCACATCATTTTTTTGAAACCATGCTTAAGCTTTATTTTACTTAGGCACACACAATTACAATCAGAACAAACTCAACTACTTGAGACCACTTAGTATACTGACAGAATATAAACCAAAGACTTGTCCATTCTTCCTACATGTTGACATGTATGTGTATTATCTCCCCAGCTGGGGGGTCTGTCCCAAAGGGAAGGGGCTGAATTTCACATTTCTTTGGAATAACTCTTAAATCCTGCAGCAGAACTGGTTGTCTCTGAAGTAGATGTCAGAGAATTCTGCTGAGAATTCGCTCAGCATTCCGAACCAGTAGTAAATTTTTGCTGCAGTGCATGAAATAATATCTGTGCCTGGAAACATTTATAAATCCTCAAAAAATATTTATCTACTGCAAGATTAAATCTAACATCTCAAGGGGAAAAATATCAAAACTTAAACCTAATTGTTTTGATAATGAAATAAAATTTTATCAGATGACAAAATCTAAAAGGAGCAGAAAAGATACCTTCAAGCAGTTTTTTTTCTGAAGAGAGTTTAGAAGCACCAGCAGGAGCCTGATACAAAAAGTCACAGAGGAACGTAGACTGGGAGGACTCTTGATTTAATCCACCTTCAGAATATATGTCATGTTGAGGGAAATCTAGAAAAATTACAGAAACACCACATCTGAAATCTGAAATGTAAACAGTTTTCCCTTGGCTTATGAATATGTTGGTGAGTTCTGAGGTAGAAGAAAAACTACTCCAAATATACTGCAGAATAAAGATACAGAAACATTTCTTTTGCTTTGCATAAGATTTGCAAATAAGCACTTTGGTTGTGTTTATTATTCATACATGAAACTGGATTTAATTTTAGTGAAAATGATTACATGGGATTAACTATTTCAATCTTCCATTTAGACCAGTCTAGGTTTGATGCAGGATATAGGATGCTTGGGGCTGGTGCACTGGGATAACCCAGAGGGATGGTATGGGGAGGGAGGTGGGAGGGGGGTTCAGGAGTGGGAACTTATGTACAGCCATGGCGGTTCTATAAAGTAAAGGAAAAAAAAAAGACAAATAAAAGATTGATTTCCTAAACTTTTCCTTGAAAGGAAATAAAACATGGGTCTTAATAAGCGTCTTCTGTCTTTCTGACAATTACATTTTCTTTTCATTCTAATGGTGTTTCTGATTTGAGAAATTTACAGATTTGCGCTGCAGTCCTTTTATGGATCTATCAGGAGAGACCAGGTGAATGAAGGCATGAGAGGGACTAACCTGAGAATTTGTTATGGTAGAGAAATTCCATCTGCAGACTCTGCCCTGCCTTCTTGGCCAGCAGATAGGGGGTGCTGTGCTCAGGATCACCTGTTGCACACATGACATCTGCTCCACTGAACAGCAAAGCCATTGTTTCCAGAACATCTGGTTTCACCACAGCAGCACACAGAGCCTGGTCAATAAAAGAAAATACAACTTCTAAGTGAAGAAGATATAATTCTGGCAATTAAAATGCAAGAAAGTCTGCCAATTCATTAATGAGATGGAAGTCTGTATTTCTTTTTAACAAATCTAATAATTATTATGCCCTGAACTAACCAACAGGTAACAACGGCCTGGTTTACATGAATTTAAATTTCAACAGAACATCACCAAATGTTTATTCATTGTTTTATTGCAGTGATGTTTCAAATCTTCAAGTCCATTATAACTGCCATGGAAGATATTTTCTGTATTTTACATACCTATGATAATGGCAATGCTCAGAAACTTCAAAATACTTCAAATGCAGTAATGAAGTATCTACTAAATATTTTGTTTGCATGAATGCTTCTGCATGTGTGCTAACTCACTTCAGTTGTGTCCAACTCTTTGCAACCCTATAGACTGTAGCCTACCAGGCTCCTCTGTCCATGGGATTTACCAGGCAAGAATACTTGAGTGGGTTGCCATGCCTTCCTCCAGGGAATCTTCCCAACCCAGGGATCAAACCCACGTCTCCTGCAGCACTTGTTTTGCAGGTGGATTCTTTACTACTGAGCCACCAGGGAAGACATCAGTCATGGTAATGACTTTTTGGATATGATATCAAAAGCACAAGTATCAAAAGCAAAAATCAATTAAGTGGAATTATAGCAAACTAAAAAGCTTCTGCATAGCGAAACAATCAACAAAATGAAAAGTTAACCCACAGCACAAGGGAAAATATATTCAAACCATATATTGCATAAGGGTTAGCAACCAAAATATACAGATAGCACATGCAACTCAATTAGATGGGTAGAGGACCTAAATATACAGTTTTCTGATGAAGACATCCACAGAGACGACAATTTTTAAGCAGTATCTCCTCAATAAAGTAATTTTTAAAAATTATTCACTGATGTGAAGAGTACCATTTTTAAGAAGCCCAATGTGGTAGTAAATCCTAACAGACAGACATCCCTACATATCTTGAAGAAGAAAGAAACAGCTAGTAATTAAAGTCAAGCTTATCTAATATCTTAGCTCAGGGTATCTATATGGTGTGGCAGAAAAAATCTCCTTTGGGGTCATCAGTATTTATCCTTTGACAAGATTCCTGTCATTATCAAAAAGAGAGAATGCATTAGGGCGAAAATATGCCCTAGTTCTCCAATCTAGCCAGTTACTTCCCCAAATCCACAACTTACTATTTATATACTTATTTTTTATGGGCCTCCGGTGCATAGAACTAGATTAATTATAACCCTTGATTATACCCTGTTATCACTATTCCATGAATGTCTAGTATAAATGGTCAGTTATTTTCATAGAAATTAGCATCCATGAAAATATCACCCTAAACAAAACTAAATGATGTAATAATAACCTATATATGATTGCCCACCTCTGTCCCATCTCTCTGACTCTTCCCTACCTTATGTACAGATTTTGCATCTTGCATTTATCATACATCATTGTTTCAAAATCAATTGGTGGCCTCACTTGACTAATACCAAAGATGTATAAAGAAGCAAGAACCTAATTTACGGTAACTAAGCCAATAGAAACTCCAGTACTTCGGACACCTCATGCTTGAAGAGTTGACTCACTGGAAAAGACTTTGATGCTGAGAGGGATTGAGGGCAGGAGGAGAAGGGGACAACAGAGGATGAGATGGCTGGATGGCATCACTGACTCGACGGACATGAGTCTGAGTAAATTCCAGGATTTAGTGATGGACAGGGAGGCCTGGCGTGCTGCGATTCATGGGGTCGCAAAGAGTCAGACACGACTGAGCAAATGAACTGAAGCCAATAGAAGAGAAATATAAAACAACTGTATAAATCTTATAATTTCTAGAGAAGAATTGAAAAGGTCTTCATTTTCCAAATTTTTCAGCATAATGCTATTTACTTGGGGATGCTTATCCAATTAGCATTGACACTGAATGCATTCTAAAGAACTGAGAACCATGAAAGCATACTCTAGTCATAGAAAAGTATATGTTTTAGATACCTATACATAGAAGAACCTTCTGAAACACAAGAAATTGAAGTAGTTGATTTTTTTTTAAAAGGAGGGCAAGATGTTAAACAAATTCTTTGCTAAAAAAACAATATAGAATGGTGACAAGAAGCCCTAGAATCACTCAGCCAAAGGCAAAAGACACTTGCAATCAATGGCACTAAACAAACTACTGTAACAATAAACTGAGTAAATGAAGTTCATTTTGTTGACACCAAGTCAGCAGCACACTAGCTGAAGTTATTATGTTCAGTATCCTGTCCCTAGCATGGGGAAAGTTGTTCAAGTTTTAACTGGGGTTGGTGTACATCAGATAGAAGCTTCAGTGAGGGAGGAAAAGTTTACTTGCTGTTGATAACGAATCCTCAAGTGAAATGAAGGGAAAAGATCTAAGGCACAGTGTTACAAAAGGAAATAAAATTAAACAGTAATTTTATGAAACAGCAAAATTTCAAAAAATTTTTTGAAATTTTCGAAAGTTTATTTTTTTAAACATGTTTTCAAAACCCTTCGCACACACTTCAAAAGACCTTAACATCCATGTCTTTTGTTACATTTCATTGGTTACCTTATTTAATTCTTCCTTGGTAAGAGACGCCAAAAGGGTTTTTCTGAATCTTCCTTCTTTGTACTTCTGAGTGATAAAATTTTTTCTCTTTTCTACTGAACAGTCCATGTGTAATTCTTCATCTTTTTGAAGATTACCAGCCCAAAAGTCATTAGCTCTTTTGTTTCCAATGACAATGAAAAGCTGAATTATCAAAGAATTACAAAACGTATCAATTCAAACAATATATTTGAATCTGCAGAAAACTGAGTCACAAGACAAATTAAAGCACAGCTTAGTGTAAAATATGCAAAAAATACAAAAAAGACCCAATTTTTTTCTGGAAGATGGAGTGTGAAAGCAGACAATATTTCTATTTAAACAGCCTAGCTGCTCTTAATAATGGTAAAAGATTAGCCAGAAAAGAAACTGCAAGCAACACAAATTGCAGCAAAAGCATTATTACTTTTTGAAGCTAGCTCACACTGAGACAGATTCATTTAAAATGGCTGAGTAGGTGGGCTATTATGGCTGAGAGTGTTACCGACACCCGAGCACAGAATAGATGCGGTAGACAAGTTAGACAAGATCGCAGTTAATGACTGAGTATGGCCGAGATAAAGAATAGTCAATTTTGCCAAATGTTTTCATTCACCACTCTGATATTTTATCCGTGCTGGGTTAAAAAGAAAGAGAGTAAATTCTGGCTTTAAAGAGAGTTCCCAAGCCTTTTAAAGTAGTTATTACCATTAAAGCTCCTTGCATTTTTTATTTTTATTTTTAAAGTAACTACCTCATTTAGGAAGCATTCTGAAAGTTAAGGTAGAAATTTACTACTATACAACAGGCGATAAGCCATTTTTTATACTGTGCTGAGATCTTGATCAGAGAGATCCTAAAGTAACCCCACCCCGCCACCCACTGCACATTTCCTCCCAGATTCTGGCTGATCACACCACAGTCAAGTCAGACTCACCTCAATGAGCTCATTGCTCCAAATGCTGGCATCCATTTTCAGACTTCTAACCTTGGAATCTTTTGGTCCTAAAGATCTATGTTGCCCTGTAGACCAAAATAATAATAATAATAATTCTCTTTGAATTTCTATGTACATGTATTTTACCATACAAAAATATGTATGTGTACATGGCAATCTGTATTAACATTAAAACACATGGACATCACCAGATGGTCAATACCGAAATCAGACTGATGATTATATTCTTTGCAACCAAAGATGGAGAAGCAAAAACAAGACCTGGAACTGACTGTGGCTCAGATCATCCACTCCTGATTGCAAAATTCAGACTTAAATTGAAGAAAGTGGGGAAAACCACAAGACCATTCAGGTATAAATCAAATCCCTTAGGATTATACAGTGGAGGTAAGGAATAGATTCAAGGGATTAGATCTGGTAGACAGAGCGCCTGAAGAATTATAGACGGAGGTTTGTAACACTGTACAGGAGCCAATGATCAAACCCTACCAAAGGAAAAGAAATGCAAAAAGGCCAAGAGGTTTCCTAAGGAGCCTTTACAATAGCTGAGAAAAGAATAGAAGCTGAAGGCAAGCGAGAAATGGAAAGCTATACCCCACTGAATGCAGAGTTCCAGAGAACAACAAGGAGAGAGAGGTAGAAAGCTTTCTTAAATGAACAATACAAAGAAATAGAGGAAAACAACAAAATGGGAAAGACTACAAATCTCAAGAAAACTGGAGACATCAAGGGAACAAATCATGAAAGAATGGACATGATAAAAGACAGAAACAGTAAGGATCTAATAGAAAGCAGAGAGATTAAGAAGAGGTGGCAAGAATACACAGAAGAGCTATAAACAAAAAAAGGTCTTAATAACCTAGATAACCATGATGGTATGGTCACTCACCTATAGCCAGACATCCTGGAGTATAAAGTCAAGTGGGCCTTAGGAAGCATTACTATGAACAAAAGTACTGGAGGTGATTGAATTTCAGCTGAGCTACTTAAAATCCTAAAAGATGATGCTGTTAAAGTGCTGCACTCACTATTCCAGAATATCAGTAGTGGCCACATGACTGGAAAAGTCAGCTTTCATTCCAATGCCAAAGAAGGGTAATGCCAAAGAATGTTCAAACTACCATACATTTGTGCTCATTTCACATGCTAGCAAGGTTATGCTCAAAATCCTTCAAGCTAGGCTTCAGCAATATATGAACCAAGAACTTCCAGATATACAAGCTGGATTCAGAAAAGGCAGAGGAGCCAGAGATCAAACTATGAATATTCACCGAATCATAAAGAAAGCAAGGGTATTCCAGAAAAACATCTACTTCTGTTTCTATGAATACACTAAAGCCTTTGACTGTGCCAATCACAACAAACTGCGGAAAATTCTTCAAGAGATGGGAATACCAGACCACCTTATCTGTCTTATGAGAAACCTGTATGCAGGTCAAGCAGCAACAGTTAGAACCGGACATGGAACAACGGACTGGTTCCAAATTGGGAAAGGAGTATGTCAAGGCTGCATATTGTCATGCTGCTTATTTAACGTATATGCAGAGTACATCATGTGAAATGCCAGGTTGGATGAAGCTCAAGGTGAAATCAAGATTGCCAGGAGAAATATCAGTAACCTCAGATATGCAGATGATACCACCCTAGTGGCAGAAAATGAAGAGGAACTAAAGAGCTTCTTGATGAAGATGAAAGAGGAGAGTGAAAAAGATGGCTTAAAACTCAACATTCAGAAAAGTAAGACCATGGCATCCAATCCCATCACTTCATGGCAAATAGATGGGAAAAAAATGGAAACAGTGAGAGACTTCATTTTCTTGGGCTTCAAATCACTGCAGATGGTGACTGCTGCCATGAAGATACTTGCTCCTTGGAAGAAAAACTATGGCAAACCTAGACAGTGTATTAAAAACCAAGATATCACTTTGTTAACAAAGGTCCATATAGTCAAAGCTATGGTACAGATGTGAGAGTCTGACCAAAAAGAAGGCTAAGTGCCAAAGGATTGATGCTTTTGAGTTATGCTGCTGGAGAAGACTCTTGAGAGTCCCTTGGACAGGAAGCAGAATCAAACCAGTCAATTCTAAAGGAAATCAACTCTGTATAGTCACTGAAAGCACTGATGCTAAAGCTGAAGCTCCAATACTTTGGCCCCCTGATGCAAAGAGCTGACTCACTGGAAAATACCACGATGGTGGGAAAGACTGAAAGCAAGAAGAAGGGGGCAACAGAGGATAAGATGGTTGGATAGCATCACCAACTTAATGGATACGAGTTTAAGCAAACAACAGGATCTAGTGAAGGACAGGGAATGCTGACGTGCTGCCAAATGTGGGTAGCAAAGATTTGGACACAATTAGGTCTCTGGGGTTGCACAGAGTCGGACACGACTGAAGTGACTTAGCAGCAGCAGGCGACTGAACAACAACAAGAAATATATGTATGTCTGCATTAATATATCTTTTCAACTTAAACTATTACCTACTTTTCTATACCACAGTAGTGGAAGTAATCAAACAGAAATCATAACAATAAGAAAGATTATGGAAATCACCTGCTCAATCGTGTCCAACTCTGGTGAACCATGGACTGTAGCCCACCAAGTTCCTTTGTCCATGGGGATTCTCCAGGCAAGAATACTGGAGTGGGTTGCCATGCTCTCCTCAAGGGTATCTTCCCAACCTAGAGATCACACCCAAGTTTCCCCACTGCAGCTGAATTCTGTACCACCTGAGCCACGAGGGAAGCCCATGAATAATGTAGTGGGTAACCTATCCCTTTTCCAGGGGATCTTCTTGACCCAGGAATTGAGCTGGGGTCTCCTGCATTGCAGGCAAGATTCTTTACCAGCTGAGCTGCTACCAGGAAGCCCTTTAAAAGTGTGTATTCATGTATGAGTATACACATATAATTTTTTCATTGTTTGGTAACTGAGTAGAAATTGTAAGTCACTGAAAACTTTATAATGGGTCTGTGTAAATTACATATATGTGAATACAGATATCATCCCTTACTCTTAAAAAAAAGACTAGCAACATACTAGCTAATGAATGTATACTTAAAACATCTAAAGTGGATTCTTTATTCTACTATTATACCTGGAAGAGAGTTAACAGCCCAGTATTCTAGTATCATCAATTTAATTCTGCTGTATAAATCATCATTCAGACTTTACTGGGCATCCAGGCCTATGTCAGACTCTTTCTAAGCTGAGGAGGAGAAAAGAACACAAAACACCATTTTGTTCTTAAGGATCTTCTACCTAATGATCATGAGAAAGTTCATTCCTCTCTGTACATTAGGTAGGTTCCTTTCCTCCCTTCTCTGAGAAAGAAAACACCATGCCCTATAATTCCCATGGCAAGACCTAGCACAGGTTTGCACTTACGGAAATGACAAAAAGGCAATACTAAAAGGAGTAAAGCTCAAAGGCAGGCAGGAAGAAAGGATGCTGGAGTAGCCTAAGATTCTGAGTCGAGGCAGTAGGGAAATAAGTGAAGTGGAGAACAGATTTAGAGATACTTAGAAGGTAAAACCAGGATGGAATCTGGTGGGCTTTAAGGAAAGCGGAAGGGTCAAGAGGGACTCTCAGGCTTCAGGCTTGAGTGAAGGGCAGAGTAGATCACATCTGATCAGGATTTGTAACATAGAAAATATTCAGTTTTATGTAATGAGCTGGGAAGCAATGAGAACTCCATACTATCATGTTCATTTTGACGTATCTTGAGCAAATCCAAGTGGAGACCCTAGCAGGAGATACAGCAGCATGGTTTCCCACAGAGCAAGAAACACCTGCTTAAAAAGACTGCTGGATTCAAATGATAAATAACATCACTCAGGAATATCAGGATGAAAGAGATCTGAGGATACAACCCAAGGCAACACACATGTTTTAGGAGCAGGCAAAGGATGACCAGAATAGCAAGAGCACACTAAGAGAAAACGGCCTGCTGGAAGTTGAGGAAGGATGGGAAGTCATGGAGAGGCAGACTGGTCGAGTGTCAAATACTCCGGAGAGTGCAATGAAGATGGGAACTGACCACACAGAAACTGAGAGGTAAAATACACTGGTAAATGTGGTGAAAATATGTTTATTGGAGGTGAGGCAGATGAAGACTGATTACAGGATGCTGATGATATACTAGGAAGTTAAGGAAAAGAAAACCTGCATAAACTATTACTCTTGAAAGTATCTTCTCTATGAAAGGAAAAAGGAACAGAGAATTATATCTAAGGGAATAGTAAGTTTTCAGAGATCTGGTGTTAACAGAATTATGAAAATTTACATGCTGAACCAAATAAACCATAGTTGAATATGGCTGTCCTGATGGATCTCAGAGGATTGATACCAGGACTCTCCACAGACACCAAAATCCAAGTATGCTCAAGTCCCTTGTATAATATGGCCATAGTATCTGCATATAACTTATACACATTCTCTATTATAGTCAATACTTTAAATCATCTCTAAATTATTTAAAATACATAATACAATATAAATGCTAAGTAACAACTGCAGGTACATGCAAATTCAAACTTTGCTTTTTGGAACTTTTTTCCAATTACTTTTGATCTGGAACCCGTGACTGTGAAAGGCCTACTGTGCTTAGACAGTGAATAAGTGATGGGATAAGGACTCAGAGAAGACAGGAGAGAAAGGGAACATAAGAACAGAGAACAGCCTTGGACGGATTCCAATGAGACTGGAAAGAAGAGGTTGGGAGAAAATGCAAAGTCAAGGAGGATTAACTGAGGCTTTTTGGTTGCTATTGATGTAATTGATCAGCTTGTGAGGACTCCTACCTCAGTATGATGAGGAATGTGGAGCACAGAGGCTCAGGAAGACTCTGAGGGTTTGAAGCAACTGTCCTGTCTTTGCTCTGTCTGAGATAGGAGCTCTTCCTCTGCATTTTCTCAATGAAACCTGTGCTCAACTCTAATGCTATCCTTATCATAGTCTATTAAAATAACTATATATTTCTGCAGGATATATCATATCTTATAGATTTAACTCCCAGGACCAGCACAGTACCTGGTAGAGCTGAAGAGCTGAGGAAAGTTTAGGTTGTAGCTAATTTCTCCAAGATCTCCACAGTCACATACCTAAGCTAGGCTCCATTCCCTTCACTCACTTGGACAGTTGCCTTACCTCCCAAATACGAGATGTCAAATAGGCCGTAAGGTTTAAGGTCACAAGAAGAAAACAAGTCACAACACTGGTTACTTTCATGAACTTCAATATGCCTGGAAAATGCTTCTATATAATAATTCTCATTATAAGAGAGAACAGATCTTGTGTAACAAGATTAGAAAGCAGAGCAGCCTTGAAATGTGAAAAATACGTCTTACAAAATATGATTTGGGAAAAGGGACAAATCATACGAACAGTGAGCGTGTTCAGGGTGCATTCTAAAACACATTCATCCCAAATCTGAAAATTTCAGTATTGTGTTTTAGAAATCCATACATGGTCCAGTAGGCACACACAGACAAAAATGATTACATGCTTAAAAATCAATTTTTATCTCTAAGCCATGCATAAGAGAAGTATAGAATGATATTTCTAAATTTGATTTAAATTTCTCTGCTTTTATTCTTCATAGCTATTAGCTGGGACACAATATATGACACTAAAGAGCATTCGGTGCCGATCTGCCACCAAACAGCGATGAGCGTAACTTATCACTAATTACCTGCACACTTCTTGCAGATGACAACACAGAGATTGATGGAGGCCC
Organism: Capra hircus; assembly: GCF_001704415.2. Lineage (NCBI taxonomy): Eukaryota > Metazoa > Chordata > Mammalia > Artiodactyla > Bovidae > Capra > Capra hircus. The sequence continues at coordinate 56,186,416 of NC_030813.1, forward strand.
AGTCAGGATCTGGGGCTTTACAATCTGCACAGCTCCTGTTGGACTCATTGTACCAAATCTTCTCAGCTACTTCATAATCAGAGAGAGTTTCTGCTATTGATTGCTGCACAGCTTCAATCCACTCTTGTTTCTCTTTTTCAGACTCAGCTGTAAAGCTGAAACAATTAACGTTTCTGCATTATCGATCTCCCTTGTAAAGGCCAATTAAGCAGTATGTTCAGTTTGTATATTCATTTCACTCACAAAGGAGACAGCAGCTGAAAAATACGCCTTCCAGGCAGGTGCAGAGTCTTTTCTGTTAAAAACCATCTCATTGAGAAATCTATTTTTTTCCGTTAACTTTCCACATGGCTTATGACTTTGTTTACCTATCTTGAGCCAAAACTAACATACACATTTTTCTGACCAGGATATAAAAATCACCTTGTTAGGTCAAAAACTTAAAAGTGAGGCCATGTTTTCTAAGCAGTGGTTACATCATAATCAACAAGAGACTGGCAGAGTTTCAGGACTAAGTGGATTATTTTGCCAAGAAAACATGCCATAGTCTGAAACTAAGTTATCAAAAACACCCACTAGAAATTTTGATTTTTTTGTCTTAAAAATAGATTTTTTTTTAATTGGAAGAATGTCCAGATGGCTTTCAGAAACTGAGAAATCAAAAAAGTTTTAAGCAATTAGTATTCTAAAAGAATGCTAACTCATTTTTAGCCTCATTCCTATTTATTCCAATTTTTAGTGTTTAATGAGTACCTGAGTGAAAGAATAAAACTTTAAAACATCAGTTCACTCCTTCAAGAAATATTTACAGAGTACTTATAATATGCCAGAAAATGTGCTATATTACACAGTGCCCCAAATTCAGTCAATGACCCATAGAATGATGCTTCACACTACAATTTTCTGTTCTGAAGATGAAAATGCTTTGAGATACAATGAACATAACAGAGGACTTATCCTACATAATCTATAGAGAAGTTGAGTGGCCTCCATGGATTATATTTTTTAATCACTCCATGTTTCATTATCACTCTAATATCTACAAATTAGAGACTGGTCAGAGCCCACAGGGTACATTGGAAAATAGGTTGGTCCCTGTCCCTGGTTCCAGATGTATAGTTCCTCAGATCCTTGGAATCCCCTGAGTGGCAAAAACCCTTTATATGCTAATGGACAGCTTCTGACTAGAGGCCAGACAGCTTCAGCATGGGAGCTGGTCAGCAGAAGTCCAAGATGGGACTAGAGTGCTGGAATTTTCCCATCCCTTGACCTCTTGGAAGGGGAGAACTGTGGTGCTTGATCATGTTTGACTCTGCTATGTAGCCCACCAGGCTCCTCTGTCCATGAAATTTCCCAGGCAAGAATACTGGAGCAGGTTGCTGCTTCCTACTCCAGGGGACCTTCCCAACCCCAAGGATCAAACCTGCGTCTCCTGTATTGGCAGGTGAATTCTTTATCACTGGTGCCACCTGAGAGGCCCCTAAGAAGGTGAGACAGGCTGGTAATTGACTTAATCATCAACGGCCCAGGGTTTCAGGGCTTCCCAGGTGGCACTAGTGCTAAAGAATCCACCTGCAAACACAGGCGACACAGGCGACACAGGACGTGAGGGTTCGATGCCTGGGTTGGGAAGATCCCCTGGAGGAGGAAATGGCAACCCACAACAGTATCCTTGCCTAGAAAATCCCATGGACTGAGGAGCCTGGTGAGCTGCAGTCCATGGGGTTGCAAAGAGTCAGACAGCCCTGAGCACCTGCACACATACCCTGGATTTCATCAGTCTCACCTATGAAATGAAACCTCCATAAAATCCCCCAAACAACAGGGTCTGAAGAACTCTGAGGTTGTTGAACACACTGAGGTGCCAACAGGGTGGTGCATCCAGAAAGAGCTTGGACGCTCTCTGCCACAAACCCCCTGTACCGTGGCCTCTAAAGCTCTCCCATTTGGCCATTCCTGAGCTGCATTTTTTATAATAAGTTGGTAATATTACTTGAACTCTTCCTGAGTTCTCTGAGACATTTTTAGCAAATGATCAAATCTGGGGGAGAGAGGGTAATGAGCACCCCAATTTGAGCTAAACTGGGCTGAGTGAGAGTAACCTGAGGACAGTCTTCTGGGATTGATTCCTGAAACCTGTGGGGTCTGAGTCTCCTTCCGGGAAGATACAGGACACCCAGCTGGTGTACGGAGAGTTGGAGAATTGGTTGGTGTGAGGACAAACCATACAAGTTTGACACAATATAAAGCACTTTAAGTAAAAACAGCTTAGACAATGTCTACATTGTCAGTTAAGCCTTGAATTTCCTTTATGAAAATAAAGCTTGCTATTCTTTTTCAAAATTCCAGGCAGTAGATATATTTAAACAGATAATATGGGTACTACATTTGGTATTAACAGCATTTTTGAAATCACAAAGTAATTAACTGCTAGACCTTCAAAAACCCTGTGACAATTGCCTCTAACCCACATACTACTTTGTGGTATGTTGATTATTTGTGACAAGCAAATTAACGTGATTGAACTCAACAGATATGACATGCCCCTCTAAAGCAATGGAGTTACTATAGATTATTAACACGTATAAGAACATACATTAAGTTTTCTGCTTCACTGTCATAATAAAGTAATGAGTAGAGTACCATAATACTAGATATATATCAAAATGCTAAGATATTTGATCAATAAGTGTTGTGAGTCATTAAGTTTGGCAACAGTTTAAGCTGGAGTTCCTTTTAGAAAATCACAGAGTAACCGTAATTAGGGATTAATCTTAAAGGAGAGATTATATTTGATTAGGCTTAAAAAAAAAAAAGACAAAATAACAATACTTTTATAATAAGCTGGTAATAAGCTTAAAGACAATGCTATATCTATTTTTATTTTATTCCCTCATAACAATTTTTCATATATTTGTGGATCAAAAACCATCAAGTCTTCTAAGGAAAAAGGTATTATGAAAAGAAACTATTCAAATCTCAAGAAATTTGTATCTTTGCAGGTTGTATGATAAGTCAAGTCACTTTTGCAAAGTGTTTTCATACACTGGCTAACAAACTACATGATCTGAAAAAGTAAAAATGCAATTATTTTTGTTTCAAGTGTACAGCAAAGTGATTCAGTTTCATATATATATTCATATTCTTATATATTCATATATTCATATTCTTTTCCATTATAGGGTTATTACAAAACATTGAATATACTTCCCTGTGCTATACAGGAGGTGCTTATTGTTAACCCATTTTATATATGAAAAGTGAAAGTGAAGTCGCTCAGTCGAATCCGACTCTGCAACCCCATGGACTATAGCCTACCAGGCTCCTCCGTCCATGGAATTTTCCAGGCAAGAGTACTGGAGTGGGTTGCCATTTCCTTCTCCAGGGGATCTTCCCAACCCAGGGATTGAACTCGGGTCTCCTGCATTGCAGGCAGGCACTTTACCATCTGAGCCACCAGGGTGTATATGTTAATCCCAAATTCCTAATTTATTTCCCCTTTGGTAGGGATGTTTTCCCATGTCTTTTCTGTGAATCTATTTCTGTTTTGTAAATAAGATCATTTATATTTTTTTATGATTCTACATATAATAGATGCTATATGGTATTTGTCTTTCTCATATATACATATACACACACCACATCTTCTTTATCTATTCATCTGTTAATGGATATTTAGGTTGCTTCCATGTCTTGGCTATTCTAAATAACACTGCAGTGAACACTGGGGTGCATACATCTTTTTGAATTAGAGTTTTCTCTGAATATAAGTCCAAGAGTAAAGACTGTAGGATTATATGGTATCTCTATGTTTAGTTTTTTAAGGAACCCTCCATAATCTTTTCCATATGGCTGCATCAATTTATGCACCCACCAAAAGTGTAGAAGAGTTCCCTTTTCTCCACACTCTCTCCAACACTTTATTTGTAGCCTTCTTAATGCTGGCCATTCTGCTTGCTGCAAGGTGGTACCTTATTGTAGTTTTGATTTGTATGTCTCTAATAATCAGTGCTACTGAGCATCCTTGGTGCCTATTGGTAAATTTTTACACACTGGCTAATAAATGACACAATATGGAAAAGTAAGAACGTAATTTTACCGTGTCCTCTAAGAAGTCAAATCACGACTGGCAATGTAAAAATGGATCACCCAAGCTTTACTGTAATAGTACAAACAAAAACTGTTTAAATATAACTTACCTAAAACTCCTGTAGGGAGTGATTATTTCAAAAGACTGTTTCACAGTTCGGTCCACTTGTTTCACATTTGCTACATTCATAGGGATTATGGTAATACCAAGTCCACTCTTAAAATCCTAGTTTGGAGAAAAATAAAAAATCATGAAGAAATGAAAATATGGATCTTGAAAATAAAATTATATTCTCTAAAATTTAATAAATCTCATTGAATTTTACTACAACAGGTAAATATGGAATTAAGCAATTCATTAAAAATGGATTGAGAGTGATTTTCTTATTTCAAATACATGATATATAAAATATATACATCTTATTTTACATACATGATACATATATACTTTAAATACATGATAACATGATAGCATTTGAAGCCTGACAGGCTACTAATAAAGCTTTTTTTCCACACAATACATAAGTTGACTAGGACATAGATCTTGAGCTACACATGCCTTGCTTTTAACAGTTAGGCACTTTTCCACCTTTAGCCATTTCATAAAGGGAACTAACAGGAAACTAACACTTAAAATTTTCTAGGTGGGGGAGTCAAATGACACTGTGAGGTTGGTATAATGACTGTTTAGACAAAAAGAAGGGAAAACCATGACTCAAAGAGGTAAAGTAACATGGAAAGAGGAGACGGCTGCGTGTGGTAGACAAGGACAGAAACCCAGGCCGCCTGACTGCTGGCTCTCTCTCCGCTGTATGGTGTTACCTCTGTTCTATCACACTATCTTCCTCGTTTGCTCTCAAACAAAAGAATTACTTGTTTTACAATTTTATCTCATTTCTAAAATTTTATTAGTTTCTTCTTCCTTCAATTAGATTCCTAAAAAGCTCCTCAAATGCTATTTTTGTATGGAAAATGCCATTTGTTCAACACCTGCAGCCACTATGTTCAACTTGTCCCACCAAAACTAGAGAATGTTCAAAAAGGTACACAGTCTACCATCTAAAAGCATTAAAGTCTGTAATATATTATCTAGCCATAAGGGTTTTGGAATTTGATTTATCATACCATCTCACACCTTAAAAATATAATTAATCTGTACCTCAAAAAATGAATTATCTCTGTCAATAGGTTCAGATTAAATGCGCTCTGAATTCCTAAATTAAATTATGGCTAGGAAAACGTATCCATAACTAAAGATAACTGCAAAAAATATTGGTCCACTCTCAGGAAGGACACTTTCAGCAGAGACTGTGAAAAAAACACCTCAGAAGCTGCCTTCTCTTTGTCTCGCCTATTGTACAAGCTAAAAGTAAAAGTACTATTTTCCTATCTCCCTTGCAGCTAGGAGGGGCCATATGTCATAGTTTTGGTCAATAAAATGCAAGTAATTTCCAGCCTGGGGGGCAAGGGGGAGAGACAAATCTTGGAAGAAAAGACTTTTCACCCCTTTCCATCTTCTTGGGAAATAACAAAGCCATTTTAGAATGTAAACATCCTTGAGATGAAAAGCCTGAGGACAAATTCTTGTACTGTAAGGATGTCAGAGTGAGGAAAAAGAAAAAAAAATAGGAAAATCTTGTTCCCTGATGGCCTCAGCATGAAATTTGTTAAAACAAACAAGTCCCTATCTATTTACACTATCCTTCAGTTTTTTGTCATTAGAGATAATAATGCATTCCTGGCTGATAAAACAAGTGGAATAAAACAACAATGCAACTAATTTTCCATGCTCATAAAGGGTTTCCATTAACAAACTGCAGAAAAGTTTTGCTTCATGTTTTTAAAAATGTACACATTTTTAGTTAGAATGAGGAAATGACTCATTTGTAAACTGAATATGATTTTTTCTGATGAAAGAACAAATGGCTCCTTTTGTTGGGAGAAACAAACCAGGAATTGAATCAGTAATATAAAAGATACAGGGACATGCTGCTGCTACTGCTGCTAAGTCGCTTCAGTCGTGTCCGACTCTGTGCGACCCCACAGACGGCAGCCTACCAGGCTCCCCCGTCCCTGGGATTCTCCAGGCAAGAATACTGGAGTGGGTTGCCATTTCCTTCTCCAATGCATGAAAGTAAAAAGTGAAAGTGAAGTTGTTCAGTTGTGTCCGACTTCTAGCAAACCCATGGACTGCAGCCTACCAGGCTCCTCTGTCCATGGGATTTTCCAGGCAAGAGCTGGAGTGGGGTGCCATCGCCTTCTCCATGCTAGGTGTTGTGAAATACCTGGAAGAAGGTGACATACTTACACTTTGTATTATAAGCCCACCTAACAAAAATCAGTACTTAAACGATATCTATGCAGGAGGGAAGCCAAACTTTTCCAACATGCTCCATTTTAATAAGTTCTAGCATAGTATGTCAGCACAGTTGTTAGTATCTAGCATACTATGAATGATAGCATACTATGTACACTCTCCTGCCACGTACCAGTGAGCCCACAGCCCTCAATGCCAGCTCTGGTATAGTATGCTAGAACTTATTTAAGTAATTAATTAATAATTACAGGAAACAAATTCTCAATCATCCATGCCAATGTTCCTGCTTTATACTGCAACTGTTGGATCAACTTTCAATGTTTAATTGATTGGAAACTCAAACTCTCTTTTATAAATGGGGAAATAAAATGGGGCTAGCAAGGTAAGACACTTTAGAGAAACAGCTTTCTGGTGACCCAGCTTGATATGGGGGTACCTCTAGAATAAAATAGGCTGCATCTCCTCAAACAATTTTCCGTGATGCAACTTCTGCCAATAGCTGGTTAACAGACTACTCTGATTATTATTCTCTGATGGGGGCCTGGCCTGCAGGTGCTGTGTTACTAAGGGCAGAAATATACACTCAGACCAGCAGATGGTAAAACTGACAACCCTGGATGGAAACTGATGAGACTCATCAAGGCTCCAGCCTAAAGAGATGGTGCCTCATTTCTACAAGCAAGTCGTGAAATATCTACATATAAAGAGGCAATTTCTGTTAAAAAATAAAATAAGTGAGGTTCAGCTCAAGGCCCCAAATTCATCCCAAGCAAGGCAAAGATGATTTTTCAGCCTGGAAAGAAACTGTAACCCATTTATCAGCTGCCTGCCAAGGCCATATGGTTTTGAGTAATTAGAGTACCCATTGAACTCACCGGCACAAATGGTCTGTAAAATGTACAGCAGAGTAACAAAATAAATGTCAGTGCTCTTGAGAGCTATTAAAATGACATGACTGCATTTCTTATTAAAAAAATATTTGTGGTGACATTAAGCCATCTTGTCACATACCCTTTAGAATATATTTAGAATATATCTCATTCTTAGAGCCTCATTAGAATTACCTGTGTTGAACTCTCCCTCCCTCCACTCTGAGTTTCTGATCCCAAGAATCAGAAGACAAAGCCTAGTGATTTTAAATTAAAAAAGAAAACAAAACTACCACCTTACGATTTCCATATGTAACAAGTATTAAGAAACACTGAATTAGACAGCAGAACCAGTTGTAGAATCTAAACAGTACAAGTCTACGTCATTTAAATATCAGGATATAAACATTTCTCTAGGCCTTCAGCAGAGCCAAAAAAAAAAAAAAAAAGCATGCAATCAGATTATGAAAAAAGCACCTGAAGTTATTAAGACTATTGGTTAGAAACAGGATGGTCAGAATACAGTGACACGTTGGATTGTCAAGAACCTATGTGTCCTGCATGCCAATCCTTTTGCTAATATCCAAAGGATATAAAAGCACTGGTCTTCATTAAGCACACACACACCATAATTGGTTTAAGACTTGTTTGCTTAGTGCTCTGAAGCTTACAAACAGCTATGAACTCTGATTTGATTTTCCTAACAATTCTGTGAAGAAGGGAGAGAAGATACAGCCATTTTTAAAATGGCTAACCTGTGTTGAGTAGGTACCTCACGACAGCCAGAAATTATGCTAAGTGGTGGGCCTGCTCAAAAGCATGAGATGGGGTATTGGGGAAGCTTATAGTCTGGGGAGAAATGAGAGAGAATTGTAACGTGCAATAAAAGAATAATCCATGTCTGTAGGGTAAACACTGAATCCAATCCAAAAAAGAGAGTATTGAGTTCATATTCTTCCCAAAGGAGGTGACTCTTGACTGATCAAACAACAAAGTCCAGACCAGACTATCAGATGTACCTCGCTTGCTTCAGCTCATCTGTCTGCAAATCAGGGCTACCAGTAGTACCTACTGCATCACTGTATGAGGATTAAATTCATGCATAAAAAGTGCTTAGAAGAATGCTTGGGGCAGTAAGTGCTATCTAGTCCCAGATAGCTATTATTATTACCATTAAATTGAAACCAACTGAACATATTACCTATTAAAAAGTTAATTACAAGAAAATGCATGCCTAAAAATAACTATCAGGTGTACATAAATGTTAAAAAATGGAATGGAATATGAATGTTAAACTTTCATGAAAATTAAACACAAATTACCCATTAACTACAATCTGTCAGCACTATTTTCATTTTCAAAAAATAGCGATGAGTCAGGAACATGCCAAACTTCAACCTTTAAAATCCTATACACTGTAGTGAAAAAACAACAGCATAGAAATTCCATAGGTAGAAATACCTTGTTATGGAAAGCATAAAGCTAAAAACAGACTCTGGAGGAAGCTGTATTTTACAGTTAATTTGCTGTCACACAACGTGTGATCCCAAAGAGCATGAATGGCCGTGCTTGGCAGAAGAGGTCTGATGCTGCGAAGGTAGTAATGACATCGTGATCACCGGGAGTCAGAATTGGGGGAGAATCTTGGCTGATCCATTTACTGGCCCTATGACTACTGGCAAGTTCCTTAATTTGTCCAGACCTCAATTTCCTCATTTACATAAAGACAGTAGTATCTACTTTTTATAGAACTGCTATAAAAATTGAATGAAGAAATACAAGATGAAAGTCTAATACATCCAGACAGTCCTCTCATTTGAAGGTTCTGAATACAGAATTTGTCTACAATAAGAATATATCCATTTACAGTGACTGGAAGTATTCACACCAATGATTCCATATTCAACATTCAGGTTAGAATAAGTGACAAATATTTACCAAGACAGAGAAATGGGTGATTTGTACAAATGAGTAGTAACAGAGCCTGGCTCAAGCTACCTTTTAAAACTACAAAGTGAAAGAGCAAAATAATGGTTTCATAACAGAAAAATTAAAGAAGGGTTTATTAACCCCAAATTTGCTAAAATCTCAAACCTATTTTTGGAAATATGGATGCCAGGTTTCCCTGCCAGGAATTTAAGAACTCGGTGCTTAGACATTTGTGGAAAACAGATGTGGCATTGTGTGACATTGGCATCAGACTTCAGGGCAAACACCAGATGCAGAGTTTGGCCAGATATAGAACCCAGAGAATTTGAGGCCACCACCTCCATCCTGCTGCTTCTTTCTGCACCACACAAGCCAGAGCCCTATGGGGTCTATTTAAATTCTATTAGAATTTCATTCCCATACCAGACACAGGGGAACATTACACTGGGGGAATGAATCTCTTGTTACACCCGGATTTGAGAATGTTTAATCAAGTGAATGTAGTTAAAACCTCAATGCCACAATTATCATTAAATGAATACACAAACCCACCAAGCAAGACATCTGGTTGTAATGAAGTCCTTAATATTAACATGATATTCAAAAACTCATCAGGAAAAGATGGGAGGCTGAATATCAGGACAACATCACAAATGGAAACCAAAGTCAATTATCTTCAATTCGCCTCAAATCTATTGGCAGAAATTTCACTCAAGCAGCAATACCTTATATATAATACTACATATCTTCATATAGCCTATGTGGAAAAAAAAAAAAAAACAGAAAAAACCCCTAATATTCCCTAAGGCATTTCTCCTACTTTGAAGCTACTTCAAGTTAATTTCAACAATCTGCTAAAAAAATGAAAGGGAAAGGAAGATATTAAAAACTGAATCTTTGAAGTGGGCAAGTGATAAAATGAAAAGTGAAGTGAAAGTCACTCAGTCGAGTCCGACTCTTTGTGCCCCCATGGACTATATAGTCCTTGGAATTCTCCAGCCCAGGATACTGGAGTGGGTAGCCTTTCCCTTCTCCAGCGGATCTTCTCACTCGGGCATCAAACCCAGGTCTTCTGCATTGCAGGGGGATTCTTTACCAGCTGTACCACAAGCGAAGCCCAAGAATACTACAGTGAGTAGCCTATTCCTTCTCCAGGTGATCTTCCCGACCCAGGAATCAAACCAGAGTCTCCCGCATTGCAGACAGATTCTTTACCAACTGAGCTATCAGGGAAGCCTGATAAAATGAAAAGTTCATGTTAATTGTGTAGAGTTTAGATTCGGCAGTGAACTGTTGATAAGAATGCGCAGACTGCTATCTCCTTGCTATTATCATGCTACTTTTCTTTAAAAGTAAAGAACTTCAAAAATAAGACCATAGTTCAGATAATCCATTCTAACAGCCATTTTTAACTTACAAAATTTAAGTTCTTGATTTAATAGAAGAGATGGACCCAGAAAAAATGAAAAAGTATTAAAAGTATATCTGTACGGATGCTTGACATGGAAATCTTAAGGCCACCTATTGGAAGTAGAGGAAAAGTACAAGAAAAGATGAATAATAATCCACAAATCAAAGTAAATGTCCAGACATACACACAGAGTTAAAAGAACTTATGTGAACTAAGAGTTTCAAATTGTTTTTCATGCACTTTGTTTTATGCTGACTTTGCAAATGGAGTTTTAATCTCTCCAATAGATCACACTCTGGTAATAAAAGTTTGCATTAAGAAAAAGGAATTAAATAGTCATCATATAATTTATAAGCTGAAAAATTAAAATTTTATATAAAAATTATTAAGATTGTAGAAATTAAAAAAAAATAAAACAGCAGCTATAGTTTACAACCATACACAATTTACTGAGACCAGTTCTTCAAAATTTAAAAACTTTTTACCACTAATAAAGATTTTCTTAACTTTCTACTTAAATGTTCCCACATTCCAAAATGTTCCATCAGGAAAAAGATTCACTTAAATGAAAGTTAACCAGAAAAAGAGGTATAGTAAGCCCAAGAAGAGAAAGGACAAACTAAAGCAGCACTCAGTGCTGACAAAGGAGAGCTCTATATATTTTCCAGCTCCAGAAATACCTTATCTCTTTTGCTGGATGCTTATAATTTTTAAAGAAGAAAAACCCACGGAGCAGTGTTTTACTGTGTGTGGTTTTTGTCAGCAGTCACTGAGTCAACTGGGATGCTTTACAGGAATGGAGATTCCAATCGCAAGCCCCAGGAATTCTAAGTCAATGGGTCTGGAAAGAGCCCAGGTATCTGGAACTTTAACATGAAATGTAAATAATGGCCTTAGAGATAGTAACCCTACTCTCTTTTTCACAGGATGCCATTCAAACAGAAAGAGATTAGTTTAACTATCTGAGCCAATCAGTAGCAGAGCAAGAATGAAAACCCAGAACTGCTACCACCCAGTTCAATCTTCTTTGCTCTAAATAAGCTTCTGACATTACATTTTATTAATGCTTCAACGTAAGCTGGAGCAGCTACCCTTCCACCTCTACTCTCTGTTTACTCGCTCTGGAATGACTTCCAAAGAAAATTAGTAAAACTATTATATGTATAAATAGAGGCAGCCTACCACGCTCCTCCATCCATGGGATTTTCCATCCAAGACTACTGGAGTGGGTTGCCATTTCCTTCTCCAGAGGGTCTTCCCAACCCAAGGATCAAACCTGGGTCTCCTACATTGTAGGCAGACGCTTTACTGTCTGAGCCACCAGGGAAATAGTTCAAATAGAGGCAAGAAAAATGAAAACAGTTCATATGTGAGGGAGAGGATATACATCAGCTTTCTTTTTTATTCTATTTATACTTTACGTTAGGTGGGCAATAAAAATCAGTTTTTAAAATTAAGTTTGATGCATGAACTTAAATTAAATCCAATACAAATTAAGTTACAGAGACTCAAATCTAACACCTCTTACATTTTCAGTTTTTTTCCTATCATTCAAAAAAAATAAGATTACTTCATGTATTGTGTGTATAAAACTTTTGCATCTAACTATTTCACTATCTTTTAATGCTTTTCCTAAAACACAGCTAAAAGACCTCTGCATTCATGAGAAGGGCTCCTTATTTAGTCCATCACTCAAGCTCTTTACACAGTCTGCTCAACCACGTGAGAAAACCCATGAGCAACCTTCCTTTGGAAAGAAAGATATACACCAGGATATAAAACAGATGAAACTGGAATATGTCAAGGCTTAACCATGAAGGGCCTTCCTTAATTTATCAATCTAGTCTTGAGCCAACCAGTTCCCGAAGACATGACTCAAGACCAAGTCCCTTAAGACCTAGCTCCATATAATATGATGCAATTTTTTAAGACCACATATACAAACAGTAATATGCACTTTCTAAGGGTACATAAATAGGCATGTTAATGCATTGAAAAAGTCTTGAAATATACACTCATTAAAAATAGGTTTACTTCTTGAAAGATGAGGAAGAGTCTGGCATGAATAATTTAATTTTTAAGGAGATTACATGTATTACTTGTACATGAAAGTGTTTCTAATTCCAAGACTTCATTAGATGCCATTAGACTTTTCTTCCTGGAAAAGAAGACTGTCCTCCTCAGTAAATGTGTTGCTTTAAGTGTGTCCGACATGTTTACTGAATGCATACTCTGAACCACCTAGGCAAATAAGTTATTCAAGGAAAGACTCCTTAGGCTATTTCTGAAAGGTCATAAGCAGAAATTTTCTTTTCAACATACACTTTAATAAGACACTTTGATGTAGTGACAAAGAAACTAGGCTTAGAGTTACAAAGTTCTTGTCTTAAACTCTGCATGATGAACTATAACCCTTTAACAAGTTACTTAATCCTTTATTGTCCTCATCTATAAAACATGGATGAGAATATCTTCTCCTACATTTGTGGGGAAGATGAAAAAGAAATGTTTATACATTAATTAGCATAGTACCTGGTACCTAATAAATGGTGGTCATTTGTTAGGTACAAATGGTCATTATGCTTTTCATGCTGAAATATTAATATGAAAGCAAGAATTTCATATAACTTCTTGCTAACAAAAAAGTATTAACAAAACTTTAAAAACACCTGAGTTAAATTCACTCACTACAGTCCATTTTAGTTCGCTGATTCCTAGAATGTCGACGGACGTTCACTCTTGCCATCTCCTGTTTGACCACTTCCAATTTGCCTTGATTCATGGACCTAACATTCCAGGTTCCTATTCAACATTGTTCTTTACAGCATCGGACCTTGCTTCTATCACCAGTCACATCCGTAACTAAGTACTGTTTTTGCTTTGGCTCCATCCCTTCACTCTTTCTGGAGTTATTTCTCCACTGATCTCCTGTAGCATATTGGGCAGCTACCGATCTGGGGAGTTCCCCTTTCAGTATCCTATCATTTTGCTTTTTCATATTGTTCATGGGGTTCTCAAGGCAAGAATACTGAAGTGATTTGCTATTCCCTTCTCCAGTGGACCACATTCTATCAGACCTCTCCACCATGACCCACCCATCTTGGGTGGCCCCACACGGCATGATGTAGTTTCATTGAGCTAGACAGGGCTGTGGTCCATGTGATCAGATTGGCTAGTTTTCACCCTTATGGCAGAAAGTGAACAGGAACTAAAAAGCCTTTTGATGAAAGTGAAAGAGGAGAGTGAAAAAGTGGCTTAAAGCTAAACATTCAGAAAACTAAGATCATAGCATCTGGTCCCATCACTTCATGGCAAATAGATGGAGAAACAGTGGAAACAGTGTCAGACTTTATTTTGGGGGGCTCCAAAATCACTGCAGATGGTGACTGCAGCCATGAAATTAAAAGATGTTTACTCCCTGGAAGGAAAGTTATGACCAACCTAGATAGCATATTAAAAAGCAGAGATATTACTTTGCCAACAAAGGTCCATCTAGTCAAGGCTATGGTTTTTCCTGTGGTCATGTATGGATGTGAGAGTTGGACTGTGAAGAAAGCTGAGCACCAAAAGAATTGATGCTTTTGAACTGTGGTGCTGGAGAAGACTCTTGCAAGTCCCTTGGGCTGCAAGGAGATCCAGCTGGTCCATCCTAAAGGAGACCAGTCCTGGGTGTTCATTGGAAGGACTGATGCTGAGGATGAAATGCCAATACTTTGGCCACCTCATGTGAAGAGCTGACTCATTGGAAAAGACCCTGATGCTGGGAGGGATTGGGGGCAGGAGGAGAAGGGGACGACAGAGGATGAGATGGCTGGATGGCATCACCAACTTGATGCACATGAGTTTGGGTGAACTCAGGGAGTTGGCGAAGGACAGGGAGGCCTGTCATGCTGCGATTCATGGGGTCGCAAAGAGTCGGACACGACTGAGCAACTGAACTGAACTGAAAAACACCTACTTTTAAAGGATAACATAAACTTAGACAATCTAAGTAATGTAACAATGAAACTAGTAATTTTCAGTCCATCAGGTCTGTGCAAGTGAAAAATGAAAACTTCCAGTAATTTGGCAGAGAAACTTCCATTCTGATACATGCAAATTATGTATTTCTAATCTTTATTCCATTTTTAAAAAAAGTTTTAATCATCTTACTTCACAGACTGAAAATGTTCACATTCAATTCATACACATTATTAAGCTGTACATCACTACTCTTCTTGAAGAATATGCTAACTATCCAACTTATTAATATGCCAACACTGTTCAGTGATGCTTTCCACAGTTAATTGGCTAAGAAATCTTATCCCCAAAACTGTAATGAAGAAGTTCACACTGAAGTTCACAAGAAAGCTTGGATAAAGATCTATAGTTAATTTTTTTGAAACCACTATTTATTTTGAGTTGTTATCTCTATTTTGTTATGAAAATAGTCAGCATTTATATTTTACCTTATCATAACCCATTATAATTTATCACAAAGTAACTTCATCTTAGATCAGATATCCAAACACATTACTTAATTCCATAGATAATGACTTAGCATCTAATATATTCTAGGCTGAAAGATTAAAACTTCATTCCTAAAAAGGGGTAAGAAAGTAATTTTCTTATACATATTAAAAGCCAGATATGTTAGAGAAAAAGTCTACAGAATCAAATGAAGTTAACAGAATTTGCTAAAACTTTAACGTAAGTCTCCTGAAAATGTTTAAATTCTCCACTGAATCCTTTGATGTTAACCAACATTAATATACTGACAATTTATCTTCTTTATTTATGTGATATGTATATGTGCGCATGTGCGTATGCATGTTTGTGTGTATATAAACCACTGGCTTCTAGCAAATTATCTCCTCTGCAAGTGACATATCTGCTGCAAAACAAATAAACCTAAATCCTGTAAATTCAGGAAAATATGTTACCTGTGCTCCTTTAAAATTTTCTGTCACAAAACAAAAGAATTACAACAGGCACAGAATGAGGTCTATTTCTTCAACAGCTATAGTGGTTAACTGGTTCTTAATTATTCTCTTATGTAGTTTTGTAACGTTACTTCAGCTAAAGAATACTTTTCAAAACTCAATTTTCATTGACTCTATTTCCTCAGTTCTTTCAAAGAGTGATGTCTAGTCTCAAATTTGATGTAGATTATCTTCCTGCTGCTAGTGGAGCTGAGAAAATTCAACAGAGCAACTCTTTGTTACATTTAACGGAGTATAGAAAGCATAGCAAACCTCCCTCAGTAAAACACTAATAAGTCAAACAAAGCATGGCCGTAACTGTAGTTTGTCATCTTTGTGAGGAACCACAATCTGCAATCACCGTAACGTGGCTCACCTGTTCATTTTTGCAAAGCCACACGCTGTTTCCACTTAACACAGTAAAAATTTTAGCTTTATAGCCTCTCAGTTCAAGATATCCACATTTCTCAGGTGCAATAGCAGCTTGAGACTGTGACGAAAGGGCTTGTAACTTCAGTGCATTTAATAGTAGGCTGATCCAGTCATTTCTTTCCTCTGAAAACAAAAACAGGAGAAAATATACACCCATGCTTAATAAGCTATAAACACATAGAAATGTGGAAAAAGACTGACTTTCTCTGAAATAGATCATTTACAGATCCTTCCCCAGAAGCACCATCTAAATGCTACTGTTGGCAGGGCAACAGCCCAATTCTGTTAGGTTTATTAGCCATTCCTCGGTATTCATAGGCACCTGGTTTCAGGACCCCCCCACGGGATACCTAACTACGCAGATGCTCAAGTTCATAACAGCAAGCCCCGTGCATCCCCAAGTTCACCAGCTACAGATTCCAGCAACCAAGGATCAAAAACATGCTTGCTGTGGGACCCAAGGTTACAGAGGGCCGACAGTACTCAGTTGTCCTGTGACCAACATCACTGGCTTCACCTGGAAGTTGAATAGTAATGCAAAATCCCGGCCCTCCTCCAGAATGGATGAATCAGAATCTTCATTTTAAGATCTCCAGATGATGCATATCCTCTACGCAGCATTGTTAGATTACTCATGAGATTGGATTGTCTTTTTTAATATAAAAAAGTAATACGGCTGCTGAACAGGTAACAGATTGTACCCAGCAATACAGTTACTAAAATATCCAGAAAAGCTTGCTTTGTAGCAGGCATTTGGAACCGATTCAAGAGTGCGCTTGTCTTGATGTTCACCCATACCTTTCACTAACAATAGCATCTCATCTGTTAAAACTTGTTCTCTCGCTCCTTCCACAGAAACTACATGACCTTCAACTACAGCATATTGTGTTACAGACAAAGGAATTCAATCCAGGCCCCAGAGAGCAATCAAAGTTGTAAGTCGAGTTAGATATGAACACATAATAGAACACAGAATACTGTAAGTGTCATACAAATGGTATCAAGTAATATATGAATCAACTCAACAGAGGTGAGGGATTTGCTGAAGGTCATATAGCAAGTTAGTATTAAAATTAGGAGAATCAAATGTTTTAAGTCTCAGACATTGTTCTTGACACTATAAGGGGCAGAAAAAAAAAAGGTATTTGTGTGAGGTCTTGAGGATGAGGAAGAATTTAAAAAAAAAACCAACTGGAGTTTGGAAGAAAACAAGCAAAATAGCATTTTAAGCAGAGGAAACAAACAACGAACATCTGCTCAGGGGACTATTATAAATAAGTAAATTTACAATTTTGAACTCACAAAGAAGTGATGGGAAATATGGCCGGAGATCCTATAGTGCCTAGGATAAGGAATTTGGTCTTTATTATGGAAGCAAAAGAAAACCATCTCAGAATTCTTAGCAAGAAAGGGACAGATTAGGATGATGGCAGAACAAACTGGAAGGCAGGAGATCAGGAATAAGGCAACAGAGACTTAAAGCACAATGAAAACGGAAAAAACAGCTGCGGTTCTGAATATGTTTGAGTATGTTTGACAGGTGTTCGTCAAAAAATGAATTACTCAGAATAAAAGGTAGCTTGGAATCATGAATCTACCAAAGAAAATAGAAGGTTCTATTAACAGAACCACCTGAGGTTTCCAGCACCCTAGCATGAGCATCTAGGCAGATGGATAGCAATATGTAAGTAAAGGCAATCCATGCAAGAGAATACTCATGATTGTGGATAAGTGCTTAATCTAAAAGGAGAAGAAATGGCATATACTTGAGGTATAACTGATTCTAGGAGGATGGAAAATGGGCCAGAAAAAAAAAAAAAATGTAAAAGTGGTTTTACCAAGGTGAAAAGGAAAACAGACAGACAGACAGACTGAATTCCAGGTAGGAAAAATTTTTGAGAAGGAAAGAGTAAGGTGGACCCAAGTTTGGGAAACTGCCTGGTATCTCAGATCCTTTTAAGACAGGTCTGGTTAGAGATAATGTCATTGTAGATTGAAATTAAGTCTCCATATTAGACTTACTTACATTTCAACATGGATCCCCAGTTATTTTGTAATACATGTCTTAATTTTTAAAGTATCTTCATTCTTGCTCACCTTCAAAACTACCAAAGCTATTTAGTTGTGTCTTTAATGACCAAGGCCAAAGTATTTATTAAAAACTCATTTAATGATACTTTATTGCAGGTATTACATAATCCCCAAATAACAGTGCTTATTCCTATGTATCAGGACTCAAGTTTCTCCAGCATCATTATTAAGTAAAAGACATGAAAATATTCAGGAAACTAAGCCAATACATTTTGTTATTGTTTAGTCACTAAATTGTGCCTGACATTTTGGGACCCCATGGAATGTAGCCCGACAGACTCCTCTGTTTATGGGATTTCCCAAGCAAGAACACTGGAGTGGGTTGCCATTTTCTTCTCCAGGGGATCTTCCCAACCCAGGGATCGAACCCACATCTCCTACACTGGCAGGAGGATTCTTCAGCACTGAGCCACTTGAGAAGCCCTATTCTACATTTTACATCTGCACAGATAGACTGCTCTGGGATAATGTGTTACATTTTCAGTAACAGCAACACACTTTCCACTTGGTGATTATTTGTGATCATTAAGTACACACAGATATTCCTGCCAAGTAAATGGTATATAATGTTTTCTGTTTGTTTATTTATGCTAATCCACACAAATCATTGACTTTGAAATGTAGGCCATAATTTAACGAACTGGGCCAAAGTGATTTGGGTTTTTAGACTACTATTAGCGGATATCTCAGTTTATCAGGAAATAATTTGAAATTGGCAATTGCATTAACTGTTAGTCTTAAGTATAGTATGACTCCATTTCAACAAATGGTGCCCTTATAGCCCAGAAGAATTCTCTAGCTACTGAGGTTCTCACTTGCTAACAGGAAGTAACAATCATCAAGAACAGGATTGAATACTAATGTGCAGTTTATACTTAATAACCCATGCCAAAGGAGATAAACAGTGAGACAGGCAATTCAAACACAATAAAAGAGATTACAAGTGTCATTGGTATTTGCAAAGTGTGCACACTTGGACATGGGGAATATGCTTTGACAAGTCACAGCATCCCAAAACAAATAATAATTTCCCTTTGGGCACAGGCAAAGCTGTATACTGTGCTGGATTCTGCCTACTATTCAAACTAAGGTACTTTTATTCTTTCTAAAAACAAATGTTTATTGAGTGTCTATCTTGATCTTATTAGCATGTGCTAAGCATCATTCCCTCTGAGAATATGCTCTGACTGGGACATGGCTTCACTCCGAATAGAGCATTTTAGGTTGGAAAAAGGAAAAACAAAAAAAAGGATACAGAAAACAAAATTGCCACTTTCTTGTGATTATGCTAGAATATAAATAAAAACCATAAGCGATCCCCTCAAACCTCAAGCTAGTTAAGGTTTTCTGGAATGTCAACTCAAAGTACACAAAAAAAGGTTAAAAAAAAATCAACAGAGAATACTTAGCATCCTCTAGACTCTACTGGATTTAGCAGTAGACACATTCATTAGCAAAATAGGACTGATTACATGAGGGATTGCCACACAAGGGCCATGTAAAACATGAATAAAAGAATCGAACAAAATTCATATGTACTCAAGTTTTGATATAATCTAACTAAAGATTCCTCAGTGTAACCCATGATCAATATTAGAGAAAGAATTATTACACACTATGGTTATTCGTAATGGTAATGATTCATTCATATGCATGTCCACTTAGTTCCAGCTATGTTCTAAGCCCTATTCTGAATACCAGGAATGAAGCCGTGAACAAGACAGATCCTGGCCTTACTCTCCAGAAGTTTACATTCTTGTGAAAGAAGGCAGGCAATAAAACACAGATATATATGACACACTGACAATGCAATGGGATAGAATACAGCACAGGAAGAAGGCGATGATTTTGCAAAAGCCTAAAGGCAAGGGGGAGGATGACTGGAGAAAGAATGTTCCAGGACACAGAAAGCAGCAAGTGCCAAGGCAACCGTAGGTTTGGCATGTTCACAGGCCAAGAGGCCCCTGTAGTTGCAGCATGGTGCGTGAGGGTGAGCACGGACAAATCAAAGACAGGAGAGACCCTGCATGGGCTTCTGGACCTCACAGCGACTTCACTCTCGGTGAGCTAGAAAGACAACAGAGCATCTGAAGTGGGAGACAGGGCCTGATTTTCTTGCTGGAGGATCGGACAGCCATAATGAAAATATGGCTGCTGTTGATCGTGGGAGGTTATGACAGTCATCCCACAAAAAGGTGGTTTGTGGGAGAGCGAGAATGGTGGAGGTGCCGAGAACCGGTTAGAACCCAGGCATATTTCCAAACGCAAACTGGTAAGATTTGCCGAATCTGGCCTGGATGCAAATAGGGTAGGAAAAGGTTCAACAGTGATCCCACAGTTTGAGGTCTATTATGTTATGACCGGCAATCAAAGCACACCAAAGAGAACTCTCACTCCTCTAGTTCTTCCTCCAGATGACAAACGCTCCATGCCTTGCTTCTGAAAACAAGGGAGATTTCAAAACAGGTAAGTCTGTTTGCCCAAAACAGGTAAGGAAAATTTATATGCTTCTCATCCCAAATTCCCAAGTGTTCTTTAAAAAAAAAAAAAAAATTTAGTTTTGCAGTTTCACAGCTGCCACTAGAGGGCTGTATGATGCTGTACAGAAACAGAATTAAGGTGGACACAGAACATGGAATCTGCAATTAAGGGGCAGTACTGAAAATGGTCCTTGAAACGGAATGACTACTCAATTTTTTTTTTTATTGAAGTATAGTTGATTTACAACGTTGTGCCAATTTCTGCCGTATAACAAAATGATTCAGTTATAGATGTATACACATTCATTTTTTAAAATATTCTTTTCTGCTACAGTCTATCCCAGGAGACTGGAGATAGCTCCCTGTGCTATATAGGACTTTATTGTTTATCCATTCTAAATGTAATAGTCTGCATCTATTAACCCCAAACTCCCAGTCTACTCCTCACCCTCTCTACCCCTTAGCAACCACAAGTCTGATCTCTACATCTGAGTCTACTTATGTTTTACAGACAAGTTCATTTGCACCATATTTTAGATTCCACATATGAGCGACGTATTGTATTTGTCTTTGTCTTTCTGACTTTTGTCACTTAGTATGATAGCCTCAAGTTGCATCCATTTTGCTGCAAATGGCATCATCTCATTCTTTTTTATGGCTGAGTTGTATTCTACTGTATGTGTGCACCACATCTTCTTTACCCGCTCATCTGCTGAGAGACATTCAGGTTGTTTCCATGCTTTGACTATTCTGACTAGTGCTGCTATGAACACTGGGATGCATGTATCTGTTTGAATTATGGATTTGTCCAGGTATATTTCCAGAAGTGGGACTGCTGGGTCATATGGTAGTTCTAGATTTCTGAGGAACTTCTGTATTGCTTTCCATAGTGGCTGCACCAATGTACATTCCCACCAACAATGTAGAAGGGTTCCCTTTTCTCCACATCCTCTCCAGCATTTGTTATTTGTAGAGTTTTTAATGATGGCTCTTCTGATGGGTGTGAGGTGGTGTCTCAAAGTAGTTTTGATTTGCATTTCTCTAATAGTTAGTGATGTTGAACATCTTTTCATGTGCCTCCTGGCCATCTGTATGTTTTCTCTGGAGAAATGTCTATTAAGGTCTTCTGCTCATTTTTTGAGTGGGTTTTTTGTTGTTGTTAAGTTGTATGAGCTGTTTGTGTATTTTGGAGATTGAGCCTTTGTCAGTCAGATTATTTGCAAATACTTTCTCCCATTTATAGTTTTTTTTTTTTAATGGTTTCCTATACTATGCAAAAGCCTGTAAATTGGATTAGACTCCATTTGTTTATTTTTGCTTTTATCTCTATTTCCTTGAGAAACTAACCTAAGAAAACACAGGCATGATTTATGTCTGAGAAAGTTTTGCTGATGTTCTCCTCTAGAAGTTTCATGGTGTCATGTCTTATGTTTAAGTCTTTAAGCCATTTTGAGTTTATTTTTGGACCACTCAGAATTCTTAAGCTTTCTTCTAATTATAAGAACTACCCACTGAAAATATCACCGGTTTCTTAAAGTAACACAACACCTGTGTTACCACAGGTGTCAAGGGAATACATATTAACTGAAGGATCATTAGCTGTTACAATCCTCTGAGCAATTCCAGCAGTTCCGCTTGAGGAGGAAAGGAATCAGACTAAATTTTCTAGGTTGAGGAAGAGAATTCCAGATGTTATAATTTCAATAAAATTAACTTGCAGCTAAGAAAATAACACTTCACTAGGAAACCCAGGGGAACTGAAACCTCAGAAAATCTGTGGGGAAAAGCTGCCAAATTGTAATCTTCTCTTAGCAATGCCAGTGGGTGACGTGGGAGTTTAGAAATCGTGACACTGGTTTCAGGGGAGATAAAGGGAGCTGTGTATATAGGTCACTCAGAATCTTTTCACCAAAAATAAAGAATTCATCTCTGCTAGATGTCAAACTACTGCCCCTTTCTGTCCTAAACTTTGATTTTGCTTCTTAGTAAGACTGAAGCAAAGTTTTTCATAAGCAACTATGATTGATTTCTCATTTTCCACCAAATAAAAAATAATCAAGCATTTGTATACATGGAAGGAGGACAAAAAGACAAACACTTAATAAAAGCACATTCAGCATCTTGCTGAAGGTTCCCTAGTAAATATATAGACACATGCGCCATTTATATATATATATATATATAAAATGTGTGTATATATATATCTACACTTATCTTTTAAAAATGTGAGCTGTTACTACGTAAAAACAACTTTTAATGAAAATAACATAGTAATTCTATGTGGATTCTATGTTTTCACTGAAGCAGTATTTTCATGGTTTTAAAAATTAAAGACCTAAGTCGTATTCAACACACAAAAATTCATACTAAAGTTCATGAAATTCTTATACTAAGCTTACATCATAAAGATGAACTCCATACCACAGAGGGATTTATTGGTCCATTGTAAACATGTAACTTTTAAACATGTGTGGGTTGATACATTTTATTTCAATAAAATGTGTCTGTTTAATTTTTAACTGCCACAAGTAAATATGGCTAAACAGATTTTCACACAAGTTGAAGCTTTATTTAGTACATCTATCTTAAAATGCAGACTCTGTGGCATATGCGAATTTTACTACGAGAAGCCAAGGGGAAGAGGATAAGCACCTCAAAGAAATAAGCATTTAGCTCGGCCAGTGGAGGCCAGAACATAAGGATAGACCATTCTGATAGCCAGTTGACAGGAGCAATGTCGTGTGTTTTAAGAAAATACAGAAACAGAGAAACTGTGATACCAAATATATTTCTCATATTGAGTATCACAACTGTAGAAGACTTTCTGAATTTCAGGCAATGAGTCACAATACATATGTCTGTCTCAAATACTCTAGGACAGGGGTTGGCAAACTTTCTGTAAAGGGTCAGAGAGTAAATTTCCTAGGCTTTCCTGGCCAGACAGTTTACAGCAATTACTCAACGCTGCCACTGCAGCACAGAAGGAGCCATAAGGCAAGCAACATGTAAATGAATTAAAGTGTCCGGGGACTGCTGCTGCTACTGCTAAGTCGCTTCAGTCGTGTCCGACTCTGTGCGACCCCATATACGGCAGCTCACCAGGCTCCCCCATCCCTGGGATTCTCCAGGCAAGAACGTTGGAGTGAGTTGCCATTGCCTTCTCCGGTCTGGGGACTAGTAAGATAGTATTCACAAATACAAGCAGTGGGCCAGATTTAGGTTACAGGCCAGCTTGCCAACCTTGACTCCAGGCGATAGTTCGTGACTTTTTTTTAAAGATCAAGTCAAGTGAGAAACACTTTTACATTACACCTGGGCATTATTTACAATACACAGTATGATACATATATTCACGTATGTTTCACAGTATGATACCCTTGCTGTAGGCACTGCACTTTGATACTCCTTACTCTATTCTATGTTTGTTTGGTTTTTGTTTGGGGGGCTTTGGGGGACACCATCTGAAATCACTAAGTTGATCTCATAAATGGAAGTGAGTGACTCACGGTCTGAAAAAATGTGGCTCCAGTGTGAACAGCATTGGGACATATCCATTTACTGAATATCTAAAGTAATAATGGAAGCTTTTCAGTGACATTTAATATTTACTGAATGTGTTCTATATGCCATTCATTGACATATGTTCAAGGAATCTAGCAATTTATAAAAGACAAATATTGTCCCATAATAGCTAGTATTGTTCTTTATGTATAAAATAGGATACTAACTGTAATACCTACGAACCTCATAAGACTATTTTGAAAATGAAGCTTTCAGCAAATACCACATATTCAGTAATTTTTCCAGGTCACCGATATTCAAATAGTTAAGTACCAAGAAGTACTTTTAAAAATCAAGTTATTATCTACATTAAAATGAAAAAAGGCTTTAAAATCTAATGCTTTAGGTAATGAAGATGGCCTTATCTGTATTATTTAAGAGCAGTGAGGTTTATTGTACTGATATATTGACAGTCAAAGTTACAACAGAGAACTTTCAACTCCCCTATTTCTACCTCTCCTGCACCCTTCCAAAAAAGAAAAGACTCCATCCACAAACCACGTGTCATTTTTAGATCAATTTTAGCCATTAACTGACCCATAGGATGATACACGGTGTTGGGGGGCGGGGGGGAACCTCAAGGAATAGAAAAGATGCTCCAAAATCTGCATTAGAATGGTTACTATTCCTACATGTTCAGTTAAAATCAGCCACAGATAAAGTTTATAAAACCAATCTTTCAATTGTTTTCCACCTTAAATAACTACTTTGCATTATCAACAGCTAAAAGTTAGCTCCATAAAAGCAGAGATTTTTGTCTACTTTTTTCATTGCTATATACCCCAAACTTAGAAGAGTGCTTGGCACTCAGTAGATTTACCCTAAATATTTGTTGCATGAAAGAACAGTGAACAAACAACACTGACTTGTCATCTTGTTTATGTTTTGATATTATAGCCTTCAAAAACTAATAGACAATGTAAATTATTTAAAAACAACATATTTAAAGATTGCCTGCCATTTCTAGCTTGTTTATTAAATTTCTGACTGGGAAGAAATTCATGTGAACATTTTTATAAGGATAAAGAAAGACTCTTACCTTCTTTTTCTACTCTAAAAACAAAAGTTCTTTGTGTTGTAACAACTTCAAATTTGTTGTCTCCTTGAACTCGTACCGTAGATATAGCAGAAAGGGGAATTATTCCTTTTGAATACTTCTCCTGTATTGGGTAGAGGAAAAGATACACAGAGAAGACACATTAAGATAACATTCCCTTGATCAAAAATGGAATGGCATGGTATTTATAAGTGCTGCTCTTTCATAATCTCAATCTAAATTTTTAAAAATCACATACAAACAGCATATATCCTCATATACACTTAATACCCCAGAAAGGAAAATATTAAGTGTCTCTTCCAAGTGAGATGTCTTTTCAATTTTCTCTTCATCTGCAATTAGGCAATGAATCACATTACAAACAACCATTCTAGAATAGCAATACATCGTTCTGAAAAACAGCAGTATGTTCTTTGAAAACAGTCTGGTCAAAATGATTTTATGGTGTTTGCAGGCATCTGCTGGCCATTACAGGTACTGTAACTGAACCATTTCAAAACCACTTGCTATACACTGTAAGCAAGAATATTATCTAAGAAACCAGACTACTGGATTCTATCAATTAACCCTATTATTCAACGCTCTGATGATGAAGATCTTAATCTCACACTGCATCACTTTTTAGTTTCCAGGGGCTAAAGAATAAAAAGATATGGATTCAGCTGTTTGCAATAGGTATATACACATTACAATTTTGAAGGTCATTCCTAAGACTCTCAATGACTTTCTCAGTCTGTGCTTTCCTGGACCATCCTAAACCATTTGACATAATAATCATCCCACAATTTCAACTACTTCCCAACAATGTAATATTGACTGGGCCCTGTGTTGGAAAGAAAAATTCAAGGAGTACTTTTCCATTCACATTCAAATAGCTGCCAAAAGAAAAACAAACTAACCTGAGAGACAAGTTTAAAAGTGAGTAAAAACTATGGGAAATAAAGAGTACAAAGATGAACATTCTCAGTTCTACTTACAAAAAAGCAGACATATTTTCACAGAAATAGTGACATCTGAACCTGACTTTAAGAAACCTTAAGTTAACCAAATAGATAAGTGAGGAGGTGGTGGGGGTGGGGGGGCAGTGGCGGATCCTGGCTGCAAAGATTGAGTAATAGAGGTGTCGAGTAGAGAAGTAAGAGGAGCTGTGGTGTAGAATCAAAAGAGATGAAGTAGAAAACATCCATCAAGGCCACATCATGAAAGGTGCTGAGTATCAAAAGAAGCTGGACATACATGAGGCTGAAAATATAAATCAAGGTCACATTACAAAATATCTTGGGTGTCAAGAGAGCTTAATAAGGTTCCTTCTACAATTCTCTTCCAGCATCCATGGAATCATTACTTTTGAGTCAAGTCCCAAGGATCTGAAACAACTGGTTAGGCAAAGAACGTACTAAGTCATTCCATGCAGAGCACAAGTGTCATGTTCATATTCCTCCCAGCAGCAAACTCCAGCCATACAGATCAGATGAGTAAAAGACAGCTGCTGTGAGCAGTAAGGTGGGTCTACTGGGAGGTTTCTCCTCTGCCAGTTGAGGACATACACTATATTCTCCTGGTATTCCCTCTTAGTTATTTGACAGTTTCCTCTCCGCTGTCTTCCTCTATCCCCGATCCTTGACTTCATGTATCCATCAAAACCCTAATCATCTTTAATGCCATCTGCAATAACAATGCCTTGAAGATGTTCCTTTGTACTCTCAAGTAGCCAAAATCAAGGATGGTATTTGAACTGTGATTTAGGAATATGAGGAGGTAACTTCCTACAAAAAGGAGAGGGATGTCAAGGAATAAGTACTTACAGAATAACTTTTTCTTCTCCTTATTTTCCATTTTGGGGGTTTTAGCTTCTCTTCCTAAGGGGAAAAAATCCCTTCTTACTATTTCAACTACCAGTTTTATGAGGAGAATTCTAAAATCTCTCTTCCTCTATTCCTTGTCTATTTCTATCCATTCCACTCCCATATTTTTGCATCATCCATGGTACCTCTAACTGTCCCATAAGCACCTCAAACTCTAAAACTGAATTATCTTCATCTATAATGGTCTATTAAGATATTACTTCTTGGTCAGTCTTCAACAGAATAGCCTTTGACTTGGGCTGCTCTTCTGCTCCCCTACAGCTATAATGTCAACTTGCTCCCCGCCACTTCCTGATTCTTTCTAGTCACATGAGCCTTCTTGAAGCTCCTTGACACATCATGGTTCTGCTCAATCCAGTGACACCACACACTCTGTTCTGCAAGGCACCACTTTACACAGGAATCTTCACATACTTACTGCTTCCATTTCTTTTCCTGTTTCAGCAAATGAAAGTGAAGTTGCTCAGTCGTGTCTGACTCTTTGCGACCCCGTGGACTGTAGCCCACCAAGCTCCTCCGTCCATGGGATTCTCCAGGCAAGAATACTGGAGTGGGTTGCCATATCCTTCTCCAGGAGATCTTCCTGACCCAGAGATCGAACCCAGGTCTCTCACATTGCAGGCAGACGCATTAACCTCTGAGCCACCAAGGAATTTATATTCCTGAAAAAAGTCCTCCAACTCGGCTTTTCTCTCAGGCCCTTCATCCTGACCCAGGAAGAAAGCCTTAATTTAATAGGAACCTGTGCTCTTCCTCTATAACAATTACTAACTCTAACTTAAATGATGATCTTTATATTTACTTGTGATCATCTGATTAATACAGTCTTTCTAAACTGACTATGCATCATAGTTCTATTTCCTTCATCACCTTTCACATAATCAGTATTGTATATTTTCTGAATGAATGAATCTTATGCCCAATCAATCACAATTATACAAACTCAGCTCATTTTTAGTATTTTTCTAAATTTATTTTTTAATACTTCCACTGGCCTATATAGCCTACATCTGATGAATTAATGCCTGATTTACTTCACACTCTCCTGACTTGCTTCCCTACTTTCAGCTAGTGTTCCTTCTCACTTTTCCTGCATATTATTCTTCAAATGCCATAGTTGGAGAGAATAAAGGAAAGATTCATGAAGATGAACAAGATGGGCCTTGAAGTTTGCACAGGACTTTCATGGACTGTAATGTCTAATGGATTCAGAGGGAAGAGCAAAACCAAATAGGTGAGACTACATGAAAAGATATGCCCAAGTTTTTCACAGCTGTACTCTGATACTGTTGAAAAAAGTCCCTGCACAGACAGACATGACATGACTGGTTTAGCAAAGAAAAATTCAATAAATACAGGCAGGTACCAAGCTGTACTGGACTACTAAGGGCTCTAGGAATTGATAGGAGGGAGAGACTCTCTCTCCACTGTCAGGCAGCCTGAGAGATGTGAAGGGGCCCAGCACCCTTGGAACAGTGGAAGGGTCTATCTGACTGTAAGTTTGTACTGGCTGAGATCAGATAATGAAAAATTCAGAGTATTCAAAAGCATTTATCACTTGTAGGTGGTCCATTCTCAAGTTGCAGTTTGCCTAAGAATTAGAGGAGTTTATAAAATATGTATCTCTAATGGGATAATTAACTATTTGTTGAATAAAATTTTACCATTATCCAATTTTTCAGTAGAGAAAAGTCAAGCGGGATTGTAGGGAAACACATAGGAATTTTTAAAAGGAGATTTTCCTTCCACTAAATCTCTTCAGATAATTTTTTTTAATTCCTTAAAAACATAACTCCTCACCCCCATATCTACAATAATGTTGTTTAACAGGTCAGTACTTATGGAAGAGTAATAGGAAAATGATTCCCCCAGAAGTGATCAAAATGTACTTAAGAAGCAAAGTACTATGTCACTTGAACTTTAGGAAGCTGCAGTTTCTCTAAAGGCTCATTTATAACTATTATGAATTATCAAGATCAATCTCGAAATTTTTTAACACTGTAGAGGTGACTTTACATTTCTCTTCCAGCACAGGATAAAGACAATACAGAGGGGAAAAAAAAGAAAACTCAATGACACCAGGCTCAAAATGACTGCGTTTTTCAGAGTGTAAAATTTTCCTGGAGGAAAGAAATTCTAAAGCATCCCCGGAGCCTATAACACACAGATATTTAGGTCAAGTTTGTCATTTATCTACCACTTGCAGACAATGAAAGGACCACGGGGCAATTCTGCCCACAGCTGAGTGAGAGGAGGGCGAGTCAGATCTCTTGGCAGGTGACAAGATATCAAACCTGCTGGGATGATGCCATTTTCAGTAATACAATTGAAAAGGCCTTGCTGAGACATGATTGAGTGGCACTGAGAAAAGCAGAAGAAAACTAAGGGAATAGGCAACTCTGCAAACTACCTCCTGAAAGCCTGGCCACATATTTAACACTGGAAGGGGCTTCCCTGGTGGCTCAGTGATGAAGAATCTGCCTGCCAGTGCAGGAGACACGGATTCGATCCCTGGCCCAGGAAGACCTCACATGTCACAGAGCAATTAAGTTCATGTGCCACAACTAGTGACCCTGTGCTCAAGAGCCCTGGAGGCGCAACTAGGGAGCCCAAGTGCCACAACTACTGGAAGCCTGCACATGCCCCTAAGGAGCCCACGCTGCAACACAACATGAAGATAGACCCACCCACAATGCGAAGCCCGCACAGCCACTACAGTGGACCAACAAACAGCCACTACAGTGAAAAGATAGATTCCTAAAAAAAAAAGCACGCTGCAACAGCCACTACAGTGAAAAGATAGATTCCTAAAAAAAAGAACACTGAAAGACCCAACTCATAGGTGCTCAGGACAATGAAAACTCCACACCCAGCTGAGATGGCAGCTATGGCCCCACCTGTGCCCTCTTTCCACTGGCCTTACAGTCCTCTCTTCCCAGTCCACCAATCCAGCCCTTCAGCCAGAAGGGTCACAACAGAAACCACATCTCCTTTTAGGAAACACCTAATCTAGTGGTCTTGGGGTTCTTTTGCCAACATGACACCAATCATCTGAATAGTAAAGGAACAAAATGCCATAGGAAACAATTTAACATTTTTAAAAATTTTAATGTGAAGCTAAAGAATTTGTAACATATATATATACACATATACATATATATATGTATATAGAGAGAGATTTTGGCCATACCACACAGCTTAGGATCTTAGTTCCCCAACCATGGATCAAACCCAGGCCCTTGGCATTGAGAGCATGGAATCCAAAACACAGGACCACCATAGCAATCCCTATAATAATTTGTTTTATCATAAACTTTTTATCTCGATTTCAAGCCAAGGCTGCATCATCTTTATTGCATCAAGGTGGGTAGGTGCTCATCTCCTCAATGCAGCCGAGATGAGCTTTTAAAGGACAGAATGAATCTGGTTGGTCAGAGATACTAGACATTCTCTCCCCCAGAAGGGGATAATAAGCCTGATGACAGGGAAGCCTGCCTCACTTCTGAATAGTTTACTTCCTCATTTCAAGCAAATCAGAGAAGGGCACAGGTGATGAAGAAAACCAGGGGTGAGATTGCATCAGGTACAGAGAGTACATTATAACCACCCTACGTTACAGAAATTGCCTGGATATTCAAATCAACAAGCAAACTAAAAACAGCAGCTAAGGTAGAAAACTAGCATTTACAAATATTCATCTCATCATCCTGCAAACATTAAAGAGGTATGTTTAAACCTACTTGATGGTTTATAGTGATCCCTGCAAAGTAAAACCAATGAACACTTCTCTAAACTTCCTACTATCCTTTGTGTTTTAGCATGCAGTGTGTATTACTTGGAGAAGGCAATGGCACCCCACTCCAGTACTCTTGCCTGGAAAATCCCATGGACGGAGGAGCCTGGTAGGCTGCAGTCCATGGGGTCGCTGAGAGTTGGACACGACTCAGTGACTTCACTTTCACTTTTCACTTTCATGCATTGGAGAAGGAAATGGCAACCCACTCCAGTGTTCTTGCCTGGAGAATCCCAGGTGGGCTGCCGTCTATGGGGTCGCACAGAGTCGGACACGACTGAAGCGACTTAGCAGCAGCAGCAGCAGCAGCAGTGTATTACTTTCTTTCTAAAAGCTTATGCTCTTCATCCTGTAGCACTGAAGAATCGATATATGAAAAGGAATCTACCTCAGTGTTCAAGCCAGAAATAACACCAATATAAGGCAGTGAAAAGTCTCTAATGAGAAGATGATGTTAGATTATAAACTTTAAATAAGAGAATGTGGTTAACTGTTGTTTATCTATTAAAAGAACGTAAAGTTAAGATTATAAAATTATATGATTTTATCTAACAAAAAAATCAGTTATATTCATCAGTACCAACTTTTTATTTGAGGAAATTTTCAAACACATAGAAGTTGAAAGATTAGTACAATGAACATTCATAACTTCTACCTCAATTTGACATTTGTTAACATTGCAACGTTTTTGTTTTTCCTAACTATGCATGTGTGCACATACATATAAGTCTATAATATATAAATGTGTATGAAGTATATATAGAGAGGTAAATTTGAGACATGTTCAGGTTTCATGACACTTCACTCCAAAATATCTCCGTCTACAGCTCTTAAGAATAAAGACATTCTCATACCTAATGATAAGAAGCACCTGATGAAAACAGTACATGTCATTAAGATTCAACTGCTTAAAGAATACATTTTAAGCCCTTGCACTTTAAGATTTTCAATAAGTTGGAACTCCAAACCCAACCTTCTCAGCTTCATCAGCTATTAGTCTCCCTCACATACACTATTTTCCCATCAAAGAATCTGGGCAACTCATTCTATCAGCTATCAAGTCCTGTTCTTTCTGTTTATTCTACGTACAAACTCCTTTTTCTTCAAAATTCATGGCCATTAAAAATCTCATGCAAAAAGCATTCCTTTGTTCCTTCATAGCCCTTCTAGAGAACAAAGTAACTTCTCCTTCGTGGTATTGTTTTCTAAACATTCTTAGTGCTACCTAAAATGAAGGCAATTTCCTATATATCTGTATATCATCTACAGCAATTCTAGTAGTTTGTAGGAGATTCTCCACAAATAATTGTTAGATACATAAGTTTTTATGCACCACGAAAAAGTTAACCTATGAAAAGAGTTAAGTGTTTTACCCTATGCAAATTCTTTTCATCTTGATAATCCAACACCTAAAGACCAAATCATGTCCTTAGTTTATTGAAATAAATTCAGCACACACAGGACAAACTTTTAAAACTGTAAAATAGACTTACCTTATCATTATTGTAATAAGAAATGCTAAGGCCATCAAATTTCACCCATCTCTTCTGAAACATGCGTTTTCTGTAAAATACATGAAATTGTCATTTCACATTTTTAAGAACCATGAACTTGGATTTTAAATGCATTTGTAACATAACTGTGTTTCAGTACCATTCCCACTTGCTGCTGTTAAAACAGTAAAGGAAACAATAGGCTGTGACGATGCAGTTTAGGCCATGGTACAAAGGAAAGACAGTGCCTACAATGCCACTTTCTAATCAGCTGACCTAGGTGTTTTTAAAAAGGATACCTCTAACAGGGTCATCATTTTTTACCATGTACCTTACAGCGTCATCCCCACAACTATAAGGTTAAGTGGAAAACAAAGTGTGGACAAAAATATGATCATCACATCATATCCTTTCAAGGGAGAATCCCTTAATAAAAGCATTGACAATAAGAATTTTTATCTTTCGTTAAGATTATAACATTTTATCTTAGTTTTTAAATCTCTGCTTTGGAGCATTAATAATGTTTTGCTAAAATAACAAAGCTTTGTCAATTGGATTTACATAGACATATTTAATTCTGATCAAATAAGCTGAAAAGGCCCTATCTAAATATAGAGAATCATTTGCAATCATCCAACATTCGCTGAAACATTAACATTTTGAGAAAAAGAACCATATGAAAGGCAAATGCAGTTTGAAATGGTTGTTGACTAGAGAAGCAAAGCAAAATTATGTCATCATATGTTCTCTATTTAGGCATACAGGAGAAAAAAAAAAAATCATCCTGACTATATAAGGGAAAACTGAAGACCCACTTCTACTTGGGCTTGTTTTTGTTTTTCAGTCCCTTTCACCAAAGTCAGACAGTCCTAAAGGTTTTGACTGTCTATTCTCTACATGACTCAGCGTGAACTGACACAATCAAGATACCTTTGGCCTTTATCACAGATAATATACAAAAACTAACTTCCTATTTTAAAAGTCATCTCTAAACTACGTGGATAACCAGCTCTACCTTTTCCTTTTGCAGTTTTCTAACACATTTAAGTTAAAGAAATTGTATAACTTTCTGTGGTTTTCAGAAGATTTAAAGATAGAAAAAGCACTTCACAAAGTGTGGAGAACTTGTCTTCCGGGCTACTTCCTGAGCCCACACACTTGTTACTCTAATGAAATACAGCAAGCCGCCCACGTTGATCGTTAGCCAAATTATTCTCCTTAGATAAAATTAGAGCAAATTGATCTGAGAGAAATTTCAAAATCCACTGGTGTGGATAACATTGTCACATATAAGCGTAAGACTATGACAAGACCTTAAAATTATATAACCATAACCAACTACCTTGTTCTTTCCAGCTTATTCCCTCAATGTTCTGCTGCTTTTTAACTTCTCTTGGCGTGCCATGTGTTCTCTTAACCTTACAACATCCAACAGTGTTGGTTTTTACTTTCTTCACAGACCCAAAGGTTCTTCAAATTGCCAGCATTAAGAGTTACAAGGTAAAGAAATACTAAGCAAATACACAATAATTATACATTGAATAAAATCACTTAGCTCATTTCATGTTGATCTGTCACACTTAAAGACAGGTAACTAGACACCCTCCCTCCCACACAATCTCAACACTAACTCAAGAAATCAAGATTTTGTGTCAGGCATCTGCCCATCTTACATGCTGAATAGTAGTAAACTAGAGAAGGCAACAGCACCCCACTCCAGTACTCTTGCCTGGAAAATCCCATGGGCGGAGGAGCCTGGTAGGCTGCAGTCCATGGGGTTGTGCACAATTGAGTGACTTCACTTCACTTTTCACTTTCATGCACTGGAGAAGAAATGGCAACAAACTCCAGTGTTCTTGCCTGGAGAATCCCAGGGACCAGGGAGCCTGGTGGGCTGCCATCTATGGGGTCGCACAGAGTTGGACACCACTGAAGCGACTTAGCAGCAGCAGAGTTCAGTAGCGCATATAATCTCCCATTTTAGAGTAAAAATAATCAACATCTGTAGGAGATAAAGGCCTTAGACCTTCCATTATCCCTCTAATTCATTGGCTAACTACTCCTTATCTTTCAGAGTTCCACTTAACCACCCACACAGACATTCCTCCCCTGAGAACCAATCCAAAGCAAATTACAAAGTTATTCTCTGAAAGCACCCTCTCCTTTTCCTCGCTGCACTTAACACAGTCTGTAGTTATGTTTGTTGAGTTGCTTAATGTCTGTCTCCCACACCAGTTCTTACGCTTTACAAGGACAAAGTCCAAGGATATTTCATTCTCCACTATATGATCAGCAACTAACACAGAGACAAATATGGCACTAAAAAACAATCTGTTGAATAAAAGAGTGACATGATTAAGCAAATGTCCCCTTAGCAAAACAGCAAGACGACAAGTAAAACCTCAACTGACCAGCACTCAAATAATCACTTCTGAAACCTCAGAGTTAGATTCAGAGTTTCAAAACCTGCCAAAGCACAGAGTAAAAAGAATTTAGAACCTACTTTACCCTGTTTAAGATTGTTTAGTTGCAGTCACTTGGACTTAAAATTTTCTTAGAATTCCAGACAGTTTGAGGTCTGAGGCATCATCCAGGAAAATGAGTACGGAAAGAGGGAGGGCAAACAGCTCAGAGACCAGTCAGAGATGCTAGCGCATGCCTAGCTACATTTCTCCTCTTAGGCACTGACTACAAAGAACACACTTAATACTTGGCTTTCTGAAGAAAGTCTCTGAAGAAAGTCAACCAAAACCTCGGCCTCTTGAGAGACTCAATTCATAAGATACTCCAACCAGTTTGATTTTCTCAGCTACCAGGTGACTATTGCATGGGTTCAGCCATTTTAACCCAATATTTTTTTTTACCTTTTTATTTTGTATTGGGGTATAGCTGATTAACAATGTTATGGTAGTTTCAGGTGAACAACAAAGGGACTCAGCCATACATATACATATAGCCTTTCTCCCCCAAACTCCCCTCCCATCCAGGTTGCCACATAACATTCAGCAGAGTCCCATGTGCTATATAGCAGGTCCTTATTGGTTATCCCTTTCAAATACAGCAGTGCATACATGTCCATTTCAAACTCCCTAACTATGCCTTCCTCCCACTAGCCATAAGTTCACAAAACATGTATTTTTAATTTACATAAATGGCATGGTGCTATAGATCTCATTGTTTCTCACTTTTTTTCACTTAGCACTCTGTTTTTAAGATGCTGTGAGATGTGTATCTAAAAGATATGTCTCTAATCTTTTGCTTCTAATTGCTGCTGTACTACACAGTATAAAGGTTAAATCTGTCTAATAAGCTATGAAAGATCAAGTAAATAAGACAAATCCCAGCCCACAATGACATGGAATCAGAGTGTGGCAGCTGAAAAATCAACTATTTTGTAGTTGAAGACAGCCACTTTGCAACCCTACCATTGAAACATTACTTCTGTTATAATTCATTCATCCAGCCAGGCATCAAATCTGTGGGTACCTATTCTGTGGACACTGTCTTCCAACCATACTGTCTCCTCTCTCTAGATTCTTCTTTGTCTTGCAGCCTGCCTTCCCATATGCCAAGAAAATGCTGCCTGCTCCTCACATGGTCCTTGAGATCTCAGCTCAAAAGTCATTCCCCTAAGTGGCCCACCACTGAGTAACACAAATCCTTCAGGTTCCTTTGGCCTTTTGCTCCATTTCTTTACTTAATGGCACTTAGGAGAATTTTCAATTATACATTTGTTTTGTGTCCTCCATCTCCCATACCATTCAATAGATACAGAGATTCTTGAGCACAGAAACCATGTTTTTTTTTAATCAATGTAAAACCAACTACCACCAGTTTTTAGCATATAAAATGTGGTCAATATCTAGTGCATAGAATAACAAATAAATGTATTTCTCATTGTAAGATGCTTCCTCAAATTCTCATTTTATGGATAGAGAAAATAAATTACTAACTAAACCACTTTATCCTTAATTTCTTTTTTTGTTCTTTTCAAATACTAAAGATCAGATTTTTCTGACAAAAACTTTGTAATTCATCAATATTCCCATGTAATTTTAAAATACATTTCACAGTTACATCTTTTTAAAATATATTTTTTAAGGTATGTGCATTTTGTATCTTCCTATTTAAAGATGAAAATTAATAAATGTTTCTAAAATTACACATATAATCTACTTTATTCATTAAATGCGTCAACATTAAATTGGCTATTTTCTGCATGTGAACTTCAATACTACATTCTACCAATTGGTTAAAGATAAGAACTTGTACTTAGATACTATCTCACAATATAAGTCCCCTTTCTGCCAAATGGACATTTGGATTTGAACTGGCAAACTCTAAAATTTAATCAAAATTTCAACTGCATAAAAGGGAGAGTTTAAGAAGCACTATGTTTCTAAATGTCAATACAATTTTAAATTTAAAAAGAAAGTTATGAATAGTTGATTTTTAAGAATTATCTTTTTTGTGTAAGAATTAAATATTTCTCATATATTTATAAAAGTCTACTTAATATCCAGCAACTAATTCCAGGGTAAGTATGTAAAATTGATCTATTACAGACAATTAGAGGTTGCTAAAGTACTTTAAAAGCTTTCTCTAACATAACTTATACCTTTCCCTTAAATTTCAATTAACATTTAGTAAATGTTGAAAAAGACAAGATATAAAAACAATGTCACTTTAATCTGTGTTCCTACCATCACATGACACAAATTATATCTGAAATACTGATTAATTTACACACAGATTTTAAAACCTCAGTCAATAAAGAACTTATCTGGCACAATAATCTTGATAATAAAAATAGCAAACACTTATATAGTGCTTTGTTCTAGACACTGTAGCAAGATATACATAAATATTAATTCATTTAATCCTCCAAACAACCATAAGAGGCAAAAATATTCCCATTTTACAAATGAAGGCACTGAAGGACTGGCAGGTTAAATAATTTGCCCAAGTCACACAATTAATAAAGATCATTTCTATGAAGAAAATTCAGGCAGTCTGGTCCCTAAATCTGTGCTCGTAACAACTACACAAAACAGATGCTGGTACATTTTTACAGCAAAGCACCTTCATATTTCTTCAGGTCGCAGTAACATTTGACCTCCACCCATTTGATACGTGAGTTCAATTCTGCAAAGTACTTCAGAATTCCTTCAGGAAAACAGGTTAAAGCAGACAAGAAAACTATTAGTCTAGGTTTTATACTATTTTGTTGTTAGGATCCTAAAGGAAAACATTGCTTTGAGAAGTATTTTTACAATAATTTATAAGGTAGGTTCAGTATTATTGCTTTCTATAAGCTCTTCCTTTGAGTTCTGGTAGGGCAGCTGGTGTAAAGTTTCAACTGCTATCTTAAATACAGTCTCGCCACCTGGTGTTGGTTTTTGTTGTCTCAAAAACTGCATTTTAAAAGTTCTTTTTAAACAACCGTGTATATACAAACAATTAAATCTCTATGAAGTACTTACATAAAGGCACTCCTATTTAATTTTAATCTGAAGTGCCAGCAAGGTTTTTATTTTTTTTAACGTATCTTTTAACTCTTTAAAAATTGGATCAGTATGCTAACCAATGACATTAAAGTGGTAAAGGCTACCAAATTGTCATTTTTAAATATCACACAACTGAAAAGTAACTAAGTCAAAATGTATGACTTTTATTAATCATCACAAACATACTTCTCAATTATTTCAAAAATATCTAAGAAAAAGATATCGTAAATATGCTGTTTCAGACTCACCTGCCTTGTTTACATAATGCTTAAGAAGCCTATGCATATTTTATCTTATTTTCTGCTCTAACCCTAACTAGACTCAATATTTTTTGTACAATTTTCAAAAATCCAGATTTTTATTTAACTATTCGTTTTTAATTTAGCTAATCATTTTATCTCATAGCTCTTAAGTACAAAGCTTTCAAATCCTGCAGTATTCGTATATTTTATAGATACCCATCCAAGGAATTATATTTCTATAAATATTCAGCACTTTTCTATTCTAGAGTATATTTCTAAAGTGCATTTCTTCACTTTTAAGCAAACCAAAATGATTGTTTCCAAGAAAATATGAAACAAAACGCTGCTGCTGCTAAGTCACTTCAGTTGTGTCCGACTGTGCAACTCCATAGACGGCAGCCCACCAGGCTCCAACATCCCCGGGATTCTCCAGACAAGAACACTGGAGTGGGTTGCCATTTCCTTCTCCAAAGCATGAAAGTGAAAAGTCAAAGTGAAGTCGCTCAGTCATGTCTGACTCTTCGCGACCCCATGGACTGCAGCCTACCAGGCTTCTCCATTCATGGGATTTGCCAGGCAAGAGTAATGGAGTGGGGTGCCACTGCCTTCTCTGA
Organism: Capra hircus; assembly: GCF_001704415.2. Lineage (NCBI taxonomy): Eukaryota > Metazoa > Chordata > Mammalia > Artiodactyla > Bovidae > Capra > Capra hircus. Next base: position 56,225,127 of record NC_030813.1, read on the forward strand.
TGAACCAAAATGAGTTGAGACCAAAAAAAAAAAATTTTCTAAAATCCCAGCTTCCATCTCTGCTTTAAATGAGGAAAAGAGAAATTTTAACGTAAAATCTCAAGTGCCAAAAGGACTCGTAGAAGTCAACAATAAAGGATGCATTTCAATACGTGACTCACAATTTTGATAACATTTACAAAGAGTTTTGTTCTTATATGACATGGTATATGTAAAACTATGCTAAAAGATTCAGACCTCTCTATTTTATGGAGTCATACTCTGTAAAAATAAATAAATAAAACAACTGAACAGCTTCTAGCTAAGATGACCACTTAAAAGTTTGCATTTATCTCTACTTCTCCTAAAATCTCAAAGGATGAAAAAACAAATAAAAATAAATAAAAACCTACAAACTAACATTGAACAGAGATGTAAAGAACAGTATCAGGAAATCAGGAAAGCACAAGAAGGGATGGAAACAACTCAGGAGGTTTCAGAGAGCTGACTGCTAAGCCTGCAACAGATCAAATTGAAGGGAAAACGAGTTTACTCACAAAATTTCAGAGTCTCAGGAGATACGCGCACAAGTGACTCTGGAAGTGACTATAAAGGAAGGGCAGGTGGCTGAGAATCAGAAGATTTGTGGAAATGCAATTGACCTTACATTTTTATGTGGGGGTTACAGAGGTTCTGAGAAACTGAGTCACATAGGAAAAGAGCAATAGCCTGACAATTCTGATTCCAACATTTTCATTCACTTTGCTAGCTAGACTGACTGAAAGAAACAGTTATGCTATTTTAATAAACACTACAACTAAAAATTTTCTCCTCAAACTACAGATAAAATTGGGAAACTTTTTATTTGCTTGGCACATCCTTCACAAGTGATGTGTGGTTTGCGAAATGGCCAACTAGTCTTACACTATAAAAAATACTTTTTGTCAGAGATTTAAGATTCAACTTCAAGTTCAAAAGGTGTGAGCTTCCCTGATAACTCAATTGGTAAAGAATCTGCCTCCAATGCAGAGACCCCGGCTCGATTCAGGAAGATCCGCTGGAGAAGGGATAGGCTACCCACTCCAGTATTCTTGGGCTTCCCTTGTGGCTCAGCTGGTACAGAATCCACGACCTGTGTTCAATCCCTGGGTAGGGAAGATCCCCTGGAGAAGGGAAAGGCTACCCACTCCAGTATTCTGGCCTAGAGAACTCCATGGACTAGTCCATGGGGACACAAAGAGTCGAACACGACTGAATGACTTTCACTTTCACTCTGGTCAGAGACTTGTCAATTTTCCATTACATCTGCGTTTCACTGAAAGGCTGACCACAGGACAGCATTCTGGGGAGGCTGGAGGTCTTTACCCACTATGGAGCAGGTAGAGAGTCACTCCACCGCAGCAGCCCTGGAGACTCTGGGCACAGTCTGGGAAGTCAGCACTGACAAAGGAACCTATAAGCTCCAATATCCTCCAAGTCCTGGGTTACTGGCTTCCAAGTGATCCCTCAACCACTGCTTGGGATTTGCCTTTTTTGATATTTGATCTCTGGCTTTTTCACTTTCCCTAGTTCTGTGTTCAACCTGGACATGTAATTCTCTGCCTGATTTTCCCTCCTGATCCTAGAGTCTAATTTGTTTCTTCCATAAAATAACTTCAACTAATCCCTCTATTTATCTCGTAGACTTCAGGACATCCAGATATCACCCATATCAGTGCCTTTTCACTCCCTCTAGTCTGAAAAGTGCTTCAGCTAAAAATGCCAGTTAAAATGGTTTTAACTGGCATTTTCCAAAGGTCATTGAGCTGGTATTCCTCCTCCCGAGATGATCTTTGAAGAAATGTTTTCTCAGCCCCTCTGCAACCTCATGATTCTATACTCTGTGGACCTTTCTGTACCAACTGTTATACTTTGTCTTTTGAGTTTATCTTTCTTTGTATTTTTTTTCCGCCTTAAGAGGAAGACACAAAAAAGACATGGAATGCATTTTGCTCATTGTATTCTTCCCTAATTTAAGTGTATTATATTCACACATTGTTGTATTAGCCTTAAATGTTCAGCTCCTGCTGCCCCAGACTCAGATTTCTACACAATGCTTCTCTATAGTTAAAAAATTAATAATTTTTAAAGAAGAATTAAGTCTGGTGTGCTGCAGATCATGGAGTCGCAAAGAGTCGGACACGACTTACTGACCGAACACCAGCAACAAGCAAACAAAGTCGTTAAACATCTTGGCAAATAAAATGCAAGTTCCTTGAGATACACTGCAGTTGTTTATAAATATGCTTGGTGCATTATAGCAAGTAGTGAACACACAAACATCCTTAGGGAACAACAGGTTAAGAAGTCAAATGGGTTTTCTAATTGCAGATATTCTTGGATATTTCAATTGTGCTTCTCCCAGAAGCACATTCAACCATGTTTCTCTTTTCTTTAGAGCAATTCACAGGACTCTTCCTCTGAGTTCTATATTCAGGAAATTTTGTAATAAATTCTATCCAGTCTTCCATATTTGCATCTACTCAGGCTTACTGAAAAGCCTGAGCTTATGAGTTACAAATAGGAAAGAGGAAGGAAAGAGACTTGGTATTTTATCCTCAAAACCAGTAGGTTTTTTTTTTTTTTTTAAAGCACGAGACTATTTATTTTTCATTTGCTTGACTTGTTTGAAACACTAGTAACAGGCCCAAGTTCAACATTTTACTAACGTTTTTTTTTTCATTTATTTTTTAAAACCAATAGCATAAATCTATATTATAATTAGTTCACTCAAATACTTAAATAAATTTTCATACTTTAAGCTCAGCTGGAAGTGTTTCCATATTTCTCTAGTTGCATGGTGTTATACAATTATTTTCTTACTAAATATTGGGCAGTTTTCACATACTGTGTGTTGATTCAGACCTGGCATTTCCATTTCAAAGCAAACAGACACTCAATCATGTAAAATAAATCCAGATTATGAATTTGATTACTTTGTTTAATGTCACTCATGACCGAGGACAGTTTCAAACATTACTTGGAGAAGGATAACTGAGTATGGTTATTATTTGCTTTAAACTGTTCTGACAACACTTGTACTTATCTTAAGGGATTAAACAGAATTTCAGTAAAAACACTGAGAGTCCATTGCTCTGCTGATGTACACCAGCATTATCAATAGAATAGGTAGATTTCCAATCATTACAGTGTTTGGAGTTTAGTTTCTATTACTATAAATTTTTTTAAAAAAATAGATATTTTAGGAAAACTGAAAAGAAATGATGTCTAACACCAGGTTTTTTTTTACTAATTCATCCCACAAGAAATACTGAGTTATCTACCACTGCCAGGCAACCTTCCAGCTGCTGAGGATACTGCAGTAAACAAAACCCAATAGAGATGAGTGTCCCCATGGAGCACTTATGCATTAAATAAATGCTAGTGTTTGAGCGATGAGAAAAACAAAGCAGTTAAGGGAGTGATGGGGTGGTGGGAGAGGGGGAAGTGATAATATTAACTTTAGTGTCAGGGCCTCAATGCAAAGGAGACTTTAGAGCAAGACCTTGAGGAAGGTATAATATATGAAGGTAAGGTATATGTTGTTCTCTGGCTATAAGCACACAGGGCTGAAAGAATAAGTGGATAGCCCCTCAAAGAGGGATTCTGCTTCTGATTAGACCTAGACTTGATAGAATAATAAAGCAGCTTTCCCCTTCTGTAATCTAGGTTATAATTTTCAACATGGGGCCCAAGTGAGATGGAGGAAGCTGGTATGAGCTTTCAGCCACACCACTGAATCAGTTTCACACTCTTATGTCCCACAAGCCAAACATGGCCCATTAGATGTGTTTATAAATAAAGTTTCATTGAAACACAGCCTCATTCACCAGTTTACACCTTCTCTGTGGCTGCTTTCATGCTCCAATGGCTGAGTTACTGAACTCCCACAGACATCATGTGGCTATAAAGATTAAAGTACATATTATCTGAGCTTTTACAGAAAAAGGTTGCTAATACTTTCTCTACAGAATTTAGAACACCATCAAAATCACTGCCACCTGCACCAAAGAGGTTGTGTGGCCATGATATAAAGCTCAGCACCCTCTGCGTAAGCAATGGATAGGCATCATTTTGTCTAAGTAATAAGCATCAAACGCTCTCACCACAGCCTACAGAGTCTAATTAGAAAAAGGAAAAATGGACAGTTCTACTTGTGGTCTAATAAACACAGGCTTCTTGGCCAATTACACATATTTCTCTTAAGTTTTAGTAATATAATCATAGAGAAGAGCTTTCAAATTTCTTGGTGATATAACAAGCTCCTTTGTTTACTTTCCTATCCTTGTCTACTGGAAAAAGACTCTGAAGTCAGAAAACTCAATTATTTTCCCTAAAATGGAAAAATAAAAATCTCAGAAAATTACATCCTCTAAACTTCGGCTGGTTCAGAATAGAAAGGATGAAAGTCAGAGTTCTGATAAAGAGAGACATAACGTTCTAACTGTCCCAGAGGTGACAAGTTAATGGTGACGCTTTCTCAAGTGCCTGGAGCATAAACATACTAACCCTGTAGACCAAGGTGCCGTCAGAGATCACACAGGAAATCACAGCTGCTGGGGGCTCTGTAAGAGTTTGCGAAATCTTCCAGTGATGCTTAGAGGGCTGGGATCTCCCTAATATTTAAGTTCTACAGAAATGAGAGATCTGAGACTATTCCAGCTCACTGCTTCATTCCACCGGTGTGTTTATTTGAGTAATGACTCATACCTTCCAATCTGACTATGCATTTACCAATAATATTGATGATTGATGAAAACAGACACATTTGACTATTTTGTCACCCGAATGGAACCAGAAAGGTGACAAAAATACCTGATACTAAGAAGTACTCTGCTTCAGTTTAGTCTATATCTGATTTGCTGAAATATTAACTATATCACTACTAACCACAAAAGTGCTCAGCATTTTTCTTTCTTTCTTAAGAAATATTATTTCTTCCATTAGTCAACTAATTGTTCTTCCGGTATTTTTTTTGCTGATAAAATTTATTTTAGGTGAAAATAATGCTTTCCAGAAATGATGCTTCTTTTCAAAGGAAGAGTAAGATAACCAGCACAACATAAGGACGCATACCACACCAACTTGAACAGGAGAGACTTCAGTTCAGTTCAGTTGTTCAGCAATGTCCGACTCTTGGCAACCCCATGAACCACAGCACACCAGGCCTCCCTGTCCATCACCAACTCCCAGAGTTTACACAAACCCAAGTCCACTGAGTCGGTGATGCCATCCAACCATCTCATTCTCTGTCATCCCCTTCTCCTCCGGCCCTCAATCTTTCCCAGCATCAGGGTCTTTTCCAATGAGTCAGTTCTTCGCATCAGGTAGCCAAAGTACTGGAGTTTCAGCTTCAACATCAGTCCTTCCAATGAACACCCAGGACTGATCTCCCTTAGGATGGACTGGTTTGATCTCCTTGCAGTCCAAGAGATTCGCAAGAGTCTTCTCCAACACCACAGTTTAAAAGCATCAATTCTTCAGCACTCAGCTTTCTTTATAGTTCAACTCTCACATCCATATATGACCACAGGAAAAACCATAGCCTTGAGTAGACGGACCTTTGTTGGCAAAGTAATGTCTTTGCTTTTTAATATGCTTTCTAGGTTGGTCATAACCTTCCTTCCAAGGAGTAAGTGTCTTTTAATTTCATGGCTGCAATCACCCTCTGCAGTGATTTTGAAGCCCAGAAAAATAGTCAGCCACTGTTTCCACTGTTTCCCCATTTATTTGGCAGGAAGTGATGGGACCAGATGCCATGATCTTAGTTTTCTGAATGTTGAGCTTTAACCCAACTTTTTCACGCTCCTCTTTCACTTCCATCAAGAGGCTTTTTAGCTCCTCTTCACTTTCTGCCATTAAGAGTGGTGTTATCTGCATATCTGAGGTGATTGATATTTCTCCCAGCAATCTTGATTCTAGTTTGTGCTTCTTTCAGCCCAGTGTTTCTCATGATGTACTCTGCATATATGATAAATAAGCAGGGTGAAAATATACAGCCTTGACATACTCCTTTTCCTATTTGGAACCAGCCTGTTGTTCCATGTCCAGTTCTAACTGTTGCTTCCTGACCTGCATACAGGTTTCTCAAGAAGCAGGTCAGGTGGTCTGGTATTCCCAGCTCTTTCAGAATTTTCCACAGTTTATTGTGATCCACACAGTCAAAGGCTTTGGCATAGTCAATAAAGCAGAAATAGATGTTTTTCTGGAACTCTCTTGCTTTTCCCATGATCCAGCGGATGTTGGCAATTTGATCTCTGGTTCCTCTGCCTTTTCTAAAACCAGCTTGAACATCTGGAATTTCATGGTTCACGTATTACTGAAGCCTGGCTTCGAGAATTTTGAGCATTACTTTACTAGCATGTGAGATGAGTGTAATTGTGCAGTAGTGTGATTATTCTTTGGCATTGCCTTTCTTTGAGATTGGAATGAAAACTGACCTTTTCCAGTTCTGTGGCCACTGCTGAGTTTTCCAACTGGCATATTGAGTACAGCACTTTCACAGCATCATCTTTCAGGACCTGAAATAGCTCAAGTGGAATTCTGTCACCTCCACTAGCTTTGTTCATAGTGATGCTTCCTAAGGACCACTTGACTTCAGATTCCAGGATGTCTGGCTCTAGGTGAGTGATCACACCATCATGATTATCTGGGTCGTGAAGATCTTTTTTGTACAGTTCTTCTGTGTATTCTTGCCACCTCTTCTTAATCCCAAAATAATTTAATAATTCATGAGAAACATTTCCAGTAAATATTTCAAAAGGACACTCAAAATTCAGAAAACAATTCTAATTAAACATAATCCCTCTCCAAAGATTTCTCAGTACTATAAAATGCGTAAAGACAGACATTTCTTTGTCAACATCTGAAATGATAAATCTGTTTTAAAAGTATAATATTCAAGGGACTCTGACCTTTTGTGCAACATTCAAAACTCAAAACAATATATCTATAACAGTGAAGCCTAAAATCTAACAATGACCTACTTTTCCCTAACTACAATAAGCCTTGTATTCCCAAACAGAACACTGTTATAATATGAGCAAAAGCCAAACAGCGTGGGCCGAGTAATACTAACTCAATCTGTGTTGTTTTTCTTTGCTACAAATTGAAACACAGGATAGGCATTTTGGTGCAAAGTTAGAAACTAACATTAAGGATCTAGATGTGAAATCAGGACTTTCAGTTTTAATTTGCTTTCAGAATCTTTTAGCCCAGAATTCCATACAGTACATGGCACATGTCCCTCATATATCTAAAGAAACAGCATTTGCAAAAATGCTATCAAAGTCTCTCAAAACTGTTTCTGTATGCATATGGTTGGGTGGGGAGGAGCTGCAGCAACCTAGCAGGTTTAGAAATGGATACACTTGATTTTTTTTTTTTTTTTTTTAATAAGCCCTTAAAGAAAAAAAGAAAGAACACATACCCTTGGGGACAGAGTTTGTCAAGCCATCCGGATTTAACCTTCCTTGTAGATGATCCATAAAAACAGGCATAAGGAGATATTACATTTGAGGAAACAACTGGTGAATCAGCATTTCCACTTGTTGAGCTTAGTGGATAACTGTGCCTATTAACAGGGTCCAAATTCACTGCTTTTTGAGTCCTTGATTTAGATGGCTTTGAATTTTTCCTTCTTAAACTCTGAAAACATTCTTCTACTGTTGAATACTCTGATTCTGAAGCAGAGTCTATAGGAAGATTGCTTTTGTCCTCTCGAGGTATCCAAATATCTTCTACTTTGTCTTCACTTATATTTTCCGTCCTGTTATCATATATGCTAAATGGAAAAAGAATGGTATTAATACTTTCTAAGTACTGTATGTGACAAGCCATAGATGACTTTTTCTATTTATAAACAACCAATTACAGAAATTTAAGGTCAAGATAATCTGAGCTCAATTAATGAATCTGGATAATCTTTAAAACTCTTTGAGAAAAATAGAACTCTCTCATTATCCTAAGACATATTTCAATACGTATTCATATACTACAAGAAGTAGAGTCTTTTTCTTTTATATATCATTTAATCTGTTCTGTTTATTTTGGGGGTTGAGTGTAAGTACTAAGGATGGAGACTGCTGTGTTCTCTGCATCACAATTTAAACTTCACCACCACCAGTATGTGGTCAGCCACTTAACAAGCAAGATCTTAAACCACAACATCGTGGAGAGAGGCACTGGAGATCTTATTTCCACTTGTCATCCTTTCTCTGCCTCTCCACAGAAGGACTCCAAAGACCCTCTGCTCCATCATCATGTAATAAAACAAAGTGAAATCTTTAGTATTATTTTGCAAGATTAAGGAAAAAACCTAGATGAGGAAAAACTAGACTTAGAAAGTAGCTAATGAAAATAAGAAAGGTCCAGGATATCAGAAGGTAAAAGCTGTGTAATGTGTAATATTTACGAGAATACACAATTGGTGATTATTTTCCTACAGATTTAAGAAAAAACAGACTCGCTCAGCCATTTATGTATAACAAAACTCAGTACAAAGAAGTTTTTGCTAATCAATGAAACAGATAGGCTGAGGGGTCAAATTACACCCTTCTGGACATGGAGCTCTAAATCCACTGCTTCCTTGTGCACGTGTTTGAGTGCTCAGTCACTTCAATCACGTCCAGCCCTTTGTGACGATATGGACTGTAGCCAACCAGGTTCCTCTGCCCATGGGAGAATCCACGGGGTTCTCCAGGCAAGAATACTGGAGTGGGTTGCCATGCCCTCCTCCAGGGGATCTTCCTGACCCAGAGATCGAACCTGCATCTCCTGTGTCTCTTGCATTGGCAGGTGGATTTTTTAATGCTGAGCCACCATTGCTTCCTTAAAGAAGGATTAACTTGGCTCCTTCCATATTCTGCATTGTAATAGGTTCAAACGCTTACTGAAGATACTCAATTATTTATTTCAATTTAAGGAAACCCTCAACAGTGTCAGCCTTTGAGAATAAAGCATAAACTAGAAGACAAATGTTAGGTAATGATGCACTATATCAAGTGCTAATAAAACAGAGGAAAAATAAAGTTTAAGTTGGTGCCTTACATACTGTTTAACCTCATGTTGATCCAAATAACTGGATAATGATACAAATAACCGGATAATTTTCAAGCTGCTTATCACTGCTGAACTTCTACATTACATCTGTAAAAATTCTGTACCTCACATAGTGACATTTTTGGCATTGCCCCTTTCTTCTTCACATTAAGATAACTTCCTGTCTTTAAAGTGCAAACATAGTTACCACATATTTGCCACTCTGAAAAGGGGAAAATGGTTTCAATTATGAAGAGACAAAAATAATGTGCTATAGATTATAGAATCAATTTACAGACTCTAAATTATTAAAATGAATGCTGCTATCAAAATAAAGGATTTGAAATTTCCAATATAAATTATTTTCTTATAAATATAAACAAGAGTTGAACAATTAATCGTGTATAAAATTCTATTCAAAAGAATTAATCATTATCAATCATGTCCTCATACCTTGATTTGACAAAAAATGAGTTTCTTTCAGTAGTTGTTTCCCCTTTGAGTGTTTCTTCCTGGGTCCAAAATTCATTCTTTATAGATCTCTTCTATAAAAAAGAATGTATTTTCTTTTCAGGGTCACAATATTCTACAAAGATCCACAGCATGTGGGTTTAGTTTTATTAAGCAAATGTCTATTGTTTAGCTCAGTTTTCAACAAAAACAACTTAATTAGCAAGACAAAAGTAAACACAGTCTTTTGATGCCTTTTCAGTATTTTATTTAAATCATTAGTACATATTTTCTACTAAGAACATAAGATGCTAAAAACTGATTTACTTCCCCACTTATTTTTTGTCTTCCAACTTAATCTTGACCAAGAAATAAAATACCAAAAGAGCAATGTTCTGGAGAGGAAATAGAAGTCTGTATTTGGGTATAAGGAAAAGTAAAATTGAGGGCTTTTGTCAGTTTGCTTTACTTTTGAATGAGGTTTTTCTTTTCTCTTTTTTTTTTTTTAAAGTAGCTTGTGGTAAATTTTGAAAATTCACTGATCTGTATCCCTAAAAACAAACTAAAATGTGTTTTTGTGATATATATATAATATTTTAACATATCTATTTACCATGATTTTACTGAACAGAAATTTACTCACTAGAAATTTTTCTTCCATATAACACATTCTTCAAACAGCTTAAAGGAAAATGAAGAGGCATGTAAAGGCAGAAAAGCAAAGAACTGAATATGGAAAAAAATTAAAATGTATGGGACTAACCTTGGAATTTTCTAGTCTCTGCAAGAGAAAGGTCTCTCCATAAGGTAAAATGGAAGATGAATTCTCTTCATTTGTATCTTTTGGGGGAATGACAGAATTAGATGGAAAGATAAGAATAATGTGAATTTTTTTTTCAAAAGCATATATTTAATTATTTCATAACAATATCATAATTTCAGCTTTATCCTGAGAGTCCAAATTATGCTCATAATTCTTACCTCCAAATCAACTCTAACTGTGGTTTTCTTTCTGTATACATCCCTCACTTCACAACTAAGACGTATCACAAGTGTGATGTGTCATCTTTGTCCTTGCTAACCTCAAAGATCCACATTAATATAACTAAACACATTTCCCCATACAATGGAAATTGTCACAATATATGTAAAATGTTAATTTCTAAATAATGGCAGAAAATTAATCTTTACTGTAATTTTCAACAAATGATCATTAAAAGTTCACTGACAGCTAGATGTTAATAGCATTCAAAATGCCAGAAGCCACTTAATATAATCCCTGTAACACCATAACTGCTAGCACACCTGGAAATAAATTATTTCAAGAGAATTTCCACTATCCCTCAATTACACAGATCTACAATAAAGAATTCTTAACACTTGCATTTTCTGCTGTTGCAAACTCTTTTAAAGGCTCACTAGCCAAGTGCTTGCTAACTTATCATTGAGAAGAATGTTCCTGAACTTGCATAAGTAGAATTTTCAAAAAGAAGAAAGAAAAGCCTCTGTCAGTGAGCGGTTGACCAGAGCAATGAATGTCACCCTTCCTTGTTACCATGGCAAAATTACTTTCCATAAATAAACACCCTGTAGTTCAGACTCAGAAACCACGTAACTTAGTTAAATGCCTTTGACTGTAGTTAATGATAAACGAAGATTGTAAAAAAAATCTTACATTAACATGTGCAAATTTCCAGGAGTCTGCGTGTGTATTACTGTTTTTCATTCATTCACTTTTTTTTTTTTTTAAACCAAAGTCAGGTTTTATTGATCTACTTGTAGAAAGATTAAAAGCAGAATGTTTATTTGTAAAATATATTTTACATTCACTCACAGTTTTTATTTTTCATTTTTAAAAGTGTCTGGAGTACTATGAACCCTGGTAGACAGTTATTCCCACTACTCCCTATTCCACAGGTGGATTGCCTTCTTGATCATGATTTTAACACATGTAAGACTACCAAATGAGTAGTAACTAATTTACAGACTAAAATAGGAGACTCACTTTGCTGTGTCACAGACTTTCCAGTTGAGGTAGCAACATTTCTTCTCTCACGGAAATAGCTTAAAGCAAAGGGAAAAATAGAGCCATTAAAAACACATATGTAAACCAGATGTAACTATCTTGAGTGAAGGATTAATTGTAGGCACATATATTCTCTTCGGTAGAAAAACCAATATTCAAAAATAAGTTTGATTTTACTAAAATACAATGGCCAGATTCCATAAATGCATTTTTCTAAATAGCCTTAAAGAAAGTGATTTTAATGGATTTTACAAGTATTTGCTTTTCACTTTTTATAATTCACAAAAGTGAACATATTTGCTGAAGTATTTATGACATTTTTGTCTTAGCTTCACAATACTTAATCAAAAATCTGTGTAGTTCTAAGAGTATAATTGAACATATGTAAGACCTTTTCTCCAAGATCTTACAGCCTTGGGAAAGAGATACTACAGGTAATTAAATAGAATACAATATAACAGCAATGACAGAGGAAAACACTGTGGAAACAGGATAACACCAACTACTATATGAAAGAGTTCTATTTTCCCAGTTAAATGTAAGAATCAGGACAGTGTCCTCAACTTCTCTTACATATATATGCCCAAATAACTGCAAGAACACAGTAATGAAATAGGCTATAGACAAAAATTTTAAAATCACTGTAATCAAAAGCTGGCTCTTTGAAAAGACCAGTAAAATTGAGAAACCTCAGGCAAGGAAAATACAAGTGTGACACAAAGGAGACAAATTATCAGTATCAGGAGTGAGAGAGAACACATTACTAGAAGTTCTACAAACGTAAGAGGGAAAATTACAGATTATTAAGAAAAACTTTGTCAATAAATTCAATAATTAGATGACATGGAAAAATTCCTAGAGACACAAATGATCAAATATGACAGAAAAATAAAATTCTTAATATCCCTGTATCTATTAGGAAAACTGAATTTCACAATTAATCACCTACCCACAAAAAGCTCCAGGCCCAAATACTTCACTGGTAAGTTCCACCAAACATTTAAGGAAGGAAAAACACCAAGTCTACATAAACATTTTCAGAAAAAAGAGAAGGAAGAATGACTTCCTAATTCATTCTGTAAGGCCAGTATTACTGATATACAACCAGTCAAAACCAAAACAGATAAATGTTAGACAAATATTCCTCATGAACTTAACATGCAAAAAATCATTAACTATTAGCAAATAAAATCCAACAATACATAGAAAGGATAATATATTATTACCGGGTAAAATTTATCCCAAGAAAGCAAAACTGATTTCACAGGAAAAAATGAATATAATTCAGCAAATTAAGAAGATAAAGGAGAAAAATCACACTCTCATGGCAATAGATTCAGAAAAACCAACTGCCCAATTCAACATCTATCCATCACTAAAGCTCTCAGCAAACTAGGAATTGGAAAGAAAGAAAACTTCCTCAACCTAATAAAGGGCATTTATTAAAATAATAATTGTAATCAGTGATTAAAGACTGAACATTTTCCCTAAGACTAGAAGTAAGGTAAGGACGTGGGCACTCACTAGTTATGTTCACATTAATTACTACTATACATACTATGAATAAATCTCAGAATCATCATGCTGAGTGAAAGTAGGCTAGCAATTCAAAACAACTCCCTTTCCCTAAAATGGGTAAATGACTTCAAAAGGCACCACATAAAAGAGGACAGAAACTGGCCAATGGCCAATAAATGCATTAAAAGATCCTCAATTTCACTGGTCATCAGAAAAATACAAATTAAAATCACAATGAAATATCACTACCCACTCACCTGTACAGCTGAAAGTTTTTAAATAACAAAATGCTGTGAGGGTATGAGCCAAAAGGAATACACACACACTGATGGTGTTAAAGTAAGTGAACATAACCATTCAATGGTGAGAACCACTTTGTATTACCTTCCAAAATGGAACACAGCAATTCTACTCTTAGGTATGTATTCAATAGACATACATGTAGGATGTGCCCCAAGAAAAACCACTCAAGTACATGTCAGCATGCAAAAGTGAAAAGAAATTGTGGAAGAATCACACAAAAGAACAACATTCAATAGCCACAAAAACAAACTGACATACAGCCATGTAGATGCATCTCAAAAACATCAGGTTGAATAAAAGAGATCAAACACAACGTTATCTGCTGTATGACATCATTTGTATGAAATCCTAGAACAGAAAAAACTAATTTACAGTGAAATCAGTGGTTGCCCAATGCAGGTGATAGAATAATTTACTACCTATGTGCACAGGTGATTTTTGAGGAACGATAGAAATGGTCTCTATTCTTATTGTGGTAGTGCTCACATAGGTATTCATACTTGTCAAAATTCATCAACATATATATTTAGCATCAGTCTATTTTATTATGTAAGTTAGTTATAAACTTACACATGTAAGTATATTGTTTATATATAAAATACTAGACTATGTGGAGCATATGAAATATAATAGAAGAATGGATATCATGGTATAGCCATACAATGAATTATTATACAGCAATGAAAATAGTCTGTAACTGTATGTATCAACATAGAGAACTTTCAATGTTAAGCAAAATGAACTCAGTAAGAAGAGTTATTGTATGATTGCATTTTTAAGTCCACAAGACAGTCAAAACTGTAGCATATTGTTTGGGATATACTTAAGAGGTACAATATTTTTTTAAAGTATGAGTGTAATAATCATTATTTAAAGTCAGGATAGAAGCTGTCTGTGACAGGAGAGGGCATACAAGTTTATCTAAGTGTTGCAAAATAATTCATCCTTTATTTGTTCATTATCTCCAGATTCTTGACACTGTGATATGGCTATAATCATTTCCTTGAATTTGTATGTCACTGACACAAATATATATTAATAATTTGAACCCCTGATTAGAGCAGCACTCAAATTTTCTGCATCTTTGATAACTTCTGCTAATAATAAATACCGCTAATTCTTATTGAGCACTTACTATGTATCAGACACAGGTCTCAAAATTTTATAAATACACACACACACACTCACAATGTGTATGTCTGTGCATTTAGTCACAAACACCCAAAGAAGTAAGAGCTATTATTATCTGCACTTTTTAAGAAGAAAATTGGCAAACAAAGCAGTTACTTTCCAAAAGTCACACAGCTCTTAAGTAACAAACCTGGGATTCAAACTCCAGCAGCGTAGCTCTATAAGACCTATTCAAAACCATCATGCTTAATAAAAAACTTAACTTTAACTTCCTGGAAAAAAAAATGCAAATTAGTTTAAAAAAAAGATTTTTAATTCTTTTAAGTACATCCATTAGTAGTATTTTAAAGCATATTTTGTTGGCTTACTTTTTATAAATATAAAGAAAAAAGTATGCAATGATTTGTATTGATTTTGCAATTCAGTATCCACCTGCAAGCAATTACCAAATCTATCAACCAAGTTCATTTGATCTACTGAAGATGAAAATTAGCTCAACACAGAAAACAAGCTGTTTTTAAAACTGGTGATTATCCATTTATTCTCATATATCTATAAATAAATTATCTCAAGCTATTTTATATTCTAATATCTACTATGCCCAAAGCATTTTGTTAAGAGTTTATGTATCTACATCTCATATTTCATCTCCTTAATAGACTGATGAGGTAGAACTTGGTGTCCTAATCCTACCAATAAGGAACGGAGATTCTCTGGCCTACGTGGCATAGCTAATAGAAGGCAAAAACCAGCATTCAAGGTGAATTCCATCCTGAGTGCAAAGCCCATGCTCTTTCCTTTCTGCTCTATTATTCTCCCATCAATTTTCCTAGAAACTGCAGGTTGCTATTAAATTTGAAATATAAAGCATCAGTGATTTTCAAAAATTAAAAACCCACTAAGAAAAGCAGTAGTTATCATCCTGTTTTGTTACTATGCTTTGGTGATTTTGGTCAAGTTATTCAACAGGCCTGAGTCCAATTTCCTCATTTACTAAAGGGGAATAAAAACTAGGTCTGCTGCCTGGGAATATCATAAGGGTTAATGAGATGATGCTTTTAAAGAGCATAAGGTGTGCCTTACACAACACAAACACTCAGCTAGAATGAGACAACTATTTTATTAGAGAAAAGAATGATTGGTCTTCCTGGTAAACTGATAATATGAACTATTGTTTCTTAAAGTCCTTAAAAGTATGAACACTGTTTGAAAGAGTAAAAAAGTGTCAACAATGTACTAGCAGAATAAATTGGTTTTTTTTTTTTCATTTAGTAAAGTACTATACAGCAGATACTGCATAAAATACATGCATGGATGTTAACAACTTTTACAATAACATTATGTGAACCAAGTTTCAAAGAAATAACTATCAAAGTGAATCTTCAACTACCTACAGATGTTATTTGTTCTCATATTTTTAAATCATTAAAATTGCCTTTCAAGAAAAGCAGTGGCATAAATGCTAATTAATGTTAAAGATCTCTCTTTATAATCTACACTTACCCATTATGTGGGCATGACACCCACACCAAAAAAAATAATCAATTACACACCCCAGATGGACCATATCATTACACAGAATGTTTGTTTTAAAAAAATACAGTTCTTACAATTCATAACATACTAACTACAACAGACTAACTATAGGTCAGTACACTATTGAATTCAAAAGAAAAACACTGGAATCATTAGCAGCAGGGGAAAGCTGTTTTGAGGTTACATAAAGATCTGTCTAGTCAAGGCTATGGTTTTTCCAGTGGTCATGTATGGATGTGCAAGTTGGACTGTGAAGAAAGCTGAGTGCCGAAGAACTGATGCTTTTGAACTGTGGTGTTGGAGAAGATTCTTGAGAGTCCCTTGGACTGCAAGGAGGTCCAACCAGTACTAAAGATCAGTCCTGGGTGTTCATTGGAAGGACTGATGCTAAAGCTGAAACTCCAATACTTTGGCCACCTCATACGAAGAGTTGACTCATTGGAAAAGACCCTGATGCTGGGAGGGACTGGGGGCAGGAGAAGCGGACAACAGAGGATTAGATGGCTGGATGGCATCACTGACTCGATGGACATGAGTTTGGGTAAACTCCAGAAGTTGGTGATGGACAGGGAGGCCTGGCGTGCTGCAGTTCATGGGGTCGCAAAGAGTCAGACACGACTGAGTGACTAAACTGAACTGAACTGAATGTCTGACTAAATCCCACAAATCTGAATTCAGAGAACACGAGGGTGCATTAACTATAGCTCAGATGAAGAATATGAAATGTATAATGAACAAATAATTGAGTCTCAATTTACAAAATTCCAAAACAGTCCTTAGGATAAGAATAAAAATTACACAAGGATCACAACACAAAAGCCTACATCATTATTGTAAAACCTTTTCATCAACTAGCAGAAGCTACAGTTCAAAATTTTTTTTCAAACAAAGCAGGACTTTCAACATTATGAATAAAGAGTACAAATGTCTCTTCACTTGAGAAAGTATCACACAGATAGATACCTTTATACTCTAACAGTAAGTCAAGCGATTAACTATTAATTTTGATTCATTATCTAGAAAAATGGTACTGCTGAATCTATTTGTAGGGCAGCAACAGAGATGCAGACAGAACAGACTTATGGACACAGAGGGGGAAGGAGAACGCAGGATGAATGGACAGAGCAGTACTGAAACATATACATTACCATATGTAAAACAGATAGCCAGCGGGAATTTGCTGCATGACTCAGGGAGCTCAACGCAATGCTCTGTGACAATCTAGAGGGGTGGGATGGCGTGGGAGGGAGGTTCAAGAGGAAGGGAACATATGTACATCTATGGCTGATTCATGTTGCTATATGGCAGAAACCAACACATTGTAAAGCAATTGTCCTCTGATTAAAAATAGGTTTTAAAAACTTTGATTCATTGTTATTGATGGGCATTCAAGTAAAAATTTTGCAAATACTGAAATAATCAACTCATTTTCATAGAATTTGTAAAAAGCCATTTTAAAGGAAAAAATCTGAATCTTACAATGCTAAGCATTTTTTTGCTACTTACATGAAATATAAAGGTTTTCTTGAACATGAGGATGAGATGAATTTCAGTATTTTTCTAATTCAATGTAGCAAACAGTTGCTTAACTGTATGTTTTTGTTCATGTATGTTTCACCATTAAAGTCTAAAATAGCAGATCCATTTTTAATGTCTGTATCATCATGTCTATGTACATCCAGAGAAAAATATCTATAATTTTTACTTTTAATAAAAAGTTCACAGAAGGCTGGTGACTTCAGGTTTAGAACACATACTTTTGAAAAATGCCCTTCAACAGTTAACATAGGTCCTCAGACTTATATTACAAAAGATGTACTCCAACCACAGTGCAACCTTGCACACCTCTGCTTCTTTACTGTTCCTTCCCCAAAATATTCAAAGGCATGACACCTAAAAGACAGGGCTTCGTGACCTGTGCCAAGGATAAAATAGTTGCATGAAATATGTATGAAAATCATTAAACTAGGGAGGAGGATAAGAAATGTACCTCTTTCGTAGCAAAAGACACCTGCACCCTTCCTGCTTTGAGTACTAAGGAGGATCCTCCTGGAAGGATCATTAAGACTCACAAGACATACCTATGACTCACAGGGAAGGGCAACTGGTGGGACTTGCTTTCTACTTCGAGACCTCTATGGGAGACCTACTGGTGAGCTGATAAGGAAGAACTGCTCTTCAAGGCTAGTTCTGACCTAGCCCCCAAGAGACAGGACTTACAAAGAGATCCTGAGTTCCAGTGTCCAGCATGTGAAGTGAAGTTGCTCAGTCATGTCCGACTCTTTGCGACCCCATGGCCTATAGCCTACTACGCTCCTTCGTCCATGGGATTTTCTAGGTGAGAGTACTGGAGTAGGTTTCCATTTCCTTCTCCAGAGGATCTTCCTGACCCAGGGATCAAACCCAGGTCTCTCTCACTATAGGCAGATGCTTTACCATCTAAGCCACCAGCATAGCGCCACCCAACCCAGCCTTCCCAAGAGGATCAGACAGGAATTCAAGGAAGGAGCCCAATGCAAGGACAAAGAGAACCCATCAACTACATCAGATAATTTGGCAAGGGGTAGAGGTTGGGGGTACATGTCCAGGGAAATAGAAACAAAGCACCTCACATCAGGAACACATAGCCAGAATCATGCTCCTTTCAGGAATTATACAAAATGTTTCGTGAGTAAAGAAATTAGGTTAAAATCACTGGCCACAAAGACATATATTCTATGCTACATGAAGGAATATACTAAATATCATTTAGATGTTATTTGACTAGAGAGAATCTTGGATTATATAATCTACAGTTTCATTTATAACACTGCAGAATCTTGCAATTACTATTTGCAATTCAGGCAAGGACCACAAAGAAAAACACTGGTCTAAAAATAATTTATCTCGTTTTATAATTTGATCACCAGAAATCCATAGATACCATTTACTGTCTTAATCAGCTCCTGCTAAGCTGCTGCTGCTGCTAAGTCACTTCAGTCGTGTCCAACTCTGTGTGACCCCATAGAATCGGCAGCCCACCAGGCTCCGCCGTCCCTGGGATTCTCCAGGCAAGAACACTGGAGTGGGTTGCCATTTCCTTCTCCAATGCATGAAAGTGAAAAGTAAAAGTGAAGTCGCTCAGTCGTCTCCGACTCTTAGCGATCCCATGGACTGCAGCCCAGCAGTCTCCTCCATCCATGGGATTTTCCAGGCAAGAGTACTGGAGTGGGGTGCCATCGCCTTCCCTGCCTGCTAAGCTACTTACTACTAATTGTACCATTATTTCAATTCTCATTTCCAAAGACTCAAGAATCACAATGTGAATAACCAGCCTTTCACATGATACAAAGCTTACACTTAGAACTAAATGAACATCAAAAGATTCTCAAAAATGTATAAAAATAACACAATTTAAGTAAAACCTGAGCCCAATGTTTCTTATCTGGAGTTATCCTTATGGCTTCCAAAAGAATTCTATTCCTGCAAAGACAGCAGACTCCTCTCATTTAAATGTCGAAAATTAGCAAAATATGCTAAAGCTACAATGGTATACAAAAACTGGTACCTTTCTACATTCCTAAGAAATACTCCATTTCTTATATACACCATCAACACTTTTAGGAACATTTACTAAGTGAGTGGTTAAAAAAGTGTGCTATAGAATCAAATGAACTGGAATGAAATCCCAGTGCACAGCCAATGTAATCCTAGAAAAATTAACTGAAGGCTCAGTTACCTCATAAGAAAATGGGTGAATAATACCTATTTCAAGGGCCAGTGTGAGAATTAGTTTATAATTTTATGGAAAATTATATACCAAACCAGATTCCAGGTGTTCAATAAATGACACTGCCAACTGATTTCCCAGTAAATACTCAATACTGCCACTGGCACCAGGGATGCCAAGATAAAGACAAAGTAATCAGGACCTCTGCCCTGAAGAAGTTTACACACTACTGGAAGACACTTAACATGGTCTTGTAAACTGCCATGTTATCTCTTGCATATACTAAATTTCCATACTTTCTCTTATAAATACAGCCAAGTTCCAGCAGCAGGGACAGAGTGGCTACATGGGGATACAAGCAGGGGAAAGAGAATCTTGCAGAAATACATACACAGCCTAGACCCTGCACAGCAATCTGTAATTGCATTTGGTGCCACAGCAGTACGGGTTGAACTTAACCTCATGATCCTAGCAGAGACAAGTGTTAGATTTCAGTGAATAGGAAAAAAAAAAAATCTCACCGCAGCCCTGGAGGAAACCACATCTTAGGTGGAATTTTGAGAAACGGTTGAAAGCAGTCTCTGCAGTAAGTCAGCTCCTCTCTGACTCTACAGTTACCCCAGGGTACCGAAGACCCAACAAGTCGTTAGGACCCCTCTTTAGAGTTCCAGTCTCCAGCTCATTTGGTCTCATACTGTTATGCTACTACTACTTACATGTCTTCTGTGCTACACTTCAAGCCCCTTTATTCCTGTCTACTTCCTCTGCTCCTAGTACTGTGACCAGTATCAAGCAGGTGCTCACTAGATGCGTGTTGAATGATTCATTGGTGCCAGTCATTGTGTCAAGCAGTAGAGATACAATCATAGAAACGTGGTCCTCCTCCAAGGAACACATAACTTAGTGTCTCCTAGGGGAGACAGAGTCAACAATTCAAATATAAGTGCACTCATGGAAGAAGATAATACTAGATATGGTGGAAGGTTCCATATACTAGATACGGGATGGAATATCCAGGCAGAATTAGCGGACGGGAATTCCACCAATTAAATAGGAAACAGAGAGTCCCAGGCAGTTACAAGTTGAAAACAGACTCTGGGTAGTGGTATACAAGAGAAATGACATGATGAAAAAGTTTTAGAAGAAAGAAAAGGTTGGTTGAACAGGTAAACTGTCAAATTTAGAAAGGAACACAGAAAAGAAAACTGTTAGAACTACATTCCCCCAAGCCGAATACACACAGCCTATCATAAAAATTCCTACCTCCCTGAAATTCCCTTCGTTGATCCTGGAATCTCTGGTACCGGCCGATGTCTTAGCAGAAAAGATCGAGATGGTCTTGAAACCAACTTGCTACGACTTCTCATAGCTGTTAGGACTGGTGATGATGGCACATACAAATCATTTACAACCATTTCTCCTTGAAACTGGAAGAATGGGGATGGTGGTGAGCTTTCTAATAAAACGTTAGTTCCATTTCCAGAATTTGCTTCTGATACTGAAGAGTCATGGGAGGAAAGGAACTCAAGGTCTGCATTAGGAAGCTTGCCTACATTTTCTGAAATCAAATCAACTTTTCCTGTTTGTTCTTCTTCAGTTGTACAGCCCACAGTCTTCTCTGTTACCAAAGATTCTACGCCGGTAATTTCATTACCAAGTAAAGAATCTTGAAAAGAACCTGAATTTGAGTGCGGTTCGTCTTCTGGAATGGGAAAGTTGTGTGTAGGAAGAGTCAGCTTATCATCTGATTTAAGAGACTGGCTATTTTCCACACAAACCTCATTTTCTCCAACATTTTTTGTAACATACTCCAACTGTATCCGGCTAGGTGTTTGAACACTGTGTGAATCTGAAAATTCTAAGGAGGTATTCTGAGCAGAAGATGGAGCCTGGTGATCCTCTGAGGTCTCATCATTCTTCTTTGTTTTGTGAATATTTGCATATATTGGGATATCTTGCATTTTTGACAGGATTATCTGTAACTGTTTAAGTATCCTCCTCCGATGTCCTGTAGGTGATATTCCAACTTTGAGGAGCACACTGTCATTTATTTCTGCACAGTCCCTCACATTATTAAAACCAAATTCTCGGAAGTTTAAGAGGTACTGCTCCAAATTAATGCTCATTAGGAAATCTCTGATATCAACATTCACTTCACTGACTGAGGACATAATGGTGGCTTCATCACTAAGCAAAGTTTTAAGAAGCAGTACAATGCAATACACACATAGGAGGGTGTGTTCTGTAGTGGGTTTTCCTCTGACTTATCTCAAAAATGCTGTTTTCTCCACAGTGAATCCTTTATGTGCTTAAGCCTAGGAAAAGAGAAGAAGAGAAAAGCAAGTTATTAGGACATTTTTGGCATTAAAACTAGTTTTACATTATAAACATTCTCTGAAGAAACACAACAGAAATGAGGATCACTACTTCTACCAGCTAAGTTTGGAAACTGCATGCCCTAGGAAGTCATTTCCTAGGTAGAGTGTGAAGGGATGGGACAGAAATGCTATAGTAGTACCAAATGATGATTTTCAGAAAGGTTAAAAGATTCTTAAATATAAATTAAACATGTATCCAAAAATTTTATTCACTAATTAATGAGGGAACCTGTAAGGTGGTAGGGCTAATTCCAAGATCATTTGTTGAACAGGTTTATATAGTCCATCAGAAAACTTTTTTTTTTTAGTTCTAGAATAAGATGGGTAGGTTATATTAAAAAAAAAAAAAACTGGTTAGTGATATACAGGGCAATAAAACCATAACCTTTGGGGATATATTTCCACTGGACAAAAATCTATAAGCCAACAGGTAACTTCCCAGTTCAGAGTTCTAATCAAATAGTAAATAGGAGGTAGAACACAAGAATTAGAATATCCCTGGGGTGTGCCTGTTAAACAATACCCTCAACAAGGCATCCCACGAGCATGCTGTACTTTTGATTTCCAAATTTTAGATAATTTTTCTCAACAGTACCTAATAGATATGAACAACTCCGTCCTTTACTATACTTTCTTCAAAGACTCACTCCAAAACCACAGTTAGAAAGTATTTCTCAGGTCAATGTTTTTACTTCAAAATTGCAGCAGCATTATATGTACACTATTATATAAGACAAGAACAACTTTACATTAGATAACAGGAAGTAAGTTAATATGAAAGGAAAAGGAAAAAGTTTAAAGGTCACATTTTCCTTTATACACAGCAGATTCACATAAGTTCACTTTTCTCACAAACATTGTTCAATTCTTTAAAAAGATGATTTTTCCAGCTGTTGTTTATATGGCTGCAGTGAGTTTGTAAAAGTGTATGGTCTGTGCAAATTTCTATATATTATGCATCAGGAAAAAAGAAAAAAAAGTACAGAATATGGGTAACGACAATTGTTGTTGTTTAGTCACTAAGTCATGTTGATTCTTTGCAACCCCGTGGACTGTAGGGGTTTTCCCAGGCAAGAATACTGGAGGCTCCTCTGTCCATGGGATTTCCCCGACTGGAGTGGGTTGCCTTTCCTTCTCCAGGGGACATTCCCAAGCCAGGGATCAAACCCGCATCTCCTGCTTGGCAGGTATATTCTTTACCACTGATTCACCTGGGAAGTCAGCATAATGACTATACACTGAAGTAATAAAATGAGACACAGTGGATTCAGGTATATTCATTTGAACAAGCAGAGATGCAGTGTTTCTGGAAAAAACCTGCATCCCAAAGTAGCTCCTTAGAAGACACAACTCAGGAGTCTCCATGTGATATATGCCAACTGCCCATAAGATGTTGCCTCAACTATTCTAAAACTTTAGCCGACACTGACAAGTGAGTACACCAAAAATAAAAGGGAAAACATACACTACTTAGGCAACACTTCAGAAACAAAGGAATAAAATTCACAAACCAGAGAGGAAAGACCATATACAGCTATGGCTGATTCATGCTGATGCTTGACAGAAACTAACACAATTCTATAAAACAATTATCCTTCAACTAAAAAGCAAATTAATTAAATAAAAAACAGAGAGACGAAAGACAAGAAATGCCTGTGCCCAACAGGTATCCCTCTGTCACGCTCAAAATACCAAAACGTCAGGGAAAAAAGCAGAAAGTTAAACCTCAACACCATATTTGAACCTAATACTCAGATACATTATTCTTATTCACATAATTATTTTTTTAATCCATTATTTAGTTTTGTTTTCCCATTACAAAATGGAAATAATTACTACCAAAGTGGCAGCAACTTCTGACACTGGGCTCTAGAACTGTGAGAAAACATGAAGTAATATATTCCTCCACCTTCCTCACCACAGTTCAGGTCCTCCTGTATTGAATCTCCTGCCTAAATCACTGCAATCATCTCAACAAATCCCTCAACCCAGTCTCCATGTACCACTAATCACTGGAAGTCCAAATCTGGCCTGTCATTCCACATCCTGAACAGAACAGGCTAAGCTTCTTTGGGTGCCATACCATCCCAAGTCTGGTCTCAGTCTGAAAATAAAAAATAATAGTAGCTACTATCGATGTAAGTGGCAACAATGCTCCAGACACCGTACCTTGGATGTATGTCGACTGCTAGGGAGATGTTTGCACATACTAACTCCAGGCTCGAGTTTAACCTGTGCCACTTCACTGACTTTGCTGCGGCTGCTAAGTCGCTTCAGTTGTGTCCGACTCTGTGCGACCCCATAGACGGCAGCCCACCAGGCTCCCCCGTTCCTGGGACTCTCCAGGCAAGAACACTGGAGTGGGTTGCCTAGGCTCATAAATTATCATTTCCCTCAAGCAACAAACTAAATAGTCCCATACCTTTTATATACGCTGTAAGAGCTGGCAGATCTACACACTTTGCCAAATCCTCTGCACTATTTACAATTTCGAACAGGCAGATATTACTTCCTCTCTGAAGGCTTCCTATCAACCTCATAAAATAGAATGAATCACCCCTTTCTCCATCTCCTATACTAGGATTCTAGAGAGTTGCAAAGCGCTTGAAACATGTTTAAGAGATGGGAGACAGACTAGTAGTGATGGTGAAGTGGTTCAGAAGCCCATTTTGTTATTTTTTTAATGTGTGTACATGTGTGAGCCTTTACATTTTAATATACAAGTCTTTTCTATCTCTTACACATAAAGTTCCTCAGTGGCTGACTCAAGCATGGATATACCAAATGTTCTAACCAATACCACCTCACTCCGGTATCATGGGTACGCTAAATAAGGTTAATGAACTAGATTCCTTTTTGTGACCTGGAAGAGGCTCTCTCCCACAGGCCCCACAAACTCTCTCTGCACTTCTGTGTAGGCCCCACCTCTCTGCACTTTCATGTAGGCGCCATCCTCCAATCATTGTGTTTTTAACTGTCTGACTATCCAAGGGTGTTCACAAACCCACTTCAGAGGCTTCAGGCCCCCAAAGACATCATCAGCTGCAAAGAGATGGGCACCCCTAACTACAAAAGTCTACCAGGCAAACTCCTTAACACAACATCAAAGCCCTCCATGTTTGGACCTCCACTTGGGCACCAGGCACGCGTGCCATGTTCTAGGTTCGTGGCTCTCCTGGTATCAGTGAGTGGCTCTGCTGCACAGCAACGACTGTATATAGGCCCAAGAATCCATGTTGGTGACACATGCCGAAGATGACTGAGATGCACAAAAAATTGTGGCTGGGTTTTAAACTCTTCACACCTCAGCAGAAGTCCATCACTCCCCCCACCCCAGGAGATGGATATCCTTCCTAAGACAGTGCCCAGGAGTCTGCAGTCATATTCCATTTCCACTCTCCTTCACTTTCATAGGCACATATCTGTGTGTCTGTTTCCTTCCCCATAAAATGAAACTGTTCAAAGGTACCTCCGTGCTGGTGAAGACTGCATGAGCCAATCCACTCCAAGTGTTAAAATAGTGCTTAATCCCCGGCAAGCGCTTAGCACATATTCACTTCTATCATTATAATTACATATTATCATCACTAAGTCATTAACTTCCCACAGTTGAAATTGTTCCCATTCTTTGAAATGTAACTCAAATGCTATTTTCTTCATAAGGCCTCTGCTGAGCAAGAAATAAACTCTCTTCACTGTATGACTACAGCATTTACTTCTCAGTATTTAATCACATTCTGTTGACTCCATGTTAACCTACAGAAATGGGACAGTGCAATGTGATAGCCAGGATTTGGGAGCTGGGCAACCTTGGTCAAATTTCAGTATTTAACGTCTCTGTGCCACAGTTTTCTCATCAGGAAAGGGGTGGTAAGAATATCTACTTCATAAGTCTTTTGTAAAGCATCAAGAACACCAATGGCACATAGCAAATGTTAAATAAGTATCTGTCATCATAATTATGTTTATTATCCCACAATAAACTAATAAATCTGCCAAGATGATGACTAGCCCTATAAGCTGCCCAATAAATGCCAAATTACTTGTTTGTAAACACAGTACATGATATATATATACAGTGCACATTTAGAGAATACATAGTTGGCATTACAGATGTGAACGTACATTTGCCCATGCTATCCTGACCCATTTCCAAGAGAAAGTAAACGGAAAACAGAAGTAACATTTAAGAGTACCTTCTATAGGCCCAGCTTTCAGTATCACTTAACAACCGTAATCTTATTATCTTCCTGAGCTCTATCTTGGAGGTACTATGAATACCAACTGCTTCTCATCATCGCTCCTGCTCACATGCTAGCCCAAGCCACTCTCTTGTCTTTCTTGGACCACTGCAACAGCCTTCTGACTGATATCCCAGACTCTCTCCTAGCCTCCTGCCTTCACAAGCAGCATATTCTCAATACAACAGCCAGAATTATTCATTTTATAACAAAAGTCACATCACATCACTCCTTGCAACTACCTAATTTCATCTTCCCTGGCTTTGCCTGAAGCCCCCATCACTCAGTCATCACCAAGCTGGCTTCAGTCCTATTTCTACTACATGATTCCTACCTCCCACCCATCTATCTCTTCCAAATCTACTTCCCAACATATTCCCATGGCTCGTGGCTCACTCCATCACTTGAGTAGGTCTATGCTCAAATGCTTGCTCATTAGAGTTGCCTTCCCTAGTGCCCTTGTGCATACAAGCATGCCCTGTGCCTCAGCACTCCTTCCTCTTGCTTTCTCTATCTTCATGGCATGTTACTATGTGCCATCTGTAGACTTCTACCAGAGGATAGAAATCTTGTCTACGGTTCACTGCTGAAGGTCTTAACTTTGAACACCATCAGGCAGATAAAAGTGCTCAATAAATGTTTGCTGAAAAACTCCCTCTCAACTTTGAGATGATTTAAGATAACAAGTGGAAAGTACAACGTTTTAAAGTTTTGTCTATTTAGGTCACCAAGCTCCAAAGGAGCTCAAATACAGATTTTCCCAATGCATCTAACCACTACAAGTGATCTTAGAATCAAGAACCAAGGGGAGAGAAGAGTCAGGCAGCTGGAAGCATTCCAACCCACCTAAAGGACTTTTAAAAATTCATCAAACAGAATAAAATATCTAAGAATAAACTTAACCAAGAAGGTGAAAGATCTATACTCTGAAAACTATAAAATACTGATGAAGGAAAATGAAGATGATACAAAGAAATCCCATATACATGGACTGAAAGAATTAATATTGCTAAAATGGTCATACTACCTAAAGCAATATACAGATTTAACATAATTCCTACCAAAACACCCATGATACCTTTCACAGAACTAAAACAAATACTCCTAAAGTGTACATGGAACCACAAAAGACTCGAAATTCCCAAAGCAGTCTTCAGAAAATGAACAAAGCAAGAGGTATCACATTTTCTGACTTCAGACTACAGAACAGAGTTATAGTAAACAAAACAGCATGATACATAAAAACACACACGTAGGTCAATGGAATAAAATAGAGAGCCTAGGAATCAACTCATACACTTATGGCTAATTAATCTATGACAAAAAAGGCAAGAATATACAATACAGGAAAGACAGTCTCTTGTTTAATAAGTGAGTGTGGGGAAAACTGGACAGCCTCACGAAAATCAATGAAATTGGAGCATTTGTCACACCATATACAAAAATAAACTCAAAATAGATTAAAGACCTCAACGTAAGACTGGAAACTATATAACTCTTGAAAAGAACACAGGCAGAACACTCTGTGACATAAATCATAGCAATATTTTTTTGGAGGGATCTGTCTCCTAAGGCAAAGGAATCAAAAGCAAACATAAACAAATGGACTTCATCAAATTTAAGCTTTTGCACAGCAATGGAAACCATCCACAAAATGAAAACACAACCTACTGAACGGGATAAAATATTTGCAAATGATATGACCAATATGATTATAGCTCATACATTCAACAGTAAACTCAATATCAAAAACACAAATAACTCAGTTAATGGTTATAGCTCATACATTCAATATTAAACTCAGTATCAAAAAAAAAACAGATAACTCAGTTAAAAAGTGGACGGAAGACTTAAATAGATATTTCACCAAAGATGACAAATAGATGGCCAACAGGAACATAAAAAGATGGTCAATATTGCTAATCAGAGAAATGCAAATCAAAACCACAATGGGATATCACCTCACACCTGTCAGGATGACTATCATCAAAAAGAACCCAAATTACAAACGTTGGCAAAGATGTGTTAAAAAGGGAACTCTCTCACAGTCTTGGTGGGAATGTAAATTGGTATAACCACTGTGGAAAAACAGAACGGAGCCTTCTCAAAAAAACAAAACACAGAACTACCATAGAATTCAGCAATTCTACCCCTGGATATATATCCAAAAAACAAAACACCAATTTGAAAACATACATGCACCCCAATGTTCATAGCAGCGTTATTTATAATAGTCAAATACAGAAGCAACCTTAGTGTCCATCAATAGATGGACAAAGAAGACGTGATATATATACACATGGAATACAAAGGAATGTTGCTCAGCTATACAAAAAAAGAATGAAATTCTGTCATTTCCAACAATATGCATGTACCTAGACATTATTAAGCTTAGTGAAAGAAGTCAGACAAATACTCTGTTATCTTATATTCAGAATCTAAAAAATGAATGAGACAAAACAGAGACAGATTCACAGATACAGAGAGCAGACTAGTGCTTACCAGTGTGGGGAGGGGAGTAGGAAGTGGCAAGATAGGGATAGGCGATTAAGAAATATACACTACCATGTGCTGGTGGTTTACTCGCTAAGATCTTTCCAACCCAGGGATCAAATCCTGGTCTTCTGAAGTGTAGGCAGTCTACTGCACACCAGGCAGATTCTTTACTGACTGAGCCACCAAGGACATGTATAAAATAAATGAGCAACACGGATATATTGAATAGCATATCCATTAGTTTGCAATAACCTTAAATGGAGTATAATTCATTAAAATTGTACAACTGAAACTAATATTGTAAATCAAGCATACTTCAGTTAAAAAAAATCATAGGTTGGGACAGCCACCCCTCTCCAAATGCCTCGAGTAAGAAAAACCACCACAGTAAACCACTTTCCACTACCCATCCCCCCACCCATTACCAGTGTAACTTTGCCTATTCCCCAGTTAAACGAGGAAAGAAAATAACTGAAAAACTTGGGCCACTTCATTAAACCATAAAGTCATTAAATATTCAGTGCTGACAACTTTTGGAATCACTTCTGCCTGATTTTAATATCTTTGGGGAGGGAAAAAGTAGCAATAGTATAACTAAATTCACTCAAATTTAATCTATTTCTTTTTAAAAAAAGCATACCATTTTAAAATCATAAACTTACAGTATTTAGAAACCTGCAAATGTGTTGAAATAATAGACTTAAAAATAATAGGATCACAGGACAGAAAGGGGCCTTAAAATGTAAACTAAATAAGTTAGGCTGCCACATGAATACAGACTCTTCAATGTCAATACAAGTCTTACAGCTTCTAAAAATCAATGGAAGTTTATTGTATTCCAAAACAGTCACCCCCAATTGAGCGGGAATCAAGAAAAGGGTGAGAAATTACTTTTACTGGTCACAGTGACTGAGGGGTACCAGAAAAGAGGAGAGTTGACTGACTTAGGACATCCTAGTGGTAAAGAATCTGCCTGCTAACGCAGGAGACAGAATAAGATGTGGCTTTGATTCCTGGGTTGTGAAGATTCTCTGGAGGAAGACGTGGCAACCCACTCCAGTATGCTTGCCTGGACAATGCCATGGACAGAGCAGCCTGGCAGGCTACAGTCCACGGGGTCACAAAGAGTCGGGCAGGACTGAAGTGACTTAGCACGCATAATGATACCCAAGGTAGAACTCCTCCAAATCTCTAGAGCTAATCAGCTATCCCCAAAGGATACCTGGCACTATAGATGATGAAAGAAAGTGTCCCTGATTTCAAGTTATTTATGTGGAGAAATAGCTAATCTCTTACAAACTTTGGGAGGTCCATATAAATAACACACTGAACTAGGGAGTTCAGGCTACAGGTCTTAATTGAATTCTACTTTTGCTTCAGTACCGAATATAGTCACAAGAAGGAGGTATCACTGTATTTCACATCAAACAAACTTACTGTTTAATACTAAGATGTTAACTTCACATAGTCATAAAGACAAATCGTTCCACCCTGCTCCCCAGAACCATGCAGAAGAGGAAGTGGTTTTGAGAAAGCACGCTTGCTGTCATTACTCTATCCCATCGTATAGAGCAAATTACAAAAGGTCAGAGATCAAGAATTCTACTGTTCTAGTCTAAGTCCTTACATCCTTTGTGTCCAATTGTTTGGTCATTTAGTATGCCTCTCCCCTGCCACTGGTCACCTACCTTATCTTGTGATAACACTGCCCCCATTTAACCCCTTATGCAAAGCCCAGTTCCCTCAACTCTGAACTCTTTCCTCCACTGCCCCAGGTTCTCTACATTGAGCCCTCTTTCCCCTTCATCAAAACACATCCATCCTCTTTCATTCTCCCTCAGACTTCTATTGCTAATGTTAACAGCCAATATCTGCGGAGTGATTACAAACCAACTTTATAGGATCTCATTTAATCCTCACAGTTGCCTTAGGAGGAAAGCCCCATGCCTAAAACCAAACAGCAGGAAAACAGTGGATAAGTTTCAGAATTCCAGCAGTCAGACTCTACAATCTGTGCTGTTAACTGTGATGCCTCCTAATACCTATGTGATCGATTTAACAGTAGAAAGGGCTCAAGGACTTCCTATTTTCCCTCTCATTTGACTGTTCTACTATACATAAGCATTTAGAGTCTCTAGGGAAATGCTGCTGAACTATAACATCCTTGCGAACTTAAGTTATATAAGCCTTTGCAGCTGTGAGCATGAGTCCATGTAAGTAAGTAAATACAGAAGCCTAAAGTCATTTACTTTTAATTGTTTGAGACACTCAGGCCACAGTACACAAAGCACAGTGCTCTAGAGGCAGGCTGCCTGAACTCCAACCCAGCCTTTCCCACTTGTTTTCTATGTCCCTGAAGATAGTTAACTTCCCTGAAGCTCAGTTTCCTTGTCTATAAAATGAAGATAAAATATCTGCTAGGATTTCTGCTAGAATTAAACAAGTCAAATACATAAGGCATATAGAAAAGCACCTGACATGAATTATGAGTGTACAAAAAATGCTGGCTAATTCATCCGTGGTATATAATATTGCAGTTGGTCATATTCATACTGTATTATTGCACTTGGTGTGATGCATATTCTCCTGCCTGCTTCATAAAATTACATTCCTTTCAATTAGCACCATCAATTATTCTTCTAATAAACCTACAAAGCACCTCACACAGCAGTAAACAGTTTCATTAATTTAGTAAACTATAGATGTCATTATAGCAGTGAGAATGAAGATTTTTACCTGAAGACTTTAGACTTGGGAAACAGCACAGTGATGTCCAGTGATCACAGCTCTGCTGGGTAATACCTACATGAACTTGAGAAAGTTCCTTTAATTTTCTGAGACACACTGTGGTCATCTGTAAGCAGTGATGATAAACGAGAACCTCACAAGACTCTTTTGAGGATGAAATGAGTGAATATGCATAAAGATCTTAGTTCCTGGCAAGCAACAAGCACTTAATTAGTGGCTGCTGGATGGAGAGTAACAGAGGTTTGAGCTGAAAATAGTCAGACTCCAGGCAAAAGCCTTCCACAGCTTGGATCAAGGAGAAGACTGTTCTAAGTCATGCTTTGATTATTTTATTTTCTGTGCAATCTGAAAGACACAGCTCTTTCAAAATCAAGAATATGCATTTCACAGCCAGTGAAGGCCAGTAGTGACCATTCCTTTACTTTGTATGAGTTTATTATTAGCCTAAGTAGTACCTGGGTTTAGGTGTTTTCGATAACATCCCAATAAGTTATGTGGCTCGAAACACTCCTTAGCTTCAGTAAGTCCCTTTTCTTTCAAACTGTCTATCCAGATTTTAAGTTAATTGGCTGATGTTTGAGACTTTAATTTTTAATTCAGAGATCTTTAAAGTGGGGCCACAGTTCTTAGGCAAGAATTTTCCCAAGTTCCTACAAGAGCAGGAGTGGGGGTAAAATCATTAACAAACCAAAGCCCACACCGCAGTGGAGGAAAGCTACCTGAGTGCCCCTGAAACCTGCTCATTCCAGCTCCCTCCTACCCACATCTGTGTCCTGGCAGCTGAAAGGACACTCAGACCCTTTAGGATTCTTGATATAAGCATGAGAACATACATATTCTTCAGGATTCTGTTCTATTTCATGCTACCTTGAACATACCTTTAATGTTTAATTGGCTGAGATAAAAACTTGCATGATATCATACTTCAATAAAAAGATTTCAAAATGTACACTTATGATACATGCACTTTTATATATCAATTTTTAAATTTGGATACGAATGTATCGGATGTATTCTCCACTATTTCTCTGAATTTGAGTCACATTTTTTGACTAACAACCAGATGTTTCAAAATAGCCTACTGTGAATGGTTTCCTCTCTTAGCATTTATAAATAGCACCCTGACCTCTTTTCCAACTGAATTTGAGGGCTTGTTCATATTGGCTCTGTAATTATCTAAGTCTCTTTTTTCTTAGGTAAAAGGATACCTCAGCAAGTGTCTCTTAACTGATTGACTCATTTATTAACATTTACTCATTAAATAAATATTTAAGGATCGCTAACTACTCTCTCCAAGATAACATAACAGGGAGAAACATTTGCAGTTCAAGATAACACCTATCATCTCATTTGAGAACAGTGCTATTGTGTGTATATATATACATATATATTCTAATCCTGAAAGATGATGTTGTTAAAGTGCTATTAAAGTGTTGTTAAAGTGTTGTTAAAGTGTAATTTGCTGTCAGTATGCCAGCAAATTTGGAAAACTCAGCAGTGGCCACAAGACTGGAAAAGGTCAATTTCCATTCCAATGACAAAGAATGTTCAAATTACTGTACAATTGCACTCATTTCTCATGAAAACAAGATTATGCTCAAAATCCTTCAAGTTAGGCTTCAGGAGTACGTGAACCGAAAACTTCCAGATGTACCAGGAGGGTTTCTAAAAGGCAGAGAGGAACCAAAGATCATATTGCCAACATGCCCTGGATCACAGAAAAAGCAAAGGATTTTTTTTTTTAATCTATTTCTGCTTCATTGACCACGTTAAAGACTTTAACTGTATGGATCACAGCAAACTTTGGAAAATTCCTTCAAGAGATTGTAATACCACACCACGTTACCTATCTCCTGAGAAACCTGTATGCAGGTCAAGCAGCAGCAGTTAGAACGAGACATGGAACAATGGACTGGTTCAAAATTGGGAAAGCAGAACGTCAAGGCTGTATATTGTCACCCTGCTTATTTAACTTCTATGCAGAGTATATCACGTGAGATGTCAGGTTGGATGATTCACAAGCTGGAATCAAGATTGCCAGGAGAAATACCAACAACCTCAGATACGCAGATGATATCACTTTAATGGCAGAAAGTGAAGAGGAACTAAAGAGCCCTTGATGAGGGTAAAAGAGGAGAGTGAAAAAGCTGGCTGAAAACTCAGTATTCATAAAAAGAAGATCATGGCATCCAATTCCATCACTTCATGGCAAATAGATGGGGGAAAAAAAGTGGAAGCAGTGACAGATTTCATTTTCTTGGGCTCCAAAATTACTATGGATGGTAAATTACTATGGATGCAGCCATGAAATTAAAAAACACTTGCTCCTTGGAAGAAAAGTTACGACAAACCTAAGTGTAAAAAAAAGCAAAGACTTCATTTTGCCAACAAAGGTCCATGTGAACAAACGTATGGTTTTTCCAGTAGTCATGTATGGATATGAGTTGCACCAAAAAGAAGAGTGAGCATCAAAATTGATGCTCAAATTGAGCTTTTGAAATTGATGCTTTCAAAGTGTGGAGTTGGAGGAGACTCTTGAGACTCTCAAGGGACTCTTCAGAGTCCCTTCGACTGCAAGATCAAACCAGATTTCCTAAAGGAAATCAACCCTGAATATTCATTGGAAGGACTGATGCTGAAGCTCCAATACTTTGGCCACCTGATGTAAAGAGCCATTGGAAAAGAATCTGATGCTTGGAAAGACTGAGGCCAAGAGGAGAAAGGGACAACAGAGGATAAGATGGTTGGATGGCATCACTAACTCAGTGTTCACGAGTTTGAGCAAACTCAGTGAGATAGTAAAGGACAGGGAAGACTGGCGTGCTATCTCATTCATGGGGTCACAAAGAGTCAGACACGACTTAGTGACTAAAAAATTATATATATATATATGTATATATATATATATATATAAAATACTAAAAAGAAAGTGAAATGAAATGTCTTCTCTCCAGGAGTTTTTTGGCTGTCAAGGGAAAATGACATGCATATGGACTGCTGCTGCTGCTAAGTCGCTTCAGTCGTGTCTGACTCTGTGTGACCCCATAGACGGCAGCCCACCAGGCTCCCCCATCCCTGGGATTCTCCAGGCAAGAACACTGGAGTGGGTTGCCATTTCTTTCTCCAATGCATGAAAGTGAAAAGTGAAAGTGAAATCTCTCAGCCATGTCCGACCCTCAGCGACCCCATGGACCACAGCCTTCCAGGTCCATGGGATTTTCCAGGCAAGAGTACTGGAGTCGGTTGCCACTGCCTTCTCCAATGTATATGGACAGTTCTTTACAAGTCAGTAAGAGCCAGTAAAAGAGGAACACCAAAACTGGAAGACTCAAATGTACCCAACAAAAACACTTCAAGAGTAATGATGAGAAAACTTAAGTCTTATGAGCTTGACTTTCACATGGTTCATATTTTAAGCATTGTTTCATGTATAATTACATAAAGAAGTAGCACCATCATCTTTCAAGAATTCCAAGGAACTCT
Organism: Capra hircus; assembly: GCF_001704415.2. Lineage (NCBI taxonomy): Eukaryota > Metazoa > Chordata > Mammalia > Artiodactyla > Bovidae > Capra > Capra hircus. Next base: position 56,260,203 of record NC_030813.1, read on the forward strand.
TAAAAACTTCAAACTGACTCCATAAATATAACTGAAATATGCAGCAATTCAGAACTCTGAGGATGGAGTGATCAGTGAAGGAGCTACAGAGGGGAATTTCAAGATGTATGGGAATGTAGCATGTGGAGACAGCAGTCATTGCCACAAAGCGGAGCAATGCGGGAGATGTCTATAGGCAATCAAACAGATAAGACATCTCATAGCCTCCAGTCTCCCATCAATCACATTTGATCAAAGCTAAGAAATATTTCCAACATTAATAAAAAGTTCTTTACCTAATATTTTCCAGAAATTCATCAGTTTAGAAAGTGCAAAGATTGGATTCAATAAACGATTCAACAAACAAGAAAGAAAAAAAAACTTGCTAAAACATTAAAATAATTTCTTCTTAAAAGCAACAGCTGTCATTCATAAGTAACATTTTTATAGCATCTTTCACTGAACTTTCTCAAAGTTGCTAAGAGGTGGGATAGAAAGAAACAAAGCAGAAACAGAAAATTTCCCAAATATCATTAAATTTATAATACAGAGTTCTAAGCTGGTTTTTAAAACTTCACAGTCTTATGGTGCTAGTTTAAGACTTTCTTCCAAAAAAACTGCAATTCATTATAATCTCAGTCCTATGCTGCTGCTGCTGCTAAGTCACTTCAGTCCTGTCCGACTCTTTGCCACCGTATGGACCCTAGGCTGACAGGCTCCTCTGTCCAAGGGATTTCCCAGGCAACAATACTGGAATAGGTTGCTATGCCCTCCTCCAGGGGATCTTCCTGACCCAGGGATAAAACCCAGGTCTCCTTAATTGCAGGCAGATTCTTTATGGTCTAAGCCATCAGGGAAGCTTCTTAGTCCTCTACTTAATCACAATAACTAAGTAGCTGAATTGAAAAGTACTCTATCTAGAAGGCTCAAACTGCAGTGATATGAGATGGTTAAGAAATTTGTTTTTAGAAGCAGACAGAGATAATACAAAGAACAAACTACTGATCACCAGTGTGAAGAAGGAAGGGGGAAGGGGCAATGTGGGGGTAGGTGGGGGGAAAAAGAGGCTACTATTGGATTAAATGAAATCATATGTGAGAAACTTTTGAAAAAAGAAGCACTATAGAATTCAAATAAACTTTCATTAAAAAATTTAATATTCAAGAGACACAGGAAAAATGAAAAAAAATACATATTTGTTTTTAAATGTACCAGTTTCTCCTTTCATGGACTATCCATATAAAATCTGACTTATGGAGGAAGGAAAAAAATGCAAACACACATGCCCACAAATAAGTTTTAACAAGTCATTTGACTTCCCCTCTAGGTATATTTTCATTTAAACAAATCTTTGAGTACTGACAAATCAAGTCTATAGAAAACACTCTTGGTGTTAAGACCCACCTTAAGTGTGTATTTGTTAAACAGCTGTCTGAAAAGTAGCCAGGGAGATACTTCCACTTTAGGCTCTAGCCTAGTTCCATGACCCATTTTACTTTTTCTTTCTTTTTAAAACACTGTTAAACAGTGGAAGGTCATGAGAAGTTTCCCCTCAATATTTCTCTTGTAAGCGTATGGAAGTCACAAGTATAAGTTTAGAAGTATTTCCCTTTTCCCCTTAAAAAAGTTACCTTCCTTTTTAACATAGTCATAACTTTCATCTTCCAATTACTTACGGGCAATGTTCCCGTAAACTCATGCGGGCGAAGAGTGCTTAAGTGCGGGAGAAATCAATACTGAGCTTGTAAGTACAACACTATTATTGGTAATCACAATGACATCCGATTATATGTACTTTTAAAAATAGCTTATTTTTCGGTACTTGTTTTTTAAACCAAAAGGATATATTCCACTAAGCAGACTACTTCAAGGACAACCTTGCAAAAAAAAAAAAAAAAAAAGTTGCTATCACCATACAAACTTGCAACAGCCTAAAATGTCATTATTCCAAACAAACTAGCTTCTAATTTGCCTCTAATCATCAAAGGTTATAGTTCACAATATATTGTCACAAAGACTTCCCCCCAATCAAAATTACTCCAGATCGCCGCAAGGAGGTGAGGCGAACGTTTAAGAAAAGAAGCAAGGATGAACTTACCTCGTTTAATAAGACGGGCACCCATTCTCCCCGGAGACCTGTCTCCAAATGTCAACGAGAAAATCAATCTGGTAAACTCCCTGTCGACAGTTTTCGAGTATGAGGTTAGGTTCAGGCAGGTGGAGGCCAAATGATTGTAATTAAAGTTAATTAACAGGCCTGCGGTCTCAAAGTGTAGAACAAGTAGGGTGCGGGGGAGCACAGGGATCCGAGCGAACTCATTCTCTCTACCGAGTAATTAACTGCTGCCTGAAACTCACTGAAGGGCAGCTCCTTTTCGAGGAAGGGGTCTAGCTGTCTATCCGGCTCTTCCCACTCCTGAGTCAAATCCCATTACTAAGTAGAGTTTTTGTATCACTTACCAGCTTCTGGTTTCCTTTTAGACGCCCACATGCGGGAATGAAATCCAAGCGGTAGAAACCGGAGCCGAACACTTGGCGCTCTGGAAATTCACCCAGAGAGGTGCCGGAAAGCCGCGGCTCAGAAGAGACGGTCTTCACGCCCGACCCCGGCCCCGCCGCCCAGCCCACTGCAGTCCCCTGGACTCGCTTTGCGCGCGGGCAGCGGAGCTGGGGAGCCGAGGCGGGCGGGGGAGCCCGGTCTCCGGCTTCTCTCCCGGCCCGGTTCGACCAGTCCTCACCCGTCTGTCCCAGGCGCGGGGCCTCCTGCTTCCCTCCCCGCCGGCTGCCCGCACGGCGTCTGCAGCCAGGAGGCGGCCGCGCGGGCGGCGCTGTCACTCGGGCCAGCACGCCGGGGCCGCCGCACCTGGAGGCGGGGAGCGCGAGCCCGCGCGCAGCTCCGGAAGCGCCGCGCCCGCCGCCCGCGCCCTGCCCAGGTGCTCCGGCGCCGCGCCTTGGCCGCTTCCTCCAGGCCCGCGGGGGCGGGGAGAGCCGCCAGGCGTGGGGGCAGCGAGGCTCAGCGGCGGGGGCAGCCGAGCCGGCCGCCCTGGTTCCGCAACATAGTTGGGTGGCTGACTCAGTCCGCCCCAACTTGGCCGCGCCTGGCACCCTCGCCACCTGGCGCACCTCGGCCCCAGGGCTCCCGGCTCGGCGGAGCTGGTGAAGCCGCGAGGACGCGTCCCGCAGCCCAAAGCGGCGAAGGCATAGCCCTCCCCGGGGAGATGCCGGAGACCCTTCCCCGGCTCAGGCCGTCCATTTGGTTGGTCATTGCTCACGGATGGGTGGGTTGTTAAGTGGGCGGAACCTCAGCACCACTGATTATTAGTATTACTCTACTAAGTAGTTTCCAGGTTGCTTCAGCGTTTCCCAAACTTAAGACTCATCTAGGGCGCTAGATTTCCCAGGCTGCTTCTGCGTAAAGTTGCACTCAATGGGCCCGGGAATCTGTTTACGAAGCTCAGTGCTGATTAGGCTGGACCCATTATACCGGATTCTCTGTGAGGGAAGGACGAATATTCCCACTTTCTAGTTGAGTTTGCGGGGGAGAGCAACTTGCCCAAGCAGTCATAACTTTAAGGGGTGCAGGGGATTTTCAATTTAGATCTGAATACAGCCTCCTCACAAATGTTTTATATTTCTCCTTGTCTCTGTGCCCCCCTTCTTGTCTCCACCCCTCCGAGGGGAGGGAGAACCCTGCTCTTGTCCTTTTGGCCTCTGAGATCGTTAGATCCCGGAAAGACATTTTCCCGTGGACTTGGACCTTGACACTCTGCTCTTGGAAGTAACAATAAAGCAGCAAGAGGACACGGGAATTCAAACAGAAAAACCCTTGTGCGGCCCGGAATATCGATACTTAAATGTCCGTAAAATCTTAAGCTTGCCAGTGACTTCAAGGGCAAGCTCCTTATTTTTATATTTTAGTTAACATCTTTGTACAGACTGTACCTGAAATTCTCTCCCTTAAAAGATGAAATGTCCTTACCTTTGTTCTGTTCGTGTTGGTGAAAGTAAACAATTAGGGGAAGTGCTGAGCTTATTATGAAAATGAAATAATTGGTGAAGTCGAGCGTGGGAGGCTTCCCAGGAGCCCTGGTTCTTGGGAGGCTTCATCTTCAGCGAAAAATCTGCCCATCAAAAAGCACCCTCCTGCCCTGGGAGACTCAGGCAGCTGTGGCAAGCATGTTTCAGAGACAGCAAATCTTCAGTTTCTTTTGAACTAAATACTTTAAAACAAGACCTATTTTCACCAGGAAAGTTAACTCGACATTTTCCAAATCTCAAGATTTTTTTTTTTTTTGGATTTCTGTAGACTTTTATTTTTGTGGCTCTTTTTGACTTCCTATTAAGTCCATACTCTGTGGGCTTTATTTTCCCTCTCCCTCATAGTCCTCACATACTTGTCATTTATTTTTATCTTTGTAAGCCATCTTAAATCCTTTTCTGAGCAAGGTGGGTTATAAATAAACAAAAAATCTTAACATCAGTTATGGTATGTCTCAGTAAGGCAAGCACTGTTACTGGAACAGAGTCCTCAAATTATTTCTCTGGATAGATTTTATAAAATAACTGAGACTTTGTGCTTTTTTTGTAACAATATCTTAGTTCCTCGATTATCATTCAGTCATTTATTGTTTAAAATTTTTATTTTAAACAATATAAGATAGTTTTATTTTCAATAAACAAAATTGAAACTACAGTGATGAGCAAACACAGTGAGACCCCCAGATTTTCAGTCTTCTCTGAGAAGAAATAAAGTTAAAAGGTGTAAGGCACACTGATGATTCAATAATAGCTCTTGGAAGTGAAAGAAAAGCAGTACTGAAAGTATACATTGGTTATAAGGTGTATGCTGATTTTAAGAACCTTAATATATGAAGGAAAATAAAAGATGACTGAAGCAATATGGCAAAATCTTTTGTTAACTGTTCACTAATCATACCAGATTCTGGCCAAACACCTAGCATATATGTTGTGTTTGTGCAACTCCATGAGTTTGAACTCTTTTTCCAATTTTACAAACAAAGCATTGAGACTTAGTTTATAATGGATAAATCAAACACTTTTCATAGCCTATGTGTAATGTATTGATATGTAGCAGCCCTCATAGGCATTCAGGGAGAAAAGTACGCAGGAAAAGTAACTTTATAAAAATTGAGGTATGAAAAATCTGTTGACTGTCAAGGCCATTCTACTATATCAGGTCAGTTCAGTCGTGTCCAACTCTTTGCGACCCCATAAATCACAGCACGCCAGGCCTCCCTGTCCATCACCAACTCCCAGAGTTCACTCAGACTCAGGTCCATCAAGTCAGTGATGCCATCCAGCCATCTCATCCTCTGTCGTCCCCTTCTCCTGCCCACAATCCCTCCCAGCATCAGAGTCTTTTCCAATGAGTCAACGCTTCGCATGAGGTGGCCAAAGTACTGGAGTTTCAGCTTCAGCATCATTCCCTCCAAAGAAATTCCAGGGCTGATCTTCAGAATGGAGTGGTTGGATCTCCTTGCAGTCCAAAGGACTCTCAAGAGTCTTATCCAACACCACACTTCAAAAGCATCAATTCTTCAGCACTCAGCTTTCTTCACAGTCCAAGTCCCACATCCATACATGACCACTGAAAAAACCATGGCCTTGACTAGACAGACCTTTGTTGGCAAAGTAATGTCTCTGCTTTTCAATATGCTATTTAGGTTGGTCATAACTTTATAGTACCAGTTAATTTCCATCTGTCTATTTATTCCAAATGTGTATTTGGAATATATCTTTTTATCTCTGTATTTATTCCAAAATGACTGATTCCAGCCTATATTTCCTCCATTTTCAGAGGGAGAGCTGGCATAGCTCTGCCCTTGCCAGCTTTTGTGTCTATGCTCCACCCATCTCTCCTACCCAGAACACACTCTGCTTCTGAAGGAGGCAGTTGGAGAGAGTGGAAACCATCCTGCTCTCCTCCGCCTTTTCCTCCTTCCGCTTTTCCTTACATCCTCAAGGCGAACACCCATAGGGCATTTCTGTGCCCGCTGCTATTCCCAGCGCTTTACTTGCAAAAGCTCATTTAATTATCCCAACAACTCTTTGAAGAGATAGTGTTATTATCCCCACTATAAGAAAGGAAACTTAAGAAAAAGATGTCGAATGATTTACACCAATTTTGCCATAAGGCAGAGAGAATTCCAGCCCAGTCTTCTCCAGGAACCATTCTCTGCACTGGATTGCCAGTTTCGAAAAGCACTCAGTGCTGAAATTGCAAAGGTCTGTGCTCAAAATGAAGCCTGATCAGTGTAGGTTGTGGCATTTTGAGCAAATTCAACTTATCTGAGTCTCAATTCAACCATTTGTGAACCCTGATTACATATCTATGGCACCGAGAAAATACTCATCTCTCAATACAATTAATTCTATCCTTTCTCCAATTATTCATCAAGACTAGCTTCAAATACCACCTCCCTCTAAAGTCTTTCCAAATGTCTGATACCCAGAATTATTTACAAAATTTAAAGTAATCCCTCCATTTTTCTATAAAGGAAAATCTAGTGTTTTGCAAAACATAAAATTTTAGGAATGTAGATAAAAATAGACATGTCTACTTATAATAAAAAATTAATCATTTTAGATAAATTGTCCATGAAAATAAAATGATGTAGTATATATACTGCCTTTTCCACTCATATTTTGTGAAATAATCTTATTCAAATTTTAACTTGCAACTTTGATGTCAGTGACTTCATCACTAGAACCTCACTTTGAGTCACAGGCGTTTTGTTTTCAGAGAATATTATTTTCACCTCTATCTAAATTTTTGAAGGTACCCAATTTTCTGAAACCTTTTATGATCCTGTCATTGGCAATTCCATTGCAAACCAAAAGTTCCTACTTGCTTTATATTAAGAAGTCGTTTTTTCTCATTCAACCAAAATACATATACTAATGATCTCTACCAGTTTTTTTGAGTGGTTTTAAAAGGATCCTTGCACTAACATGGTACAGTTAAAACTGTGAGGTCACACCCCCAAAATAATTCCTTAATTTGTTTTAAATATCTTCACCTCCTTTTAACCAAGTTTATTGAATGGACTTTGTGTATATCCTAAACTAGGGTTGATTGAGGATATTTCAGGCTACACTCCCCATCCCCGACTCCTGCAGTTCTGTAGTTTGCAGTTCAGATTAACGAACAATAATTGCAAGCAGGTGGAGATCCTGTGATACACAGGTTCTATGCACCAGGCATTGTTATGCATTATGAACTCAATTCTCTCAACGGGTATGGGGTAGAAATTATCATTATCTCTTTTTTCTTCTTTTTAGCCAGTGAAGAAACCAAGACACAGAAAGATTATTCCATCGAAGAGCCCACAAATAGTAAATAAGGAAGAAAGTATTTGAACTCAACTAAAGACGCTTACTCCTTGGAAGGAAAGTTATGACCAACCTAGACAGCATATTCAAAAGCAGAGACATTACTTTGCCAACAAAGGTCTGTCTAGTCAAGGCTATGGTTTTTCCAGTAGTCATATATGGATGTGAGAGTTGGACTGTGAAGAAAGCTGAGTGCCAAAGAATTGATGCTTTTGAACTGTGGTGTTGGAAAAGACTTGAGAGTCCCTTGGACTCAAGGGTCCAACCAGTCCATTCTGAAGGAGATCAGGCTTGGGTGTTCTTTGGAAAGAATGATGCTAAAGCTGAAACTCCAGTACTTTGACCTCATGCAAAGAGTTGACTCATTGGAAAAGACTCTGATGCTGAGAGGGATTGGGGGCAGGAGGAGAAGGGGATGACAGAGGATGAGATGGCTGGAGAGCATTACCGACTTGATGGACGTGAATTTGAGTGAACTCCAGGAGTTGGTGATGGGCAGGGAGGCCTGACGTGCTACAGTTCATGGGTTCACAAAGAGTCAGACACGACTGAGCGACTGAACTGAACTGAACTGAATGTGGATTCAAAACTTATGCCTTAAGCATTCTGCTAGGATGCCTCAAAGAAAACTTACCATAAGGACCTTTTTTTCTGATGCCTAACCTTTGGGGGGAAAATGATATATCATATATTCAGACATATACAGTACTCTCTCTTGGGTTTTCCCATTGTCCTTTCTCTTAACTGTTATTGGAGAGTGTTTATCAGTAGGGTTTGCCTCATGGATTTTGAGAAGTTTTTCTTATTAGTATTTGTATTCCTGAAGTACCATAACCTCTTTATTCTTGTCAGTCTGCCTTGCATTATGGGTGCTTAGAATCTTGTTATTTGAATTATCTGAAGTACTTACCATAAAGCTTTAGATAAATGTTTGTTTTATTAAACTGAAAAGAGTATATATTCATTAGGTTGACTTTTTTCAGTACTTTGTTACAAGTTTTAAGAGTTGCTTTGAAAGTTCTTTTTAACTCTTTCTCACCACAAGGGAATAACTTGAGTGGATATCTACTGTAAGGTAGACAAAAGAGCCATGTAAAATATTAAATCAATTCAATTATTGACTAAAAGTTGATGGTATTGCAGAAATAATTTATTTTAAAATATAAGTTTTTCAGAAATCACAAATAATATCAAGGAAAAAGTGAACATAAATTTTCATATAAAAGTAATATTACAGAAACTCATTTAGGCTCTAGGAATTAGTGTATTAGTTACTCAGCTCTGTCCAACTCTTTGTGACCCCATGAAATGCATCCCGCCGGGTTTCTCTTTCCATAAAATTCTCCAGGCAAGCATACTGGAGAATATTGCCATTTCCTACTCCAAAGGATCTTACCAACCCAGGGTTCGAACCCAGGTCTCCTGCATTGTGGGAAGATTCTATACTATCTGAGTCACCATTAGAACAGAGCCTAAATGAGTTTCTGAAATATTACTTTTATATGAAAATTTCATTTTATATTTCATTGATGTGTTCAGTCATATCCAACTCTTTGTGACCCCATGAATTGTAACCCACCAGGCTCCTCTGTCTGTGGAATTTTCCTGGCAAGAATTCTGGAGTGGGTTGCCATTTCCTACTCCAGGGAAATCTCCCTGGCCCAGGGATTGAACCTGCATCTCTTGCTTTCTCCTGTATTGGCAAGCAGATTCTTTACCATTGTGCCACCTGGGAAGCCCATTTCATTGATACAGATACACATATTTTAACACTTTACTACTTTCGAAATGTAAATTCACCTTAAAATGAATTGCTGTTGTCTAACAACAGTCATAGTATAGTTGTCATTACCTACATGTTCATGAACTTGATCATAGATGCTTATTTTGTCCTCACTTCATTGAAGTTACTTGCATTGACAGTACTACACATGTTAACTGTCACATGAAATGTCATCAAAGTGTTATTAGCTTTCTTTGTGAAAAGGCAAAGAAATGGGAGTATAAGATTTGATAAAATCTATGTTTAAATAATTCTCAAAGAGCATTTTCATATACATATTTATATACATATATATGCATATTTTTATACATAATATAAGTTCTAAAAGAACAGTGTTATGTCATAGTTTAATAGTGAGATTTTTTTCTTGTGGTATAGAAAATAATCACATATCCAAAAGTAGATTACATTTTAGAGTTGCAGATATCCAGTAGTTTCTACCACCACTAACATAAACATCTAATTTTACTTTTATATGGAAAATAGTTCCTTAAGAAAAATCAGAGTTAAGAGAAGTCCAGAAATCCTGACTATGACTCAGTGGATTTGCACAGGAAATACATCAACTGAGAGTAAAATCATTGCTTTCGCTTTGTTGTGTCAATTTTCCTCATTTCTGAAACTGTTTACTAAACACCTCACAAAATTTATTTCTTCATGCTATAGCTTGAAAATACTATATAGTTTCATTTTGCCCTTCCCTTATAATATATAATTAGCCTTGAGAGTTCTTCTGACATAAGGAAAAAAAGTGGGGAGGGATTTGCAAAATAGATAGGTAGAAATACACAGGCAACAGCTTAAAATAGATCTCTTATAAAGCTAATCAACTGTTACAAAACCGATTTGAAAAGCACAGACTAACAATCATGTAAAGGGCAAATTTAAAACAAGAAAAGGATTGATGAGACCTCATACCACAATTGGAGAAGGCAACGGCACCTCACTCCAGTACTCTTGCCTTGGAAAATCACATGGACGGAGGAGCCTGGTGGGCTACAGTCCATGGGGTCTCTAAGAGTTGGACATGACTGAGCAACTTGTCTTTCACTTTTCACTTTTATGCATTGGAGAAGGAAATGGCAGCCCACTCCAGTGTTCTTGCCTGGAGAATCCCAGAGATGGGGAGCCTGGTGGGCTGGCATCTATGGGATCGCACAGAGTTGGACATGACTGAAGCGACTTAGCAGCAGCATACCACAATTAACAATCACAAAAGCAAAGGTCACAAACTTGCTGCACGTGGAAAACATGAAGTCTGAGTAGCTTTCAAAGTACGTAGAATTTAACAGTATTTAGTTACTCAAATTTAGCAGTTTACATTAAAATATGAATTTTTAGCTTCTTTTGAAAAATCAGTGTGTCTGATAATGCTGAATTCACATTCCCACAAAGCAAGTGTGAACAGATTGGAAAACTGGCTGCCATTTTTGGACAGAAATACACTCCCTAATTTGCTGTAGTTTCTCCTCACCCTAGTTCTCCTTGATTGTAACTTAGAAGCTGTGGAAATTGCAACTATGGGATATTGCCTGAAATCATGACCAGTGAAAGACACGCTATTTGAGTGATCCTCGAAGAACACTTATGGATTTCTGAAGTAGAAATCTTAGAAATATAGAACCCAGCTCAAAAGTCAATACCCAACACATAAGAATGTTTTACCAGCAGAAGCAGCAACCAGTGTTATCATCATAATAGCTAGCATCTGTTGAGTTCTTAAAATAGGTCAAATATCATATTAAACACTTTGCAGCTATTATTCATTGAACTAAATTTTGTATTGGGTTGGCCAATAAGATATGATGAGTCACAGAGATGGAAAGATAAAGTAGATTTATGTCACTATCTTTCTGAAGGTTACAACATGATAGGGGAAGATATTACCCAAAGAATCACACAAATATATATGTGTATATATATATATACACAATAAAGTATGAACCTGGGTTCAGTTCCGGGGGACTGATCAGCTGCTCCTCTCTCCAGCTGATCCCCTGCAGAGGGGAGCAGCTACCCACTCCAGGATTCTGGCCTGGAGAATTCCATGGACAGAGGAGCCTGTCCGGCTACCACTGGGTAGCAAAGAGTCAGACATGACTGAGCAACTTTCACGTTCCAGTATACTACATGCATATACATATACATGTATACAGATATTATATATATTACTAGTATATCAACACAGGTATATACTTTATTTATATATTTACATGTGTATACTATTTGTACATGTATTTTACTTAAACCATGTGAATTTACTGATATTTGTCTATATTTAACCTCAGAAATGGTCATTGCTTATGGTTCATATTAATACATTTTAGTTGAGAATACAGGAAGTGCTTTCCCCCTATTCCCAATCTTTCCTTCTTATTTAGAGAGTTTCTATCCCTCCTAGTTCCCTCTCCCCACCACAGACACACTCTACTGTATGACTTGTAGTTACTAGCTATTCAGTATTTGGGGAAGGGGAAAATGGCCGTATGAGCCCTGCTCTTTCATTCCCTCCTTCTCACAGGGAGCCAAGTGACAAAAAGAGTGTGTTGCTCTTCCAAGCTGTAAAACCTATGGGAGGTTTGAAGCTATCCATAGCTTCCACAGCCTGGCATGCTGTCAAAGGGAAATAAAAGTAATATCTTATTCCTTTTCTGCCTGATTTCTATCTTTCCAGCCATTTCAAAGTACCCCAACATTTGTGGCTTTAGGAATGAATGAGATTCTATGCAAGAGAATATAATAAGGGGAAGGAAGGAATGGTTTTGATTGGTAAATCAGAAGATTCCCTTTTACAAGTGACATTTAATCTGAGAAGTACAGGCTGACTGGGAGTCAGCTTGTGTGCTATGCATGTGTGTGGGAGAACAGAGGTATGTTCTAGACCAAGAAGAACATTTGTAAAACCTCAGAGGCAGCAAAAGTCAGGAACTTTTGAGGAAATGAAAGAGGGTCTTTCTGCTAGATGGGGAAAAAAGGACAAGATGAAGTTGAAGGAACAGACAGGTATATTTTGTATAACTATATAAGTCATGTCAGGTTTGGGGATTTTTATCAGAAGGGTGATCAGAAGTCATCAAAAAGATTGAAGCAGGGGAGAATGTAATCATTTCCTTACCTTATATAATCTTCAAAATAACCCTTGATGGAATGTATGACTGCTAAGTTCTTACATCAGCTATATAAATTGATATGCACAAAAGTAAAGAAGTTAAACTGCAAATGTGTTATTTGATAGAACATTTATATGATTCTAGGGACTATCTTTTTTCTTCTATTGCAGTTTCCCCACGTTTAGATAACTTCCCTGTTCAGAAGCATGCTAGAGGGATGACATCAAGAGCCAACTCTCCTGAAGAGGTGAAAACAATGCTTTGTAAGAAAAACCAAAGTGACAAAAAGAGTATTCTCAATAAAACAATGTTCTAACAGGGACCATCCTTTTAGTCACTCTTACATTCCACCTACCCAAAAAGAGTACACAGTCTAATCTATAGAGATTTCAGAGTAGAGATGGACCCACACTATATGTCCATCTATTGACTGTGACTTACAAATAGAAACGACTAACTCACAGCATTTTTAGGGATTTACAAACATTACTTGATACTTGTCATTTGATATCTTTGCATTTAGGGAAATAAAATGGACAATCAATTCAATTTATCCTTCTAGTTTCTATAGAAGAATCCTAATGTTAGGAAAATTTTAAGTTTTTAACTATGAGGTGGGTTTCTGTATCATATAAACAAATTTAATATTTTCTCCTAAACCAAGTAATTAAAACTACATTGGTACAAGGAGAGCTGAGGTTAAAAAAGTTTCAGCCCTTCATAAAAATGTGTCGGTATATTTTAGAAAGAAGCTGCTGACCAAGTTACTCTCTCTGTCTCTAACAGTGCCAGACATGAATACATGATTTTAAAGTTCATTCACCACTGACCTCATGTGCTGTGTGTATACTGGTGACTGTAACTTCCGTGCCATCCATGTCTGCTGTTCTTACTTTAGGAAATAAGATCCAAATATCCTGTTTCTCTGTCTGAAAAGGTAGTGTTTTCAGTTTTTTTAAAAAAACACATTTTTAGAAAAGACCTCTATCGGCCATTTGATCATTTTCTATGTGTGAAAAATGACATACCCTCTCAGTTATGCTCCACAGCAGGTGCACAGACCTTCAAAGACCCAGCTCTCAAGTCTGCATTTCCTTCACTCCACATGGCTTCTGTAGCATCCTGTGTAATGGTTTCATATTTTTTCCTGTGGAAACACTCATACCCACACTACTGCAAGTTCAGCCTGGTTTAGCAATCAGAATACACTGTGTCTTCCCAGTACGTTTTGCAAGCATATTAAGGAGACCGTGGCTGTCATGCTTGACTGAACTTTGCTTTCTTTCACTTATAAAGGAACTACTGCTTATGCATTCATTCAGCCATGAATGCTTGGCTTTTTCATTACAGTTACTAGGACACTAAAAAAGGAAGGTTTTTTGGTTTTTCATTCATCTTCAGAAAAACAAGAAAATAAAACAGCACTGGAAGCAGTACTTGCCTTTATACCCAAAGGTGGGGACAATTTTTTTACTAAAGTAATATTTAAAAAAAAACAAGTTAATTCATTATATTAGCTTCATAAGTGCAGAGAACGCTTTTAAATAAAAAGCAAAACATGTATACAATCATCAGATAGGTAAATGTTTTGTTGAACCAGTTGAATTCAATAGGAACACTTATATAAAAAGAACTTTAGTTTTTCTTCCATTGCCCCTTTCCAAGTGTGCTGTTGGACTTACTCTGCTCCTGCCCATGAATGAAATATGTGGCTGGTCCTTAAATTTTTCTGAACTGTGTCGACAACAAGAACAATCTAATGAATGTAACAAAAAACTGCAGCCTGATCTAGCATAACAAATTAATTCCTGGATTGTTCATTTATTATAAAACATATTGTCCTCAGTCACCACTCCCTTTCCCACCATTTGGCCTCAGGTCTGGAAGCCTTCCTTGGGGTGGTTGGTAGGGTCAGAAGGGTGGGATTTTCCCCCCTCACTTCGCCAGCTGTTCCATCAGACCCATCAAGGCTCATGTCAGTGGGAAAAGGAGACTGAGAGGAAGGGTGGTGTCTTAAATGGTAGGTGCAGCTGTAATTTTCTAGCTCGCTCTCTCCTAGTTCTCCCCAACTCTGTACCCACTTCACCCCTCACCCTCAACCACTGCTGGAATCTGGACTCTACTTGCCGCTCCTGAGATGTTGGAGATAACGTCCTCTCAGCCAGCAGCTTTTGACATCCCCTCCTCAGCCCCTTTTGGGTTAATTGAGTTTCTCTCTTTCAAAAGACTTAGTCCCTACGTCAAACTTTCAGACGCTCCACAGCCTTTAGCAAGGTTCAGACACAGCTGGCACTCACTGCAAACATGTGAACTGTTGTGCTGCCTTCTTCAAAGCTAACTCTAACTATGTTACGTACCACAGCTAACATGATGAGAATAGTGTACGAGAGCCTGCGGCCAGTGATATACGTGGTATACCATGCAGTAGCCACAAATGACTAAAGGAACATGCGACTACATCAACAAGGCTGGGGTCTTGCATTTTTGCAGGAGTGCATGCATGTGAGCATGTGTGGGTAACATATGTATTAAATATTACCTATATGTACAATGGACATGAGTTTGAGCAAACTCCAGAAGACAGTGAAGGACAGGGAAGCCTGGCATGCTACAGTCTATGGGGTTGCAAAGAGTTAGATACAACTTAATGACTGAACAAAAACAACATGTTTTCTTATTGGGGTCATATTTATCAACTCACATGCAATCTCAACATATAAGCCCTCTCCCTTAATCCTCACACCAACCCTATGAATTGGATTTAAGTATTAGCTTCATTTTATAGATGAGATACTTAGAGGTTTAAGAATTTAAGTAACTTACTCAAAGTCACATACTTTATAAAAGGTAGAGCTGGAATGCAAGCTTAGTACCACTGTCAGATGTATAGGCCTAGCTCACTGTAAATACTACATAAGCCATCTCCCCTTGGGCCTGGAGTATTATTAGCTTATATAGTGACTGGAGCTAGGCTATTAAAATGGACTCTTGCATCCTTAGCCAAACGTTTGCTTGGATAACAGACTTTAATGGCAGCTTTCATCTCTGTGTTATTGATGGAAATCTTTCACTGAGCAAGGTGTGACTTGGGTACAAGCCTGTACAAGACTGTAATCATCCCATTAAACAATACAAAACAATAACAACCCAAGCCTTCAAAGTAGTCCACCCACTCCCTCACACACCTTCTTAAATATTATATCAGTAATAAAGGCAATGATGTCTTAATTCAAATTTCTTCTGCACAGTTTATGACATTTATAATTTAGTTATGACTTCTAGGATGCATGCATTTTGAATTCTAGTTTTCAAAGTTCCTTGTGGCAACTTTGAACATTAAAGGGAATCTTACTACTCATGATAACTTGTGAGGGGAAAAAATATGTTTGGTCAATAAAATTACCAGGCAAGTCATTGACCAGCCACATTACTAATATGATGAATTCAGAGCAAGTAGATAAGCCCTGAAAAAAAAATGAGGTTTCTTGCTATCAGGCCCATTCAGTGGTCCAAGACCCCGCTCAAGCAAATCATAGAATTAACATTTCCAAACTAGAGTTTCATAAAAGGTCTAAATAATGTTTTAAGCTACTTGACCAAGTAAATTTGGAAAACACATCGATCAATATTCTCTCCTAGAGTTTTATGACAGATGTTATCTTATTAAAGTATTCATGGGATTCCTGCAGGAAAGAAACCTGTTTAACCTTGATCAACTTAGCATTTCCTAAATTTATTTGATCAGAAAAACATCTTTTTGTGTAACACCTTTAGTTTATGGAAACATTTTCAGAACTTTTAGAAAAGCTGATCCAGTGTAATTAGGGAAATTGTATCTGGTAGATAATGCTCAAAGAAGATTACTGACTATTGCTTCCTGCAGCAAAATTATCAAGAATTTTTTGGTGGACATGGTTTAAGGAAATAATCTTTAAAATGCTACCAGCATGCACACATTCTAGACATATGTTCCAAGTCCATAGACTTCAAACTGGAAAGAAGTTTGGAAAACTTCAAAGAAAATTATAGAGCCTCCAGAAGATGGACTTGAAAAAAAGTTCAGCCTACCTTATAATGAAAATGAAACAAGATGTCTTTATGGGTAAAGTTAAGATTTTTACTTAAAAATCAATAGCAGAATCCAATCCAACTCACAACCAAAGCATAATAAAGATCTCTAAGTTCTATACTGTGCTGTTGTTGTTCAGTACTATATTATAGAAAAATTTAACATAAGAAATTTGTGGATGGTAGCAAATGCTCATACAAGTTCCAAAAAATCTCACTGACATGCCCTTATGACATAACTAATTTAATGAGTTTAACTAGCAATATAACTTCCAAAGAAATTCTTGAATTTCTTTCTTGGCCTTATTTGCCAAAAATACATATATATCAATATGTATTATATAGATGTATACATATATAATATATCAATATGTATTATATATATATCAATATATATTATATATATGTGTATATATATAATATATCAAAAGTAAATGGCTCAGTGTTTGAAGACTAAAATTTTCCCACATTTTGCTTGTTTTAAAAAATACACACTACCATATAGGAACTTACCACCTAGCTAGAAATAAGCCAATTTTGAAATAATCTTGTTTTCATATGGCTTCCACTGATATAGTTGTGATTTCTTTTAAATTTTTGTTTTTTTCAATTCCTTTTCTTTTCTTTCTTATTCAATAACCTTTACAAATGTCTTCCCAGGTATTCATTTTCATTGAGAAGAGCATTCCAAATATCCACAGCTTTCTTTTGATAGTATTTTATGGCTTTCAAATCCCTTTCATGTGCAATTTTCATTTTCTTTGTAATGAATGCATATTAATGAAAACTACAATGTTTTCTTAGAGATCTTTGAAGCTCAGCACATTTCTTCATTTTCTTTTGTTTAACTAGTGAAATCCAGGGGTTCCGATTTATGATCTTTTTCACTGATGGCAGTTCTCATACTCTGGATCCTCCAAAGCACAACATGTAACTACTACACTTTTTCTATCTAGTAAGTTCTTTGGACCCACAAATACAATTACCAGGAATGTAGGCCTTGAGTTTCCTTGAAGATCATGTACACATATTTTTCAACAAATAAGGGAGAAATTTATTCTTTTTCAAAGTTCTAAAACTTGAAAGAAAATTTTATGTTGACTCCTAAGAATCACAGGCCATATAAGTATTTTCTACATTTGCAGTAGTGGTCTTAGATGAAAACGTAGGTATTTTTCACCACTGAATTTAGATATGTCTGGGCACATCTAGAGGTTCTATGCTAGCAGTTTCGAACATCTTTCTGTAGCAGAGGACTCCTTTGTGCAAATGAAATCTTCAGAGGAAATGAAAATAAAACATAAAACGGATGACACTCTGGCTGAAATAGGGCAGGCGTGGGGGTGAGACTCTTTGCCTCTGTGGGAACGTGGGTAATTCTAAGCAGTTCCCTCTGTCAGTGACACAGACTGCCCTGCAGCTCAGCCCCATGACTCAAACTTCTGCCGTAGGGAAGGACGTGCCATCAAATAGACTGTAAAAGTGAAAGCTGTTCCCCACGTGTTTAAGAGATGCTGAGAGCCCAGCACAAAAGTAACATCAAAGAAAGCAGCCTAGGAGAATGGAAGCTATATTACGCTGGGTATTTTTAGAACTAGGGGTGGGCACAGTAAAGTGAGTGGCAGAATGAGTAGAATGTTAGTCACACCTGGAACTTCAGGGAGGACCTCACCTTCAGTGCCGGTCAACAGGACCTGAGTATCGTAGCTATAGAGGCGTCAGCAGCAGATATCATAAGGAACTGGGAAGAAGAAGGAAAAAACTGTATATAACCTGCAATAGCTGAGAGGATGTTTCTTGATGACATTTACGACTTACCTTAGAAACTCTCATAAAAAGCTTAGGGGAAGAAAAAGGCAAGGAAGAAAATATAAGCCCCCTTTATTTGCTGGAAGCCATATAATAGTGATTGTGACAGAGTCCCGTGAGTAAAACAATTCACATCAAGAGTTTCAAGGGAGAGTTAATGCAAGGAATGATGATGTAGGCTTTGGGAGGCCTTCAGAGCAAGAAGGGAACACTGGGGTAAATTCAAGAGCTAATGAAGATAAGCAACTACTGCCCCCAAAGACTCTGGAAACAACATGGAAACACAGAAGTTACCAGAGTAGCAGCTTAGGGGTGAGGCCTCACGGAATGGAGGCTCAACCTCTGATAAGGAGTCCCCTTTGGCTGATGTGGTTTCACTGTGGCATGTGATGGGACTTATTCAGGAAGTGCCAAAAGGAGTGGGAATAAACAGTCAGTCTGGGGGTAGATTACAGCTGCCAGACAGTGCTTAGAGAAAAAGCAAGAAAGAGGAGGGAGATCTCTGCCTTTCCTGCCCCATCCTCCCATCCTCTCTAGTGACCCCTATTGGCAGGACCAAATAGGACATCAAGCTGGCAAAACTACCATACAGAAACATATGGAAGGATAAAATTGGAGTAAAAACACAATAGGTAAATAGTGCAAGCACAGAAAAGAACAGTGTACAACTATAATTATGGACCTATGTCCTTTTCCCAGGTTGATGTGACCACACAAATGGTGACATTTTTTTCCTTGTCTATTGTTCAAAAGTGGGCTTCCCTGGTGGTTCAGCTGGTAAAGAATCCACCTGCAATGAGGGAGACCTGGGTTTGATCCTTGGGTTGGGAAGATTCCTAGGAGAAGGGAACAGCTCCCCACTCCAGTATTCTGGCCTGGAGAATGCTATGGACTGTATAGTCCAGGGTGTCACAAAGAGTCCGAGAGACTGAGTGACTTTCACCTTCATTGTTCAAGGTTAAAGTTGAAAAGCATAAAAAAGATAAAATGTCTCATAAAAAATACTCTCAGGAAAAAGTTTCATGTAAATTATGGCAAAGCCATCATTTTTGAAAAATATTTTTCAACATTCAATTTTATATATTGATGTAGTGTATTAAATTAGCACCATTCAGTATCTTGAAGATACACTTTACAGGCAACTTTAAACACATTAGGGCTTCCCAGGTGGCTCAGTGGGAAAGAATCCACCTGCCAGTGCAAGAGACCCAGGTTTAATGCTTGGGTCAGGAAGATCCCTGGAGGAGGAAGTGGCAACCCATTCAATATTCTTGCCTGGGAAATCCCATAGAGAGAGAAGCCTGGTGGGCCACGGTCCATGCATTTGCAAAGAGTTGGACGTGACTTAGCAACTAAACAACAACTAGACACATTAGAAATTAATTCATATTAGGGACTTGACTGATAGATAATGCCTACTCTTAAATTTTCTTGACTAAGGTGATATCCTTTGCTTTTAGGTCACAAACATCTAGGATCCTAACCAGATATGATTATAGGTGTTCATATTTATTAAAATTTTTGGACATTTTTGCTGCACATATCACACACTGTGTAACAGCAGGATGTTTATCTATCTAAAATATTATCATCATCACTTTTTGGATATTCACCACATGACAGATACTATTAAAACACTTGGCAAACTACAAGTGAGAAGCTTTAAACTGTAAGGAAATTACTTTAATCTCAGTAGCTTCTAGTTAAATTTTCTTTTTGCATATTTGATATTTGAAACAAATGGATCATGCTTTCTGTAATCTAAAACACAGGATATTCGACTCTGAAGCCTCACGGTGTACCTCTCAATCCCTAGGCCAGGCCTCACTTGACCATTCATTTATTTTGCTGTTACTCTATCAGGCCAGGTTCAGGCAGGGCAGGAGACTCACTAAGTGTTCTGGGAGAAGGAATTAACTATAAGAACTATACTTTACAATTGTGGGAGGAGCTGGGGAAGTGAAAGTCTGGAAGGGAAACTTTAGAAGATAAGAGAAGTTAGCAAGCTATCAAGCTAAGAAGCCAAGTACATCCCATTACTAAAATAGACCCATAAAAGGGGGTCCCATTGGGGAGCTTTATGGAATGTTCTTTCTGTGGGTCTGCAGCCAAGAGTTTCTTGGTATACATGAGGCCAACTTTGATATTCAGGGCCAGCAAGCTGTTAGAGCAGAGGAGAACTAAGACAATGCGGCAACCCACTGAACCACAACTTCATCTATCTGTTATCTTGTCTGGCTGCAAAACAACTTTCAGAGTAAAGTCTGGGCATCACTTCCAATTTGCCAATGTCTTACAAGTTCTTCTCTTGGTAGGGGGACCAGACAGGTGAGGGGATTCTGGGAAACATAGTTCTCAGTTTAATAAGGGTGATGTAATAGTCCATTGCAGCCAGTTCATGCAAGAAACTCATTAAGTAATCTTCTGTAAAATGGGAATAATAACAGGGTGTTTGTGACAATTAAATGACAGAATGCATGTAAAGATTTTAATAGTGTCTGCCACCTCGTGAATATTCAAAAAGTGATTGTCGTTATTATAGATTAAACAGATAAAAATAGAAAGTAGAATGATTAACTCTGCTCAAGGTAAATTGAGGCCATTATACGCACATTGTTTTGGACACTCTGAGAAGGTGTCCTTTGGATCTCTGACTGCTGAGAGTATAACTAACTAATGGACCCAGCTGTTAAACTTTGAAACCTATCACTTCAATTCTCTTAGGGCCACACCTTGCCACTGGCCTCCAGCCAATGATTGGGTGTGGCAGCAATACTAAGGCAGGTCTGCTCCTGGGAGACAAGAAATTCCTCTCACAGTAGAGACGATGCTCAAAACCTACCAGATGATGGTGATGAACTTTCTTTAGAACTGCAAGGCCCATCTAGAAGCAGTACTTCTCTTTCCTCCCTCCATCTCTTCCTCCCTTCCCTCCCTTCTTTCTTTTCTTCCTTCCCTGTCTCTCTTCTTCACCTAAGGTCAGACCAAATTTCTTCCAGCTCCTTCCCCTTGTTTCCCATTGGAAGTTCCCTGAATGCATTTCTAGCGTGTTTAATCTGGTACTGGTGTTTGCTTCTTAGAGGACATCAACTGACACACACGCAAAAGAAAAACCTTCGTACCTTAGGAAGATAAGATCTAGCACCAAAAAGTGAAGAAAGGAAAAAAATTAGTAAATAGATTAATTTAACAAGCTAACCTTCATAATTTTCTTACACCACCAAAAAAAGCTGCGTGAGTATTAATTCTAGACTTCTTTCTTTACAGAGTTTCAAGATAAAACTTTTTGTTTCTTTTTAATTCAATATTTTGAGAGCCCTTTCAAATTATTGTCCTTCTTGCTTAATTTAACAGAGACAAGCAAATACTCATTTCTTCAACTGCTTTAACCTCTACTTCTGTTTCAGTAGAGGTTATTGGTAATATGCCTATCTAACAACTACTCTATTGTCCTAAGGTCAGTTCTTTTTCCATAATATACTTTGATGTACAAATATTTTCACTGATATAAGAACCACGAAGAAATTTTGATACTTTTTCAAAGCCTCTTTTGAAGAATTGATCATTGTTTTATCCTCTTTACATAAATATCAATATGTCAAAATCAGTTAGGATTCAGTACTAGAAGTGTTTTATATATCTTCTTTCATCTAAAACTAAAATCACTAGAATTCATCCCTCCATGGCCTTGATGGCAAAGAAGCTCAATGTTATGTTAAGTTCAATGCTAAGGAATGATCTTATCTTTTTCTGGTTAGGAATGATCTTATCTCTTTTGCAGTAACTTATTTTCTTTTTTGCCCTGAGTCTTTTATATTTTTTCTGGTTTTATTTATAATGATCATATATTCATGAGTTTAAGTATCCTAAAATATCTGCATTTTGGTGGGGAGAGAACTAGATAGGCCATAAAATTTTAAATACTCTGTATATTCCAAATACACATCTATTTACAAAAATATGCTCAGGAAATAGATCCTCATCAAGTATTTTCTCTCAAATTAGAGTTGCATGTTATATATCACATAATGAGCCTTTTGAAGTTCCAAGAAGTCAAAATTCCATCCAGTGACCTGACATCATGAAAACAGATTCTTCACCAGTCAAAAGAGCTAATTCATTATGGGGGGAAAATGATGCTAAAAATATCTGCACTGTCTTAGTCACTATAGTTTTGCTGAAACTACAACCAGTTCAAAACATACTTTTTTTATATACATTGTATAAAACAGATACTATAAGCAATAGAGAATACTCTTAGTTACAATTTGGAACTAGAGGAATTTGTTTTCTTTGAAGCATAACTGTTAGCAATTACATTATTCTAGCAGTCAAGATAAACAAAGCAATCAGATCTGAAGAATTAGGTATTAACGTTATTGTGAAATAACAGAGAGTCTTTACATGCTGCAACAGGCTGGGAAATGGTCTTTTACCTGTAGCACAAAGATAAACTCAAAAAAATGCATAATAAAGACAGATTATATAGTATTAGAAGTTGTTTATTTATGTCCATCTTAAAGAGTTGGCTAGCTAGCCTCTTCTAGTAATCTAAACAAACAGGATATATAAGTCACACAATTGAAGATCAGATACATGAGGGATGGGACTTGGGTCTCCCAGTGCCTAACACACAATAGAGGCTTAGAAAATATTTTTTAAATGAATGAACATGTTTCAAAGTTCAGTTCATTTCAGTTGCTCAGTCATGTCCGACTCTTTGCAACCCCATGAATTGCAGCACGCTAGGCCTGCCTGTCCATCACCAACTCCAAGAGCACACTCAAACTCATGTCCATCGAGTCAGTGATGCCATTCAGCCATCTCATCCTCTGTTGTCCCCTTCTCCTCCTGCCCCCATCCCCTCCCAACATCAGAGTCTTTTCCAATGAGTCAACTCTTCACATGAGGGGATCAAAGTCCTGGAGTTTCAGCTTTAGCATCATTCTTTCCAAAGAACACCCAGGACCAATCTCCTTCAGAATGGACTGGTTGGATCTCCTTGCAGTCCAAGGGACTCTCAAGAGTCTTCTCCAACACCATAGTTCAAAAGCATCAATTCTTCAGTGCTCACCTTTCTTCACAGTCCAACTCTCACATCCATACATGATCACAGGAAAAACCATAGCCTTGACGAAACGGACCTTTGTTGGCAAAGTAATGTCTCTGCTTTTCAATATGCCATCTAGGTTGGTCATAACTTCTCTTCCAAGAAGTAAGCGTCTTTTAATTTCATGGCTGCAGTCACCATCTGCAGTGATTTTAGAGCCCAAAAAGACAAAATCTGACACTGTTTCCACTGTTTCCCCATCTATTTCCCATGAAGTGAAGGGACCAGATGCCATGATCTTCATTTTCTGAATGTTGAGCTTTAAGCCAACTTTTTAACTCTCCTCTTTCACTTTCATCAAGAGGTTTTTCAGTTCCTCTTCACTTTCTGCCATAAGGGTGTTGTCATCTGCATATCTGAGGTTATTGCTATTTCTCCCAGCAATCTTGATTCCAGCTTGTGCTTCATCTAGCCCGGCGTTTCTAATGATGTACTCTGCATAGAAGTTAAATAAGCAGAGTGACAATATACAGCCTTGACATACTCCTTTTCCTATTTAGAACCAGTCTGTTGTTCCATGTCCAGTTATAACTGTTGCTTCCTGACCTGCATATAGGTTTCTCAAGAGGCAGGTCAGGTGGTCTGGTATTTCCATCTCTTTCAGAATTTTCCACAGTTTATTGTGATCCACACACTCAAAGGCTTTGAAATAGTCAATAAAGCAGAAATAGATATTTTTCTGGAATTCTCTTGGTTTTTCGATGATCCAGCAGATGTTGGCAATTTGATCTCTGGTTCCTCTGCCTTTTCTAAAACCAGCTTGAACGTGTTTGTTAAGTTATCTTGCTCAATTTAGGATTTTTTGTTGTTGTTGAGTCGATAAATCAAGTGCAACTCTTTGCAACCCCATGGATTGGAAGCACATCAGGCTTCCCTGTACTTCACTATCTCCCTGAGTTTGCTCAGGCTTCTGTCCATTGAGTCAGTGATAGCATCCAACCATCTCATCCTCTGTCACCCGATTTTTCTCCTGTCCTCAGTCTTTCCCAGCATCAGGGTCTCTTGCAATGAGTCGGCTCTCCACATCAGGTGGCTATAATATTGGAACTTCAGCTTCAGCATTAGTCCTTCCAATGAATACTCAGGGTTGATTTCCTTTATGTTAAATAGGTTTGATCTCTGCGCTGTCCAAGGGACTCTCAAGAGTCTTCTGCAGCACCACAATTCAAAAGCATCAATTCTTTAGCTCTCTGCCTTCTTTATAGTCCAACTCTCACATCCATACATAGCTACTGGAAAACCATAGCTTTGACTATATGGAGCTTTGTTGGTAAAGTGATGTCTCTGCTTTTTAATATGCTGTCTTGGGCTTCCCTGGTGGCTCAGACAGTAAAGAATCTACCTGCAAGGTGGAAGACCTGGGTTTGATCCCTGGTTGCAGAAGATCCCCTGGAGAAGGGCATGACATCCCACTCCAGTATTCTTGCCTGGAAATTTGCATGGACAGAGGAGCCTGGTGGGTTACAGTCCATGGGATCACAAAGAGTCAGACACAACTGAATGACTAACACTTTCACACTTTTCACTTTCACTAGGTTTGTCATAGCTTTACTTAAACGGAGCAAGCGTCTTTTAATTTCATGGTTGCAGTCACCATCTGCAGTGTTTCTGATCCCAAGAAAATGAAATCTGCCACTATTTCCAATTTTTTCTGCATTTATTTGCTATGATGTGATGGAAGCAGATGCCATGATCTTCGATTTTTGAATGTTGAGTTTTAAGCCAGTTTTTTTCACTCTCCTCTTTCACCTTCATCAAGGGGCTTTTTAGTTATTCTTCAGTTTCTGCCATTAGAGTAGTATTATCTGTATATCTGAGGTTGTTGGTATTTCTCCCTGCAGTCTTGATTCCAGCTTGTGATTCATCCAGTCCAGTATTTTGCATGATATACTCTGCTTTTAAGTTAAATAAGCAGGGGGGAAATAGACAGCTTTGACATACTCCTTTCCCAATTTGGAACCAATCCTGTTCTAACTGTTGCTTCTTGTTTTGAACAGGTTTCTCAGGAGGCAGGTAAAGTGGTCTGTTATTCCTATCTCTTTAAGAGTTTTCCACACTTTGTTGTGATCCACACAATCAAAGGCTTTAGCTAGTCAATGAAGCAGATTTTTTTCTGGAATTTCTTTGTTTTTTCTATGATCAAATGGATGTTGGCAATTTGATCTTTGATTTCTCTGCCTTTTCTAAATCCAGCTTGTACATCTAGATTTTCTCAGTTCACATACTGTTGAAACCTAGCTTGAAGGATTTTGAGCATTATCTTGCTGGCATGTGATATTTCTCTTTTTTTGTGCCCATCTTTGGCAGAAACATCCCCTTTGTATCTCCAATTTTCTAAAAGAGATCTCTTTTTTTTAGTCTTTTAGTCTTTCCCATTCAATTTTTTTCCCCTCTATTTCTCTGCATTGTTCACTTAAGAAGGCTTTTATATCTCTCCTTGCTAATCTTTGGAACTCTGTTGGGTATATCTTTCCTAATTTAGGATTTAGAACAGAAGTAATTAGCACTCACCAAAATGGATGGATTTTATTTCTCCACAATGGATGGAACATACTTTAAAATGTGTGTGTAATTATGCGTGTGTATTTAGATGCCAGTGACATTATACAGTTGAGGTGGCTGATGTTGTTCTCTTCTAAAATACTAAAAATGAATGCTCAACTTGTGGGAAATCCTTGGGTGTGAGCTTACAAAATGCTAAAAGCTCTGCTCTATCTTGGTATTGAGGTTCTCCAAAGAACATATCTCTGAAAACCTCAAACGGAAACATTATACAGAGCAGGCACAATCAGTTACAGCATTACAGCAGCATTTTTCTGAAGTTTATGAGAAATTCAAAGGCTTTAAACTTGAAGATTTAGCTGAAAGGGGCTACAGGTAATTGCCTGATACTGTATACTTACACTGGTTTACATTATTTGTATTCAAGAAACTCGTTTGAGAATAAACAGGGAAAAGTGTCATGTAGGCCAGTAACACAGAGTAGTACAAACCTCAGGATTCATGAGAAAAAGAAGCAAGTTCCCTGGGGATGGTTTCACCAGAAGTTCTCCTGACTTATGGACTCCCAGTTAATCTGTGGTTTCACTGTTCTTTCTACAAGTTGGGACTTTGCCACAGGTTTGACTTTGCACCTAAGGATATCTCAGTAACATCTACCATTCCAGTTGCCTGCCTGCGCTATTAGCTGTTTCTTCCTTTTGCTTTCCTTGTCTAATCCATAGCACTAACTCTTTTAAAACCCTGTTTAATACATGGCTAGCTTGCTCTTTTTTTAATTTTAATTTTAACACCAAAAACATTTTGTATTGGAGTATAGCCGATTAACAATGCTATGATAGCTCAAGGTGAAGAGTGAAGCAGGGACTCAGCCGTACACATACATCTCTCCATTCTCCCCCAAACCCCACTCCCATCCAGGCTGGCACAAATTTGATCCTTATCAAATAGAATGTTAGTCACTCCTACTACATTTTTAAGATCCACAGGAACAAGAGCTATCTTTTAAGCCACCCAGATGTCAGGACAATGCTTAGCATACAGTAAATCCATGTTAGTTGATGGAAAGGCAAATATCTCACATCATGGCTTCCTGCTCTGTTGTATGTAGATGTACAGGTCAATGGTAGGGCTTCCCACGTGGCGCTAGTAGTGAAGAACCTGACTGCTAATGCAGTAGATGTAAGAGACTCGAGTTCGATCCCTGGGTTGAGAAGATCCCCTGGAGGAGGGCATGGCATCCCACTCTAGTATTCTTGTCTGGAGAATCCCATGGTCAGACGAGCCTGGTAGGATACAGTCCATAGGGTCTCAAAGAGTCAGACATGACTGAAGTGACTTAGGACATGCACACACAGGTGGTCCTTATATTTATTCAGCAGAGGTTTGGTGATGAACACCCGGTTTCTGTAGATTATCATTGATCTTGTCTTGCTGCTTGTGCTAGCCATGGCTCATAAGTGATGCTGATTACAGTTGTTCCAAAATGGGTCACAGTATCTACTATTGACCCAAATTTCACAGCTAAATTGTAGGGAGGATATCACCACTACCACATTGAAATAGTTAGCATGTGCGGAAGCCAAAGCTGTATTCACACAGCAAACTTTCTCATAAATTCACTTGCCATGTTATATTCTGTTTCTTTGCTTATTTTGTATCATACAAAAGGGTATTGCCGCAGCTGTTGGATTAAGTAATGCCTCAAAATATTAATCTTCAAGGTCATGCAAATACACTATTTCATCCTTTGTGAAAAGTTGATAAAGATTTCAACTTCTGTAAAAATCTCCTGTATATTCAAAAATAGCTCTACTATGGATCACTTCTTCTCTCCAAAAAGCATATTAAAGACAGTTTCTTGTTTTTGTTTTTTAAAATTCCTAGCATGTCCCTTGCTATCTCTCCTTGAAGCACTCTACTTTCTGGGTTCTTAAGAATGTTAAGATTGTTTTCCAGGTATTAAGCTTACAGCTTGTTGCTGAAATGAGAGTAAATAAAGTACAAAAAAATATTTGGGAGTCTAGTACTTCAGAAAAAGTAGAATTTCTTAATAAGAATATTTTGAATGTGTAGAAAATACATATTTAAAAATCTTCCAGCTTATTTCGTAAGCTAAACTCTGAAGGCCCCTATATTTCCAGTTATTGGATTAGTAATTATCAATTCTTTAGAAATTGTTCCATTTTCACTATTCTAAGCTATCATTAACATTTTGAAGATTTAACAGATGAAATTGTGTTTTTTAAAAAGTACCCAAACAGAGAACTCAGTTCTTTCAGGGATGAATACATTACTTCTTTTGTACATTGAAATAAAAGAAGTCCTCTGATCTTGATCATTCGGGCATATTCCTCCTAGTACTACCAGTCCTTCTTAGTACATGAATAAGGCACTGAGAAATTAACTCCTTCAAAACCCAAGGAACCCACTTCCATACAAAGGCGTTGATTTACTGTACCATCCTGTATAATCAAATGACTTCATATAGCATCTTTACTGAAATGCAATTAAATTAACCCCCAAAATAAACCAATAACCTGGTTCATTTTCTAGAAGAAACATAAACATTAGAAAAGTACAAATCAATTTTAGACTAAGGAGAGATTACAAGCACATATTTGCAGCCAAAGGAAGTATGAGAGAGATGGTGAGGAAGACAAATGGGGAAAATGGCATACAGCATTGATTATTTATTACAAGTTTTGCTTTTAAAACAAAACTAACATTCTTAAGTAACACACACACACACACACACATACACACACACACCCCTGATTTTTTAAGACCTGGTTTCAAACAGCACTCTTAATGTCTTTGTAGGTAGCAGCCAAGAGTTAAAAAAATAAATAAATAAAACACTCTCATCTTGTGTTAGATAATACCACAGAGAGTATTTCTAACTTCAGCTTTAGCTTTTTGTCTACTGACTAGACCTATTTAAATTTCCTAACCTTTTTAATGAGCTCCAAAAATAAATGTATATTATAGAGAAAACTGAAGCACGCTCACTCTTTACAGAGAAATGACACAGAGAGGGCATTTATGCAGTATGTAACCTAAATAACCTAGATCAGATTTAATTCAATATGGGAGCCTGGGATTACATTAGGGCTGTTATCTGGGTCTACCAGTAACTGTAACAGCATCTTCAAAAGGTGGTACAATCTTGGCTCATCTGTGTCCTAACAAAGAATGAACCCTTTGTGAAAGCAGAATTCATTTTTGTTCTCAATTTTTAAAAAATCAAATGACATATACTTAAAATTTTATAGCTATTTCTAAATAAAGAAATGAAAATTTTTTTAAAAAATGATGCATTTCTGACAGGGCTCAGAAAAACAGAAAGAACTGTTCTCAATGACTGCCTTTCATTGCGCAAACCCAACACTTAGGCTGAGAGGTACCCAGAAAGGCATTCCATAGAAGCTTCAATTTTATCACCACAGATTCAGTCTTAAAAAATTCAAGTAATGCTGATGAGGAAACTCACAGACCTGCCAAGACTCTAGTGCAAATGGGTTTATCCAAGTGATTTTTGGCAGATGATTCAAGGCAGCAAAAGAAAAAGAACAACATGGAAGATATGCTGAAAGGGAGAGGTGAGTGGGAAGCAGGGCCAAAAAGAAGTTGCCAGTGATTATTTCATAATAAAAATGCTTGCCTAGAGCCAGCTATGGCTGTTCCTCCCACCCACTGCCACTCACCGAGATCCTAGGCTGCCTTGAACCTACTGATGAGAGCAATGAGGAGGGGAAGTGAAGCAAAATAGAAAAGTTGGTAACACTTTCCTGCTGTTGAACCTGGTTAACACCTGTAGTGGATACAAATAATTTAACGCAGCAGTTGATTGCATAAGATCAAATATGTCAAGATAACAATAGTCTAAGTGTAGAGAAAGTTGGGGTTCTAAGGAACTCGATAATGTTCATTTATAATAAAATTTACTTCTGAGCAACAAAGACCTATGAGGATTCAACATGTAACTTAACTGATGGACACTGATTGGGGAAGATCCTCAGGCAGCTCCAGCTCAGGCAAATTTAGTTCAAAGAGTTCAGTTATTTCTGAAAAGCAGCAAATTGGGAGCCTCTTAGCATGCTTTCCCCACTTTATAAAAGTGCCCAGCCTGCTGAGGGTACAGTTCATGCTGAAGAATTAGTTTCTTGTAAATTTATTTTTGTAGTGTGAGGAATAAGACTTCTGATGATGATAATTCTACTTTCAAAGAGATGAGTCTAGGAATAAGATCTGTAAGAGATGCCAGAGTGTGGGCAGAAGGACATTCTGTGGAGGTAATGTCTAGAACAGCACAGATCTCTTCCTTTGGTGGATTTCCTTGGGACTATCCAGAGGAGAAGAGGGAAACTTGAGGTGAACTTAAAGGGTATATGTAGTGTCAACATATATCAGACCCTCCCTTTTTCTCTCTCTTTTTTTTTTAATATCACTTTTCTTCTTTCAGTTACTTCTTATTTCTCTTTACCAGAACTACATCTCAAATTTCTAATTATACCCTGGTAGAAATCAAGCCTTGAGAAAGGTATAGAAACTCATTCTAAACTGGGATACCACACGCTACACAGTAGCAACGCACCTGGCACACCCTCGTTTGAAAATCTGTCTCTGAAAATTTTGGCAGAGAAGAAGGCTGTCTAGTTTTCATCTCACATGAAAGTTTACTTCACTGGTTTCATGTCATAGGCCCATGACTGTATAGAGTCATAGTTTTCATAAACACAACAATGACTCAACAGAGAAAGGTTGTAAGGTATAATTCAAACACTGATTTCAGAGGCCACTAAAAGGAGAGTTTTCACTAACCAAAAAATTGAATAACACAGTTCCTGACACCCTGAACAAACCATTTTTGCTATATAGTGACTGCAGAAGTCACCAATAAGAACTTTCAACACTAAACCTTGAGGTATGAAAAAGCATATTAAAATCAATAGTTACTGCAATCAACTGGTAAAGTTTGGGAATTTACTTAAACACAAAGGAATGAAATGATCTCTGCAAATATGTTGGCTATAGTTTTCAAATCTGGTGACTTAGTTTGAATTAACTCCTTTGCTGCTACTTCTCCTTAACACATAAAAATAACAAAAATGAAAGATAAGCTTCAAATTTATGAGGAAACTGTTCTAGCACCATTTTTGTTGGCATAATTTAAAAATTATTTATTTTAATTGGAGGCTAATTACTTTACAATATTGTAGTGGTTTTTGCCATACATTGACATGAATCAGCCATGGATGTACTTGTGTCCCCCATCCTGAACCTGCCCCCACCTCCCTCCCCATCCCATCCCTCAGGGTTGTCCCAGTGAGCCGGTTTAGAGTATCCTGTTTTATGCATTGAACTTGGACTGGTGATCTATTTCACATATGGTAATACATGTTTCAATCCTATTCTTTCAAATCATCCCACCCTCGCTTTCTCCCACAGAGTCCAAAAGTCTGTTCTTTACATCTGTGTCTCTTTTGCTGTCTCGCATATAAGGGTCATCGTTAGCATCTTTCTAAATTCCATATATATGCATTAATATACTGTATTGGTATTTTACTTTCTGACTTACTCACTCTGTATAATAGGCTCCAGTTTCATCCACCTCATTAGAACTTATTCAAATGTGTTCTTTTTAATAGCTGAGTAATACTCCATTGTGTATATGTACCACAGCTTTCTTATCCATTCATCTGCTGATGGACATCTAGGTTACTTCCATGTCCTAGCTGTTGTAAACAGTGCTGTGATGAACATTGGGGTACACGTGTCTCTCAATTTTGGTTTCCTCAGTGTGTATGTCCAGCAGTGGGATTGCTCGGTCATATTTCCAGTTTCTTAAGAAATCTCCATATTGTTCTCCATAGTGACTGTACTAGTTTGCATTCCCACCAACAGTGTAAGAGGGTTCCCTTTTCTCCACGCCCTCTCCAGTATTTGTTGTTTGTAGACTTTTTTTTTCATGTTTGATACATTTTTATTAGTAAATTGCATAATAATACTCACAGACATCAAAATGGGAAAAGCATATAACTAGAAGCTGACTATAACCCCAATAATTCTGAAAAGTCTGAAATAAGAATATACAATAAGAGGGAATTTTTTTTTGATTGGATTTAACAACATAACTAGAACTGTCACTTTCATAATAATTAGTAATGTGTACAAGTCTGTATTCCTATTCAGTACTGTCAGTCCTTACTTAGTTTAAGATATAACATGCAACATGGAGACCTTAGAACAGTTCCAATAGTAGTATACCAAGCCAGAGCCTTGCTACTCCAAGTGTGGTTGTCAAGTATGGACCATCAGCCTTGACATCCCTTGGGAGCTTGTCAGACTTGCAGGATTCTGGCTCCACCCAGACATACTGATTACAATCTGCATTTGAACAGGATTTGATTTGAAGGTGATTTGTTTACACATTAAAATTTGAGAGCTGTGATTTAGAGAGCGCACTTAGTAGGAAGATAAATAGCTACTTACTACCGTTACTAAAATCCAAACTGGAAATTTTTAAGATAATCATGGTTATTACGAAATTGGTAGCTATAGATTATTTAGGAAATTACAAATAAGAAGGTACTACTAGGTAAATGTTTGGAAGTATAATTTTCATCCTTAGGTGGCTTTTGTTTTATAGAGCTGCGATACGACCTGCCAGCATCATACAAGTTTCATAAAAAAAAATCAGTAAGTCTCTTGATTCTGGTTTATCCACATTCAGTACTGAAAAACTTCACAATAAGTAATTATTTCTAATGTTATCAAGTTGCTTGAGTAAATACAGAAAGCCAGCGTAGAAGATAAATATTTTGCTAAAACAGAATGGGCCTATAATCACAACAGCCAATATGCTGGTTTAACATGAATTCTTTCTCCAATACTTTGGGCACAAAAATAAAAAAAAACAAACTTAGTTTATTTTTATGCAGTATACATTTTATTACTTTGTACTGATACATTCTCATATTACAAAGGCAATTCTTAATGGAAGAATGTTTCTTTTGATATTTGAATAATCCAAAAGAACACAAACAGAAGTGCACATTAAAAAACATTTCGATAACAAAAGACAAGTTCAACAACAACAAAATCTTCCTTTCTTACAGGTAGACATCGAAGTGGATCTAATTTGGTTTTCTTTTTAACAGCCTCCAAAGACAAAAGCAGCTTAAAATCTAATTAAAATGAATTAAAAATGTGTTTATTAAACTACTGGTCTCCGGCACCATTTTCTGTTTTCCGTTGTTTTGACGGAGGTTCTTCTTTGTCTGTTTCTTCTCTTGCTCTTTTTACTGTTCCAGATGCACCCTTTTCATCACGTTCATCATCACTATCGAATTTGGTTTCTTGCCCTGAAACTGTACTTTTCCTTTAGCAGACCCAGCCTGGGCAGCTTTATTTCCCTTTCCTTTTCCTTTAAATCTGTGGCCTTTTGACTTCCATTTGTTGAGAGATTCTTGTTGATCTTCTATAATTTTTTTCAGTGCTTCTTTTTCCACATCTCCTTCTAGTACTTCCCAAGTGACTTCTTTGTTCCTTAGTTGTAGGTTACCATTATTGGCCTCTTTTGCTTTACCTAGTGCTTCCTTAGCTTTTTC
Source organism: Capra hircus (assembly GCF_001704415.2). Classification (NCBI taxonomy): domain Eukaryota; kingdom Metazoa; phylum Chordata; class Mammalia; order Artiodactyla; family Bovidae; genus Capra; species Capra hircus. The sequence goes on from NC_030813.1 coordinate 56,293,527, forward strand.
TTTAAATAGAATTATTCCCTCTTTGGCCCCTCTGACAAAGTGTATCCATTTTATTTCACCATGATTTGAGAAAAGGGTGTGCAAATCTTCTCTACACGTCTGATCATCCAAGTGTCCCAGCAAGCAGCCAATCTTTTCTTCTAGAGATTTCATTTCAGCATTTTCTGCTAGCTTTTGTTTTTCTTTTTGCTCTTGTTTAGCTCGTAATTTAGCTTCTATTTTATTTTGCTTTCTTTCTTCACTTTTTTTGGTGAAGTAATCTTCCTTGAAAAGTATTAGCAGGTCTGTGTCTTTGTACTTCTGGCCAGGGGTCTCAACAAACATTTTAGCTGACTCAATACTATCAAATACAGCAAATACTGAACCCTTAAGTGCTTTGTGCAACGTTCTTCTCATCTGAATATTTAGTACTTGACCTTCATCTTCTAACCATTCTTTTATGTCATCAAGAGCTGCATCAGTTGGGAAGCCTTTAATATAAACAGATCTGTTTTTTACATCATTTTTATACTCATCAGTCACTTCAGGGAGGGGTTTGCTTGGAGATCTTCTAATTTTAGTTTTATCTTCACTTATTTCCATGAGTTCTACCTTTGATTTGCTCAGGGCCTCTACTATTACATTAAAGTCTGTCGTCAAACGGTTTAACCTATTAAACTTTATCATTATCTCCAAAGGTACCCAGCCTTCATCCAGTTTGATCTGTTCCTTTAAAAATTTGTCCCATGGCAAATTGAAGTCTCCAAAATAATACTCAATTTGATGACAGATCTTGGCCTCCAGAGCAGCCATTTTTTCATTATCACCATTTTCAGCCATTCTGGCTATCTTTCAGTTCCTGGCCCCACTGAGACGCGCCACAGGGTCACCAAGCAGCGTCTGCACTCCTCTGAGCCACCGGCATTCCCACCTCGCGTAAAGAAGATGGGGGCCGTCCCGGCAACCCTTGCGGTCAAAATGGGCCTGTTTGTAGACTTTTTGATCGCAGCCATTCTGACTGGCGTGAGATGATACTTCACTGTGGTTTGATTTGCATTTCTCTGATAATGAGTGATGCTGAGCATCTTTTCATGTGTTTGATAGCCTTCTGTGCGTCTTCTTTGGTGAAACGTCTGTTTAGTTCTTTGGCCCACTTTTTGATTGGGTCGTTTATTTTTCTGAAATTGAGCTGCATCAGCTGCTTGTATATTTTTAGATTAATTCTTTGTCAGTTGCTTCATTTGCTATTGTTTTCTCCCATTCTGAAGGCTGTTTTTTCACCTTGCTTACAGTTTCCTTTGTTTTGCAAAAGCTTTTAAGTTTAATTAGGTCCTATTTATTTTTGTTTTTATTTCCATTACTCTGGGAGATGGGTCATAGAGGATCCTGCTGTGATTTATTTCAGAGATGTTTTACCTATGTTTCCCTCTAGGAATTTTATAGTTTCTGGTCTTACATTTAGATCTTTAATCCATTTTGAGTTTATTTTTGTGTATGGTGTTATAAAATGTTTTAGTTTCATTCTTTTACAGGTGGTTGACCAGTTTTCCCAGCACCACTTGTTAAAGAGATTGTCTTTTCTCCATTGTATGTTCTTGTCTCCCTTGTCAAAGATAAGGTGTCTACAGGTGCATGGATTTATCTCTGGGCTTTCTATTTTGTTCCATTGATCTATATTTCTATCTTTGTGCTGGCATAATTTTTGAATGAGTTTTTCAGTTGTTTTAATTTGTATGAAAATTATTAACAAGGAGTTAGTTGCCTATGTCAGAGAAAGCAATGGCACCCCACTCCAGTACTCTTGCCTGGAAAATCCCATGGGCAGAGGAGCCTGGTGGGCTGCAGTCCATGGGGTCGCTAAGAGTTGGACACAACTGAGCAACTTCACTTCCAATTTTCACTTTCCAGTTTCATGCATTGGAGAAGGAAATGGCAACCCACTCCAGTGTTCTTGCCTGGAGAATCCCAGGGACAGGGGAGCCTGGTAGGCTGCCGTCTATGGGGTTGCACAGAGTCGGACACGACTGAAGAGACTTAGCAGTAGCAGCAGCAGTTGCCTATGTGGTCCTTTGCTGCTGCTGCTGCTGCTAAGTCGCTTCAGTCGTGTCCGACTCTGTGCAACCCCATAGACGGCAGCTCACCAGGCTCCCCTGTCCCTGGGATTCTCTAGGCAAGAACACTGGAGTGGGTTGCCATTTCCTTCTCCAATGCATGAAAGTGAAATGTGAATGTGAAGTCACTCAGTTGTGTCCGACTCTTTGCGACCCCATGGACGGCAGCCCACCAGGCTCCTCTGTCCATGGGATTTGCCAGGCAAGAGTACTGGAGTAGGGTGCCATTGCCTTCTCCATGTGGTCCTTTAGTGGAGCCCAACTGTGAGAACTTGTGTAAAAAAATAAACATTTGCAACTTTTATGAGATAACTGGAAATTTGAATCCAGATCAAGTATTTGATGATAGCAAGAAATATTTTTATTACATTTTTAGAATAATATTATGATGAATTTTAAAGAACTTATATATTATTACATTTCATCATTATCTTAGTCATCAAACATTTGTTGACCTTCTGCTGTATCAGAGGCACTGTGTCCCAGATGAAGTATTTGATATTGGGCAGAACCAGGTGGTAGTTATTCCACCTCTGTTTGAAGATTATGCCCTGCCCATTTAACTGCTTCTAACTTAAGTTCATTCTTGAACACTTGCCACTGAATTCCAGACATTTTCAATGATAACTTACTCATTATAAAGTCAATAAAATATGTGTTAGCTGTATGAAGCAACCCATTTGATATGAATATGTTATGTCAGCCTTAATATCATTGCCAAAGGACCTATAGTGAGTGTAACATTTGGCCTCAGTTCTTTTTAAATATGTAAATTTGGCTTATCTCAATGTGCATGTGTATGTGTGTGTGTGTGTATATTATATATATATTTATAAAACAAAATAGTATGACAACATGTAAGAGGACAATGACATATGCTTGCCTCTTACCCTCTTTCCCACCCACATATTCAAGGATCTGTCAATGCCCTCCAGCCAAAGGCTACCAGGAGCAGACCTTTAATTGAACAGACAGGGCTTATTACTCATTTCAGGGAGGGGCAACTCACACCATAAGGAGCCGTGGTATATCTCAGTTAAAGGGTATTGAAAGGGATTTATTATAAGATTGGGGCCTTTGTTGGGAAGATCCCCTGGAGAAGGGAGTGGCTACCCATTCCAGTATTCTTGCCTAGAGAATTCCAAGGACAGAGGAGCCTGGTGGGCTATAGTCCATGGGGTCGCAAAGAGTTAGACCTGACTGACTGACTATCTATTTTACACACAATAGTGTGTATGTTTCCATGCTACTGTCTCCATTTGCCACAACCTCTTCTTCCCTGTCTGTGTCCATAAGTCTGCTCTCTAGGCCTGCATCTCCATTGCTGCCCTGCACATAAGTTTATCAGTACAATCTTTCTAGATATGCATTCTCTGTCTGACTTATTTCACTGTGTGTAATAGGCTCTAGATTCACTCACCTCATGAGAACTGACTCAAATGCATTGATTTTTAATGGCTGAGAAATATTCCATCGTATATATGTACCACTGCTCCTTTATCCACTCATTGGTCAACGGACACCTAGGTTGCATACATGTCCTAGCTACTGTAAATAGTGCTGCAGTGAGGGTACATGTGCTGCAGTTGGGGTACATGTGTCTTTTTCAATTATGGTTTTCTCAGGGTATATGCCCAGTAGTGGGATTGCTGGATCATATGATAGTTTTATTCCTAGTTTTTTTAAGGAATCTCCATATTGTCTTCCCTACTGGCTGTATCAACTTGGATTCCCACCAACAGTGCAAGAGAATTCCTTCTTCTCCACACCCTCTCCAGCATTTATTGTTTGTAGATTTTTTTTTTTTTTATGATGGCCATTCTGACTGCTGTGAGGTGATATCTCATTGTAGTTTTTATTTGCATTTCTCTACTAATAGGTGATGTTGAGTTTTTTGTCATGTGCTTACTAACCATCTATATGTCTTCTTTGGAGAAATGTCTGTTTAGGTCTTCTGCCCACTTTTTGATTTGGTGGTTTGTTTTTCTGGTATTGAGTTGCATGAGCTGCTTGTATATTTTGGAGGCTAATCCCTTGTTAATTGTTTCATTTGCTATTATTCTCTCCCATTCTGAGGACTGTCTTTTCACCTTGTTTGTAGCTCCCTTTGCTGTGTGAAAGTTTTTAAGTTTAATTAGGTCCCATTTGTTTATTTTGTTTTTATTTCCATTACTCTAGGAGGTGGGTCCTGGAGGATCTTGCTGTGATTTATGTCATAGAATTGTCTGTCTATATTTTCCTGTAAGAGTTTTATAGTTTCTTGTCTTGCATTTAGGCCTTTAATCTGTTTTGAATTTATCTTTGTGTATGATGTTAGAAAGTGTTCTAATTTAACAGTTCAGTTTTCCCAGAAACACAGAAAGAGAAATTAAGGAATCAATCCTACTTACCACTGCAACAAAAGGAACAAAATACCTAAGGAGTAAATATACCTAAGGAGACAAAACATCTGTATACTGAAAACTATAAGAAACTGATGAAAGAAATCAAAGATGACATAAACAGATGGCGAGATATTCCATATTCCTGGACTGGAAGAATACGTATTATGAAAAATTACTATACTACCAAAAGGAATCTACAGATTCAATGCAATCCCTATCAAATTACCAACGACAGTTTTTACAAAACTAGAACAAAAATTTTCACAATTCATATGGAAACACAAAAGACCCCATATAGCCAAAGCAATCTTGAAAAAAAAGAATGGAGCTGGAGGAATCAACCTTCCTGACTTCAGATGATGCTTCAGTGCTACAGTCGTCAAGGCTGTATGGTACTGGCACAAAGACAGAAATAAAGACCAATGGAACAAGATAAAAAGCCCATAAATGAACCCATGCTTCTGTTGGCCCCTTATCTTTGACAAAGGAAGCAAGAATAAATAATGGCGAAAAGCTAGTTTCTTCAATAACTGGTGCTGTGAAACTCCATTGCTTTTGGAAAAGCTACATCCCTTAGTAGTTTCCAAAGAAAGGGTATAGAGGAGGCAAAAGCTTTGATATTTGCATACATGAAATATGGCCTTTCTTTCCCTGCACACTTTTAAAAAGTGTGTTTTCTCTCAGCTTTATTGAAATATAACTGACACATAACATTGTGTAAGTTTAAGGTGTACAGTATGTTGATTTGATGTACTTTTTACTGGGATATGATTACCACTATAGTCTTAGTGAGTAACTCCACCACATCATATAATTGCCATTTCTTTTTTATGTCCCTGGCTCAAATGATGTCTTGAGGAAAACAGAATTCTGAATTAGAGGGAACTCTCAGAATATCAAAGTCACAATTGAGTGTTGCTTTTGAAAAGTCCAATGGCTTCTGATTTAAATGTGACCTTTCTTGACTCTTTGGAGGCTATTAGTATCTTTGTCCTTGATGCTTTGAATATTCATAATATTTAAAGTAATATGAATAGTCATAATAATATGACTAGTTATGATTTTTTCTTTTTTCAGTCTATAGTTCTGATCCTATAGTTTCTTCAGTCTGGAATATCAGACACTTCACATGGGGAATTTTCAATTCTTTAATAATTTCTTCCTTTTATTTCCTTTTTCTAGGACTTAAATTAATTGAACCACTTAGACTGAACCATTAATTTTCTTAGCTTCCTTTTCTTTTTTCTATTGTCTTTTTGTCTTTTGTTTGACCTCTGGGATATGTTTACCCATATACCAGCTTAAAAACTTCCTGTTCTATTTTAACTCATATGAGGTCTTTCTCATTATCTGAGTGCTTCTCTTTTTTTAAGAAAATCTTTTCTTATCCTAGATGCTGAGTATGAATTATAGATTTATTCAATATTTTCTTCTCTTTCCTGTACTGGCTCTATTATTTCAAGTTCTTTGTGTTTGCTTTAGTCTTCAGCAGCATGTAGGAGGCTTGTTTCAAATGCCTCACCCCCTTGACTGATATTCCATACTCAAAAGTGAAGCTTTAGGATCATTGTTTGGAAGGTTTTATATACTTAGATAGGGCTTCTGACTGAGTGCTTCATCATGGATGACCTAACAGGAGCAGGGCAGTCTACTGAGGGTGAGCAGAAGGGGGAGGAGCACTAAACATTTCCTATGAACTGGCCTTTTTATTGGGGTATTCAGTCACTCTAGAGAACAAACTTCTAATCTTCTGCCTGAGAGGTTAAACTTGCTGGCCCTGTTCTTGGAGCTGAGCAGAATAGAGTGGGACTTCACTTTCTAAAATTTCACTTAACCCTTATTGTCAGAATGGCACTCCCTTCCAGTTTTCTGCTCAGCCTCCTGCCTCTGCTGCAATTTTTTCATAGAGAACATCTCTAGCTTCCAATGGGTGGAAGAGAGACTATTGCCTGGCTATTTGGGGGCAGAGAGGAGGGATCTTGGTATCAAATGGCTCCCCAAACTGAATTTGAACAAAACTTGTTTACATCTCTAACTTCATTCTCAGTTTCAGAGCTATTCGCTGCCTCCAATTCCTGGACTCTCCTGAGCTTCTACGGCAAGAACCAGTCTATTTTCCACCATATAGGGACAGTCTTTGTTTGATTAGGTTATTTACAACTTGTCCATCTGCTTCTGATCTTCGAAAAGTTTGTTGATGTATTTTCTCTGTTGTATTCTCACCATTTTCTTTGTCCTTTGTAGTTTACCTATTGCTTTATCTTCCTCAGTGGCATTTTAGGAGAAAGCAGAGATAGAATATGTATTAAATCTACATTGTTTAACCAAAAAGTCTTAGCTTTTATTTTTACCACCTGTTTTACAGACTTTTAAAAATTGATATGCATTGATAATTCTGATATTTAATTGCATTTCCCCAGGACAGTAAGTTATTGGGGAAAGTAAAAACAAAACAATCATTTTTGCCTTCTCTTTCCACTCATCATCCAGTTGTGAGAACTTGCTCTAAATAGATAAAAGATATTCAATAAGAGTACTCAAATGGGGAAAAATTAATGTGGGCTGACTGCACCAAATTTGGGGGTCAGTAACTAGTAGGAACTCAAAGAAAATAACAAAATCAGATAACAGAACTAATAATGTTGCTAACATCTGATGTATCCACAGCTCCCCACCGTAAACTAAGTGGAAAGTAGCCAAGTTCCATATACTTCGAAACTTCACTGTCCTTCTCTCCTGCCTAGCATCAGTAGGCTGTCTGGTCTATTGCAAAGTTATATTTCTTCAGTTGTTCAGTGAGTGACTGTCCTACTTACTGGAATTTCCTCTGTACTCACATTGATACTTTTGTATGAAGAACTGTAGTCTTTTCAACCACATAATGTTTTGTATGAATTCAAGACTGCATACTAATTGCTTTAATGTCAGTGGAAGCACAGAATTCTCAGTAGAGAAAGTATAGCAGTCATGCTAATCCATTGTAAAGCCCATCAAGGTGAATTTTTTGCAGTTAACTTCTGTGGGTGTCACAAATCTTGATTGCAAATGTCAGTTCTTTCCATGGTTAGTGACATCAATTAATTGAAAACAAGATGCAGGAACATGCAGATGCTTGTTTTAATGAGTAAACACAGCAAGCGTGGCCTGTGGTAGGTCTCACCTTGCAATATTACATATTTTGGGGAAGCCAGACAGAACAAGTTTAGACTTGAGGACAGCAAATGTCAATGAGGCTAAGGCAAAATGTTTGGGCTTTTTTCCTCCTGACCTGAGAGAGTATTTTCCCGCATATCTAGAAAGAAATAAATGTATATTGGTTCAGTGATTCAGCATTTCACTATCAGTTTTATTCAATACTTAAAATGTACATGGTGTAAATTCCCCATTAAAGTCTTCTGTTTTCAGGGATTCATTCACTACCTATTCAAACATGCCAATATTTTTCTGACCTCTCCTAAATTGATTAGATAGTCCAAAGAATTGTCCCATGCTATCTCAAAGATGATAAATCCAAAATTAATCAAATTACCTACCTATCAAGCTGAATTTTTTTCTCCAAATTCCTTGACTCATTTGGTTTACTATCTGTTCAGTCACCTAAACCAAAAGCTTCAATCATACTCCATTACCAAGCAACGTTTTATACCAGTGGCCAAGAAATGTTTCTCAAGTAAATAGATGACTGGGTTTTCAATACTTTCTGTTCCTCTTTTTATAACTGATGATTTAGAAGTTATAATTCAAGTCAGGTTTAGTCGCTCAGTTGTGTCTGACTCTTTGCAATCACATGGACTGTAGCATGCTAGGCTTCCTTGTCTATCACCAACTCCTGGAGCTTGTTCAGATTTACGCCCATCAAGTTGGTGATGCCATCCAATCACCTCATCTTCTGTTGTCCCCCTTCAATCTTTCCCCAAATCAGGATCTTTTCCAATTAGTCAGTTCTTCGTATCAGGTGGCCAGAGTATTGGAGTTTCAGCTTCAGCATCAGTCCATCCAATGAGTATTCAGGACTGATTTCCTTTATGATTGATTGATTTGATCTCTTTGCAGTCCAAAAGACTCTCAAGGGTCTTCTCCAACACCACAGTTCAAAAGCACCAATTCTTCGGCGTTCAGCTTTCTTTATGGTCCAACTCTCAAAACCATACATGACTACTGGAAAAACCATAGCTTTGACTAGACGGACCTTTGTTGGCAAAGTAATGTCTCTGCTTTTTAATAAGCTGTCTAGGTTGGCCATAGCTTTTCTTCCAAGGAGCAAGCGTCCTTTAATCTCATGGCTGCAGGCACCATCTGCAGTGACTTTGGAGCCCAAAATAAAGTCTGACACTGCTTCCGTTGTTCCAGTTCCAGTCCCTTTACTTCAAACCTCCTCTCAAAACATCACCTTCCTTTGCCTGCACTGTTGCTGCTCTAACATGGACTCTCAAGTCACTTAATTCTTGTATGTCTACCATCTAAGCCATCTAACTCCCTTAAGCATAGATTTTACTATAGATTTACTTGGTTCAAAAATATTTAATGTCTCTCTTCTGTCTGCAAAAACACAATTCCAACTTCACCGCTCTCCATAAGTATTTCTCTTACCACTTCCCAGACTCATAAACCCTCTTCAAAAGCCATCCTTTCCTCTTTTTGATCATACAATGTCATGTCTTACTTCCCTGCCTCTGATTATATTATTTCCTATGCTGGAACATCCCTTCCCTCTGTTGTGAAGGCTGCTCAAATCCTGCTCATCCATTAGCTCCTAATTAAACATCTCCCAGGCTTCTAATCTGGAGAAGGAAATGGCAACCCACTCCAGTACTCTTGCCTGAAAAGTCCCATGGACAGAGGATCCTGGTAGGATACAGCCCATGGAGTAGCAAAGAGTCGGACATGACTGAGTGACTTCACTTTCACTTTTCAGGCCTCTAATCCGAGTGAAATTTTTACCCCTCAAATCTTTGGGGATACTCTGAATTCACAGTTCTGCTCTCAACACAGTCTAAGCTGATTTCAATCATCTTTCTGCCTTTCTCTGAAGTTCCCATCATGTAGATAGTACCTGGGCCACAGTAAATGCTACAGAAAGTTCTCAGAATTGGGCTCAAATTAAAGCCATATACACAACATTATGCAAATTACATATATATTTCAGGAGTTAAAGGAACAGAAGTCACTGAAAAATAAGATTTCCACTGGAGAATAAGCCCACACCTTTACCCCACCCCTCACCATCCCTTCCCATATCACTCTTTTCCTTTTCCTCAGCCTCTTCAGATCACAAGAATTCTTGGGCAGTATTTAGGCCTGCGGTGGCATTCACTCTTTATTCCCTATTCACTGGGCTGTATTTTCGCATCTTGTTTTCTAGGTATTCTGAGTGTTGCTCTAAGTACTCTGGTGCTTAAGATGAGACAAGGCAATGATCATGGGAGGGAGGGCAGAATTCAGGCTGTGCTTTGGAAGTTTTCATTTCATTTCAGAGTCTCCCAGAGAACAGGAGCCTGTCTGGAATGTACTGCCTTTTGCCTCTGGTGCTGTGCTCTCCCTGATGAAAGGAGGGGCTCCGAGAGGAGGCGGCAGGCTGCTCTGGGTTTCTCCTCACACCCTGGACTCCTCCAGTATCAAGTCCTGTAATGCCTTGGCCTCATGTACAATGTGCCAATGGAGGGGCAGGCAGTAATGGGAACTTGCTGTGAATGAATTCTAATTATACACAGTGAAGATTTCTCACTAGTTAGAGAAAGCCACTCTTCAGGTTTGCTTTCTTTTAGTGAAGGAGCATTTTATCCAATTAGAGAGAAATTATCAGAGAGGAAAGAGGCCAAGTACCTATCTTGATCTAACTGCAGACGTGCCATAGAAGAAGGCACTAATTAAACAAATATCCTACCCAGTGGTAACAGACTCTGTTCCAGCAGAGGAATTTTTTTTTAAATTCTTTATGGTAAAAATATTATAAATATATGCTAACTAGAGATAATCATAAGGACTCCCACATGGAACTATATCCAGCTTCAACAATTATTAACCTATAGCTAGTTTTATTTCATCTATACACCGCTGCCACGATCTCAGATTGTTTAGAAGCAATTCAGACAACATATTAGCTCATGCATAAGTATTTTAGAGTATCACATAGAATTATTAGCAATGTTATTAACTTAGTTTACCTTTGATTAATAGACTTCTCATCCTACCACATAATCCACATTTTGTTGCCTTAAAACGTAAAAAAATACATGGAGCTTCCATGGTATATCAAAACTGTAAAACTTACATGGCAAGTGGGACTGTGTGAGCTAACTCTGTCCCCGTGGTTTGCCATTCTGTACACAATGGCATCCAGGGTGTTGGAATGCCCCTCCTTTGGTCACCTAGTAACTTTTCACTGGTCAACAGAAGCTGAATAAACTATTATGTTGCAGGAAAGTGCTTGGCGAGCTGACTTGGATTATCTCCTAGATTTTAGAAGAAAAAAAAAAAATCCATAGCCAAGATTAAATTTGCTAAACCTTTAGGCTTTGCTGTCAGGAAACATTCCACTCTTGGAGCGTAAGATGGATGCAGAAGACATGGGCTCAGGTAAACTAGGCCATATATTGAAGCAGATTTGGAGACAAAACCTGATGCTAACGCAGGTGCTTCTGGGTGAAGACCACTGTGAAGGGGCTGGTGGGGCCACTTGGATCGCCACAGTGGTCTTTCTGTGTCAGGAGCTCAGTGGGGCCCTTCACCAACTCTTGGAGCACACTGCAGGGACTCTGCGCTCCACCTGCCAGCAGCTGTATGCACTGCTTGACAAAGAGAATCATTGTACCTGGAGACAAGGCAAGTATTTATTTATTCTTTCTCTAAAAAATATTTATTAGCCACTCTGAGAGGGCTAATGAGCACACAGAGGCTAGGTTAAGGTCTCGGTCCATAAGGGATAAACGATTTGATGTGGGAAGTAACACAACTGCACAGTAACACAAGGGACATTGAGAACAATCCCATTACAGACATACAAATGAAGTGCCTAAACAGTCTTCAGAAACAGGTGAGATTACATTTTTTCAGGTGGAGAATTTTGCTAAGACAAACACAGCATCTAACCTGAGGGTGAAGGAATGGATTGGGTTTATGCAGCCAGAACTTGGGCACCTTGAAAGAACATTCCGGGCAGAGGTGTTATCAGCAGGATCCAACACTTAGAAGTAGGAAAATATAGTTTTAGTTTGAGGAAGGTTGATCAGTTTTTCCATATTGAAATATGATATTCTATTTTTAGACTTATTTGAACTTGAACTTGCTAATAGCAAAAATATTGGGAAGTCCAGGGTGGGATGGAATATGAAATTACACCACCAAGACACACATAAAGAGGGGTGCAGTTTCTTGGGAATAAGCCCAGTTATGGATGCTAAGTACAGCATGGCAGGAAGAATGTGGTACCCAATGCCTATTATCTCAGACAACAGTTGCTCTAGATAAGAAGATGGTCATCATGAAATCCAACTCTAAATAACATGGTGTCAAGGCAAGTGGGCAGGTCTCATCAATTGGGAACCCAGGGAAGATAATGTTAAAAATTCAGTCTAGAGAGCAGATAATGGACATTGAGGGAAATCTGTCCAAAAGCAGCATGACCCAGAGACCCTCAGGTGGAATTCAGAGACAGGAGTTAAATCTCTAGAAAGAAGTGAATGTGATTCTAGGCAACATATGAAGACATGATTATTCATGGAGAATGATAAGGTCAGCTCCTAGAAGAGGAGTTCAAAATAAAGACTGGTTCTCAGATAAAAGACAAAAAAAAAAAAAAAAAAACAAAGTCAGAACTAGAGCCCCGTGATAAGGTTAGACTAGCTGAAGATAATTTAGGGATGACTTTGAAAACACTGAGCTATATGGCACCTTAAATTACATATTCCTGAGTTCAGAGTTGAATTATAAAGATTGGAGAGTTGCTAAGCCTATAAGAAGCCATCAGGTAACCCCAGCTGTGAGGAGAGGAGGAATGAATAAATAGGAAAATAATAAGAAATAGGGATGGAGTGAGAGACTCTGTCAGATCAGATCACAGTGAGGGTTTACATCAGAGCAAAGAGGTTTGACTTGGTTTATTAGTTTTTGAGTAGCCATGTTCCAAAGAGAATTGGTGTCATTAGAGCTATTCTTTGAAAGCCTTATTTGAAAATTGTCAGTGATCACAAGCCCAGCAGGACGAACAGTGTGAACCTAATTAAATCATAATAGCAAACAAAGTACTCAACAAAATATAGCATCTGCATCAGCAGAAATAATGTAGATATGGCATGCCTGCTAACCAAGTCTATTTGAAGCGTTCCACTAAACTTCAGGCAAATCATTATAGATAGATCATAAACTATATAGTACATTCAAAGAAGAAAAATAATTTTCCCAAAATCATACCAAATGAGCAATGAATGAATGGAGGGAGATGTTGACTTCAATAGGACAGCATGTTATGGGGGAGGGGGTCATGATACCTTCAAATATTCAAAGAATTTTCACAAGCAAGAGGAATTGGATTTACTCTCTGCTATTATGTTAAAAAGACAATTTGTCCCTAATTTCTAGAGGTGTTAAAAAAATTACAGTTGAACAAATGACTTCTTTAAGAGGGATACAGGCTTTAAAGCCTAGTAAGGGTCTTACACACACAAGGGTCTTTACAGATTTCTAGGATAATTTCTCCATACTTTATTACATGTCAGTAGAGAAACATAATGTGGTTTAGTTTTGTATTTATTCTTTTTATGTGTCTCTGTGTGTATTGTGTGTATAGAAACCATTACGTTCATAGACTGCCTCATGAAAATAAATGAATATTTGGGGAGCACTGCTACATTTCTAAAGAAAGAAGAAAAGGAGATGTGTAATTTATGCGGCATGCATGATGAATGCACTCCACTGCAGACAAAGTCCGCCATTCAAGATATCAAAGCAACAGACATTGCTGCAAGAGGGGAACAAAATGTCATAGAAACAGCTACTGTTTCTCCCACAAATGGAGAGGAAAGTCATTGCACAAACCAGGTCCAGTTGAAAAAAAATAAAATACATAGGAGTTCAGAATTAGTGGAAAAAGAAAACAATACATCATTGAATGGAGATGTAACAGGGCAAGAAGAGTCACAGAACAAAATGTTCCCAGATAATGCAGAAAATAAAGATGATAAACAAATAGAACACATGACTATTGAGAGCATAAATGGCAACAGGGAAGAGTTGCATGACATAATCCAGACAACAGAAAGAGAAATTCAAGAGATCTCAGAAAGCCAAAGAGAAGAGATTACCACATCCTCAATAACATGTGATAGCTCCAATAAATGTGTGAATAGTCTTCCCAGTGACTCAGAGAGTCTAAAGCAAAAGAATAACATAATGGAAAAGGAGTAAGTAAATACAATGTAAGAGGTGCTTGTGTACGCCTACTTATACGTGTTTCTACTTGTATATAAAACAATTTACGTACAAATAAATTTTTATATCTATATTTCATATCTCCAAAAGATATTAGCAATCAATAACTGTTTAAATGACTCCCATAAAAATTTATAAGGCTGGTATTACTAGTACTGTTAGTTTCTTACAGCTTCCAGAAAAAAAAAATACTTCTTTAATGGAAGAAGGAATTGACTGTTTAAGAAAGTGGTTAAAATGAACAATTGTCCTGAACACGGACAGTTTCCTAAATCAGTACTCTTTAGATTATCATGAGGAAAAAACAACTAGGAGACTGCAGAGTTCAAATATTAGAAGAGAATTTCCTAGCCTCTGATTTATTTTATGTATATTTTCAAATTCTCACATTTATTTTATGTATTAATATAAATCATTGTGTATCTGTAACCTGTGTCTGTAGAACTCTGGGAGGGCTCATGCATAAGCTGCAGGAGATTCTTAAAATTGAATATATATTTTCACAACTACTTTATATCCTTGGAGATGGTCTAGAGCTGGCTCTAGACCACAATCTGGCTCTAGCCAGATTCTCAAAGAGCCCATGACTTAAAAAAAATATGTTGAAATTGACTGGTCTATTTTATGAATCATCACCCCTATACAAGGTAATAATAATCCATATTTCTCTAAATAAAATAAAATATTCACAAGCTATATTTTCCCAGTAAAAATAAGACTCTTAGAAGACAATGGGGAATAAAAATATCATTGGTTTAGAAGACAGATAGACATAAATTTATCTCCTGTTTTATTCCATACTAGTTCTGTGACCCTGAGCAACTTGTTTCATTTTTTAGACCCATTTTCTTATTTGTAGAAATTATATATACTTCCTGGGATTATTTGATAAGATCAAAGGAGAAAATCATCTAAAAGGTCGAGTACCTTGTTGCTTGGCCGACCTTCACTCTCAGCTAAACATCTCTATGTTGATTTATTTCACCACCACCAACCCTCACTTTCTCCACCACACACACACCATCAAACATCACTTATCCCATCTGTGCTCTTTCAAACACACAATACCATTTCCAGGACACCACCACAAACGAGTCTATGGTCTCAGGCAAGTCACTTTGCTCACTTTGACTTCATCTATAAAAGGAAAGGGTTGAGCTCTGAGGTTCCCTACGTGTCTGAAAATCTAGTCAATTTCATAGATGTCACAGGAGCATATTCAAGGCATGAAAGACCACCCCCCCCCAGGTTTGAAAGACTTACGCTTCTGAAAAACAACTGTTAAAAGCAGTCAATATGCGGTTCCCATTTCACTTGAGAAAAACATTAACACTTTGTATCCTCACATTCAGAAATGACTCAATGCATCAACCAATGAGTCACTGCTGAACCACTCCCTCTAACACCTCCTTTAGGTGTTCTTTGTTGGTGATTTCCTCTCTGTGGCAATGTAACCAATTTTGCTTGGCTTGCATGTTTCTTAAGATGACTACTCACTGAAGCTCCTCAGGCTAGGAAGCCATGGTGCCTCCAGAAAGATGAGCGTCATAAACAAAACCTAGTTCGGAATCTGTCGTGATTCCCCCCTGGAGAATATTTTTTTTAAAGTCTATCTCTTTCAGAGTAGTTGTCCTAGTGTATACAGACTCAAAGGGAAACAACACTGGAATAAGCCAATATGATTATTTTGGTGGCTGGACTAGATCTGCTTGATTAGATCTAGGGGAAATGGAAGCATTAACAGGTCTCCTCGCTCTACTTTGTCAGTCTTTTGGAAGGAGAGTGTATTGAGTTGGGCTTCCAGGGCAGAGAAGAGAGTCAGTTTTGAAGTGATACAAGGCAGAATCATTTGCACCTTCCATTAAACAATGTATCTAATTTTCTGAAGTACCATTATCATCATGATCAGAGAATACTCAAACAGACCAATGACTTGAATAATTTTCTATTCCTTCTAACTGTATGGGTTCAGAATTGTAAATATAAATAAATAACCCTCTCTTCTATTTCAACATATTTTTTAGATTTCTGTGTTACAGGGCACTTTAAAGTTAAATTTATTAATTGAAAATAGTTAAAACCTGATTATTTTAGAACTGGATATTTACGCTGTATTTCATAAAGACCCTTTTTTAAAAAATATTTTTTAAAGATTCTCTTATTTCTCGTTGACGCTATTTATGTTTCAGTCATGTCACTGGTAGGAAACAAGAAATAGCAAGAAAAGAAGTGCAAGCTGGTAGCTATAATGTAGAGATTTAATGTTTATTGAAAACTCATTTTATGTTAATTCACTATTATAAGAAGTTGAAACATTTAATCTCATTCAATCTTCACACTATTGTGTATTTGATATTTGTTTCCATTTATAATGGATAATGAAACCAGTGTTTTAGAATGATTTGAGGAAGTCTGATATAATAGACAGTTTGAGCTTTTGTGTTAAAGATAGATGGATTCATTTATTGACTCTACAACTTACTATCTGTGTAATTTTCAGAAAGTTAAAATTTCTAAATCTCCGTTTCTTTATTTATAAAATGGTAATGACAGTAGGATATGCCTGACCCCATAGCATGGGAATTTAAATGAAATAATGTATAGCACAAAACCTGATCACAGAAAGAGCTAAAATATTATTGATAGCTATTTTAATAATTATTATTGATGTTAAAGATCAAACAGTAATATCAAATTTGAATTCAAATCTATAAGATTCTAAAATGTTTGGCAAAGCTGATGGTACAGAAAGTAAGAGTAAAACCAAATGTAAAAATAAGCTTTTGGATTGATTCTTTGAGGACTGTGAATACTCTGTTTCTATCCACCTTGATTAAACATACATTTACAGTACTTTTATACTTTCTCAATTTTTCTTAAAAATGTAATAAGCATCATCACTTGATTTATGACATTTAGACAATTCCAGGACTATATATATATATACATTTCCTTTCCTCAAAATTTAGAAAACTATTCAGGTATTAGTTTTTGATTTATCAAGAAGCTTCAGCAATCTTCAGATTTATATTTGAAGTGAGCAAAACTGAGAGACGAACTGACCACCTAAATAATAACTGTAATAACAACAATAATAATGGATAACTTACATGGTACTTACTATGTGCCAGGCATAGCTTTTAAATGACTTTACTGTATAATTGTTCATTTAATTCTCACAGCCTTCATATGAGACTAGTATTATTTTTCACTATTTTACAGTTAAGGAAATTGAGGCACAGAGAAGTTGTGTATCTTGCCCAGGGTCACAGTGTCAGAAATGGGAGAGCTGGGATTCACACAACAACAGTGTGACTCTAGAACTGGTACTCTTAGGCCTTTCACTATATAGTCCATAAATCAACTAACTGTAAAACAATGATGTCCCCTTTCCCCCTGCAGGTATCTTGATGTGCTGAGTGATGACACTGTCCCCCAAGTGTCTTGTTATATTACAGCACCAGCCTATGTTCTACAACATTTACAATGCAGGATAATTAATAGCATGAGTTCTTTAATAGTGAGTGAGAATGAAGAGTTGGTCAGCAATGTCATCACTGTGGAGTGCTCAGATATGGAAAAGAGAATTCCATTTCCAATATGCATTGCGATTCCATTTACTGCACGTTACAGGGGAAATTACAGAGATATCATGGTGAAAGTGTCTGACATAAACCTTCAATCAAGTTATCTAACTCCAAATTCACTGGAAGGAAAGAGAGGAAATTACAAGGTTGGTCAATCCTTGATTACACCTATATTTGCTCTTTGACTCTTCTAACTAATTACTCAGACTACCAGATGATTGTATAGATACAATTGCTTCATTGGTAAAAATGCAAGGATTGATGAGATTTATGCTGGTCAATTCAAGTGTTATTTTTGTTTGTTTGTTTCATTTTTCTATATGTAAAGATCAAACAGCAGAGCTTTTTGGTCAAATTTGGGAGTGAAAAACTTGATTCTAGGAACCAGCAAGTGTTATATTTTTGCCTGGGAAGCAAAACCATTGTCATTGTTTAATTAGCTTCATATCTTAGACTAGTTTAGACTAACATTTTTAATGGGATGAGCTTCTGTTTAGAATCGCTAGATGACAGTAGCTTTATTTTTATCATTCATGGGTTGAGAAAATATTTGAGTGTCTTTGTGTTCTTGTATGTGTGTATGCACTGAGATAAATCATGTTTAATATAAATCATGTTTAGTATATATATGGAAAACAGTAAATGTGGTAGTTAGGATATGGATTGTGGAGGAAGACTGGTTTGGGTGTGAAATTTGGTTCCTACATCAGACTTTGGTTGCTTGCAATGTCAACTTGAGTAAATTATGTAACCTTGCTATGACCCAATTTTTCCATCTAAAAAGTGAATACAATAATAGTGTCTGCCAGGTAGGGTAATAAGGATTAAATGAGAAAATACACTCAAGATGATGGAAGGAAGCCTATAAACACATGATAGTAGTTAATAAACTATCACTAACATGGTAGACTTTATTATAATAACTCTAAAGCCATCTATTCCATTCCAATCCCAAAGAAAGGCAATACCAAAGAATGTTCAAACTACTTCACAGTTTCACTCATCTCACATGCTAGCAAAGTAATGTTAAAAATTCTCCAAGTCAGGCTTCATGAACCAAGAACTTCCAGATGTTCAAGTTGGATTTAGAAAAGGCAGACGAACCAGAGATTAAGTTGCCAACATATGCTGGATCATTGAAAAAACAAGAGAATTCCAGAAAAACATCTAGTTCTGCTTCATTGACTATGCTAAAGCCTTTGACTGTGGAACACAACAAACCATGGAAAATTCTTCAAGAAATGGGAATACGAGACCACCTTACATGCCTCCTGAGAAATCTGTATGCAGGTCAGGTAGCAACAGTTAGAACTGGACATGGAAAAATGGACTGGTTCCAAACTGGGAAAGGAGTACGTCAAGGCTATATATTGTCACCCTGCTTATTTAATTTGTATGCAGAGTACATCATGCAAAATGCCAGGCTGGATGAAGCACAAGCTGGAATCAGGATTGACAGGAGAAATAGCGATAACCTCAAATATACAGATGACACCACCCTTATGGTAGAAAGCAAAGGGGAACTAAACAGCCTCTTGATGAAAGTGAGAGAGGAGAGCGAAAAAGCTGGCTTAAAACTCAACTTTCAAAAAACTAGGAAATGGCATCCGGTCCCATTATTTCATGGCAAATAGATGGGAAACAATAGAAACAGTGAGAGACTTTATTTTCTTGGGCTCCAAAATCACTGTAGCTATG
The DNA here is from genome assembly GCF_001704415.2 of Capra hircus. NCBI lineage: Eukaryota > Metazoa > Chordata > Mammalia > Artiodactyla > Bovidae > Capra > Capra hircus. The sequence continues at coordinate 56,312,712 of NC_030813.1, forward strand.
AAATTAAAAGACATTTACTCCTTGGAAGGAAAGCTATGACCAACTTATACAGCATATTAAAAAGCAGAGACATTAGTTTGGCAACAAAGGACAGTTAGTCAAAGTTATGTTTTTTTTCAGTAGTCATGTATGGATGTGAGAGTTGGACCATAAAGAAAACTGAGCGCCAAAAATTTGATGCTTTTGAACTGTGGTGTTGGAGAAGACTCTTGAGAGTCTCTTGGACTGAAAGGATATCAAAGCAGTCAATCCTAAAGGAAATCAGTCCTGAATATTCATTGGAAGGACTGATGCTGAAGATGAAGCTCCAATACTTTAGCTACCTGATGTGAACAACTGACTCACTGGAAATGACCCTGATGCTGGGCAAGATTGAAGGCAGGAGGAGAAGGGGATGACAGAGGATTTGGTGATTTGATGGCATCACCGACATGATGAATATGAGTTTGAGCAAACTCCAGGAGTTGGTGATGGACAGGGAAGCCTGGCACACTGCAGTTCACGGGGTCGCAAAGAGTCTGACACGACTGAGCAACTGAACTGAACTGAACGGCAGGCCATCTGTGGTGACAAAATCATATGCTTTGAAGAAAGAATACATGCACAATTATTAAACTGAGCATAGAGTCAATGGGAACTAAAATTTGAAGTTCTTCTCTGGACCACTGGAACTTATTTTTAAATAATTAAAATTATTTACTTTTCAGCTTTATATAAGTTGTCATTATTGTAGATGGGGGTAGGGAATAAATGTAAAAAAATGCCATACATACAAAGAATTCTTGACTCATCTCTTCCTCTTCCAATTTGGGTCTTTTCTGAGTTATAAACGAGATTATACAGTTGAATATGAAAGCTATGCCTGTTCTAATTATTTACTTCAATTCATGCAACTAGGACATTTTCTATTCAGTCTAAGAAGTCTGTAAGTAGCTTGTGGCCTTTTACCATTGACTTATCCATGTGACTATTATAATAATAACAAAAACTGTTCATAGCACATATGCTTTTCACCAAATAGATATGAAGATGGTTAATAAATAGTGCAAAAGAAAAAAAAAGGGAGAACATTTCTACTGAGAAAAATAAAAGCATACACTTTTCTTTTAATAGTTTTCTAATGGTAGTTATCCCTATATTTAGCTTAAGAAAATTTAAACTCTGGATTCCTTCCAAATTTTTATGTGGTTCATACGACATTTAAGAAATCTAATTCTGGAGTCAGATAAACCATCGTCAGAACTCTGCTTATGACACTCCCCTGCTTAAAAATCCTTCCGTTTCCCCACTATCTGCCAAATATACTTTTCAACTGCATGGCAACCATCATGAGTTCCGAGAAAACCTTTTTTCTTACCTCTCACCATTTTCCCTCTGGCCAGTTAAGAACATTCATCATGCCGTGAATTTTCCCAGCAACAGATTCATGCAGAGATATTGTGAAATCTCTTCCTTAGTCAGTTTTCAAATGATAGATTATTTTCCATTGTGATTGTCCCTGAAATGTTTGTGTGTGTGTCTGGATGATTATCCTCTCATGCCTGGGTGCAGCTCGGCTGGTGTTTGGGGAAGCATTGAATAGACCAGATTACTTCTAAGTCCTCCTCTTCATTTTAAGCTTTGGTGATTATATTGAGTAGATAATTATGTTTTCATTTATGTACACAGTTTCTTTCTGTGTGATAAAAAAAGCTTGAATATGTCCTTGCATATATGCATTCCAAATTTAAATGTCACTATATAAAAAAGAAACACAAGTGTGTCTCTGCAATCATCTGCTCCCCTTGCATGGAAGAGAGAAATAGAGAAAATGACTTTATCAGGAGGTTATGAATTGTCAGAGGAAGGAATTTGCTGACAGTACAAGCGCTGTAGGATTTGTGTAAACTACCCAAATGATGAAATTTTAGCCCTCGGAATTTCTAAAACTGTTAAACTTTCTGGATAGAGGCCAGTGCTTAAAGTCCATTCTGGTAAAAGAGGATAGGAATCCAAACATGATTAATATTTGTGGAAACACTAAATGTGGTTGCCCATTATCCATTTACCTTTTCAGGGAAATAATTTAAATTTTAAAATATATTTATTTCTCTTTTTTTTCTATTGTGTGGTTCAAATTTGAGAAACTCCTAGTAACTACTTCTAGATTATCTTATGAAAGGACCATCCATTTGGGGTTAATGACGAAATTCTCGATGACAGGAACAGTATATAGCTGTTGTTTTTTCTTTTTTCCCCACAGCTGTAGAATATGTACAGCATATACTTCCAGAACAATGCACTACTAATGTGTTTTAATGTCATTGTCTTAATATCCTTCAATCCATACAGGGGACCTGTGCTGAAGTGAAAGTTTACAAGTTGGGGATCTTTTCTGTTGTATCTTGTTTAAAGAAAGAGTCTTTTACAGTAACAAAGAAAGGTCTTACTCATAAGACAAGCATGGATTCCCGAATATCCTTAAATTACCCTCCAGGAGTTTTCAACTCATCAGTGCTTATACAAATAAAGGTAAATATTAAAAACTGATGAGGCTTTTGGTGGGTTATCAAACTTTGTCCTAAAAGAGAAGAAGATACAAATATTTAATATAGCAATAAATGAATTTTCATACTTTTAATCACCTAACTTATAGTGCCATTAGTGAAAAAGTGATGATTTAGAGCATATTAAATCTCTTTCCCAAAGAAATCCCTGACTTATTTTGAAGTCTTTTCTAGCTATTTTTTGTGTTGTTTTGTTGTATTGTTTATGATATTTGTTGACAAAAAAATGTTGAATATCTATGATAGAATTAATGTCGGACTTTGGGGCTTTCATATAATTCAAGAATTCCACCTGAGAGGATGTCTAAAAAAGAAGCTAATCAATTAAAACATTTATGATTATGAATATTTGGTTATATTTAATTATAAAACAGTTCTTTGGAGACGAGAATTTAATTCATACAAGTATTATTTACAAGATGTACAACTATGTATCAATATACATTTTAGAAAACATATTTCCTCAGTATTTCCTATCCTTCTAGCCTAACTCTCCCTCATGCTCTCCTAATTTTTCCCAGTTGTTACCATAATGGATAAGAGAAGAAAAGTCAGGAAGAAAACATATTATACATAATTGATTCATAAATATTTTCTATAAACTGTGAAATTTTGAAATCATGCTAGTTATTTTTATTAGCCATTCTTATGTGAGAAGAAACAAATAAATGTAGTCTTGTTTGTCTAGTTTCTGAAGATCACTTGATCTAACAATAGTTCTAATTAGAAATTATGGAAAATGTCTATTTTGTTTTCTGGGTCATCTTGTTGCCTACAATTAAGAGTGATACCAGTTATTTATACCATAGAACAAGAAACCTAGATTTTACAAAGGCTTTGTAAAAAGAGGACCAGTTGCTATGATCTTTCATAAGATAGTATTGATTCTAGCCAACAATGCACAGAAAAATGTATAAAACTATGTTCTAGTAAATTTTTAGAAAATTGACTTAGACGCGCTGATACTTTGCACCTTCTGCTATTAAGATATAGCAATGTATATCCTTTATTTGTCTTTGTTTAGGTTCAACCAGTTGACCCATCTCTGGTGGCATATTTAAAAACTCAGCAAGAGACTTCCTACTCAGTACTATCCACAAGCCCTGTGATTCATATTCAGCACCCATCAACACATCCTTTTCAGAAGCCAGTCACTGTATTCCTACCTTGTTCTCCACACCCTGACAAAAAAAATCTTGGATCTGAAATAGATCATAAAAGAACAGCTTGTACCACAACAAACAGAATCATACCTTTATACTTCAACAGGTAAGTTTGACCCTAATGGCTTTAGTTGACTTGATGGTAAACAAAGAAACATGATTAAAAGTGTAATCAGATATAGTTAAGTGTCAGCATTGAAATATTTTTAATACAGAAATAAAATGTGGATCTGGAAGGGTAATAGCTTTAGCTGTCATAGGTCCAAAAGTATGCTATGAGAAAAGACTGACACAAAAGAGGCAAAATTAATCCTTGCTTTCAAAAAATTTATGATATGGTTAATTACAAAGATGTGATATGATGATTTTAATTTCTATATTTAAGTGTTCCATTAATATAGAAAAAAAAATCTGATCTTTAAAAAAATAAATTTGAGCCTATATTTGCCACATAGGCAGTTTACTTTCTGTCCTAATTTTTATAATTAAAAAAATTCCCCACAAATGAAACTAATATACATAATGAGTTGCCAGCCAGAATAAAACAGATATGAAATTTTAGCAATAAATAGTGGGCACTAAATAATAGTTGGGGTTTCCTTGGTGACTCAGTGGTGAGAGAATCCACCTGCCAATGCCTACCAATGTAGGAGATGCAGGTTTGATCTCTGGGTCAGGAAGATCCCCGGGAGAAGGAAATGGCAACCCACTCTGGTATTCTTGCCTGGAAAACCCCATGGACAGAGGAGACTGAAGAGCTAGAGTCTGTGGGGTCTCAGAAGAGTCAGACACAAGTTAGTGACTAAACACACATACACACACACACACACACACACACACACAAATAGTAACCGTAATCTTTATTTCTGTCCTTTCATTTAATGGTTTTTTTTTTTTCCTAATAAGAAAGGTAAACAGGAACCTTTACATTCTTTGATTCTGAGGGCAATTTCTTTCTCTTTTTTGAAAAAAAATTAGAGGGAGAAACAACTACAGACAGAAATAATAACAATTATTAACTGAGAAGCTAATTTTTTAAACCAGATTCCTTATGTATATTATCTCATCCAATCTGCCCACCACCTCACCTTCATTTTGTCACTTGGAAGTCTGAAACTCAATGAGACTAAGAACTTGTATTACAATTATCTGAAGGTTGTACATCTGAGGATCAATCTATCGCAGGTAGATAATATATATTTTTTTAATTCTAGCAAGTTCCCCCAGGCAAAACTCGAATATGCCATGCACTGGCAAATATTTATATACCATTTACACTGTATCAAGTATTATAATTAGTCTTGAGATGATTAAAAAGAAGATGTGTGTCTAGGTTATGTGCAAAGCCTATGCCATTTACAAAAAGGACTTGAATATCCATAGAGTTTGGTACCTCTGGGGGTCCAAACTGTATGATTACACAGTAGAAGTGAGAAATAGATTTAAGGGATTCGATCTGATAGAGTGCCTGATGAACTATGGACTGAGGTTCCTGACATTGTACAGGAGACAGGGATCAAGACCATCCCCATGGAAAAGAAATGCAAAAAAGCAAAATAGCTATCTGAGGAGGCCTTACAAATAGCTGTGAAAAGAAGAGAAGCAGAAAGCAAAGGAGAAAAGGAAAGATACAAGCATCTGAATGCAGAGTTCCAAAGAATAGCAAGAAGAGATAAGAAAGCCTTCCTCAGCAATTAATAAAAAGAAATAGATGGAAACAACAGAATGGGAAAGACTAGAGATCTCATCAGGAAAATTAGAGATACCAAGGGAACATTTCATGCAAAGATGGGCTCGATAAAGGACAGAAATGTTCTGGGCCTAACAGAAGCAGAAGATATTAAGAAGAGGTGCAAGAATACACAGAAGAACTGTGCAAAAAAGATCTTCACGACCAAGATAATTACAATGTTGTGATTACTCACTCAGAGCCAGACACCCTGGAATGTGAAGTCAAGTGGGCCTTAGAAAGCATCACTACAAACAAAGCTAGTGGAGGTGATGGAATTCCAGTTCAGCTATTTCAAATCCTGGAAGATGATGCTGTGAAAGTGCTGCACTCAATATGCCAACAAATTTGGAAAACTCAGCAGTGGCCACAGGACTGGAAAAGGTCAGTTTTCCTTCCAATCCCAAAGAAAGGCAATGCCAAAGAATGCTCAAACTACTGCACAGTTACACTCATCTCACACGATAGAAAAGTAATGCTCAAAATTCTCCAGGCCAGGCTTCAGCAATACGTGAACCGTGAACTTCCAGATGTTCAAGCTGGTTTTAGAAAAGGCAGAGGAACCAGAGATCAAATTGCCAACATCCACTGGATCATGGAAAAAGCAAGAGAGTTCCAGAAAAACATCTCTTTCTGCTTTATTGACTATGCCAAAGCCTTTGTGTGGATCACAATACTGGAAAATTCTGAAAGAGATGGGAATACCAGATCACCTGACCTGCCTCTTGAGAAACCTGTATGCAGGTCAGGAAGCAACAGTTTGAACTGGACATGGAGCAACAGACTGGTTCCAAATAGGACAAGGAATACATCAAGGCTGTATATTGTCACCCTGCTTATTTAACTTCTATGCAGAGTACATCATGAGAAACGCTGGGCTGGATGAAGCACAAGTTGGAATCAAGATTGCCGGGAGAAATATCAAAAACTTCAGATATGCAGATGACACCACCCTTATGGAAGAAAGTGAAGAGGATCTAAAAAGCCCTTTTTTTTTTTTTTCTCAGTTGAATATCTAGATTTTTATTAAAATATTTTCCTAACTATTTCACTTTCAGTTCAGTTCAGTTCAGTCGTTCAGTCGTGTCCGACTCTTTGTGACCCCATGAATCGCAGCACGCCAGGCCTCCCTGTCTATCACCAACTCCCGGAGTTCACTCAAACTCACGTCCGTCGAGTCGGTGATGCCATCCAGCCATCTCATCTTGTGTCATCCCCTTCTCCTCCTGCCCCCAATCCCTCCCAGCATCAGAGACTTTTCCAATGAGTCAACTCTTCGCATGAGGTGGCCAAAGTACTGGAGTTTCAGTTATAGCATCATTCCTTCCAAAGAAATCCCAGGGCTGATCTCCTTCAGAATGGACTGGTTGGATCTCCTTGCAGTCCAAGGGACTCTCAAGAGTGTTCTCCAACACCACAGTTCAAAAGCATCAGTTCTTCGGCGCTCTGGCTTCTTCACAGTTCAACTCTCACATCCATACATGACCACAGGAAAAACCATAGCCTTGACTAGATGGACCTTAGTCGGCATAGTAATGTCTCTGCTTTTGAATATACTATCTAGGTTGGTCATAACTTTTCTTCCAAGGAGTAAGCGTCTTTTAATTTCATGGCTGCGGTCACCATCTGTAGTGATTTTGGAGCCCCAAAACATAAGTCTGACACTGTTTCCACTGTTTCCACTGTTTCTCCATCTATTTCCCATGAAGTGATGGGACCAGATGCCATGATCTTCGTTTTCTGAATGTTGAGCTTTAAGCCAACTTTTTCACTCTCCTCTTTATTTTCATCAAGAGGCTTTTTAGTTCCTCTTCACTTTCTGCCATAAGGGTGGTGTCATCTGCATATCTGAGGTTATTGACATTTCTCCCGGTAATCTTGATTCCAGCTTGTGCTTCTTCCAGCCCAGAGTTTCTCATGATGTACTCTGCATATACGCTAAATAAGCAGGGTTGCAATATGCAGCCTTGACATACTCTTTTTCCTATTGGGAACCAGTCTGCTCCATGTCCAATTCTAACTGTTGCTTCCTGATTGTATACAGATTTAAATCATTTTATATAGATTTTCTTCCTTTCTATCTTCCTTTCTGCCTTTTCCCCTCTCCTTCTCTCTCACTCTTTCATTAAGTAGTTTTAAACCTATTTTTTTTCTTTATTTTACTTTACAATACTGTATTCGTTTTGCCATACATCAAAGCCTCTTGATGAAAGTGCAAGAGGAGAGTGAAAAAGTTGGTTTAAAGCTCAACATTCAGAAAACGAAGATCATGGCATCTGGTCCCATCACTTCATGGCAAATAGATGGGAAACAGTGAAACAGTGTCAGACTTTATTTTTGGGGCCTCCAAAATCACTGCAGATGGTAACTGCAGCCATGAAATTAAAAGACACTTACTCCTTGGAAGGAAAGTTATGACCAACCTAGATAGCATATTCAAAAGCTGAGACATTACTTTTCCAACAAATGTCCGTCTAGTCAAGGCTATGGTTTTTCCAGTAGTCATGTATGGATGTGAGAGTTGGACTGTGAAGAAAGCTGAGCACCGAAGAATTGATGCTTTTGAACTGTGGTGTTGGAGAGGACTCTTGAGAGTCCCTTGGACTGCAAGGAGATCCAACCAGACCATTCTAAAGGAGATCAGTCCTGGGTATTCTTTCGAAGGAATGATGTTAAAGCTGAAACTTCAATACTTTGGCCACCTCATGAGAAGAGTTGACTCATTGGAAAAGACTCTGATGCTGGGAGGGACTGGGGGCAGGAGGAGAAGAGGGCGACAGAGGATGAGATGGCTGGATGGCATCACTGACTCGATGGACATGAGTTTGAGTGAACTCTGGGAGTTGGTGATGGACCGTGAGGCCTGGCGTGCTGCAATTCATGGGTCGCAAAGTGTCAGACAAGACTGAGTGACTGAACTGAACTGGGGGTCCTGGAATCAGTCTCTTGCACCCAGATACTGAGTAAGGACTGTGGCTAAGAAGTGTGTGAGCTTGGTTTGGACTCACATATTTTATCTCTAATCATGACTCTCTATAGCACATGAATCTGCCATGTATTTATTTTGAGGCTGTAAGATTAGAAATTGAGAGGTAGATTATTTGCTCTTTACCACTGTGTTTCTAATTAAGGAAGCTGACAATAGTAGAACATTGGCCAGGAGATCAAGTTAAACTTTTCTTAGTATTAGGTATGTGAGAGCGAACATAGAAATATAGACACGATTCAATTGTATGTGCTTTTGCTGTACAAAATTATATGCATTATATCCTAACTGCCATTGAGTTAATCCATGTTCTTGTATATCAAGGAAATGTAAGATTTAAAACCAGAAATATCCTGGAGCTTCCTATTTAAACATATTAGTCTTAACAGATTAAGACATTCTCTTTCAAATATCCTCTCATTTTATATACATATATTTTATATGTCTGTATATATATATATATATATATATATATATTTTAAAGATGAGAGCTTAACGCTAAAATTTGATTCTTACTGGTAACCTATTGCTAAAATCTAGTAAATGTTTCCGGAGAAGGCAATGGAAACCCACTCCAGTACTCTTGCCTGGAACATCCCACAGATGGAGGAGCCTGGTAGGCTGCAGTCCATAGTGTCGCTAAGAGTCAGAATGACTGAGCGACCTCACTTTCATGCACTGGAGAAGGAAATGGCCGCCCACTCCAGTGTTCTTGCCTGGAGAGTCCCGGGGACGGGGGAGCCTGGTGGGCCGCCGTCTGTGGGGTTGCACTGGGTCGGACTCAACTGAAGCGACTTAGCAGCAGCAGCAGCAGCAGCAGTAAGTGTTTCAGTTGTCTCTAGGGTAGGTTGAGAAGGATTAATAAAAATAAATTTGTGTTGACATGTACTTTATATAATAAAACAAAGTAGCTACATTTGCCAGGAAGATAATAATAAAACAATTTCCTGTTCCCAATTGTTGATTTTATTCATAGTCTATATACACCCGTGAGAATAAAAATGTATCTGTCATACACAAATATCATTTGTGCAAGCGACTGGATCAATATTTCTTTTGCCTCTCCCTTGCTGTATTTCCACCTCCCTCAGAAACAACAGGGCAGAATGTGGAGAGAAATTGGAGGCAGTGTATTGCACTGTCAAAAGTGAAATCGCCAAAATACAGGGATAACAGTAGAGGCAATAAGATCTCTAAAGGATACACATACTGGGGATGGCACATTTTCATACACTTCATTGACTCGAAGTACTGGAAATCTAGTCAATACCGATAGGAGAAGTTACACCTTTGTCCAGAGAAATTATACTCAGCAAAAATGACTAGACGCTGAAAACTGGTTTAGAAATTTTGCCCTCTAGATCTATGAAAGATTCAAATGCAACCAAATTGAAAATGGGTGAACAGATGTTCACTTGAAGATAAGAAAACACCCAACTCCTCCATGATTTTTGTAAGGGAAAAAAATGATACCAATCAACACCAAGACTTCAAAGAAGAACAAACATAACAATGAAAAAAAAATATAGAAGTGACCATCAGGATGGAGCAGAAAAGAATAAAGAACCACAGGATGAGATACAAAGATAAGAAACTGAGATGAAAAGTCACCAAGGTATGATAAGGACTCATCTAAAGTGATATAACTTAAGAATTTTAAGTACCATTGAGAAAAAGACCAAAACAACCACGAAAGAAGTAATAATCAAAGGCACAGAAAGGTAATTTTCTGAAACCTTGAGTTATAAAGTGTTGATTTCAAAATTTATGAAAAAAAAACCCTATACTTTAGACATAACATAGCAAATTGAAATGTATTTTAAAATAAAATGTAAGTCCATAAGCATTCATTCAGCAGAAATAGATTAAGTAAGAGGAATAAAATCAGTCTAGCCCCAGGCTCATTCTGTGTAGCATGAAATATCAAGGATAAACGGACTAAAGCCTCCAGAGTTTTGAAGGGAAGATGTGGAATTAGGGTTTTCACCTAACAAGCAAGTTTTTTTTATTTTTTTTAATACAAGTGCTCACAAAATGTACTACTCACTTGTTCTTAGCAAAATAAATAAATAGATAAAATTAATGAGTTGTGGATAAAATAAAATTTAACAGATCAAGAATAGGACATTAACTCATTTTCAAAAATTTAGAATTGAATATAAATAATATAAAAGCAAAAGAAAAGTAAAAATTCATATGGCAAAGTGGTAACAGAGCATGGTGAAATTAAAGAGAAAATAGTATATAAATAAAATCATTTATATTAAGTAAATATAAATAGGTTAAACATAATGTATATGAATGTCCACCTTAATCTTAAATATTTTTAATATTTTACATGCTACATTTGTGGAGATTTCCTTAGATTTATCATATAGTTTACCAATTTTACTGTCAATTGTTTAACTTGTTCATTTTAATAATTATAATCCTCTTCTAAATGGCTATTGCTATATTTTAAAATTTTTTAAAAACCTTTTCTGAGGTCCTCTATTTTTTCATTATGCTTACTATTTCTTCTTTTATTCCTTTGATCGTTGTAAATACTTCCATTTTAAGTCTCATTCAGATTATTTTACCTATGAGCATGATATTAACTGTGATATCTATTTACATGGTGTAAACTAGTAAATTGTCTTTCATACTAATTCTACTCTATGAATTTTAACCTTAGAAATTTATTTCCAAGTATTGATGATCATTTTTGATCAGATGAACTGTTCTCCCTTCCTTTCCACCCAGAGAAGCTTTTGTGTGCTTCATTGTTGCTTTCTTGAGTCAGTGTTCAAAGGGATTTTGGTTGTTTTTGTTGTTTCTCATTTCAAGGCCAGTACTGTCCTTTTGGGGATTCCAGTTTTATGACTGAGTTAGCTCTAGCGGACAGCTGGAGGCTGTATGTAATGTGCCTGAGTGCGTGTTAGACTCCAGACCCCACACATCTGGTATGTGTGTGTGACTGGTGGGATTGGGGCAGGCTGATTCATGGAATCAATCCCTTGTGTTCCCTAGGGAGGCAAAAGAATTCTAGCTTTTTGAGATTTTTTTTCCCCCCAGATCTAGGGGATTTTCTTTCCAGCTTCAGAGTGTGTCTAACTTGTGTATTTGTGTATGTGTCATTTTGTCTGGTGTTCTAAGATTGCCATTTGTCATCAATTCAACTAGCCAAATTTCTTTTTTCTTCTCCATTTCTTTGCCTTAGTGCACGATCTCTCTGCTTTTTCTACCGTGATTAGCTGAAGAACTCTCATTTGTTCTGTAAGTTGAAGCTCAGCTCTCTCCTTATGCCAAGATAGTCTATGATCTCCAGAAGGGATTGACTGCTCCTCTCGTAGTGCCAGCCCTGTTCTGTTGTATACTTAACTCACACCATAGTGTTATTAAATTCTCTTTTCCATTTATAATCACTCAGCATCATTACAACATAGTTGGTGCCATGTTGAATTAGGTGAATTAAATAAATAAATGAGTAAATTTGTGGAAAAATAAATCATGCCATTAATTTTCTATACTTTCTGACAATACTAAATTGATAAATTATGATATGCCCTGCTGCTATTAGTGCTGGACATGGGAGATGCATTTTCTCTACCTAGAGGAGCATAAAACAATGAAGTAAAAACCTATATGAACTATTTATTTAATGTCCTTATATCAAAGAGCAAAAGCTAGCTGAACATTTTCTGTGGAAATAGAAATGCAATGAAGCAATCCATGCCTCAGAATATAAAAAAGATACAATGATTTGATGTCAAAATATAGTTTGAAAATAAAGAATAAAAGGTTTTTGTTGTAGTACATTCCTTCATGTGTGAATGATTTCTGGGCAAAACAAGACAGTTATTTAATTATGAGCCAGAAAAGATTTCTAAAAGCCTCTTGATGAAAGTAAAAGAGGAGAGTGAAAAAGTTGGCTTAAAGCTCAACATTCAGAAAACAAAGATCATGGCATCCGGTCCCATCACTCCATGGGAAATAGATGGGGAAACAGTGGAAAAAGTGTCAGACTTTATTTTTTGGGGCTCCAAAATCACTGCAGATGGTGACTGCAGCCATGAAATTAAAAGACGCTTACTCCTTGGAAGAAAAGTTATGACCAACGTAGATAGCATATTGAAAAGCAGAGACATTGCTTTGCCGACTAAGGTCCATCTAGTCAAGGCTATGGTTTTTCCTGTGGTCATGTATGGATGTGAGAGTTGGACTGTGAAGAAGGCTGAGTGCTGAAGAATTGATGCTTTTGAACTATGGTGCTGGAGAAGACTCTTGAGAGTCCTTTGGACTGCAAGGAGTCCAACCAGTTCATTCTGAAGGAGATCAACCCTGGGATTTCTTTGGAAGGAATGATGCTGAAGCTGAAACTCCAGTACTTTGGCCACCTCATGCGACGAGTTGACTCATTGGAAAAGACTTTGATGCTGGGAGGGATTGGGGGCAGGAGGAGAAGGGAACGACAGAGGATGAGATGGCTGGATGGCATCACGGACTCGATGGATGTGAGTGTGAGTGAAGTCCGGGAGTTGGTGATGGACAGGGAGGCCTGGCGTGCTGCGATTCATGGGGTTGCAAAGAGTCGGACACGACTGAGCAACTGAACTGAACTGAACTGAACTGAATGAAAGGAGAAATTAATTTATTAAATAGAAGCTTATTCCATATTATGCAAGAAATATTTTAGAGAATTAGATGGGAAACTGTTTTTTTTTTTTTTGCATTAAAAATGCCATTTCTACAAAAGGCTATTGGTTTTAAGATTACCTTATCAAAATATATGTGAGTCATATACAAGAATATCTGTACAATATACATGTCATATAAAACATAATAAAATGGAGAAACTGGTAAAACTATTTCATAACTTAAGAAATTATATATTATCAATAAAATTACATCTCCTTACTTGTCTCTTCCCATCCTATCCCTTACCTCCCTACCCTAATTACTCTTCATTTTCACCAAAGTTAACCACTATTAGAAAATTTTGACTCATTCCTTTGCTTTTAATTTTTTTACTTTCATCAATACATTTTTATTCATCCATACATAATGTCTTGTTTGGCTTTGTCTGTGCTTGCCATTTGTAAAAATGCTACCCTTCTGCATATAGTCTTATGGTCTTGCTGTTCCATTTATAATTGTATAATGTTTGTTCTCATTTCTGTATAATCTATTGAATAGCTTTGTATTTCAATTATCACTGTTTTTATTGGGGATTATTAGCATAGTTTCAATTTTTGCTAACATGGATATTACTATTTTGGTTATTCTTCACTCAAAGGATATTTGTGTAAGCACTTCTTCAGAGTATCTACCAGTCTTACTGCTGGGCATAGTGTATGCACATGTACAGTTTTACAGGTTTTATGAACTGGTAGAACTAAATTTCATCCTTCTCATATTTTTTATATTTTTTAGCCTTGCATATTGCCAGATTTTGCAATCTGAAAATCTAATAGTAGTAAAATGGAGTTTTGTGGCTTTAATCTGCAGTTCTCTGATTAAAATAAAGGTGACATCTTTCATAATGGCTTTTATTAGATATTTGTGTTTTCTTATATGTCAGGTAACTGTTAATTTCTTGCTCATTTTTGAACTTTTTACATTGATTTATAGGGTTTTTTTTAATGGTCTCAGTGCTAAACCTTTGTCAATTTGTGGCCTGTATTTTTATATTTATGTGACTAATTTATCGTATATTTCTTTTATTATCAGTGTTTTTTTGTCCCAGTCCTAAAATACTTCTATCTCCTAAATTATAAAAATGTTCTTCTTTATTATCTTATAATTTTAAAAGTTTGGATTTCATGTAAGTCTTCAATCCATCTGAAATTGACTTTTACATACAATGTGAGGCAGGAATTCATATATTGTTTTTATGTGGATAGACAGAGTGATTTATTGAGTGGTTTCCCTAACAATCTGTGAAACCTCCTCTGTCGTATAATGGATTTTCTTCTGAACTGTTCCACTGGTCAGTCTTGTTATATAGTTTTGAGCTAATCTAACACTGTCATAACTTTTAAGGCTTTATGATAAGTTGATCCCTGATAGGTAAGTCATATCATATTATTCTTATCCAGATACATTTTTTTTGTTTGTTTTCCTTGAAACTTTCCCATTCATATAAAATTGAATCAGTTTGTTAAGGTCCACAAAAACAAACTGTTGGGGTTTTGTTGGTAATTGCCTCTGACATATGAGTCAGTTTGGAGAAAGATGACATCTTTAGTATATTGTGTCTTTAAATCTATTACCTGTAATAAATGCTTCAATTTGTGTTGTTTTCCAATGTCTTTCAATGAAGCATTGCCAAAGGCTCCACACATGTACTATATACATTTTATTAGGCTTATTCCTAAATACTATATAGCTTTGGTATGTGGATTAGGAAGTCAAGTAAGAATTTAATTTTCCAAATCAAAAGGAAAATATCACTCAGACTGGCCAACAGAATACAGTAAGTCTCCTACATACAAACATGCAAATTGTGAATTTTCAAAGATGTGAACATGTGTCTGTATGTCCAATCATGTAAGTTAGTTCACATGTCTGGCATACGTCATGGTGTGTATGCGTTCTCTACAAGTGGCTGTGATTTTGTGTAGTTTATTGTTCTATGGAGTATTCAGTAGAACAGTATCTTTATTTCAAGTCCAGGGTATATGGAAAAAAGAGTAAAAGCAGTGGTGATACAGTTGGTACTGTTAAGAAGTGCCAAGAGATAGTGATGGAAACAAAAGTGAAAATAATTGAGAGAGTGGAGCGAGGCGAAAAGACGATAGACATCCCTTGTTCTTATAACATGAATTGTTCTGGTATGATTCTAAAGAGAAAAGACTTGTGAAGATTATAGAACGTGTGAAGTCTGCTGTGCTGATGATGTTGATGATGTTGGCAATAATATTTGAGAAGCATGGAAAAGTGATAGAAGAAATGGAGAAACTTCTAAGTGTGTGAATGCATGCATGCTAAGTTGCTTCAGTCATGTCTGACTCTTTGTGACCCTACAGACTGTAGCCTGCCAGGCTCCTCTGTCCTTGGAATTCTCCAAGCAAGAATACTGGAGTGGGTTGTCATGCCCTAACCCAGGGAATCTTCCTGACCCAGGGATCAAACCAGAGTTTCTTATGTCTCCTGCATCAGCAGGTGAGTTCTTTACCACTAGTACCACCTGGATCAGCATCAAGTCCCACTTAGCTTAATGCTGCCTGGCAGTTGGTAAAGCTTCTGTCTACAATGTGGGAGACCCGGGTTCAATCCCTGGGTTGGGAAGATCCCTTGGAGAAGGAAATGGCAAGGCACTCCAGGACTATTGCCTGGAAAATCCCATGGACAGAGGAGCCTGGTAGTCTACAGTCCACGGGGTCGCAAAGAGTCGAACATGACTGAGCGACTTCACTATATTCACTACATTGATGAAAGCAAGTATTTACTTAGTCTTCCCTGGTGGCTCAGATATTAAAGAATCTGCCTGCAATTCAGGAGACCTGGGTTCAACCCCTGAGTTAGGAAGATCCCTTGGAGAAGGAAATGGCAACCCAATCCAATATTTTTGCTTGGAGAATCCCATGAACAGGGAAGCCTGGTAGGCTACAGTCTATGAAGCTGCAAAGAGTCAGACACAACTGAGCAGCTAATGCTTGCATTTACCTAAGCAGGTTTTTAATGTGGATGAGACAGCGAATGCGCAACAGAGAAAGAACAAAGAGAAACCAAAGGGAAAAGGAGTAACTGAAACACCAAAGAGATTCATGACACAGGAAATGGCAAGGAGGTTTTCTTTATTTGAGGAGGTACTGTTTGTTCTTGAGGGACAGGACCCAGATGTAGAATGGTGCAGGAATGTTGTAGCAGCTATTGCAGAATGCAATCCAAAGCTACCTTGTCATCTATGACAAGAAAAAAAGAGCTACTACCAGACATCACTGGATTTTTTTTTCAAGAGGGTAGATAGAATTTAATCCAGCAAGAAACCAGAACCTGTGCCATCAACGTCAGGCATGAGTGAAATTGCAGCTTGCCCTCCAACTCCTATTGCTGATGATCCATCAGCTCTACCATCTCCCACTTCTCATTCCTCTAGTCAGTAACTCTTTTTGCTTCTTTACTAGATGGCAGCCCCTGTGTGCAAGCTATTGTAATCTACTACAGTACTTTTCAAGGTACTTCATGATTAAAAATGATTCCTTTATTTTTTGTGTTTGTTTTTTATGTATTATTTGCATGAAAAATATATTAAACCTATTACAGCATAGTACTATATAGCTAATCACGTTAGTTGGATACCTAGGCTAACTTTGTTGGACTTATGAACAAAGTGGACTTATACACTCTCTCTCAGAACAGAACTCATTCATATATAAGGGACTTACTGTATTAAGGAAGATCAACATTAGAAGACTGACCCTGCCTGACTTCAAGGTGAACTATAAAGCTACGGTGATCAAGACAGTGTGGTAGTGACCACTTAAGAATTGACACATAGACCAATAGAACAGAATAGAGAACCCAGGAAATACAACCAACTTGTATACATCTTTGATGAGGGGTAAAAGGCAATACAATGGAGCCAAGTCAGTCTCTTCAACAAATGGAGTTGGAACAAGTGAACATTCACACGCAAAAAGAATGAATCTAAACACAAATATTATACCCTTTACAAAAGTTAATCCAAAATAGTAGCATGTAAACATAAATATGAAACACAACAACATACAAAACTCCTAGAATTAACATAGGTGAAAATCTAAATGATCTTGTGTAAGGCGATGACTTTTTAGATAAAACATCAAAGGTATAGTCTGTGAAAGAAATAATTGACATTGTTGGACCTCATAAAATTAGAAACTTTTACACTGGGCAAAAAATGCCAAGTGAGTAAGAAGATGAGCCACAAACTGGGGGCAAATATTTGCAAAATGTACATCTGATAAAGGACTGTTATCCAAAATTTATAAATAAGTCCTAAAACTCAACAAGAAGAAAACAAAGACCTGATTTAAAAATAGGCCAAAAACTTTAATAGATACCTCACCAAAGACAACATACAGTTGCCAAATCAGAATTTGAAAAGATGATCCATATCATATGTTATAAGTGAGACTCAAAGATATCACTACATACCTATTGGAATGACCAAAATCCAGGACATTGACAACTTCAAATGCTGGTGAAGATGGGGCAAAACAGGAATTCTCATTCATTGCTGGTGGAAATACAAAATGGTACACTTCAGAAGATAGTTTGTTGATTTCTTACAAAACTAAATATAATCCCACCATATGATCCAGCAATAGCACTCCTTGGTATTTCCCCCAAAGGAGTTAAAAATGTATACACACAGATGTTATAGCAGCTTTATTCTTATCTGTCAAAACTTGGTAGCAAGCAAGATGTTCTTCAGCAGGTGAATGAATAAATAACACCCACACAATAGAATATTATTCAGCACCAAAAATAAACGAGCTAACAAGCCATAGAAAGACATGGAGGCACCTTCAATGCATACTGCCAAGTGAAAGAAGCCAATCTGGAAAGGCTACCTACCTACTGTCTGATACACACTGTATGGCATTTTGGAAATGGCAAAACCATGAAGATAGTAAAATATCATAGTTATAGGAGTTTGGCATTGGAGACAGATGAACAGGCACAGTACAGAGAATTTTTAGGTTGGTAAAAATACTCTGTACAATACTATAATGATGGACATGTGTCCATATGTATTTGTCCAAATCCACTGAAGTGTTAGTCACTCAGTCATGTCCTATTCTTTCGATCTCATGGACTGTAGCCTGCCAGGCTCCTCTGTCCATGAAATTCTCCAGGCAAAAATAATGGAATGGGTTGCCATTTCCATTTCTAGTGTTCCTGTAGGGGAAATTAGAATTGGATGCCTCGTCTAAGGAAGATTCCTGGGCATGTTCATTGTCAGAACATTCCTCTCCTTTGAAGCACTTAGGGCTTCCCTGATAGCTTACCTGGTTAAGAATCCACCTGCAATTCAGGAGATCCTGGTTCAATTTCTCAGTTGGGAAGGTCTGCTGGAGAAGGGATAGGCTATCCACTCCAGTATTTTGGGTCTTCCTTGGTGGCTCAGCTGGTAAAGAACCTGCCTGTGATTTGGAAGACCTGGATTCGATCCCTGGGTTGGGAAGATCTGATGGAGAAGGGAAAGGCTACTCACTCCAGTATTCTGACCTGGAGATTTCCATGGACTGTATAGTCCATGGGGTCACAAAGAGTTGGACAGACTGAACAACTTTCACTTTTTAACTGCCAGATTATTTAATTGTGAGCCGTTCAGTGCAACACAAAGAGTGAACGCTAATGAGATTATGGACTTTGGGTGGCTATGCTATGCCAATGCAAGTTCATCAATTATAGTAAGCATACCACTCTGGTGGGGAATGGGGAATGGGGATAAATGGAGGAAGTTATGCATTTGCGAGAGTAGGTGATATATGGGAAATCTCTGTACCTTCCTCTCCTTTTTACTATGAATCTAAAACTGCACTAAAAATATAGTCTAATAAACAAAAAAAGAAAGTATCCTTGAAAAATCTCCTGTATTGTCTATTTGCAGAGACAAAATATTGAGGTACTTTCGAACAGATATTTTTATCTTGGAGAAAAATCTTTAATTGTGTGGCACTAAGGCATGTGTCTGGAAATTATGTTATCAATACACTGTAAGACTTGAAAAAGGCAGCCTAGGGCAGATATGTGCTGGTTTGTGTATCCTTCTACTTTTTTTTTAGGTAATCATACCAGATATTCTAGAAATTGTCTTTTCCATCCATGTGGAGCTCATAGAAGTTTTCATGTTCTTCAGTGTTCAGTGTAATTGAATATTTGACCCCAAATGGGCCAAACATAATTCCCTCAATGCCTGGAATTTTAGACATGGAAGGAGTCTTGTACCCAAGAAATAGCAAAGTCAGCTGTTCTTGAATAAACAAGTTGATTTAATAAAGGTTGATTATGTTTTATGGAACTATTAGTATATCAAAATCTCATCTTTTGTGGAGTCTGATCAAGGGCTACTCACTGCCAGGTAATACTACTTGTCACAGTTTGCTAATGGTATGTATAAAACAAAGAGTTTAATTGCAGAGTTGTTAAGAACATCTGGGATAAATAAGGATGTCATCAAATTATTTAATTTCAATACAAGTTGTGTCTATTATCATATTAAAGACTAAATTTTAAATGATAGATGTACTAACTAACCTAATTATGGCAATACTTGTCAATATATACAAGTATCAAATCATCACATTGTACATGTCAAACACATAAAGTTATATGTATATTGTATCTCAATGGAAAAAATAGTCTAAATTTTTTCTTCATATCATTAAGGACTTTTTTGATTTTAAGTGACAGAAAAACAAACTCAAAGTGCTTAAGAAACGGAATCCTTTGCTAAGTCACTTCAGTCGTGTCTGACTCTGTGCGACCCCATAGACGGCAGCCCATCAGGCTCCCCTGTCCCTGGGATTCTCCAAGCAAGAACACTGGAGTGGGCTGCCATTTCCTTCTCCAATGTACGAAAGTGAAAAGTTAAAGTGAGGTCGCTCAGCCGTGTCCGACTCTTGGCGACCCCATGGACTGCAGCCTACCAGGCTCCTCCGTCCATGGGATTTTCCATGCAAGAGTACTGGAGTGGGGTGCCATTGCCTTCTCCAATGTAAATTACAAATCTAGGAATACTTTTATTTTAATGTTTCACTTGAGCCATAAAGAATAATATTAAAATATTATTTTTAAGTATTTCTTCTCTTTCTGCCTTTTTCTGTGCTGGTTTCATTCTTTGACATACACATTCCTCATGCTGGCAATATTTCTACATCTTCAAAACTCCAAGTTCAGTAGAAAAGGAGAATCATCCTTTCCCCATGACTATACATAAAAGCCCTGGGTCTTATTCTTACTCCAAATCTGTCACAAACCCATCACTAAACAGATCACTGAAACCAAAAGGAAGATGTGCTATACAAGGCAGGCTTGCCTAGTTTATCACATGATAACAAAAACCTGATTCATCAAAGACAGGCTGCCTTTTGGTCATCTCTCTCCCAGACTTAATTTGAAGGGCAGTCATCATTTTGTTGCTGTCATGGTAGCAGAAAAAAGAGCTTTAGATACACTTACACTAGCAGTTACATACTTGGCCTGAAAATGACAAAATGACATTTCTCAATACTCATTAACCAGAATTGGTCACATAGCCCCACTCAACCATAGGGAACAAGGAAGTACAATTCTATCATGTGCTCAGAATATGCAGAAATTGGGTACTTTGGCAAATAGCACTGATGAATGCCAAATGTACTATGTGGCTCAAATCAAACACCCACCTAGACCTGGGAGTAGGGTCAATCCCACCACAGTTGATAACATGTAGATTTTCACAGAAAACTTAGGCTATTAGCAGGGAAAAAGTAGTCTTTAATCAGAAAAAATTAATATTACACATAATTAAGTCAATGTATAGTAAATGACTAAAACTCTGGATTCAGTATATCTTCCTGTGTTAATAGATCATTAACTTGCAAGTGTTAAAATTTACCATATTTGTGGTTATAAGCCAAAAGCTAAAAACTTACATTATCCCCTATCCTCCTGATTTTAATCTGGGTTGATCAACATAGTCTAAATTTTTAAGGGTAGACATTTTAAACATAGTTCAGTTCCTCATTCCGGTTCATAAGATAGCTCAACCTGTGAAACTAAAGTGGTTTTAAACACATACCTAATTCTATTCACAAATGAAGATGTGATATTCATTCTTTTTTTTGTTTGTTTTCTTTTCTTCTTCTTCTTTTTTTTTTTTTTTCTGTTTTAACTTTTTTGGTCCCATAGTATGGCATGTGGGATCTTAATTCTCTGAGCAGGGATCAAATCCAACATCCCTTGTCATGAAAGCGAGGAGTCTTAACCTCTAGACCTACAGGGAAGTCCTTGTCTTAATTCTTTTAATTTTTTAAAATGTAGTTTCACTTATTTATTTTTGGCTGTGTGGGGTCTTTGTTGCTGGGCAGGCTATTCATCTAGTTGTGGTTAGCTGGAGCTACTCTGTAGCTGGGGTGTGCAGGCATCTCTCGTTGTGGAGCACAGACTCTAGGGCATACGGGCTTCAACAGTTGCCGCAGGTAGGTTCAGTAGTTGCGGCTCCTGGGCTCTAGAGTACAGGCTCAGTAATTGCGGCGCTTGGACTTAGTTGCTCCACTGTATGTAGTATCTTCCCAGATCAGGGGAATGAGCCCATATCCCCTGCACTGGCAGGGCGTTTCTTCACCACTGGCCCACCAGGTATGCCCCCTGTCTTCATTCTTACGGGATGTAGAGCTAGAGTTGTTCTATCCTCTTATGGGATGTAGCATCATTAGACCAGGTTTCGTTTTTCTTTTTACAGCAAGATATTCAGTATCAAGGAATTTTCTTTCTTTAATTATGAGGAACGGGTATCTATTTCAGTGAATTTAAGAAAAGAAGAATTAATTGTAAGGCTTCAATACTTAATCTCTGCTTTCTCCATCTCCTAGCCTGCACTACTCAATCATGTTTTTTTGTTTATTGTTTTTCCTTTTCTCTCTTCACATCTGCTCTGGCATTTCTTTCTTAATAATCTCTCTGCTTACTCATTTTCATAGCCCAGGGCACTACAACCAAAGGGCAACAAGTTATAATACAATCTCTGGGCCTCTTTATTAGTTAAATTTCAAAGACAGGAATCAAATTGTCTAGGTATTGGAAATTGATCCACTGTTAGCAAAATCAGCTCTGGTTAGGGGAAAGTATCACATAATGCGTATAACTGCCTCTTTTAAGGCTTTAAGGTGGGGCAGATTAGCAAGGAGAATTGTACAAGAAAGCTAATTGACCAAGCCTGCTGTAGGAATTAGGATGAGAATATCAATACCATTTATGCTTATACAATTTTATGTGCTTTACAAACTGTAACTCATTTAATCCTATAAGATTGATAGTATCATTACACTCATATTACAGATGAGAAGACTGAGATATAGGGAGGTCAAGGCAGAGCCATCCAGAATTTGGAAGTAGGTAGCATTGCTCCAGAATTTATGGTTGCTATATCATGAGTCTTGGCTATCCTAAAGTATTGGTTTACATCAGTGAGTTTACTGCCTTGGGATATTCCTTTAACTTTTTTGCTAGGAGCAAAATGCTTCTCATTCTCCAAAGCTCATCTTGAATATTAGCATTGCCACTTTGCAAGCTCTCCTTCTGTTGTTAAACTGTCTCATACATTCCCTTCATTCCTACACAGATCACCTTGTCCTGTGATTAATACTGTGAGCTTCTGTTGAGCAAGGGCAAAATGTTTCTTATCTTTGTGTTCTTGGTGCATGGTATAATGACTGGCACACAACATATACTTAAAGAACTGTTATTGGATTGTTCACTTAAAGAAAGAATGAATTAATTAAATATGATTTATGCTACACAAATCTTACAAATTTCTCTCCTGCTACTGTAATATAGGACAAAAAGCACTTCCATAAGAAGACCCAGGAACAATGCTTGTGAATCTTTTAAATTATTGGGATTCAGAAGCCGGGAGAGTGGTTGGTTTGTGCTTGATGATGTCGTGGTGAGGTCTGTGCAGAGTGGCTCGATATCATTTGAATTGTGTGAACATCTAGAGAGGTAATACAATAGTAAACAATAAATGTTGATGATATTCTCTTCTGATGGCTTGTAATTGATGTTTATAGAAGTAGAATCATAGGATTAAATTTTTTTTTATTTCTCAGATAGAGATATGAATAGTCCTTTAGGGTGTGTTGAAAATGCAAACTAGATCTGACATGAATACACTATCTGTAATTTCATTCATGATAGTTTAATAAGTGCTGTTGGAAACCACTCTTAACTTAGACTTATTTTTACAGCTTTCTTCTAACTCCAAAATAGTTCTAAAATAGTGTCTTCATTTCTGAAATTCCATGGAGATAGTAATTAACTGTTCTTATTATGCTCATCTCCTACGTATGTATTAACTGAATTTGTTATTTCTGTGTCCTCATTTTGCTCTCTCATTTCCATGTTTTCTAGACAGCTCATTACAAGAAGAGTTTTAGACATCTTAAAGTTCATGAGAAGTAGACACTCATAAAGAGAGGGCCATCACACATCCAAAGACAGCCTTTATCTTACAAAGGAAGAGCTTACATCTACAATTGTTGGGGGTCAGTTTCCCTAGAAAGGGTCTAAAATGAGAATGCAGGTGACAGACTGAGAGAAGGCTCCCAGGGGACTCCTGTTGAGCAGAAAAGCAGGTAGGGGCAAGGGAAGAAACGGGAGAAACTGCGGCTTAAGTTGAGGTTTTACCTCAGCCTGACACCTCAGGAAAGCCCTGATGTGAGTACCGAGGAGACTGGCTTTACACCCTTTCATCAGTTAGTCTTTGTCTGTGGATGTGGGGCTGTGCTGGGGAGGGGGCTCTTTAATGACCTCACACTGATTTGATTACCTCCAAATAAGGTCACATTCTGAGGTATTGGGGATCTGCCCTCCGATACAGAAGTTGGGTGGAAATGACACAGTTCCAACCATTTGGGGTACACCATGACAACCCTTATCACACAGTGATGAGATGAATATTTCAATCCCCACTGAATATGATGTATATTTTTATCCTATTAATATTAGGACATTATTGATAATAAATGGATTATCTTGATTACCTTTTTCTTTTGGAAGGGGTGCTCTTTGGTAACGCTAGGTAAACTGTAATCTAAAATATGCTGCCATAGGTAGAGCTAAGCTGAAACTGGACGAGTTCTTTGTTTATGGGCATCTGTTTTAGATTTAGCTTGATTTAAGCTGGTTTCCTGACTGCCAAGAGTTTCACTCAAGTCATTCATTCAAATTCATTCCATTAATAAATTTAATCAGTCTTTAGAATGCTTGATTTTTAAAGGAGGCTGGGTTTTTAATGGCTTTTGGGAGGTGTTATTAGTTATTTGTGATAGTTTTGAGACTGGTTGTTTTCCCTCAGGTCACTCCTCTTTACTTCCATGCAGGTTTATCGTGCTTCACTCTTCCTCCAATGTGGACAACAGCCATTTGGTTTCCTTTGTGAAGTCTTTGGAGGAAGCCATGTTCAGCACCACTGCCTGTGCTATCCTTTATTACCGGAAAGACAACCCACATGGAATTGTTATTTTAGTGGTGCCTTCTAAAGATTTATACCAGGTGCTTGGGAACTTGCGCTCAGAAGCTTCTAGTGGTCCTCCAGAACCATCTCGCCATTTCCAAGTGAAAGAAGGAGAATTGCTTCTTTTACGATTTACTGGAAATATATTTGCTTCAAGTAAGTATCATGGAATTGTTTTGTATATGCTGTGGGCTATCAGCCACGTGCTTCAGATGGAGTTCACTAAATGTGCTTCAAAAGAGTCTTCAAAGGACTGAGGGAAGGCTTTGGAAAAGTAGGAAAAGGAAAAGGACTTATTTACATCTTTCTTTCCAGTCTATTTCTTCTCTTCTTAGGGCATGCATGTTCCCTTATGGGCCTACTCTAAGTGACACTCGTTTGGAAATAGTCTCTCCATAACTGCTCTAGCTGAGACTATGTTAGGATCATCTTTCCAACACCAATGTAGTTGCTTTCTAAATATTCCTTTGCTTCTACTATTAGCCATGTGAAACAAAATGTATTTCCATACAGTAACAACAGTGATCCTTTAAAAATATAAATCATACTTTATTACTCCCCCCAGTTAAAACTTTATAATTACCTCCTATTCTACTTCAAACAATATCAAAACTCTTTATGTTGTCCTGCAAAGAATCTGATCTGGGGTCAGTGTACTCCCAAGAGATGAATGGATAGAAATATGTTTCAGTATAATTGCCTTATTTATAGTTCCATTTCTTTTATTTTATATGCCTAAAAGACTACACTGAGAAGGAGTCAGTAAGTTTCACCACACTCAAATGGTTTTGAAAGTTGCTACAAACCTCGAATCCAGATGACATACCCCTGCTTACCTCTTATCTTTACATTTATCTAGTGATCTTTTAATTTATTACAAATCTTACCACAACTTGAAATTATTTATTTGTTCTTTTAGTTTTCATTCCTATATTTGTGTTCTTGACTAGAATGTAGATTCCACAAGGGCAATGACTGTGTCTTTCTTGCTATGCATCCCTGAGACCAGAATAGTGCCTGGCACTTCAAGGGCTTTCAGTAAATACATAGAGAATGAATGAATATACGATGCAAGGAAAACAAGGTAAATGACTATGAGAGGTGACAGGAGAGGTAGGAGAAGTAAGGAAATGACTGAGGTAGAGAAGCTAAAAAGAGATAAAGAAAAGGAAGCAAAAAGAACACAGAGAGAAAACAGCTGTGTGAGAGAAGAGAAGATCTTTGGGGGTGCTGCCATCATAGGCATTTATTTTTATGAAAAAGACTCCTTTCCCTTTCTAACTCCCTTCCTTGAGGTAGAATAAGATCTAACAGTGTGCATGTAAAGGAGGAGGTGTGGTGGGAAATTCAGGAATGGGTTTTGTGGGGATTTCTGGCCCAGGAGTCCCATTATAGACTTGACTTAAAGTAATATTCTCTGTTTATTTATAAATTAATATAGATCCCATTGATTTTTTAATGGTTTCTGTTTTCTAATTTTGAAAATTACTCCAAGCTCCACTGTTCTTTTGTTCTTTATTGTTTCCAAAATGACGTGGCTTAAAGCTTCAGCTGACCTTTTTTGGTTTTTCAGAAATAAGTGAGATTCAAAGTGTCCCAATTTGAAGTATCTCTTCCACTGTTACAGACATTGTCTCAGCCATCTGAGCCAGCTGTCGGGACCTAGGGAGTAAGTGACACAATATCAGAAAAAGGGGAAGGAAAGGAGAGGAGGAGAGGAAGGAAGGGTATAAGACATCCCTCCTACTTGGCTTCCAGAGAAGAAACCACCCTGGGACAATCTCTCTAAGATAGAGTCAAAACCTGGAAGTGTCTCACCCAAACTAATGATGCAAAAGACTTCCTGTAATACTTGGGACAGCAGCTGTGTTTACTTCCTGCCCTAAACAGGAGAGAGTTACTGTGATTCTCATAGGCAGTGGTGAAATGTACTGTCATCTATAAGGGGGAAGTGAGGAGCATATGCTAAAATAAAAGTGCCTGGAAACAGCCAGTGTGTTCACAGTTCCTCAATATAGGAATGGAATACTCCTCTTCAGTCAGGGAAAATTCATCAGGCAGAGTGCCAGGATCCTTCCTGCTTTGCCTTTTTTAGAGATGTATATTCAGACCTGGAGCTTCACTGGATTTTCTCCATCCATCTTTCTAGTGTATCCCATATAAGCCCCAGTACTAAGAGGAACAAGTCCCTCAGTAAAGAACTGATACCTCTGTTTGATTCCCTTTGTTGTATGGCAGAAAGTAACACGACATCTTAAACAAACTATGCTCCAATAAAAATTTAAAAAAAAACAAACCAGAATTGATACCTTGCTACCTGTGGTAGCCTCTGTGAATCTCAAATACACACAGCCAGAGGTTGTCTGCCTGTGGGTCCATCTCTTGACCTATCCCCACTGGCTTCTGCAGTTATCTCCTATATTTTTATCTCTCATTTATAATGGTCATGTTAAGAGAAGCCTTTCCTGTCTTTCCTGATTATGTCAGTTCATATTTTACTTTTTCAGATTTCTATGTAACTCATTGGAAATGGCCATAGATTTAATCTTCTATTTATTTTTTAATTGCTTGATCAACATCAGTGTCTCTGACTACAGTCCCAAGAGAGGACTATCTCTTTAATTAGTGAGAACTATTCAATTCCAAGCACCTAGAATGGTACCTAAAAGCTATAAGAAGTATTTGTTCAAAGAATGAAGAGAAAACCTTGGGGATAAACTCAACATTATAGTATTGTGTGATTAAAAGTATTTAAAACTTTAATAAATTTAGATGGCTTCTCTCTGAGAAATATCAAAATCTGTAGATTAATTATAGTCAGAAGCTCAGTCATGTCTGATTCCATGGACTTTGTGACCCCATGGATTATATAGTCCATGGAATTCTCCAGGCCAGAATACTGGAGTGAGTGGTCATAACCTTCTCCAGGGGATCTTCCAAACCCAGGGATCGAACCCAGGTCTCCTGCATCGCAGGTGGATTTTTACCATCTGAGCCACCAAGGGAAGCCCAAGAATACTAGAGTGGGATCTTCCCAGCGGATACTTCCCAGGAATAAAACCGGGTCTCCTGCTTTGCAAGCAGATTTTTACCAACTGAGCTATCAGCTGGAGCTATCAGGGAAGCCCGAGCTACCAGGGAAGCCCTCTAAATTCATTACATGGAATATAGATTATTCTTTTGATTGAGGATCTTGCCACATGGAGATTATTTCTACTTCTAAGAGAAAATCAGGCATATAGGTGTTCCCCTTTACATTGTCCTTTGGCATTCCTCTGGACACAGCTAGAATCTGCTTTCTTTCTCTAGGTTATAGGTGTTGATATAACACTTAAGCTTTCTAGTGTATCCCATCTAAGCCCCCAGTGCTCATAAAATTCATAAAATGCTGGGAAAGGGGCAGAGAGAATTTTACATAATGATGCCTTAGCACAACTCACTCATAACACTAAGTAACGCCCTAAAGAAGTTTGTGTGTGTCCAAGTTTCCCCAAATACCCTTTTGGCCTAGAGAAGTAGTTTTCCCAGACACAAGTGTTAGAGTGTTAAAATGACCATCCTTGTATTCATTTAACAAAGATTCCTTTCCTTTATTACATTGTATTTTACTGCAGAGCGACATAGAAGAAGCAAATAAGTAAATAAAATGTACAGCTTAATGAGATGGAAGCTTCCTTAAAGAAGAATAAAGCAGGGAAGGGATATAGAAAGTCTCAGAGAGAATGGCATATTTGTAATTTTAAATAGACTCATCTAAGAAGATCTTTTTGAGAAAGTACCATTTCAGCAGAGGCTCAAAGATAAGAAAGCAAGCCATGGTCCTATCCCAGGAGAGTCTATCCCAGACAGAGCAAGAAAGCTGAGATGGCTGGATGAGAGGGAAGGAGATGAGACTTGGAGGAGATGAAATGGATACTGTTCCTACCTTGAAGGGCATTTCAAGGACTTTTCCTTTTATTCTAAGTGAAATGGAAAGCCCTGAAGGATTTTCAACAAGGTTGTCACACAATCTGGGTCAGATTATATCTGTGTTTATATTAGATGATGTAAGGCAAGTTAACAGCAGGAAAATACATCAATAAGCCATTGCAATGAACCAAGCAAAGAATGCTGGAGATTTAGAGGGAAAGACATTAGAAATCATGTCCGGTATTTTTGTCATAGATATCTTTGCTGTGAGTATTTTTACTGAATAATTTATTGATCATAAGGCAATTTTGCCATAAAAGATATAGTGACAAAAAATAAAAAAGGGACATTTAAAAGCAAATTTTAAAAGCTAGTGGAGGTGATGGAACTCTAGCTGAGCTATTTTAAATCTTAAAAGACAATGCTATTAAAGTTCTGCATGTAATATATCAGCAAATTTGGAAAACTCAGCAGTGGCCATAGGACTGGAAAAGGTCAGTTTTCATTCCAATCCCAGAGAAGGGCAATGACAAAAAGTGTTCAAATGACCATACAATGATCCTCATTTCACATGCTAACAAGGTTATTCTCAAAATCTTTTAAGCTAGACTTCAGTACTATGTGAACCAAGAACTTCCAGATTAACAAACTGGGTTTAGAAAAGGCAGAAGAACCAGAGATCAATTGCCAACATGTGTTGGATCATAGAAAAAGCAAGAAATTCCAGGAAAAATATGCTTCATTGACTATGCTAAAGCCTTTGATTGTGTGGATCACAACAAATTGTGGAAGATTCTCAACCAGACCACCTTGCTTGCCTCCTGAGAAACCTGTATGCAGGTCAAGAAGCAAGTTAGGACTGGACATGGAACAATGGACTGGTTCCAAATTGGGAAAGGGGTACATCAAGGCTGTATATTGTCACCCTGCTTATTTAACTTATATGCAGAGTACATCATGTGAAATGCTAGGCTGGATGAATCACAAGAAGGAATCAAGATTGCTGGGAGAAATATCAACAACTTTATACATGCAGATGATACCACTCTAAAGGCAGAAAAAAAACAAAAGAGGAACTAAAGAGCTTCTTGATGAAAGTGAAAGAGAGTGAAAAAGCTGGCTTAAAATTCAACATTCAAAAAACAAAGATCATGGAATCCAGTCCCATCACTTCATGGCAAAGAGGATAAAGTGGAGACAGTGACAGACTTTATTTTCTTGGGCTCCAAAATCACTGCAGATAGTGACTGCAGTCATGAAGTTAAAAGATGCTTTCTCCTTGGAAGGAAAGCTATGAAAAACCTATTAAGCAAGTTAAAAAGCAGAGATATCAATTTGCTGACAAAAGTTTCAAAGTCAAAGCTATGATTTTTCCAGTACTCATGTATGGATGTGAGAATTGGATCATAAAGAAGGCTGAGTGCCAAAGAATTGATGCTTCCAATCTGTGGCGCTGGAGAAGACTCATGAAATTCCCTTGTACAGCAAGGAGATCAAACCAGTTGATCCTAAAGGAAATCAATTCTGAATATTCATTGGAAGAACTGATGCTAAAGCTGAAGATTGCATGTGGCCACCTGATGTGAAGGGCCGGCTCATTGGAAAAGGCCCTGATCCTGGGCAAGACTGAGGGCAGGAGAAGAGGGTGACAGAGGATGAAACAGTTGGATGGCATCACTGACACACTGGACTTGGGTTTGAGCAAATTCTGGGAGATAGTGAAGGACAGGGAAACCTGGCATGCTGCAGTCCGTTGGGTTGCAAAGAGTTGGACTTGATTTAGTGATTGAACAACAACAAAACCACCTAATGAATCATGAGAAATGATTAACAAAATTATAAAGACTTTATTGTAAAATACAAAATAATTAAATACAATTAAAATGTGTGTAGTTCCATGCCAATGCTGCACAGATAACTGATTTTATTTTGTGAGTTGTACCTAAGCACTTGTCTCTAGGTATTTGTTCATTGTTTTTTTATATATTTTTTACTTGTTTATTTATTTGGCATTGTTTTTATTTTTTTATTCACTAAAACTTCATCCATCACTGCAAGAGGTATCAGTTTCCAACTACTGGGATGCATATTTGTAACTGAGCTTTGTGGTGGACTGGAAAAATCTTCTATACTGTTTGTCCTTGGCATATTGTCACATGTCCATTGATACATGTTCCAAAGTTCTATGGGAAAAGTGAAAGTGAAAGGCACTCAGTCATGTTTGACTCTTTGTGACCCCATGTATTATATAGTCCATGGAATTCTCTAGGCCAGAATACTGGAGTGGGTAGTGTTTCCCTTCTCCAGGGGATCTTCCTAACCCAGGCCTCCCACATTTCAGGCAGATTCTTTACCAGATAAGCCACAAAGAAATATGTGTTCAACTCTGGGTCTGTCAGGCCTGTGGTCTCAGCCTCTTTCTACCCCAGTGTAGTGTTTCAAAGAAAAAACAACAATAACAATCCATGGGGTAAATCATTGTCATCTGTCATGATTTTTTGGTTGTATATGTCAAATGAACCTATTAACCAGGTATTTTATCTCTTAGAGCAAAATTGTCTTGTGGCCTGATCACTAAATCTGTGATATTACATGTGCCGTGCTGTACTTAGTCACTCAGTCGTGTCTGACCCTTGGACTGTAGCCCATCAAACCCACGGATTGAACCCAGGTCTCCTGCATTGCAGGTGGACTCTTTACCATCTGAGCCACCAGGGAAGCCCAAGAATACTGGAGTGGGTAGCCTATCCCTTCTCCAGGGGAACTTCCTGACCCAGGAATTGAACCAGGCTCTCCTTCATTGTGTTCTTGCCTGGAGAATCCCAGGGATAGGGGAGCCTGGTGGGCTGCTGTCTATGGGGTCGTACAGAGTTGGACATGACTGAAGCGACTTAGCAGCAGCAACAGCAGCAGCTCCTTCATTGCAGGTGGATACTTTACCAGCTGAGCTACCAGGGAAGCCCTATGGCCTGAGAGTTATATGGCAAAAATGTCTGTGGAAAAATGCTCTGAGAAAGATGTCTATAGCAAATATGCTTACAGTGAAAGTACCTGTAACTAGTAGAGATGTGTTAGGACACAGAAATATCCCTAGCCAGTGGTTTTCAGTCTTCTGGTTCTCTGTGTCCCTAGCCTGTTACTTCCTCATCTTACCTTTCTAAGCAAAAGCACGTATTACTACCTTTGTACTTCCTATGTTTTCAGTGAAAAATACTCCAAAACCCACTATTGAGAAAATATATTGCTATAAGAAATACCTAGTAACTTACAAAATATAAATAAATCTTGTTCTTCTTTCTATGACAAATTTTTACTGTATAGTTACTATCCTACTATTCCTACTAGGAACTGTATACATAATATGCAGAAGGAGAAAAGTTCTCAAAATGTCAACTTATGATTGCTTTTATAATTTTGTTATGTAACGAATGACTTTTGGTTTTACTTCTCTAAATATGACAGAGTGGGAGAAAAAAAATAAAATGGTGCAATTTTCTGTGCTACTCATCCTCTTTAGGTTCTTTTTTTTTTTTTTAAACTGTGACAAAGGGTCTTCCAAATATAGTGTAGTATATCTTAGTGACAGTGAAATTCCAACTTTAAAAAGCTACATAATGTTTTCTATATAGAACAATAAGGCAATGTTATTTATTACTAGTAAATGCTCAATAATTTTATCCTTATTTCATAAGTAAATGTGATTCTTAAAGATTTACATTTTAGATCTTTAGTTTTTTTTAATTAACTGGCAATAAAAGGTCGATAAGGTTTAGGTCAAAATAGAAATGTGACTATTTCTCATCCTCAATCTTTATACAATGTATGTATGTAAATTATTCCTTATGAGTAAGTGTGTACCTGGCAGGGAGCACCATTCATGAGATAGAAGGAGAAATTTAGTAAATTATATTCTACTGGGACAAGAGTAGCAACATTTTGCTTGCTAGTACTCTAGAGGGATGGAAGTAGGAGTTTGTTAGGTGCTCCCCCAGTGATCTAGAAACTCTAATTTATTATTTTCAAGATGGTATTTCAGTTTCAGTGACTCCAAATAATTTTCCTCCCCACTACCCCCATTTTTTTTTTTTTTAACCAGAGTGATTCTTTTAAGGCAAATCTGTCTAGTCATGCTTATCTTAGAATGTCTTAGGAATTTGTTTTCTTCAAGGAACCAGGTTGCCCCTAAAACACAGACTTGTGCAAAGGAGCATACTGCTATACTTTCCATAACCTGGAGTTATTCTAATTCAAGATTTAACTGTGCTTTAGAAAGCCACCAAAATGACCTCTAGCAGCCACAACAATGAGAAAAGTATTGATGTCACCTACATCTCTCAACTCTTATTTCATTGGGAAGATTGGAAGTTTCCAGTCAGAGAGATAGCGAGGAAGATAGAGATAGGTAGATAGAGAGTGAGAGATCTCGGAGAAGTCAACTTTCAGGCCTCTCAGAGCAGCAGGAAGTTGCTGCTGATATAAAAGCTTCATACTGACATTTCTTTAAGAAATTTAAGTGGGTTGTTTTTGTCGTAAATACAAATTCAAAACAATGTAAGAATCCCGTCTGTTTCTTCTCATTTGCTGTCTTGCTCTTGTTTACTGAGCTCTTATTATGTGCCACACCCCTTGCTAATCATTCTATCCACACAGTATCTCATTTCATTCCCAGAACAATCCTAGGAGGTAAGTTTTATTTCTCTTGTTTTAAAGGTAAGGAAGTGAAAGCTCTAAGACGTTCAGATGTGAAAGAACTGGATAAATATTACCATGTAAATAAATACTAGAAGCTCAACTTGGATCTAGATCTTTATGTCAGAAACATACTATAACTGTGACTTTATAGCTTCCTTTTAAATTTGTGAAGGGTGATGCACACCTGCCTTAGGGGGTGTGACAGTGTCTGTTTTACTATTGCAATGAGAAGGTGAAATAGCCTGATAGTCACAGTAAAACCCCCGTGAGTGAAATGTTATATTCACTAAAGTTCCATTATTTTCAGTGGATCTTTGAGAAGACTTTTATGTATCCTTGTATGGGGGGGATTCATTAGGTTTTAATAGAAATTTTAGTAACTATTAAATCTAGAAACTATTACATTTGAAAGTTCTAGAACAGCACTGTATTTCTGCCATGATGAATATGTTTTATATATGTACTCTCCAATAAGGTAGCTACAGACAGATGTGGTATTGAACATTTGAAATGTGGTTATTTCACTTAGAATGCCTAAGGAATTGAATTTTTAATCTTAGTTTCAACTTTAATTTTAAAAGCTACATGTTGCTACCATATAGGAGAATATATTTCTAGAATGTCTATTGTAAGGTCATGATAGTGTGCAATGTGATATGGATAGTTAAGTGAAAGGAAAAAATGTCATTGTTAAGAAGTGAAAACAATTTTCTAAGTAGAGAAACAGCTAAATATTTCCAATGGTTTCTTGTCACAAAATGTAACAGAAAGTGAAAATCAGATCAACGATGATTCCCACAAATGCATAAAAAAAGAAAAGAACCAAGGATATGAGATCTAGAAGCAGCCAGAGAGAACATAGTTCAAGTATAGATGAGAATTCTTTTAGCATTTACACAATCTCAGTCAGTGCCGCTTTGCTAGGTTCAAGAAGTATTTACACACAACAGATAAATTTAAAAAATGAATGATTATTTGAATTTTTAAAAATTAAGTTATAAATGTGATGTGTATTAATAGTAACAAATACATTTTACTTTTATTTAGGCAATGGGAAGGATTATGGGAAAGACTACAAGCTTATTTTTCATTTACAAAGGAAACCTAGACTGGAACTCCAAATCAAAGAAGTGGATGAATTTGGAAACTATAGCTGCCCTCATTATAAGGGTGCCATTGTAGTTTATAAAGTACCTAAAGAAAAGATAGTCCACAACTTGGATGAATCTCTGACATTTAATGAAAACAATTATCAGTTGCCAATTTGCAAATTAGCATTGAGATTACCAAAGGTGAGTAATTTTACCTCCCTAATTACTATATTTTGTTAATTTCCTATAATTCTCTACAAATTCAATATTGTAGACATATGGATATTTATGGTTAAAAGGAAAGCTAGGAATAATGGTGACAGGGAAGGAGTAAGTAGGTCCAATTTAAGAATAATAGAATACATATCAGTATATAAAGTTCTTTCATATCATCATTATTCTAGGAACAGTTCAAGTTGGTTTGATCCTGTCAGGATGTTGTTAATGACTACTGAAAAATGTCATTCATTTTCTATAACTGCATCTGATTAACTAGAAAAACCAATTATAAAAACATTGAAAATATTTGGAACACAACACTTAGAAAAATCGTATGGTGAGCAGAAAAATTGTTTTGAAATACATTCAGGATAAACAAATCCTGCACACTTAAGACTTAATTACTCTTTCATTTCTGATTTTACTTGGGTTCTTTTTTTCTTGGTTAATCTAGTTAATGTTTTTTTTTTTTTCAATTTTATTTATCTTTTCAAAGAACTAACTCTTAGTTTCATTGACCTTTTATACTGTCTTTTCAGACTTTATTTCATTTATTTCCACTCTGAAAAAAGGAAAAGTATTAATCACTCAGTTGTATCCAATTCTGTGGGATCCCATAGGCTGGAGCCTGCCAGGCTCTTCTGTCCATGGAATTCTCCAGGCAAGAGTACTAGAGTGGGTAACCATTCCCTTCTCCAGGGGATTGTACCAACCCAAGAACTGAACCCAGGTCTCCTGCATTGCAGGCAGATTATTTACCATCTGAGCCACCAGGGAAGCCCCTATTTCCATTCTAATCTTTATTATTTCATCTCTTCTGTTAACTTTGGGCAGTTTTGCTCTTCTTTTTCTAGTTTTCTTTAGGTACAAAACTAGATTGTTTATTTGTGATTTTTCTTGTTTCTGAAGTAAGCCTGTTTTATTATCATGACTTTCTTCTTAGAACTGCTTTAGCATAGATTTTTGTGTTTACATTTCTGTTTTCATTTGCCTATGTATTTTGTGCTTGTGTCTTTGAATTTCTAGTTGGTTATTGGTTATTCAGTAGCATATTGTTCAATCTCCACAAATTTGGTGATTTTCTGTTTTTTCTTATGGTTGATTTTTAGTTTCATGACATTGTTGTTTAGAGAAGATGCTTGACAGGATTTCAGTTTCCTTAAATTTATGGAGACTTGTTTTGTGACCTAAGTGTGTGGAAATGGCCCATGTACACTTGAGAAAAATGTGTATTCTGCTGCTTTAGATGGAATGTTTCTTTTTTTGTCTCTATATATGTATATCTAATCTATTAGGTTCATTTGGTTTAATGTGTTGTTTAAAATTGATGTTCGCTTACTATTTTTCTATATGGATGATGTATCCGTTGATTTAAGTGTAATATTCAAGCGGGACTTCTGGTAGTCCAATGGCTATGACTCCAAGCTCCCAAGTATTGCTGTCAATTTCTCCCTTTAGCCCTAATATTTGCTTTCTTTATTCTAGTGCTCCTCTACTGGGTGCATATATATTTATAAATGTAACATCTAGAGAAAAAGTTACAATTGACACCATAAAAATAAAAAATAGCATAAGAAACTACTATAAAAATTATAGACCAGCAAACTAGGCAACCTACAAGAGGTGGATAAATTCCTAGAAACAAACTATCTTCTAAGACTTAGTCATGGATAAATATACTGAATAGAAGATACTTAATCATGAAGAAAATCTGAATAGATTGATTTCTTGTAAAGATATTGAAATGGTGATTTAAAAAAATCTCTCAACAAACTAAAGTCGAGGATCAGAAAGCATTAGGGGTGAATTCTCCCCCAAATTTAAAAGAACATTTAATACTATCCTTCAAACTCTTCCAAAATGTTGAAAAGGAGGGAATGCTCCTAAACTCATTTCATGAAATCAACATTACCCTGATACCAAAACCAAATGAGGATACCACCAAAAAAGAGAAAAGTACAGGCTAGTATCCTTAATAAATGTAGATGTAAAAATCCTCATCAAAATATTAGCACACTGAATCCAACAATAGACTCATACAGCAGGATCAAGTGGGATTTATCCCAGGAATGCAAGAATAGTTCAAGGTCTGAAAATCAATCAGTGTGTTATACCACATTAACAAAATAAATGATAAGAATCCTATGACCATCTTAATATAAGCAGAAAAAGAATCTGACAGAATTCAACATCCATTTATGAAAAAATATCAACAAAGGTACCGCAACATAATAAATGTAATACATGACAAATCTACAGCAAACACCACACTAAATGGTGAAAAACTGAAAGCATTTACACTAAGATCAGGAACCAGACTTTTACCTAAGAAGATATGCAGATGGTTGACACGCATATGAAAAGATGTTCAAAATCACTAGTCATTAGGGAAATGAGATTCAACACTGCAAAGAGATATACCTCAAATCTCTCATCTAGAATGATTATTGTCAAAAAGACAAGAAATAACAAATGCTAAAGAGGATGTGGAAAAAAGGGAACATTTGTACACTTTGGGGTTGGTGGGAATGTAAATTGATGGAAATCTAAATTGGTCCAGCCACTGTGAAAATCAGCATGAAGATACTTCAAAAATTAAGAAAACATTATTATATGATTCAACTATTCCACTTCTGGGTATTTACTCAAAGTATACAAAAATATTAATTTGAAAAGATATATGTACCCTATCCTCATTTCAGTATTATTTACAATAGCCAAGATATGGATACAACCTAACTGTCCATCAATAGATGAATGGAAGAGGAAGATCTGGTATATATATAACAATGGAATACTACTCAGGGATTAAAAGAATGAAATATTCCATGTGTAATGACATGGCTGGACTCTACGGTACTTAGTTATATTATTGACTAAGTAATATAAGTTGGACAAAAGAAAGACAAATACCATATGATTTTACTCATATGTGGAGTCTAAAAAAACAACAACAAATGATTAAACAAACCAAAACAAAAATAAATTCATAGATATAGATAACAGATTGGTGATTACCAATCAGAGGGGAGGGGGTTTTGGGGAATGAGCAAATGGTTGAAGAATGTCAATTGTATGGTGATGATTGATAACTAGATTTTTTGGTTTTGTGCACATTGCAGCATATACAAATATTAAATGGTAATACACACCTGAATCATAAATAATGTAACATAGCAATTTTACTTCAATTAAAAAAAAGAGTCATTTGCTTTTGTCTAAAATTCTTCTTTGTATTGGGAAAGTAGGCTTGAGTTGTTCCCCTCAACTTGTGAAGCACAAAGTCAATGATGTTATTGCTATACATACTATTTCTTTTAGAGATCCAGGGCTTGTACTTAACTATATTCTAACGAGAAGTGAAAAATGTTTCACTCCAGAGGAAGAACAAATTTTTTATTCTTTAAACAAAGTTGAGTAGTTTTCTTACTTTTATGGTTTTTATATTTTTACTTGTGTTAGGAATAGCAGAAACATGTTTTCTATGGGATAAGATTTTGTATTTACTCTAAATACATTAGTAAAATAAGTAATTAATTTGATAAATATTAATTGAAATTCTGAAATAGAAAATGTGCTAAGTTAGGCATTATGATAAATAATGAGCTATATAGGATGATACAAGCCTTAAAACTGCATTGTCCTGAATGGTAGCCACTATCCACATCTTTCCACGGAACACTTGAAATATGGCTAGTCCAAACTGAGATGTACCATAAATGTCAAATACACACTGGACTTCAAAAACTTAGTACAAAAATAGAAAATATTTCATTAATTTGTTTATAATGATTTCATTGTAAATGATAATCTTTTGGATATGGAGTTAAAAATGTATTACCAAAACTCATCTACCTGATTAAAAAAATTTTAAGTAGAATATTTTAAAGTATATTTCTATAGGATATCAATGCTCTAAATTATTTACAATCTAGCAGAGTAGCAAAACATGAACAAAATTACCTTGTAAGATTGTGAATAATTAGATTAATGGTATAAACAGTGTATTAATAGTTATTCAGAGGAGGGAAATTGTTTTCCTAAAGTTAAACTCGAGAAAAATTTCAAGGTGGTTATGGCAATTTATGTGAGCTTTATAAGTATGTAGAAATTTGGCCACTGGAAATGAAGAAAACCTGTGTCAGGCTGAGGAAATGGAATGAATTTGACTGGGGATTGTAGACATAGTTCAGCAGGAATTCAGAATTCATATAATAGGCATTATAATAATTTATAAAGTACCAAAGATCTTTCAAGTGTTTTCCATTCATTGCATTATTAAATTCTCATAAAAATCACATGAGGCAATATCATTTTATAGGAAATTTAGGCACAGAAATTTTAGGCAAGTTGTCCATGGACCAAAAACTAATGTGTCAGAAGTGGGCTTCTGGCCCAGAAAATCTACTTCACACATGGGCAACCACAGAGCACTATTGCCTCTTGAGCAGGTAACACAAGGATTTTTATTCAAGGATGCAAGATGGATTTTAGGACACTCAGGTTTTCCCTGGAAGTTGTAAAACAATTTGATGTATAACATGCTTTAGTGTAGAGGTGACAGGACATAGATTCTGGTCATTGGCACTGAAAATAGCCATTTGCAGGGGCCCAGAAACATTAACTCTACTTGCTGGTTTCAGAGAGACATCCTGAGGTTCTTAAGAGGCATGAGCAAGGTAGCTGACTGTAGCAAACCAATGATACTGAAAATGGCATTTTAAGAAAGGTATAGCATCTTCCCTGGTGGCTCAGAGGTTAAAGCGTCTGCCTCCAATGCAGGAGACCTGGGTTCGATCCCTGGGTCAGAGAGATCACCTGAAGAAGGAAATGGTAACCCACTCCAGTATTCTTGCCTGGAGAATCCCATGGATGGAGAAGCCTGGTAGGCTACAGTCCACGGGGTTGCAAAGAGTTGGACACGACTGAGCAACTTCACTTACTTACTTACTTACTTACTTACTTACTTACTTATAGCTAGAGAGGTGTATATTCACTATCGGTTGTGCGTTTTCATTTCCATTTAGGGTCCTTGCCCTTGCTTCTCCCTGTGTTTGGGGGTCTCTTCCCTCTGATAGTCACATCAGTTCAGTCATTTAGTTGTGTCTGACTCTTGGAGAACCCATGGACTGCAGCACGTCAGCCTTCCCTGTCCATCACCAACTCCCGGAGCTTACTCAAACTCATGTCCATCAAGTCAGTGATGCCATCCAACTGTCTCATCCTCTGTCGTCCCATTCTCCTTCCACCTTCAATCTTTCCCAGCATCAGGATATTTTCCAATGAGTCAGTTCTTTGCATCAGGTGGCCAAATTATTGGAAGTTCAGCTTTAGCATCAGTCCTTCCAATGAATATTCAGGACTGATTTCCTTTAGGATGAACTGGTTGGATCTCCTTGCAGTCCAGGGAACTCAAGAGTCTTCTCCAACACCACACTTCAAAAGAATCAATTCTTCAGCCCTCAGCTTTCTTTATAGTCTAACTCTCACACCCAAACATGACTACTGGAAAAAACATAGCCTTGATGAGATGGACATTGGTTGGCAAAGTAGTGTCTCTGCTTTTTGATATGCTGTTGAGGCTGGTCATAGCTTTTCTTCCAAGGAGCAAGTGTCTTTTAATTTCATGGCTGAACTCCCCTTCTGCAGTGATTTTGGAGCCCCCCAAAATAACGTCTCTCACCATTTCCATCATTTCCCCATCTATTTGCCATGAAGTAATGAGACCAGATGCCATGATCTTAGTTTTCTGAATGTTGAGTTTTAAGCCAGCTTTTCACTCTCCTCTTTCACTTTCATCAAGAGGCTCTTTAGTTCTTCTTCGCTTTCTACCATAAGAATGGTGTCATCTGTATATCTGAGGTTACTGATATTTCTCCTGGCAAACTTGATTCCAGTTTGTGCTTCATCCAGCCTGGCATTTCTTATGATGTACTTGGCATATAAGTTAAATAAACAGGGTGACAATATACAGCCTTGATGTACTTCTTTCTTGATTTGGAGCCAATCTGTTGTTTCATCTAAGGTTTTAACTGTTGCTTCTTGACCTGCATACAGATTGCTCAGGAGGCAGGTAAGTTACTCTGGTATAGCTGATTCTTCTTGTTTAGGTCTTAGCTCAGATATCACCTCCTTATCTATATTCTTCCATCTCCTTATCTCAAGGTGCTCTTTAATTACTGAACCTTTTAAAACTTACTTCATACCACTTATCATTAACTGAAATCATTAGATTTATTTATTTATTTCTACTTGCAATTGCTTCTTGAGAGAGCAAGGTCCATGTTGTGGCTCTAGCTTTAGTGATTAGAAAAATACCTGTCACACTGTTCAGGTCAGTTCAGTTGAGTCATTCAGTCATGTCCGACTCTGCGACCCCGTGAATCGCAGCACGCCAGGCCTCCCTGTCCATCACCTACTCCCGGAGTTCACTCAGACTCCCATCCATTGAGTCAGTGATGCCATCCAGCCATCTCATCCTCTGTCGTCCCCTTCTCCTCCTGCCCCCAATCCCTCCCAGCATCAGAGTCTTTTCCAGTGAGTCAACTCTTCTCATGAGGTGGCCAAAGTACTGAGCTTCAGCATCAGCATCATTCCCTCCAAAGAAATCCCAGGGCTGATCTCCTTCAGAATGGACTGGTTGGATCTCCTTGCAGTCCAAGGGACTCTCAAGAGTCTTCTTCAACACCACAGTTCAAAAGCATCAATTCTTCAGTGCTCAGCTTTCTTCACAGTCCAACTCTCACATCCATACATGACCACTGGAAAAACAATAGCCTTGACTAGACGGACATTTGTTGGCAAAGCAATGTCTCTGCTTTTGAATATGCTATCTAGGTTGGTCATAACTTTTCTTCCAAGGAGTAAGCATCTTTTAATTTCATGATTGCAATCACCATCTGCAGTGATTTTGGAGCCCCCCAAAATAAAGTCTGACACTGTTTCCACTGTTTCCCCATCTATTTCCCATGAAGTGATGGGACCAGATGCCATGATCTTTGTTTTCTGAATGTTGAGCTTTAAGACAACTTTTCCACTCTCCTCTTTTACTTTCATCAGGAGGCTTTTTAATTCCTCTTCACTTTCTGCTCTAAGGGTGGTGTCATCTACATATCTGAGGTTATTGATATTTCTCCCGGCAGTCTTGATTCCAGCTTGTGATTCTTCTAGTCCAGCGTTTCTCATGATGTACTCTGCATAGAAGTTAAATAAGCAGGGTGACAATATACAGCCTTGATGTACTCCTTTTCCTCTTTGGAACCAGTCTGTTGTTCCACGTCCAGTTCTAACTGTTGCTTCCTGACCTGCATACAGATTTCTTAAGAGGCAGGTGAGGTGGTCTGGTATTTCTATTTCTTTCAGAATTTTCCATAGTTTATTGTGATCCACACAGTCAAAGGCTTTGGCATAGTCAATAAAGCAGAAATAGATGTTTTTCTGGAACTCTCTTGCTTTTTCCATGATCCAGTGGATGTTGGCATTTTGATCTCTGGTTCCTCCACCTTTTCTAAAACCCGCTTGAACATCAGGAAGTTCGCGATTCACGTATTG
This sequence comes from Capra hircus, assembly GCF_001704415.2. NCBI lineage: Eukaryota > Metazoa > Chordata > Mammalia > Artiodactyla > Bovidae > Capra > Capra hircus. Next base: position 56,354,787 of record NC_030813.1, read on the forward strand.
CTGAAGCCTGGCTTGGAGAATTTTGAGCATTACTTTACTAGCATGTGAGATGAGTGCAATTGTGCGGTAGTTTGAGCATTCTTTGGCATTGCCTTTCTTTAGGATTGGAATGAAAACTGACCTTTTCCAGTCCTATGGCCACTGCTGAGTTTTCCAAATTTTCCAAATTTGTCACACTGTAGGCACTCTAAATATTTGTGACTGGTTGAATGAGGGTAAGTCTACAGAGTCCCTTAGCTTCTACTAAAGTTTAGGAATTACTGACTTAATGGAATACTTGAGTACTCCCATATCAGTGATTTATAGGCTGTGTTCAAACACTTGGCAGGTAGGCCAAGGGGTTGATTTGGATCAATATTGAGGATTTGAGAGCAGAGAAAGGATTCATCAGGGGTGCACTCTAGGCACTTTGATTTAGCACTTTACTTCCTATGATCATTATGTTTTTCTAATGCTATTGGGTAACAAAGAGGGAGACAAGTAACGGAGGCTCTTGGAATTCTCTGACAGGATTTGGCCAGAGTTTCACTGTGATGATGACAGAAAAAGGAAAGAAAGGCTCTTATGTGAGAGAGGACAACTTGAGGTACAAAATGTGACCCAAATTCAGCTTTCAGTTTGCAGTGATTTCTCTATGGCTCAACTTCATGAATTAATTAGTCAAATTAGCCAAGCTAGAAAATTAAGAGGTTTATATAGGATTTTTCTCAATGAAAGTCTGTTTAGAGATTGTCCAGATCTTTTGCATGAGCTCTTCCTTTGCTTTGATTCTAGAACAACTTCTCCACCTGTTTGCCTGAGCAATTCCTACTTGCCATCCCTTATAGCTCTGCTGAAGTGTGACTTCTCTCTGGAAGCCTTCCCTTACCTCCTTCTCTACCAAGTTAGCTGCTCCTGGAATGTGTTTCTAAAGCATTCTATGCTTTCCCTATCACTGGAGTTATTATATTTTATTATAATTACTTGCTTTCCAATAGACAAGTGTTTCTCCATCTCTTTTCTCTTCCTAAGGGATCTTCAGACTGTATAACTGTTTATGTATTGTATGTGTGTATGTGTGTGTGTATATATATATATATTATACATTAAAAGTTTAAGGTTTTTTGTCTTACCTAACAACAAATTTTCTGTCCTTAAGAGTGATGGTACCTTGGTTGGGAATGAGTATAATCAACCATGCAGAGGCGTCTACTACTCTGCTCAACTTTGGCTTGTCAGTGCCACGTTTATAGTACACATTTGATAATTATTTACCTGGAGAAGGAAATGGCAACCCACCCAGTATTTTTGCCTGGGAAATCCCATGGACAGAAGAGATTGGCAGGCTACAGCTCATGGGGTCGTGAAAGGGTCAGACACAACTTAGTAACTAAATAATTAGATACATGAGATAATTTTTCCAATCCTAAAATTGTCTAACCTTGAAATTAATCATCTTGAGACTATATTGTCATGTTAAAAAATACATTTTAAATGTCCGCCGCCTTTCTTACATAAACGTATAGCAAGTATGCCATCTGTCTTTTTTTTCCCTCCGAGATACATCTGTATAGGGATTTCCAGACTCACTCTTTTGACCTTTTCTCACAGTGTAGCCTGGCAGGCTACAGACCATAGCATTGCAAATAGTCAGACGCAACTGAGCATCCATGCAAACTATCTCTTTACAAGTAAGTTTCTTGGCATTGAGAAAGAATCTGTGGCTGGAAAATTATTTCCCTCATTTAAAACTAACATATCTAAATGGGAATTGAAACCGTGACCTCTGTTTCTGTGAGAACAGACTTCTTCCATACAGCTCAGAATTTAAAAAAATTCCGTCTCAGCTAGACAGTACTAGGATGTGCTATTTTTCAGGAAATGGAAGTAGCCGCATTATATAGAGCTTGGCATTAATGCATACTACAATACACATACATTTATAGATGTGGCATAAATTAGGTGAAAACATCTGTCAAAATTCAAAGTGTTTTCCACAGAGAAGGTAAGTGGTAAATATTCATATCTATGTATATAGATATAAACACACACATATTGGCATACAAATAATTATAAGGTATGACCTTAATGTTCTACCTCTGTTTTCCAACAATGTGAATATATCACCCATTACTTCATGCTTTTAAGTATCTCTGTTTATCTTATTCTTCAGCCTCCATATTCCATTCATTCATATTTTAATTCATCTAACACACATCTTTTGTCTCCTAGGGCCATGCATACTGTGGTGTTCCAATATATATGGTCTCATTCTTCCCTTGTATCTCTACAGACTACTCTCAAATCAGAGTGTAGAGTAGCCTTTAAACCATCAGTCAGATCACCTCCTGCCTCTGCTCCAAACACTACAATGACTTTCGGTTTCACTCAAAGTAAAAGACTCTATATGAACTTGCCCCCTTGACACTAAGACTTTTGCTTCCTCTTTACTTACTTAATTATTGTCACAACGGCTCTCTGACTATTTTTGGAACTTGCTGATAATGCATAGGCTTTAGGTCTTTGTATTAGTGGTTCCCCCTGCCTGGAATACTCTTCCAACCATTAGATACCTACACGGCTAACACCTTTGTCTCCTCCTTCAGTTTGATCAAATTTCAGCTTCTCTGAGGCCCACCTTGATTCTATTTCTTATTGCAGTCAGTTCCTACCCATACAACCTGACACTCCTGATCCTTCTGAAATTGCCCTGATATTTTTCTTTCCTCTAAAGCACTGCTACCTTCAAACATCTATTTCCTCATGTATTATGTTTATCGTAGGAGCACCTCCACTCCACAGCCAGGACAAAAGGTCCTTGAGGGCAGATGTCTTTATCTGTTTTGTTCACTGATGAATCACTAGGAACTATTATAGGATAGTATCTGGCATATGTTAAGTCCTCAAGAAATGTTTGTTGCATGGGTGAATTCATAAATAGAGCTTGCATTTAAAATACCAGAAGTGTAAAGAAGAAAGTAAGAAGCAAAAAGAAGAAAACCAAATTAGCATCAGAGGGTTGACAGAATTAGCAGTGGCTGCTTATGGATGAGATGGCCAGTAAGGGCTTCACTGTGGAGGTGTCTTTTGGGCTGAAGAGTCACAGTGACAAGAAGTCTGTGTGCTGTGTGATCAGGAGTGCACCGAGGGTGACAAACAGCAGGTAACAAAAAGGCAGTGGGCATGAGCTTCTCACCAAGGACTGGAAGGAAGAATACTACAGTGATTGCACACATGAGGAACAGAGAAAGGGCCTGAGGTCTGAAAGTTAAAGAGGGTCCTAATGATAGTTGGCATTTCAATATGATCTTCTGAAAATGGTTACATAATCAATATATATGTGAAAATGTATGGCTGAAAAAGGTGATTTATTTCCAAGTTTTTCTTAAGATGTGCTTCAAACTTCCTCCTTTTACAAAATACTCAAGCCAATTCAGTTCACATGATGTCTATTCGTGCTTTGGTGGAAACCAGGCAAGTTTCAAAGAAGTGTCAAAGGCTTTTAGGTGGCAGGAAGTAGCGTGTGTATGTGCTTCTGAAATCACGTCACGTAGGTGGCTGTCTGTGCAGTTCCGTTATTTGCACCAGCTTGAGTTGTGGCTGCCTTTGAGTGGTGGCTCTTCCTTTCTGCTCAGAGGCTTTGCTTTGAAGGAGAGAAAGGCTCCAGGTGGCTGCTTCTGCAGGACTGTATTCAAGGGTGCAGTCATACCTAACCTTCATATTTACGTAAGCCAGCCGTTGACCCAAGTTTTGCTTAGCCTGAACTTCCTCTTTTTTTAATTTTTTTAAAATGAACTCCTGACATGTGATTTCTAGTAAATAATGGTATTGCATCAACCCTTACTTTCTTACCACATAAAATAACTTGCTGTGTCAAAGGGAGGAAGCATCCAGAGGCTGGTGCAACATTCAGTTCTTCAGAATCACCACTTTCTTACCATTTAGGACTTTCATTAGCATCTCCCTGCCCTGCAAGGGCTGACTTTCTTTTTTTTTTTAATTTTTATTTTTACTTTATTTTGCTTTATAATACTGTATTGGTTTTGCCATACACTGATATGAATCAGCCATGGGTGTACATGAGTTCCCAATCTTGACCTCCCTCCCACCTCCCATCCCATATCATCTCTCTGGATCATCCCCGTGCACCAGCCCCAAGCATCCTGTATCCTGTATCGAACATAGACTGGCGATTTGTTTCTTACATGATAGTATACATGTTTTCAATGCCATTCTCCCAGATCATCCCCCCCCCCACCTCTCTCACAGAGTCCAAAAGTCCGTTCTATACATCTGTGTCTCTTTTGCTGTCTCACATACAGTGTTATCATTACCATCTTTCTAAATTCCATATATATGTGTTAGTATACTGTATTGGTGTTTTTCTTTCTGGCTTACCTCACTCTGTATAATAGACTCCAGTTTCATCCACCTCATTAGAACTGATTCAAATGTATTCTTTTTAATGGCTGAACAATACTCCATTGTGTATATGTACCACAGCTTTCTTATCCATTCATCTGCTGATGGATATCTAGGTTGTTTCCATGTCCTGGCTATTATAAACAGTGCTGCGATGAACATTGGGGTACATGTGTCTCTTTCAATTCTGGTTTCCTCAGTGTGTATGCCCAGCAGTAGGATTGCTGGGTCATAACTTTCTTTGCTGTGTGATTATTTTTTTCCCCCAACAATATGACTACTAAAAAATGACCCTGATTAAATAAACGAGATGTTTCCACTATTGAAAATGTTTATATTCACAGGTACTACAGTTCTATCCAGGCTTTTTAGTTGTAACAATTTATAAAATTATATTACGTTTCAACAATGAAATGGAACTTTTAATGCTATTGGTAAGAAAGCAGGTTAGAAAAAAGAATTAAAAAAAAAATAACCTGTGAGAGAAATCAGAGTTGTGTGTGTTGGGGGGAACGGTAAATTTAAAATAGTAATTTAACATTTTTTAATAACTTAGTCTCATGTTTTCCATACTAATTACAATACTGTATTGCTTCATATTCCACCCCTACCAATTATAGAAAAAAGGCACTAGAATCTTGGTAAGTAGACACATCATGTCAATGTCTTTATCCTCTGAAAGTTTTAAAAGCCTTCTCACTCTTCCCAATGTTTCAGTGCTGGCATCCTAGGTGCTGCCTAAACACGCCTTCCCAGCCTGTAGCCTAACCTTCCTCTAAGCCATCAGAATGACCTTCAAAGACAATTTTGCCCAGTGAAAACTGGACTTTATATCATACATGACACACCAAAGGGAGAGAATGAGCAAAACTGGTTTAGTCAGCAACAGGATCCTATATGTTTTGGAAAGTGCTTTGCCCACCAGTTTAATCAGAAGAGAATAACTCCCTTCTCTTTTCCTTCTCCTTCCACTTGTCTTCCCCTCCCTTTCCTTGTCCCTCTCCTCTCTTCGCCTCATCTCTCCAATCTCTTCCCCTTGCTCTTCCCCTTTATCTGTCTCCCCTCCTCCTTCCTCCTTAACCCTCTGTCCTTAAAAGGCAAGGTTTTCTCTGCTCAGTGGGCAGTACAACTAAACCAAGTATTGCACAGTGTTTGGCCATATAGTTTTTAATGATTCTTTCATGAAGGAAGCACATACATTCCTGCCTGTCTGGAAAAATGTAATAAAAATAGGTTAATCGCTATATTTCAATTTATTCTGTTAAGATTATAACATTTAATAAGTAAAAAATGATGTTCATTAATTCAAACAGTTTACTAGGTCCTGAACTCTTTACTGTGGCTCAGCAGTAAAGATTCCATCTGATATGCAGGAGTCACAGGAGGTATGGGTTCAATCCATAGTTCAGGAAGATCCTCTGGAGGAGGGCATGGCAACCCACTCCGGTATTCTTGCCTGGAGAATCCCATTCACAGAAGAGCCTGGCGGGCTACAGTCCACAGAGTGGCAAAGAGTCAGACATGACTGAAGCGACTTAGCGTGCGCACACACACACACATATAAAATAAAGGGCTTAAAAAATGAATACAGGTCAGCCCTAACTTTCAAGGAAATTATGGTCCAGTGAAGGAAATAAAGCATAAACACTTTAAAAGTTCTAAAACAATGTAAAATATAAATAATAATTGAATACAATAATACAGTAATATCCTAAGACAGGAAGTGATGTTAAGTTGCAAATAAGTGACTGAGATGCTAAGTGCTAGGACATTTCAGAGAATTTCCAGTATATTGAGGTGACTTGGGGACATTTCACAGAGCAAGACAGATGTAGAGAATGTTTAGGTTCTGGAGAGGAAGAGAGAAAGAGGCAGTATGTTCCACGTGAGAGGGATGGCATGGGCTGAAACTTACAAGTATCAAAGCACAATGTGTGTTCCAAGAAAAGACAATGAACAGAACAGCATGGCTTGAGTGAAAGATTTGGGAAAATCATATTGGAAATAAGCTAGGGAAAGATCATAGAGGGATCTGAATGCCTTATTTAGTTCATCCAAATGTCTCTGTGAAATTGTTATGGGGGAACCTTTCTGTCAAAATTTGTCAAAAGAATGTGATTGATTTCATCATAGAGAAATCATGTAGAAAGGAGAAATTCAAACCATACATCCTTAGGATATGAGTAAACAGCAAAATCTCTTAGCCACTGGATTCTTGGAATGAGTCTGGCCATACTGAGGATAGGGAAGTAGGTATCTAACTAGTCATCACTGAGCTTATCTTTTGTCCTATAAGTAGTGGCTAGTGATTGGAAAATTTTAACCCAGAGGGTGATGTGATCAAATTTTGTTAGCTTATTACTGTGACAGCCTATAGGTATATATTAGAAAGAGATGAGTTTCAGCTATAGTAAAATAGAAATATAATGAGGCAGTCTTTGGACTAGATGGTGGTAGCCTGATGTTCAGACCATGGCAGCGAGGATGGCGAGTGGAGAGCAGGGTTGGAGCAACTGGACGTGGTGATGGAGTGAATACGTGTGGGGATGGGAGGCAGATGACACTGGGAGATGGACAAGGTTGTGGAGTGGGCTCTTCTAGGTGGCTCTCAGGACGCTGAATTGAGCGGCTGTCCTTTGACACAACCTCATGTTTCATTGATTTTAGTTTGGGGGTGTGTTCAAATTTCCATTTCATCTCCATTCTCTCTAACGTTTCATCCAGTAGGTCACTGCAACTTTCTCCTTGAAGCCCTATCACTAGTCCCTTTTTCTATCAATACTTCTAGGCTACATGAGTGATAGGTAGTTTTTCTCAAAAATAAATATGATTTTATCTTTTCTCCTAAAACATCTCAATTGGTACTTTATATCTATTGATCAAAGTCCAAGCCACTCACCCATATATAAGACCCTTCTCAAACACCCACAACTTACCCTTGCAACCCTTCATATTACATTTACCCAAAAAAACATCTTTGCTCTACTTCCACTTAAGCTCTCACTTTTTCACATATTATTGTCTTAATTGCCTCATGGCTCTTCCCAAAGTTGTCCGTGTGAGCACTGACTCCACACTTAGCTATATTATCATCTCTTTAGAAGAAGCTCTTAAGTTTCCCAGGCAGAATAAGGTACTACACAGTAGCTAGAACCAAAGAACTTTGAATATGTACTAACTTCTGGTTTGTTATTAATTTATATAATAATAAAAGTAATGATAATATAGCTAATATTTGTTATTCTTGGATAGCAACTTGGAAAAGCACTTACACATTATTAAACCATTTACTGAAACAGTCAGTGGTTGAAGAATGTGAGATATAGAGTTTTGAGAACCCAAATTTGTCTGATTCCAATGATGGCATTTACAACCCCTCTACCCAGGGACTCCTTTTGTGTTAGAGCTCCTCAGAGCTGGGGGAATAGCTCATTCAATTCTTTAATCCCATCTCTAATACACATTCAATAATGTTTTGTTGCACTATCAAAGGGTAAATGAATGCATGCTGGGAAAACTGATAAAACAATTAAAGGTGGAGTCTTAATAGCTGACCAAAGCTCTACGTGCTTCCTTTCCCAGCTAACAGTTACATTTAGCAGAAGCCTTTCATGCCTACAAAGGAATGACTAATGTGGGGATTTCACACACTGGCCACAGATGGGAGGAAGATGTTTGTAGCTATCCAGACCTTTCCCAGCACATTCATATCATCACCCTTTCTGTTAGAAAGGTTATTCCTATCTAGAAGCAGGAAAAAAACAAGCCAGGAAATTAAAAAAAAAAAATCTGTTAGAATATTCCAGAGAATCTTGTTCAGAGTTGAACAGGAACTATGACAGATATTTGTGCCTGACAAAAACTTGGGATTATAATTTAAAAGTGAAACAATGAAGAGACAAGGTGAAAGCTTATACAAGTTCTAATAGTGCTGTGTCTCTCTGATTTGTTGAGTTGCTTTTTAAAATCAATATGGTCTCCCACATAACTGCATCTATGCATCAAAAGTATCTGCTTTGGCCAGAACTGCTTGGAATAGTGAGCAAGGTTTAAGCATATTCACAATAGTTAACACTGATACAGTACTTGGTAAATTCCAGCTATATTTGAAGTGTTCTATGTGCATTAAGTCATTTAATCTTCACCGCAACCCCACGTTACGTCTACTGCCTCACCCTTCGGTAGATAAAAATATGAATCTGGAGATACTAATTTATATATTAGGTTTATCTATTCCAGACTGCTCTTGATGACTTTCCTTTACTGATTCCATGTGTCCTCCATTTTATTGTTCAGTTGCTAAGTTGTGTCCGATACTTTGCGACCCCATGGACTGCAGCATACCAGGCTCCTCTGTCCTCCATGTCCTTCTTAAGTTTGTTCAAATTCATGTCCATTGAGTGCATGGTGCTATCTATATTTCCTGAGTTATCCAGGACCTTACTTTACTTTATGCCTGCAGTCATCCCTAAGACTCCTTCCTTCACCCTGTTGCCAGCTCTTTCGATCATTTAGGGTTTTTTGGATTGGTCTATCTGGTTTCCTGGGTCCTCAGGTTGTCTTCTTCTGTGATGGACTCCTTCAAAGGTTGAGAGATAATCAATTCCTTCCTTTTGAGAAAGTCATAATCAAATTGAAGCCTTAAATAGAGTCATTTTCTAAGAAGTAATTAAAAAAAATATTGAAGAAACGAAAGTTTGGCTGCAGTAAAAAGTGTACAGTTTTAAAACTAAGAGAGATCTGAGCAAAACAAAATGGACATTTCTAGGATTGGTAACAGCCTGATTTCATTTCCTAAGATCTTAATTTCTAGATTATCTCCAAGTGAGACCACTCTGGGTCAGTTCTTTTAGCTCTAAACTCAGTTTTAACTTTTTTTCCACAGTAATCTTACTTCTCTGTGGGTTTATTAGGATCTTTAGATCTTTCTATGTAGAAGCCCTTCCTTTCATTGTGTGGACCAAGCCTTGGGGAAGTTCTACGCTGTGCAGTAAAAATAACAACTGTGATGAAAACAATAACAGGATATTTATTGACTGATGCTTGTGTCTTTTAATCTGTATGTATATATATATGTATATATTTAAAGGTGTGAGTGTGTGGAAATTTTCAGAAACACACAAAAATAGAGGAACTACAATGAAACTACATGGACTCATTACTTTTTTTTTGCCCTTCTTGTTTCATCTAATAGGGAATTTTTATTTTTTTATTTGAGTATTGTAAAGCAAGTCACAGTTATTCCATCACTTTACTTGTAAATAATTCTGTATGTTTCTCTAAGGGTAAGGATTTTTTAACAAACAATGGCAAAACTCAATAGAATTAGTAGTTATTTACTAATAGTATCTACTACCCAAGCCATGTTCTATATTTACCTACTGACTCACGTTCCTCCTTTTACTATGAATTTGTTCAAAAAATGAGTTCTGAAAAGTATCCGTACGTTGCACTTGGCCTGTGAGTTTCCTCCTCCATTTGTTGAATTCTCAGTGTAGGTGACATCCTTTACAGACATCACCTTAATCTAGCCTCAGAGCATACTTCAGAGGTAGGAGCCATCATCTCTGTTTCACCAATTTGAGATTTTAGCAAGAGTTCAGATGACTTGGCTCGACTCGCATGATCTCCCAGGGCAGAGGCTGTGCGAAGACCCGGTGCTCCCATGCTGTCCCATGCTCTTCCGCTTCCCCCATTCCTTACACAAGCTGGGTCTTCTGTTTCCTTTTGTCTGCCACTTTTGTCACTACATCGTATTTCCTCTCCTATCTTCTGCCCCTTTCAATGCATTTGGCAACTCTAGATCTTTCAGGAAGCCAGGGTGCTTGAATCTTTTGCTGAAACTAATAGAGCAACGTTAGTCTCATAAGGTGGTTTCCTTTGTTATCTGGAATTTTAAGCTCCTGAGGCAGAAGCGGATTTCTCTGTCATCTTGGTTTTACATACACAGTGACTTCTGAACAGCCCAGTAGGTTCCTCTGTTCTATCCACATAGATAGCTCATAGCTCCTCATTTTCAGAGCAGAGACATTGCTATCCTTTTTAGCATGATGAAAGCTCCAGCTTCCTCTGGCTCAGGTTACGAGTTCACATTTTTAACTTTTTGTTGCTGACCTATCACTCAGTACCCTCAAAATGTTCTTTATGGTTTTAAAAGAACAAAAATACTTTCCGTCCATGCTTACAGTAAAAGATGGTAAAAGGTAAGATTACTGGCAAATAAAAGTCGATGCTCGGTTACATTTTCCCCAAATTTTAGAATTCTAAGTACTTTATTTTTTAGAACAATAACATACCAGCTTTGAATAAAATAGATTCACATAGTGAGGCACTTATTTTATTTTTAATCCTTTTGAATCCCTGATCCTCTCAGTAGATCTTAGATTGGTGCTTACATGATTTTTTAGCTCTCTGAAATACCTGCAGAGTTAACAAGCAGAGAGCAACTCTCAGGCTCAGAGATTTTGGCTGGCAAGATAATAAGATTGTTTTAATTGTATTTGTTTTTAAGATTTCCATGTGTTTATACAAGTTAAATGGTATTTCCACTTATGCCTGAAATATGATTTTTTTAAATGTATTTGTGTAGGTGCAAAAGTAATTTTAAAGAAAAATGTTAAGTAATAGCTATTATCTTATGTACTTATTACATGCAATGATCTGCTCAAAGTTATATGATGTAGCAAAAGATTTCTTTTAAGGGCACTCTGAAGCAGATACTGTATATCATCATGTCAATTTCATGAATGAGGCAAATGGGACACAAACTTTAAGATCACAAGGTTAATAGATAGTATCATTAGGAATTGACCTCTGTCCTTCTATCTAATACTGCTTCCAAGTCCAGAGCAGTGATGATATTTATGACTGCTGAGCTTAATACAAAAGGTACTAGAATGGCCAAGGGAAAGCCCTGTCTCACATCCTTCCCTTTATATACACAGGTTATAAATAAAGGATCCACAGTCTTACAAATTTTAGCTTTAGGATGACTTCCCTGGTAGCTCAGATGGCAAAGCGTCTCGCTTACAATGCAGGAGACCTGGGTTTCACATCTGATACTTAGTATGTATGTTTTTGGTCAAGTTATTTAATCTCTCTGAGCTTCAGTTTTCTAGGGAACCCTCCTCTACTGTTGGTGGGAATGTAAGTTGGTGGGAATGTAAGTGGTGCAGCCACTGTGGAAACCAGTGTAGAAGTTTCTCAGAAAACTAAAAAGAGAATTACCTCATGATTCAGCAGTTCTACTCCTGGACATATGAAAATGAAAGTGACGTCGCTCAGTCGTGTCCGACTCTGCGACCCCATGGACTGTACCCCACCAGGCTCCTCTGTCCATGGGATTCTCCAGGCAAGAATACTGGAGTGGGGTGCCATTTCCTTCTCCAGGGATCTTCCTGACCCAGGTCTCCCGCATTGCAGGCAGACACTTTAACCTCTGAGCCACCAGGGAAGCCCTGGGCATATAGTTGGATAAAACTATAATTCAAAAAAGATAAATGCACCTTTATGTTCATAGCAGCACTATTTACAATACCAAAAACATGAAAACAACCTAAATGTCAATGGACAAATGAATGGATAAAGATCTGGTTCATGCATACAACAGAATACTACTCAGGCACAAATATGATGAGATAATGTTCTTTGTAGCTCCATGGATCCAACTGGAGATTATCATATTCAGTGAAATAAGTCAGAAAGAGAAAGATGAATAATATATGTTACCACTTATATGTGGAATCTAAAATATGACACAAATGAACCTATCTTCAAAGCAGAAACAGACTCATGGATGTACAGAAAAGACAAGTGGTTGCCAGGGGAAGAAGTGTTTGGAGGTGGGTTGGAGTGGGAGGTTGGTGTTAGCAGATGTAAGCTATTATATAGAGACTGGATAAATAGCAATGTCCTACCATATAGCACAGGGAACTATATTCAGTATTCTAGGATAAACCATAGTAGAAAAGAATAGAAAAAAAATGTATACCCTGAAGAAGGGAATGGTTAACCACTCCCGTATTTTTGCCTGGAGAATCCCATAGACAGAGGAGCCTGGTGGGCTACAGTCCATGGGGTCACAAAGAGTCAGACACAACTAAGTGACTAACACACACACATATGTATAACTGAATCACTTTGCTGTAGAGCAAAAATTAACATTGTAAATCAACTATATCTCAATTTAAAAAAATAAACTTCAGTCTTCTCATTTGTAAAGTGAGTATAAGAACTACCTCACAAAATTATAGATATACTAGACTCCACCAAGGTTATGTAATATATTTTCAGTTATTAAAGTTATTACTGGTACATGATAAGTAATTAAAATTGTAGCTAATATCATTAACTGGAAGAAATAATATTAATGTTTAACTCAGGGCTTTAATTGGAATTCTTTAAGACAGGGCTTTAGATAGAACTGGATTTCAAGATTAGTTCCATGTTACCTTGGAGAAGTTACATCTGTGAAAGGGGAATAGCAAATTTTCAAACTTGGTTTGGAATGAAATAATATAGTTACACATTTAGCCCAGTTGTTGCCACCAATCCTGCTTGGTATTCTCTGAGCTTCCTGAATCTGTGGTTTGGTGTCTGATATTAATGGGGGAAACTCTCACCCATTATTGTTTCAAATACTTCTGTTTCTTTCTCTTTTCCTGGAATTCCTATTGCACACAGGTTTTTATAGTCATTTCACAGTTCTTAGATGTTCCATTTTTATCTTTTTCCTCTTGATTTTCAGTTTGGGGTTTTCTGTTTAGATATCCTCAAGCTCAAATTCTTTCCACGGCCATGTCCATGTACTAATAATCCTTCTAAAGACATTCTTCATTACTCTTGCAATGTTCTGATCTCTAGCATATCTCTTTGGTTCTTTCTGAGACTTTCCATCTCTCTGCTTACATTGCACATCTGTTCTTTTATGCCGTTCACTTTTACACTGGAGCCTTTAGCATATTAATCATAGTTTTAAAAAATTCCTATCTGATAATTCTCACAGTACTGCTATATCTGACTCTAGTTCTGATGTTGACTTGGTCTCTTCAAACTGCTTTTTGCCATTTAGCCTGTTTTGTAATTGCTTCTCTTGATGGCTGAACATGATGTACTGGTTAAAGGGAACTGCTATAAATAGACCTTTAGTGATGTGGTGGTAAGCATGAGGGAAGGCACGTGTTCTATAGGTCTATGACTTGGTCTCAGTCTTCAGTGAGCCCGTGTCTCCTTCCCGTCCTCCTTTGGTGGGACAGGATGGCTAGAGGGACCTGAAGTTGGCTATTTCCCTCCCCCTAGGTCAGTTACACCCTGATAAAACACCAGCAAATTAAGCTTTGGTTAAATAGTTTCTTCTGAGAGCAGGCCTTCTATAGAACAGAGTGCTCTGGGGTATTTCAAAAGGCTTCCTTTCCCCTCTCCCTACAAGAAGCACAATGGGATTTTTCTCAGATATTCACTGTAAGAATCTGGTTGAGTTCCTAGAGGTGAAATTCACAAAAGTGTGGACAATTGCCCCATGACTGGGTCCTCCTGGAGTCTTCTCCTGAGCTCTTGGACTTGCCCTCACTGTGCCTCCAGCAATTTGTCAGTTATAGTTCAGGTTTCCTTACCCTGGCCCTAGTTCCTGTGGTTGTTTGTGCTGTGGGTTTCTGCTCTGGTTAGTTGTGATTCTCAGTAGCTCCTTGTCAGCCTCTTCAAATTTGACAAAGAGGTTTGCCCCTATGACCTTGTTTCTCTGACAAATTTGAAGACAGTTGGTGATTTTTCAGCTTGTTCTGCTTTTCACTCTTTAGGACAGAATGGCAACTTCTAGCCTCTCACATGCCTAACTGGAAACCGAAAATCCAGCCTAGTTCTTCATGCCTGTAGGTCCTCACTCAGTGCTACTATAAGCTCTTGTTTGACTTGTATTATGTTGGACTCATAACTGAAGCACAGAGATTTTATGCTAACATTAGTATTTTATATCAGATTACTTCTTTGATCAATATTCTATATAATGTATTTATAATATAAAATCTCTAAGAGTTTTATAGGAGTCATACATTATGAAGTTTGAAACTCTACAGTTTATTACTATGATGTAATAAATGAACTCAAGTTAAGCAAATGGCCGCTATTACTTAGTTGAAGAGGCCTCTATGTGAAATAAATAAAGAGTAAAGTAAGCAGTTAAAACTTGCATGTAGCTATGATATCTTAAAGGCTTTTGGCAAAATCCATGCTAAAGATACACAAAAATATACTAATTATATATATTTCCTTGATTTATTAATCATACCATTTCCACTTTTATATCTTTTGACTACAAAATAAATGACCTATTTATCAGAAAAATCTACAATAAGTGTTTGGGGATGGGAGAGGTATGACAGTTAAGGCTGGATGGAGGAGTTGTTGCCACAAGATATTATCATAATTACCTGTGAAAATCTCTCCATGAATAATTGCCTTAAGGTAAATGATAAAAATGCTAATATCAGCATCACAATTTTTTTGTTGGATGTGTAATGCTGCCCTTTAGCTATAATTCTGTGTGGCATCCATGTTAGATGGTACTTAAAGTATTGGAAGGTTTTTAGCATGTTACTTTACACAAAAACTGGTTCTTCAGTAGAGACTCCAAGAACTAGTGTGTTTGTTGCTTGCTCAGTCATGTCTGACTCTTTACAAACCCCGTGGATTGTAGCCAACCAGATTCCTCTGTCCATGGAATTTTCCAGGTAAGAATACTGGAGTGGGTTGCAATTTCCTTCTCTATGGGGCTTCCCAACCACAGCTCTCCTGAATTGCAGGCAGATTCTTTACTGTCTGAGCCACCAGGAAAGCCCCCAAGAAATAGTAGGCATGTGTAAATTAAAGAAGAAAAGTCTATAACTTGTTATTTCTATATCCACCAAATAGCAATAGTAAAATGTTCATGACCCAGATAACCATGATGGTGTGATAACTCACCTAGAGCCAGACATCCTGGAATGTGAAGTCAAGTGGGGCCTTAGGAAGCATCAGTATGAACAAAGCTAGTTAAGGTGATGGAATTCCAGTTGAGCTATTTTTGAAATCCTGAAAGATGATCCTATGAAAGCACTGCACTCAATATGCCAGCAAATTTGGAAAACTCAGCAGTGGCCACAGGACTGGAAAAGGCGAGTTTCCACTCCAATCCCAAAGAAAGGCAATGCCAAAGAATGTTCAAACTACTGCACCACAGTAATGCTCAAAATTCTCCAAGCCAGCGTTCAACAGTACATGAACTATGAACTTCCAGATGTTCAAGCTGTATTTAGATAAAGCAGAGGAACCAGAGATCAAATTGCCACCATCTATTGGATCATCAATGAAACAAGAGGATTCCAGAAAAAAACATCTACTTCTGCTTTACTGACTACACCAAAGCCTTTGACTATGTAAATCACAACCAACTGTAAAATTCTGAAAGAGATGGGAATACCAGACCACCTTACCTGCCTCCTGAGAAATCTGTATGCAGGTCAAGAAGCAACAGTTTAAACTGGATGTGGAACACAGACTGGTTTGAAATTGGGAATGGCATACGTCAAGGCTGTATATTGTCAACCTGCTTATTTAATGTATATGCAGAGTACATAGTGCAAAATGCCAGACTGGATTAAGCAGAAGATGGAATCAAGATTGCCAGGAGAAATATCAATAACCACAGATAAGCAGATGACAACCACCTTTATAGCAAAAAGAAAAGAAGAAATAAAGAACCTCTTGCTGAAAGTGAAAGAGGAGAGTAAAAAAGCTAGGTTAAAACTCAACATTTAAAAAACTAAGATCATGGCATCCAGTCCCATCACTTCATGCAAATAGATGGGGAAACAGTGAGAGACTTTATTTTTGGGGGCTCCAAAATCACTGCAGATGGTGACTGCAGCCAAGAAATTAAAAGATGCTTGCTCCTTGGAAGAAAAGTTATGACTAACCTTGACAGTATATTGAAAAGCAGAGACATTACTTTGCCAACAAAGGTCCATCTAGTCAAAACTATGGTTTTTCCAGTAGTCATGTATGGACGTGAGAATTGGACTATAAAGAAAGCTGAGCACTGAAGAATTGATTCTTTTGAACTGTGGTGCTAGAGAAGACTCTTGAGAGTCCCTTGGACTTCTAGGAGACAAACCAGTCCATCCTAAAGGAAATCAGTCCTGAATAGTAATTGGAAGGACTGATACTGAAACTGAAGCTCCAATACTTTGGCCACCTGATGCAAGGAACTGACTCACTGGAAAAGACCCTGATGCTGGGAATGATTGAAAGCAGGAGGAGAAGGGGACACAGAGAAAATGGTTGGGTGGCATCACTGACTTGATGGACATGAGTTTGAGCAAGCTCCAGGAGTTGGTGATGGACAGGGAAGCCTGGCATGCTGCAGTGTATGGGGTCAGAAAGAGTTGGAAATAACAGAGCAACTGAACTGAACTGAATTATTGTAGGTATCCTTGAAATTAGTAACCACACATGTTATAATTGGGGGCTTCCCAAGTGGCGCTACTGGTAAAGAACCTGCCTGCCAGTGCAGGAGACATAAGAGACATGGGTTCAGTCCTTGGGTCGGGAAGATCCCCTGGAGGAGGGCAGGGCAGCCCACTCCAGTATTCTTGCCTGGAGAGTCCCATAGACAGAGGCGCCTGGCAGGCTACAGTCCATAGGGTTGCAAAGAGTTGCACATGACTGAAGCAACTTAGCACGCAAATAACTGAGTTAGTGTACCAGTCACTTGAAACTAACACAGCACTGTCAATCAAATATAAAGCAAAATTTAATAAACAAAAGAATAGGATATTACTTGAGGTGCAAAAGATGTCATTTTATGTCACTCTTTCCATTTTTCACTTGACAATATGTTTTATTATGATAAGGATTTATAATTTTCCTGACTTCTTTTGTACTTTCAATTTGGTTTTATGGGTTATTGTGGTGAACTTGCAGAAATTTCAGCAACAACTTTGTTTAATTCCCTAATTTTACCCATATTTGTTATTGTAAGATGGAATGGAAGGCACAATGATGAGCTACTGGAGATCAGTGCAGAAATAACTCCAGAAAGAATGAAAGGATGGAGCCAAAGCAAAAACAATACCCAGCTGTGGATGTGACTGGTGATAGAAGCAAGGTCTGATGCTGTAAAGAGCAATATTGCATAGGAACCTGGAATGTCAGGTCCATGAATCAAGGCAAATTTGAAGTGGTCAAACAAGAGATGGCAGAGTGAACATTGACATTCTAGAAATCAGTGAACTAAAATGGACTGGAATGGGTGAAATTAACTCAGATGACCATTATATCTACTACTGAGGGCAGCAATCCCTCAGAAGAAATGGACTAGCCATCATGGTCAACAAAAGAGTCCGAAATGCAGTACTTGGATGCAATCTCAAAAACGAAAGAATGATCTCTGTTCGTTTCCAAGGCAAACCATTCAATATCACAGTAATCCAAGCCTATGCCCCAACCAGTAACACTGAAGCTGAAGTTGAATGGTTCTATGAAGACCCACAAGACCTTTTAGAACTAACACCCAAAAAAGATGTCCTTTTCATTATAGGGGACTGGAATGCAAAAGTAGGAAGTCAAGAAACACCTGGAGTCACAGGCAAATTTGGCTTTGGAATGCGGAATGAAGCAGGGCAAAGACTAATAGAGTTTTGCCAAGAAAATGCACTGGTCATAGCAAACACCCTCTTCCAACAACACAAGAGAAGACTCTACACATGGACATCACCAGATGGTCAACACCAAAATCAGATTGATTATATTCTTTGCAGCCAAAGATGGAGAAGCTCTATACAGTCAACAAAAACAAGACCAAGAGCTGACTGTGGCTCAGATCATGAACTCCTTATTACCAAATTCAGACTCAAATTGAAGAAAGTAGGGAAAACCCCTAGACCATTCAGGTATAACCTAAATCAAATCCCTTATGATTATACAGTGAAAGTGAGAAATAGATTTAAGGGCCTAGATCTAATGAGGTTCGTGACATTGTACAAGAGACAGGGATCAAGATCATCCCCATGGAAAAGAAATGCAGAAAAGCAAAATGGCTGTCTGGGGAGGCCTTACCAAGAGCTATGAAAAGAAGAGAGGTGAAAAGCAAAGGAGAAAAGGACAGATATAAGCATCTGAATGCAGAGTTCCAAAGGATAGCAAGAGATAAGAAAGTCTTCCTCAGCGATCAGTGCAAATAAATGGAGGAAAACAATAGAATGGGATAGATTAGAGATCTCTGCAAGAAAATAAGAGATACCAAGGGAACATTTCATGCATAGATGGGCTTGATAAAGGACAGAAATTATCTGGACCTAACAGAAGCAGAAGATATTAAGAGGTGGCAAGAATATATAGAAGAACTGTACAAAAAAGATCTTCATGACCCAGATAATCATGATGGTGTGATCACTCATCTAGAACCAGACATGCTGGAATGTGAAGTCAAATGGGCCTTAGAAAGCACCACTACGAACAAAGCTAGTGGAGGTGACGGAATTCCACTTGAGCTATTTCAAATCCTGAAAGATGATGCTGTGAAAGTGCTGTACTCAATATGCCAGCAAATTTGGAAAACTCAGCAGTGGCCACAAGACTGGAAAAGGTGAGTTTTCATTCCAATCTCAAATAAAGGCAATGCCAAAGAATGCTCAAACTACCGCACAATTGCACTCATCTCACACACTAGTAAAGTAATGCTCAAAATTCTCCAAGCCAGGCTTCAGCAATACATGAACCATGAACTTCCGGATGGTCAAGCTGGCTTTAGAAAAGGCAGAGGAACCAGAGATCAAATTGCCAACATCCACTGGATCATGGAAAAAGCAAGAGAGTTCCAGAAAAACATTTATTTCTGCTTTACTGACTATGCCAAAGCCTGTGACTGTGTGGATCACAACAAACTGTGGAAAATTCTGAAAGAGCTGGGAATACCAGACCACCTGACCTGCCTCTTGAGAAATCTGAATGCAGGTCAGGAAGCAACAGTTAGAACTGGACATGGAACAACAGACTGGTTCCAAATAGGAAAAGGAGTACGTCAAGGCTGTATATTGTCACCCTGCTTATTTAACTTCTATGCAGAGTATATCATGAGAAACACTGGACTGGAAGAAACACAAAGCTGGGAATCAAGACTGCTGGGAGAAATATCAATAACTTCAGATATGCAGACGACACCACCCTTCTGGCAGAAAGTGAAGAGGAACTAAAAAGCCTCTTGATGAAAGTGAAAGAGGAGAGTGAAAAAGTTAGCTTAAAGCTCAACATTCAGAAAACGAAGATGATGGCATCCGGTCCCATCACTTCATGGGAAATAGATGGATAAACAGTAGAAACAGTGTCAGACTTCATTTTTTGGGGCTCCAGAATCACTGCAAATGGTGACTGCCACCATGTAATTAAAGGACGCTTACTCCTTGGAAGAAAAATTATGACCAATCTAGAGCATATTCAAAAGCAGAGACTTTACTTTGCCGACTAAGGTCCGTCTAGTCAAGGCTATGGTTTCCAGTGGTCATGTATGGATGTGAGAGTTGGACTGTGAAGAAGGCTGAGTGCTGAAGAATTGATGCTTTTGAAGTGTGGTGTTGGAGAAGACTCTTGAGAGTCCCTTGGACTGCAAGGAGATCCAACCAGTCCATTCTGAAGGAGATCAGCCCTGGGATTTCCTTGGAGGGAATGATGCTGAAGCTGAAACTCCAGTACTTTGGCCACCTCATGAGAAGAGTTGAATCACTGGAAAAGACTGTGATGCTGGGAGGGATTGCGGGCAGGAGGAGAAGGGAACGACCGAGGATGAGATGGCTGGATGGCATCACAGACTCAATGGACGTGAGTCTGAGTGAACTCCGAGAGATGGTGATGGACAGGGAGGCCTGGCATGCTGCAATTCATGGGGTTGCAAAGAGTCAGACACGACTGAAGACTGAACTGAACTGTACTAAAACAAATCAGTGTTGAGGCCAGCCTATAATGGCTGTTTCCACTGCTTTATTTTTCACTCTAGTCTTTTTGGTGTATGTTCCCAGATCCCCTGGAAAAGGAAACGGTTACCCACTCTAGTATTCTTGCCTGGAGGATTCCATGGACAAATGAGCCTGGCAGGCTACAGCCCATGGGATCACAGAGTCGGACACAACTGAGTGACTAAACACTTCACTTAACACACTCCTAGCATGAGGTTACCTTACTTAACTATGGCACCATCCTAAGATTCCTCAAAGCACATTATAATAAGGGTGAGCCCTGACCAAGATTGAAACTCTGAGCTTCTTTCTGTCAGAGATTTAATAGTCTGCAGCTGCTGAACCCAAGTGGGCTATGAGAACACAGGGAAAGGGGCTATCTCCAATGCCATTATGTCATGTAACACTTAAGTTGTGTCTCACTATACATAAAGTTATAGGATTTACCTTATTTAGAAATGGATCTTTTAAAATTAATTTTATTGGAGTAGAGTTGCTTTATAATATTGCATTAATTTCCACTGTATAGCAAGATGAACAGCTGTATGTATACATATATCCTCTCTGTTTCAGATTTCCTTCACATTTAGGTCACCACAGGGCACTGAGTATAGAGCCCCCTGTGCTATATGTAGGTTCTCATTAGTTATTTCTTTCCTTTTTTTTTTTTTATTGATTAACATACCAACTTAAAAGCATTCCCAAACCTCTATTTGTGTTAGAACTAAATTTATTTATTTTAATTGGAGGTTAATTACTTTACAATATTGTATTGGTTTTGCCATACATCAACATGAATCTGCCACGGGTGTACACATGTTCTGAATCCTGAACCCCCCTCCCACCTCCCTCCCCATACCATCCCTCTGGGTTCTCCCAGTGCACCAGCCCCAAGCATCCTGTATCCTGCATTGAACCTGGACTGGTGATTCATTTCATATATGATATTATACATGTTTCAATGCCATTCTTCCAAATCATCCTACCCTCTCCCTCTCCCACAGAGTCCAAAAGACTGTTCTATACATCTGTGTCTCTTTGGCTATCTCGCCTACAGGGTTATCATTACCATCTTTCTAAATTCCATATATATGCGTTAGTATACGGTATTGGTGTTTTTCTTTCTGGCTTACTTCACTCTGTATAATCGGCTCCAGTTTCATCCATCTCATCAGAACTGATTCAAATGTATTCTTTTTAATGGCTGAGCAATACTCCATTGTGTATATGTACCACAGCTTTCTTATCCATTCATCTGCTGATGGACATTTAGGTTGCTTCCATGTCCCAGCAATTATAAACAGTGCTGAGATGAGCATTGGGGTACACGTGTCTCTTTCAATTCTGGTTTCCTTGGTGTGTATGCCCAACAGTGGGATTGCTGGTTCAGTTGCTCAGTCGTGTTGGACTCTTTGCAACCCCATGAATTGAGGCAGTTCTATTTCCAGTTTTTTAAGGAATCTCCACACTGTTCTCCATAGTGGCTGTACTAGTTTGCATTCCCACCAAGAGTGTTTATTTCATACATAGTAGAAGTAGTGTATATATGTCAATCCCAGTCCCCCAGTTCGTCCCACTGCCCTTCCTTTTGGTATCTATTTGTGTGGTCACTACGTCAGTGTCTCTGTTTTCGCTTTGCAAATAAGATCATCCGTACCATTTTCTAGATTCCACATACATGTGTTAATATAGGGTATTTGCTTTTCTCTACAAATGGATCTTTGGACAATCATTTATTGTATTGGAATTTGAGAGGTATCAAAATGTTTCTGATACAAAATGAGACTCTAGGTCTATCAAGAATTGTGTGACAAAATTAAGTGACACCGAGCACACACTCTGTGCAAGGAATTCAATGAAAGTATTCCATTTTATTTCATCTAAAGTATGTTACACATTGTATTTCATTTAAAGTTCACTACACATCTAGGAAGGAGACAAGATGATGATAGAAATTTTAAAGTTTAGGGAACCAAGGCATGAATTGACTCAGGAGTCAACAATTGACAGAATGAGGTTTAGACTCAGTCTTACCCAAGAGCCCTCATGCTCAAGCAGCCTCGTATTAAGGAAAGCATATGTTTTGGAGTTCATCAGAGTGGTATTGAGGCCACAGTTCCCTCACTCTGAAGTCTCGGCCACAAGACCTCACTACTTTTAAGTCTTGATAGTCTCTTTCATCCAAGAGGAAAAGAGTAAGAGCTCTCATCTTCCTCACAGCATTTTGGGAAAAGTCAGATGAGATAACCCAGAAGAACACACTTTGTAAATAACTCTGAAGCAGGCTCAATTTTGAGAGTTTCAGACAAGCCTGATAAATAAGTGCTGAGATTCATCCAACTCATAAGATTATTTGCATAGAAGCTGAAGTGATTCCTGGAGTAAGAAATTAAACTGTATTCACTGCTGAGTCTGAAATAACTGAATATGAGATATGACTTGACAGAGTTCTATTTGCAGAGGACTCAGAGTGTGTTTGCCCTCCCCTACACACATTTTTATATTTATTAGAATATAAATAGTTTTTTATTAAAGACATCTAAATATATACCAAATGTTCTATGTTAAATGTGTCACATATTAAAATACATTTAAAGCATACAGGCCATCAGATGTTGAGAACAGAGTACTATAATTATTAATGAAATCTGAGTCTCAGTTCAGCTCCTTGTCCTAAGGGGAATGATTATAATTTAAAAACAGAAGATATATTTAATTGAGCCCTGTGACACAACAGGGCAAAGTTCATATTACCGTAATGTCATGTAACCCAAGGGGTAGGGAGACACTTACTTCATTCTGTCACATTTCACCACACAATTTACACACCAGGAGAGATCAGAGTGGTCACTGATGGAGAACTGCTTTGCTCAGGAGAAAAGTAGGAAAGACGATGGGCTTCATGCGGAGCAGGTTAGAATGCTGTCACTGCTGAAGGACCCAGCAGAATGGTAGTGGGGCTGCAACAGACAAACCCATGGTAACCCCTGATACAGAATAACTGCACCTACGCGAAACCTCGGGAGCAAAAGTGTGGTTTGGGTAGAACACTCAGGGCACTACCTGGGAGGGCATCTACGTGAAACCTCGGGAGCGAAAGTGTGGTATGGGTAGAACACTCAGGGCACTACCTGGGAGGACACATGATAGACTCCACGATATACACAGGAAGGGAAACTGCTGTGCCCGCAAAAAGAGCTTTGATGCTTGTGTCACCTGGCTGACCATTGTGCTGAAGCTGGGGGAACATGTGGATACCAACAGAGTAAAGCCCATAAGACTGCCAGAAACACCTGGATGGGACTTTGCCTGAGTTGGGGTTTCTATGTGAGGAGGTATGCGCCAGAGTGAAGTCATCTGTGCAACTCCTATGAAGCAATTTTTGAGTGAGAAATTAATTTTATTACTGTACCTCTATAGCATCGGTTGTGTAAGAAGCAATCAGAATCTCACTTTGGCCCTGACGTGATATTAGATATCTCCATTATTTCTTGGATAAAGATATGTGTTTCATTCTTCCATGCATTGCTGGGATACATTTGGAATGCTAGTTGATAACTGATGCTAAGTCCAACTCAATGGTGCTTTTCTAACTGGAGCCACCATACTTCGGAATAAGAACAATCTGTATTACAAATGTGGCCTTATCTGAGACCAATTCAAAGTATGAATTTAATTTTTGTCTTTTTCTCAAGATTCATTTTCATGAATGCTATGGTTTGAGAACACTGCCTTATTTTCTCAGTGAGTAGAAGATAAAGCCCCTTGCTGAGAGTGTCGGGCAAGGGTGAGGTAGAAGTCTTGCAAAGAGTGGTAAATGTGTGTGATAGTTTCTGTAAGCAATGGTGGAAGAGGTCTTCAGGGACATATAAAAATATTGCTGAGCAGTCCCAGTCCCCAGCTGAAACAACAGACTTTAAATTTGTGGTGATAACAGTCTTCATAATTGTCCACAGAGAATCCCGAGAGCTATGAAGAATTGAGGCTTGAGGGTATGGTGTAGTAACCCTGTGGTAAATAGAAGCACTGATATAAAAGAAAACACAGAAAATGATACAATAGGATCTACTGATGTACAACTGTAAAGAAATTTAACAATGGTTAAAGAAGACAGCTTAAGTGATACAAGTAAACTTTAAGACTTCATGAAGTGGACGGTCTCCTTTCAAGGAACTAAAAAATGGGGCAAAAGGTTAAAAAAAAATTATAAGATAAAGAAAAAGAGCAAGGATGAGACAAACAGAAAATATCTAACTGGCTGGGGCCACAAAGTCACCCCTGATGGGCATGAGAAGGCCTGGACTGGGCTTGGCCTTTATGGACTGGCTGACAGGATACACTGTATGTCTGGTCAAGCAGAACATTTATGAGGACATGAATGTTTTCTAAGTTTTGCTTTGCTGATGTGGCATCCTGGGAAGGAGTGCAGATTCTTCTTGGGCCTAGAGATTTATTTCAACAGAAGCACGGTCCTGTAGGGAAAGAGATCATGACACTGAGAGCTCCGGTTGGCCTCTGGGGTCTCCATGTTTCACGGCTTCTGTGCTCACATGCATTCTGTGGTTCTGAAGTAGCAGGGGAAATATAGCTCTTGGGTATCGTGGAACTAGAGGAACCAGAGAAAGTGGAAGTGTTGCAGCCTGAGGAACATTTCAAGCAGTTTCTGTTTCCAGTCATCAGTGAGGGCAGGAGGCTATTGTGCCTTGCACTGGCGTGCACAGGAGAGCATATGGACATAATAGGATCAGGTTGTATGAAACAGACAATAAATTCTTCCAATAAAAGCACAGGTGGAAAGCCTTGGGAAAAGCACTCTGAATTATCTTCAGAATCCAATCGATGGAGTCAAGGGCAGAGTGACCAAAAGGTGCAAGAAGGAGGAGAAAGCAAAGGAGATTGCAAAGATGACAGAGACAGATGTTGGCTGACCTAGTCAGGCAGGTAAAGAAAAGCAATTGTTCTGAAGGAAGGTCAGCCATTTATGTCTAATGGATTCTGCTCAAGCAGCGGAGATTGGCTGAGACCCTAAAGAAGCTGAAATAATAGAATCTTTTGTTTCCTCATTTTCTCTCTGTCTACACACTGTCCTTGCTTACCCTAATGTCCTGCTATAGTCTGTGGTTAATGACCTTAATATGAGTTGTAACTAACTGTTAAATAATTTTGTTTGAGGAAGTAACTTTTGTTTGGAAAATGCCCTCACATATGAGAATTAGTGATAAAGACTCTTGCAGGAGTAAGAGAAGCTAGCTACATTTGTTTCTGGCTTTCAGTTATTTCTAAATCTTGAGGTGCTTTGCGATGGCACCCCACTCCAGTACTCTTGCCTGGAAAATCCCATGGACAGAAGAGCCTGGTAGGCTGCAGGCTCCATGGGGTCGCGAAGAGTCGGACATGACTGAGCGACTTCCCTTTCATTTTTCACTTTCATGCATTGGAGAAGGAAATGGCAACCCACTCCAGTGTTCTTGCCTGGAGAATTCCAGGGACAGCGGAGCCTGGTGGGCTGCCGTCTATGGGGTCGCACAGAGTCGGGCATGACTGAAGTGACTTAGCAGCAGAGGTGCTTTGCTCTTTCTTGTGTGACCAGATAGCTCTGGGTAATATTGAGTCTGTGCTGTGCTGTGTGGCTCGTGAGACTCAGAGCTGGAGTTCTGTAGTTCTGGAGGTGTCTGCCAAAGGAGCTGTGCTATTTTTGGAAGATGATTTCATACAGCAACTGCTAAAGAAGCTGTACAGGGGACCAGACTCTTACAGGGAGTGTGAATATGGTTGACTTGGCTAAGACTGATGAATCAGAACAAGGGGTAGAGGATGGTATTGTCTGTATTTTGGGACTTTAATTTCTGTGTAACACCTAAGAAGAAGATACGTATTTTGCTGAGAATTTAAATTTTGTGCGGCACACTATCTGATGTAATCAGTCTCATCAATTTGTTTTGATAGCTTAACTCAGCTTTTTTGACATGAAAGTTTCCATGTCAAAAGATGGAGAAGTCCTTGTCAAGATCTCAATAGGAGATGAGCTCTTGGTATTCTGTTCAAGTTGATATTATACCTTGATGCATTTCAGGGGATTCTGGATGAAAAATAAAAGAGGTATTTGCAAAGGCCCTTGAGAGGCTAGGGAAGGAAAGTGAAGACCAGGGCAATGGGCCCTAACCTGGACAGGGAACAGGTATCTTCAATGTTCCATAAATCACCCAACAATAAGTTCATTTGAGTAGCACACCTGACAATTATTTGGAGTCAAAACTTTACCATGAGGGAAAATATTATTACGGTAATAAAAATAATTATTTTATTGAAAATACAAGGATACAAAAATTACTGAAAGTCTAACTGGGGAGGGAAAACAAACATATGCAAATAATGGTATATGAGTGGCATTGATGACAGCAGAAGACATGAAGAGGTAAATTGAGTAACAGTACATAAATCCTCAGATAAGAAACCAGGAACCAGAGGAGCGGATAAAAGCAGTGGAAATGATCAGCGGTCTTGGAAACACGGTAGGATATGAAAGAAGAGATCATTCAAGTCAAGAGAAAGTATCACAGAAGTTAAATAGTTCTTACCACCCTATGTGTACATGTCAATACCATGTAAAGCATTAATATAGGAACAATTAATACTTTAATATTAATATTAAAGAAGAATTAATATAGGAACAAGGTACTTTATTGGCCCTCAAAGAGATGATAGTCTAATAAGCAGAGCCCAGACTGATCATGGGAAAAGATACTGATCATGGGAAAAGATACTGATCATGGGAAAAGATACTGATCATGAAAAGATACAATGAAGGGAAACTTTTAGGTGCATCACTAAAAATAATGTCAGATAAAATAAAGGATGTGCTCAAATTAATATTTTTGTTGTTGCGCATAAAAGACCAAGTTGGTATAAACTCAACTAAAAATGTTTCTTAAGTTTAAAAAATTCAGTAACAGGGTTGTATTTAAGGAACATGGAAACAATAGTAATTGAAGGAGTCTTCAAAGCGTTGGCCTGTAAGACTTAAGACACAATACCCCTTCCAGGTGTAAGTGACTGTTTTTAGTTCCAATCTTTTAAAAACACTTCCAAGTCAATGAGAGCTGTGTTGTAACAAGACATACTTGTATATATTTGAATTATTTATACTCTTATACTGATGGAGTATAGTGAAGAAGAAACTGCCCCATAAACCCCACTACATCCTTCTACAAGGTATATGCGTAAAACTGAAAACTTGAGAGTCAGGTTTAGATTTGCTAGTCAGCCTTCCTGAGAAGTAACATGTTGAAAGTGTCATTTTAGAAACTTTATTTATCAAAATAAAGGCTACAATATTAGCATAAGAGCAGGTTACCTGATAGGAATAACAAAATTTCCTCTAGCAAATAGTAGACCCTTTAGGGGATGCAACAGAATAGCATTTGTTGATGCTAAGAAGAGAAGAGAGATAAGTAGGGAAAAATCAGAGTCAATCCTACCAGTGAAGGCATCTAGGTAACCCTGTGTAGACACAGAATCTGCGGGGACGGACACTGTAGGACAAGCATTGGCTTCCCTGCTTGGCTTGGAGCTGACCCTGAGCACCAGTGAGATTTTAAAGGTGGTATGCAAGGCAAAAATAGTGCACAGAAGAAAAAAAAAAGGAATGAAAAGGAAAAAGAAAGAAAGAGGGAGGGAAGGAATAAGAAGGGTGTTTGAAAATCCCTGAATGATGAGAATATATGGGAGACCAGCATAGTGCCTGGAAGTATAAAAGACCCAAGATTTCCCCATGCATCCACAATTCACTGCTTCTGCAATTGGGTTCCAGATAAAGAACATGGCTTGAATTTTCACATATGTCAAAAAATACATATACTTGAACACCAGGATCACTTTCAGTGTATCAAGGTGCTACGAGCCATCTGTGAAGAAAGAATGACTGGAAGGGTGGGTGGTAAATTGTTTACATACAATAAAGAAAAAATACAATGTGTACCTCTTGTCCTTGACTCAGTCTAGGTCATATGTCCATTGGTGGGAATGACAGAATCTGCTGCATGATTTAAACTGGCATTTCTCATTTTTTTTTGGAGAGGATTAAGTGCAAAGTTAATGCCTCAAAAATCTGTGCACTTCTTTTGAAATACTACAGTATCAATATTCTTGGATTTATATTGTTCTTATGTTGATTCTTAATCTCCTCCCATTAAAACTTCTTACTGTAAGGTTTTTTTTTTTAATTTTAGGTGTACAGCATTAGAATTCAATATGTGTATACATTACACAGTGATCACCACTACAAGTCTAGTTACCCTCCGTCTTTGTACAGTTCACCTCCATCACCCATTTCACTAACCCCTCCAGCCCCCTTCTCCTCTGGAAACCACAATTCTGATACCTGTATCTGAGTTTGCTTTGGATTTGTTTTATTTATTCCTTTGGATTTTTCTTTTGAGATTGGACATATGAATGAAATCATATGGTATTTGTCTTTCTCCATCTGATTTATTTCACTTAGCATAATACCATTGAAGTTCATCCAAGTTGTCACAAGTGGGAGAATTTCATTCTTTTTTATGGCTGAGTAGTATTTCACTGTATTCTTGGGTTTCCCTGATGGCTTGGATGGTAAAGAATCTGCCTGCAATATGGGAGACCTAGGTTTGATCCTTGGGTTGGGAAGATCCCCTGGAGGAGGGCATGGGAACCCACTCCAGTATTCTTGCCTGGAGAATCCCCATGGACAGAGAGCCTGGTGGGCTACCATCCAAGAAGTCTCAAAAAGTCAGACACAACTAAGTGGCTAAGCACATAGCACAGTATTTCACTGTATATATTTGTGCATGCTAAGCCACTCAGTCATGTTCAACTTTTTGTGACCCCATGGACTGTAGCCCACCAGCCTCTTCTATTCATAGGGATTCTCCAGGCAAGAACACTGGAGTGGGTTGTTGTGCCCTCCTCCAGGGGATATTAGTGACTCAGAGATCGAAACTGTTGTCTCTTACCTCTCCTGAACTGGCAAGCAGGTTATTTACCACTAGAGCCACCTGGGAAGCCTCGGGTATATATATATATATATATAAAATGTATCTTCTTTATCCATTCACCTATTGATGGACACTTAGATTTTTTCCATATCTGACAACTGTAATATATTGCAATAAACATAAACATAAGGGTGCATCTATCTTTTCAACTTAGGGCTTTTATATTATTAAGATAAATACCAAGAAGTGGAAATATGGTAGTTCTATTCTTAATTTTTGAAGAACGTCCATACTGTTTTCCATAGTGGCTGCACCAATCTGCAGCCCCACAACAATGAGTGTTTTCTTTTTTCCTGTCCTCTCTAACATTTGTTATTTTTTCTCTTTTCAATAATAGCCATTCTGCAAATACTATCTCATTATAATTTTGATTGACATTTCCCTAATAATTAGTAGTGTTGAACATCTTTCTATGCCTGTTAGCCATCTCTATGTCTTCTTTGCAAAGTGTCTGTTCAGATTCCCTGTCCATTTTTAAATTATTTGTTATTGAGTTATGTGAGTTTTTAAAATGTATTTTAGATATTAATCCCATAGATAAATGATATCTTTTCCCATTCAGTAGGCTGCTATTTCATTTTGATAACAGTTTGCCTTAACTCCTCAGAAGTTTTTTTTTTTAATTTATGTAGTCCAATTTGCTTATTTTTACTTTTCCTTTGCCTTTGGAGTGAGATCCACAATGTTACTGCCTATATTTTTGTCTAGGATTTTATGATTTCAGATCTTACATTGACCTTTAATCTATTTTTAGATCTGGAGCTTCCTATGCCACCATTTTGCTTATAAGCCTTAATGGGTGTTTTATATACATGTCTATGTAGTATATATGACAAGAATACCTACAAAGTATTATATTCAGATTTAATAAATTAGTGCTTTTAATGAAGCAGTTTATAATGCATTAATATAGAGTTCTACATCATTCTTATATCACTGCTATGAGAAGACTTTTTAAAAAATCAGTTTTATTTTGAAATAATTATAGATTTACAGGAAGTTGCTAAATATAGTACAGAGAGGTGCTAGATATTCTCACCCAGTTTTCCTCAGTGGTTACACCTTAACATAACTATAGCAAAATATCAAAGCCAGGAAGTTGACATCAATAAAACATGGGTATATAGTACTGTTACTCTTTTATCAGATGTGTAGATTTGTGTAACCACCGCATTCAAGATATACAGTTGTTCTAGCATTACAAAGACCTACCTTGTGCTACCTTTTTATAATCTTCTACCAGCATCCTAACCCCTGGAAATCACCCATCTGTTCTATATCTTTGTAATTCTATAAGTTCAACAGTGTGATATAAATGGAATCAGAATATATGACCTTTTGAGACTGAGATTTTTCACTCAGCACAATACTCTGAAGTTCATGCAAGGTGTTGCATTTATCAGTGACTGATCCTCTTTATTATTTAATTGTATCCCACCTTGTGGACGTTCAATAGTGTTTTTAGCCATTCACCTATTGCAAAAAATTTTAGTCATTTCCAGTTTTTAGCTATTACAAATAAAGTTGCTATGAATATCTGTGTATAGGTTTCTGAGGTGTGTGTGTGCTTTTATTAAATCATATTTCAGAGCTGAGGATGAAAATAAACTGTCCAGAGCACTGACCAGGTTTTCAAACTTCTATATTTTTACTTACTCTCCTGTGCTATTTTTCCTGATTCTATAGTAACTGAGAACAAACCATTCTGTGGACAGCGTAGAAAAGTAATGATTATATATTTGATTTATTCTTGACAAAATGTTGATTTCAGAATAATATTGGCTTAAAGACTTGACTGTTTTTAGCATTATGTCTGCACATTGATTCACTAAAACTAATGTTTGAGTACCCACCAGGTACCAGGCCTGGTGCTGAGTGTTGAGCAAGGTGCCTGGGCCACAGTGGCTTTTATTAAATATTATGTTTGTATCATAGAGGTAGCTTGCTCTTTGTTAGCTGTATTAACAGTTTTAAATTTTAGTTTAGAAAGTGTTTATTCAGAGTTAATTAAACTGCTATAATAATATTTATATGCATATTCCTGATTTATATTTTCTGAAAGATTTGTGTTAATATATGTTGCCTTATCTTGGGAAAGCAATTGCTGAGCATGCAGACACAAATACACAATGTAATTTTGCAAGGCATGCAATTCAGGACTTTTCCCAAACAGGGGTGAAGTTCAGAAGGACTTTTATGTGTATCTTGTTCATAAATTAATGATTTCTTCTGCTTATTCTGTGTCCCTTTCTCTCCAAAGCATGAAAAATTAATCAACCGTCCACAGAGTACCAAAAGAATTTCTACAGATCCACTCGGTAAGGAATATTTGCTGTGTCCTCATTATGATGGTGCTCTTTTCTTCTTATATTTTATATTTTATGTGAATCTTAGAAAAAACAGAGAACTTTGCTATTAACAATAGTTTGCTAAATAATCATTTCTTATCAGCCAAATAAATAAGTTTTCCTTTATAAGTCATGCACATACGAACAAAATTCCTACATGGAGATGTAGTCACACTTTTATGAAAGTCTATAAGAAATATAAACTTTACTAAGTACTGTTTAACTAAGGGAACTAGTAATTGCTTTATTTGGTAAACAAACTACTATGGTTTGTTCTGAAATGTTGACTATTAGGTTTTGAATCTTAAAATAGATTTTAAATAGAGGTATATATAGAGGTATGAAACCACAAGAGAAATATAAAATTTGATTGTGGTTATGGTTAATCCAGCTATATAACAATGACACATATTTCAGAATTTGACACATATTTCAGAATTTGACACTTTTATTCTTTTTTAGTCTCTGAATGATTCATTTTGTGATGCTAATAATTACTATTGTGACAGTTTATAGGTCTTCAAAAGATACCATTGAGTGCGTCTTGACTATTGTGTCAGTCTCCCAACTGATGGCATAACATTTCGTTCAGGGGTTTTCTTTGTGGAGGTGTATAAACACTTCACAAGCTTTGCTGAATTAAATTAGAAGTAAGTAGGATGGGCATAAACCTTAGCATTATACACTCTCTCAGAGGCAATAAAACTGATATTTTCAGTGAGAGCAGGAGATAGAGCAAGAAGAAAACACGAAAGCCCAAACCCCAAAACCAAACAAAAAATCCCCACTAAAACAACAATAGTAGTAGATGAAAACCCAGCGGGTTGATAATGTTGACTTTGAAGAACTTGGTGTTCAAATAAAAGCTCTCCCACTCCCGCTGGTAACAACCACCAGAGAGGACAAGGGTATAGTGATCTTTCTTACGTGTACCAGGGAGTCCTAAATTGTTATACAATGTGGTCTTGCATGGCCAATGCGATCTGACTGCTGCAGGATGATGGTAGCAGGATAAAATTATAAACAGATTTAAATGCTAAGTTGAGAAGTTTAGACAATGAAGGAGGCCCCAAGAGATGTATTAACAAGGAATGAACAAGATCAGATTAGACTTTGAAAACTTCTTGTTGTTAGTTGTGTAGGAGACGAAAGTCAGCCTACACTGATAGCAGGGGTATGAGTTATAACCCTGGTTCTTGTAGTTTTCCAGAAAAAAGAGGTAGGGCATGATTGAATCCATAAGACTATAAAGGGGGAGAAACATCTGAGGTATGATTACAGTTAGAGCCAATAAAACTTGAGTATAGGTGATAAGATACAATAGGCTTTGAGAAACAGATAATCTTATGTGTGTTAGTATACTAAGCTGAGTGGTCCCATTTACTGAAATAGTGAATAGAGTAAAGGATCAGGTGGAGGGAGGGAAAAACTAAAGTTGATTTCAATTTTAGTAATGTGGAATTTAAATTTGCTGTACTATAAACTGGTAAAGATAACCAGGAGATGAATATTGCAGATGAGTGTGGGTTTGGTTTCAAACCATCACAATAAAGCAAATATCATGATAAAATCACATGAATTTTGGGGTTTCCTAGTACATTTAAAAGTTACATTTACATTATACTGTAGTCTAAGTGTGCAATAGAATTATGTCTAAAAACTAATGTACGTATGTTAAAAATATTTCACTGCTAAAAAAATGCTGACCGTTTCCTGAGCCTTCAGTGAGTCGTAATCTTTTTACAATAGTAACATCAATGATCACGGATCACAGATCACCATACCAAATAAAATAATGAAAAAGTTTGAAAAAACTGTGAGAAGGACCAAAATGTGACGCAGAGACACAAAGTGAGCAAAGATGTTGGAAAAATGGCACTCACAGATTTGCTTGACCCAGAGTCGCCGCAAATCTTCAATTTGCGAACAACAACAACAAACACTGCAGTATCCATGAAGGGCAATAAAGCAAGAAAACAAGGTGTGCCTGTACCGGGATTTAGGAAACCAGAGTTAAGGATGACGATGCACTAGACCTGGGATATTTCACATCTCCCCGAGGAGATGGTTACGGCAGATGGTGAATTTCAAGGGGAGGGGCAGAAATAGAAGGGGCCTGAGCTAGGAAGCAGCAATTCAGCACAATTAGGAGGAAGAAAGTCAGCACTGAGGGAAGAGAGAGAAAACAGGAACACCAGGGCAGGCCATGGAACCCAAGAGAAGGAGTAAAATGCTCTGTGGAAGCTGGAGAAGATGCAGAATCATTTGCTATAAGTAGTATCTAGGAGGGCTTTAGAAAGATTGGAAAGAAAAGCTTAAACAGAGTTTTAAAAGAGGATATCGATATGCTGTGATAAACTATATGGAAAAGACTATGAAAAATAATGTATATATATCTGAGTCACTTTGCTGCACAGTAGAAATTAACACACCATATAAATCAACTATACTTAAATAACATAATTTTTTTTAAAAGAGGCTATATAACCCCAAAGCAAGGGCCTAGGAAAGAGTTAATATTGATGGATTTAAGGCATCAAATTTACGTTAGGCACAAAAAGGTTTTATGGAATAGGAAGCAGAGAGCGAGCCTGGGAGCTAGAAACAGTAGGAGAAACAAGGAAAGGAAAGCCTGATACTACTTGTGGGAAGCCTGGGAAGAGCCTGATGGAAGAGTGGTTAAGGAAATGGTGTGAAGGGAAATTATTTGATGAAAAACACTGTGGGGATGGCACCCGTCAAGCACGGTGGAGTGAGATTCTATAAGAAAGTGACTTTGAAATGAACGTGAGATTATGAGAACTCAGGTCAAATGGCCTTGGGGAAAGTTAGGAGGAAGAGCCGCTGGCTAAGTGAAACACAGTAAGAGTGAGACTGAGACTTGATCGACACTCCTGTGGAAAATTTCAAATTGAACTCGGGAAACAGAATTTTTAATGAATTTGTAAGCTGCTGAAGACTTAAAATGTGTGCAGAACATAGAACTTGAGGATCACATTCTGTTTCTTTTATAACCTGGGATATCCCAGTAGTTGATTGCCATGTAAGTAAGACAGAATTGATGGCTGACAAATTGAGAACATCGAAAGCTAAAGAGGACAGCAGATTTTAAGGAGGATGCAAGCCCATCATTGACATATAGAGCTGACTGTTACGGGTAGTATGCGTTTAGAGGCAGACATGATGGAACGGTGTGGGCGTCAAAGGACTTGCTGTAATGGGGCAAGAAGCATATTAAGCAGGAGCAAAGGAGTAAAAGCTGTGGAGGTTTAGGGGCAGTGGTTAGCAATAATACTGAGCAGGTGAAGCCAAGGAGACAGAAAAATTCTGGCTGGTGATGAAATGTAAGGATTGGCCATGAAAGTCAGTTTCTGAGTCATCACACAGGTCAGTGATGTTGACGAGATTTAGAAATGAGGAGGTCAGAGGTGCAAATAGTTATCAACAGGATTGCTGATGACAGGGCCTGCCAACGGCAAGAGACAGATGATGCTGTCAGGGAGAAGAAGGCCTACCCATGTAGCATGGGCATTAAAATGAATATATTGCAGGAAGGAAGCGGAATGTTGGTATGAAAGTGACAGTGGAGAGGACGGATGTGTTGGCTCCATTTCCTGAGTAGCTTTCACAGAAAAGTGGTATGATTTATCATGTAAAAGCAGGTGCAATCTATGTGAGGAGGTGGATAGAATACAGTAAAAGGTGGCAGACAGAGAGCTCTTTTCTGACACCAAACCAGGGAAACTGGCGCAGACTTTTGCATGAGTGGGAGAAAGTGGCTGTGATGCAGGTTAGAACTTACATGCGGAAGGAGAGAGATGGTGGGGTCTGAGGGGTTTTCTAAGAGTGAGGGCTACACGATAAAATAAGTAACAACAACAATAGAAAATTGGAATCATACATTTAAGAGGTAGCAGGAGTCACAGGGTAAGGGAAAGGGTAAGCTGAACATATGGGATATATTTAGAGATGTTTATGGTTCTAAATAGTCCAGAAGCCAAGGGAAGGACATGCAATGGACCTTCTGTAGAACTCATCTTTGGAGAGTGGATCTTGGTGAGTTTATGTATGTGTGTGTGTGTGTATGTCTGTAGTTGGGGGACTGGGGTGTGAGGATTGCCTAACCGCTGCTATAGTTTATGTATTAGGTTAGCACTAGTTAAGAGAAGTATTTTTTGAACCTAAAAATGTCTTTTAACATAGTACTATTCAAATGTGGTTGGGGACCTGAGCATCAGCGTCATGCGGGTGCTTGTTAAAAATGCTAAGTTTTGCCCATATCCTAGTCTTATTTAGACTATCCAGGGTGGGGACATGAGTACGATGTTAACAAGCCCTCCTTGATCTCAGGGAAGTTAACATTGGAGAAGCATTTCTAACCCTCTGCAATAGGTGGTTCCCTCAGAAGGAGATCCCAAAGGCTCTCAGCTGTTCTGGGTGGGCCGACATCATTCTGCTGCCGAGAGGCCAAACCAGAGATTGAGTAGGTTTCCTGTGAACAGGTGGAGGGTTGGATGAGCACACCCCCCAGGAAAGGGTTCTAACTCTGAGTGTCCCCTGTGTTTCTGGCAGAAGCCCTGTGGGACAACTTGCTCTACTGGCTGGCGGATGAGCTCTCAGAGGAGAATGCCCTGTGTCTCTCCTCCTCGCTCCCTCTTCGCCGCAGCACCATTCAGCTCATCAAACTGAAGAACCCTGATGATCTCACAGAACAGACCCATGAACTTCTTTGTTTTTGGAAAAGATCACTCCCAAATTCCACCGACAAACTTCGCCTCCTAGCTCGCCATCTCCGCAAGATCGGCAGGAATGATCTTGCAGAAGAGCTCAAATTCAAGTGGGAAAATAAAGTGTTCACTGAACCACAGCAGTGGTCTGAGGTGGCCGAATTAAGCCCCACTGCTCTTGCTTTAGCCCTAGAAAAAAGGTCGTAGATAGTTTGAAGATGGTTTCTGTTAACATTTTACTAGAAGTTTCCCAGTAATGTTGTTTGAAGTGAACTGTTTGCTAGATGCAATATTGAGACAAGCAGAGTGCTGACAAGCACTAATCAGACCATAAAAAGCATCTGCGGGTTTGAGTCCTTGCTCAGGGTTCAGTAACGTATGTTCTGCAAGCAAGATTGTCTTAAGCCAAACTAAATAGCATTTGTAATAGAATATGTCCTGTGTATATTTTAATAGCTGAGGTAGCATGTTAAGTATAAAGGAAAGGTAATACATATATATATATATATATGATATACAGAATTCCTTTTTATTATAATCTACATAAAAGTAAACTAGTCACTCAGAATTCCAAGTAGCTAATTCACATTCTAGTTATACTGTGGAGCCCACAGGTAACAATGCAAAATAAATTAGGCTGCAGAGGCCTGATGTTGATGATAGAAAATCACTTTTAAAAAACAGCCAAGGTTGAAATAAATTAAAAATAGACTAACACTTCAGCCATTGACTGCCACAAGTTTTTAGTAAGATACAGCCTAGAATCTGGAAAGCCTCATATTTTATTATTAGTGAAGTGAGGCAGCAGAGAGATGATGGAATAGTGGTGTCTTTTGCGCAGACTTAGGAAAACAACCTGCTACTAAACCAGTTTGACAGAAACCTTATTACATAAGCCCTATAGGATCACTATTTTTTAAAAAGCAGCCTTAAAAAGGAAAAAATTAAAAGAAAAAATAGTAATAATTACCTAAGCCACTCCATCATTGATAATCCCTGTTAATATTTGTGTTTACACTTTGAGGCTTTGGTAACCCTAAAGCACTTTAGCTCCCGAAACAGCGTGACATGGTGGTTCATTAGATTCTTAACGCCAATCCACTAATGGAAGACCATAGGGCCTTGGATTGCAAATACCAATAACTATTAGTTTTGATTATGGGAACAGCTGAAAATTAATGAAATTATATGAAGAATTAAACTTTTATGTGGTTCTCATATGTAAAGACAGGATCTCATTCTATAAATTAACCAGAGACTTAAGATATCTGTATGTTAAGAAAGAGAGAAGTCCAATTTTCAAACACATTTCTGTCAAGAAACCTTATAACAGTCAAGATGTTTTATTATTTTTACCTGTTTCCAGAAAAGTACAATATTTCCCATGTGCTCTGGGAATGAAGGAAACAGACTGAAATGTTCATTGTTTTTTTGACTACAAAATAACAGAAGACTCAAGAAAATTAGATTTGCCTCTTATTCCACCACTAGAGACTACTATTATGAAAATATTTTCTCCACTTTTCTATTTTCCTTGAAGGAAATGTTTTTACTTCTATGTTACAGATGCATCAACATATAAGTGCACCTATGTGCATGCATATGCACACATGCACACTAATACACACAGATGTTCACACATAGTCTTACTCACCCGCCTCCCTCTCACTCATACACATCTCACACACCCTCTCTCTGTCCTCACAGCCCAACAAGGGTACTCACTCATATAAATGCACACGTCCCCTCGCACACACCTGTCACAAACATGTCTGCCCCTTACACGAACAGAAACGCTCATCCACCTGTACAACATTCTCACATGCATTCACACTCACACACAAACAGCCTCCCACACTAACACACTTTTTCACATACAACTCCCCACCATAGACAACCTTACGCACATACCACCTCAGATCCACTTGTGCACTCTCACACACGGGCTTTCACAAATGCATCCACACCTCCCTCCCACAACTCACGCATACACACGCTCATTAACATTCATACCCCAGAGATACATCCACAAGTACACCATCTCACATTACCTGTATACGTTCACATCCACACTCACACATACCCACCTGCACTGTCTCTCACACACACACATAAATTCCTTTACATTCATAACCTCACAGGCACACATCCCTTCACACACTCGGACACACATTTTCCCCTAGAATTAAAAACCTTGTATATTATTGCAACAAATAGGTACATAAAGAACAAAATGGGTCTTCTCTGAAGCCCCTCCTCCCCCTTCAGCAATCAGAGGGCATGTATGCCACGCCTACACCCTCCCCGTGCAGCCTGTACTCCTCCTGGTGGGCTGACCTGTAAGGACCACAGCCATGACACTTTGGCTTCAGGTTAGCAGGGAGCCCCAGTGGGAGGCTGGGAGGATGGAGGAGAATGAGTTAAATGTTCCCTTCCTTCCTCCCTTGAATTCACTGCAGCCAGGCTGCATCTTCACCCAAGGGCCAGTGACCCTCTCCTCTATGAACAGCTCTCTCCTGGCACTGGGAGCCTCTCCTGCTCATGTCTCATCAGGTCTGGGGTAGTAATAACGCTATTGCATCGCTGTCTCTTGTGGTCCCCCACACCCTGCCCAGGCTTTTAAGACAAAGCCTCCTCTAATTACCCTAATTTGAGTGTGTCATATATTTCCTATTGAGATCCTGACTGATGTTTCTCACAGCAACTTTTTTTTTTTTTGCAGAATGGGGATTATATATTATATATAGTTTTAAATGTTACTGTCTCTTATTAAATTATGAGCATTTTCCAATATCTTTAAATGTTTTAATAACTATCTCACTTCACAATCACCAGTCAGTTCAGTCACTCAGTCGTGTCTGACTCTTTGCGACCCTGTGAATCGCAGCACACCAGGCCTCCCTGTCCATCACCAGCTCCCGGAGTTCACTCAGACTCACATCCATCGAGTCAGTGATACCATCCAGCCATCTCATCCTCTGTCGTCCCCTTCTCCTCTTGCCCCCAATCCCTCCCAACATCACAGTCTTTTCCAATGAGTCAACTCTTCGCATGAGGTGGCCAAAGTACTGGAGTTTCAGCTTTAGCATTATTCCTTCCAAAGAACACCCAGGGTTGATCTCCTTTAGAATGGACTGGTTGGATGTCCTTGCAGTCCAAGGGACTCCCAAGAGTCTTCTCCAACACCGCAGTTCAAAAGCATCAATTATTCGGCGCTCAGCCTTCTTCACAGTCCAACTCTCACATCCATACATGACCACTGGGAAAACCATAGCCTTGACTAGACGGACCTTAGTCGGCAAAGTAATGTCTCTGCTTTTGAATATGCTGTCTAGGTTGGTCATAACTTCTCTTCCAAGGACTAAGCGTCTTTTAATTTCATGGCTGCAGTCACCATATGCAGTGATTTTGGAGCCTCAAAAAATAAAGTCTGATACTGTTTCCACTGTTTCCCCATCTATTTCCCACTTAATTTTAGTATTATCCATTTTAAAAAAATTTAAAAAGTGGAATAATACATTATATATTCTTTAATGTCTGGCTTTTGAATTCAAATTTACTTTGTTGAAATTCATTCATCTTGTTTGTGCGGCAATTGCTTGCTCCTTCTCATCAATAAATACTATTTCATTATATGCAGATACTATAAGTTACATATCCATTTCACTGTAACTAGGGATTTCAGTAGATTCCAGTTTGCACCTCTCATGAACAGGGGTTTTATTAACTTTCTGTAGATATCTATTGGTATTGGTGAACATGTATATTAATTTCTTCTAAGCCTGTACTTAAGATGACTATAATTGTTTACCCTGCTTCATTCATCCTTTCTTCCCTTGTTGGGTGTTCAGATGATTTCCTTCTTTTCAAAAAATGGTGCATGATCATTTTCTACATGTGTATATAAATTATTTCATTTGGATACATTTTTGGAAATGAGGTTACTTACTAGGAAAACTTTTAAGGCTCTTGATACATATTGCTAAGTTGCCATTTATATTCTAATTATCAGGTTATGAAGATTCATAAGAAAACAGCATATTTAAGTATATTTATATAAATTTATAATTTACATAAATTAATAAAATTAACTGCTTTAATTAATAAATTTATTAATCAGTTAATTAACCACTTTTATATTAATTCATATTGATTTATATAAATTAATCACTTTGAGGTGAATAACATGAAATTCTACATCATAGGTAAGCCTTTGGATTGTCTTTAATTGGTCTATTGGATAAAACAGATATCGGCTTAAATCTTTTACAATATTTCTTCTATGAATGAATAGATCATATCCTATTGTCATTGCCAGTTTAAAAAAAAGTATATGAAGGGAAGTAATATAGCAGGCATGGGCAGATTCTAGGATGTCAGAGACCTTAGGAAATATAGCTAATTTTCAATGAAAAAAATGTTAAATCCATTTATTCAGTATATATGTACTACTGAATACAAACCCTGGGTCAGACAATCTGTTTAATGCCAGGAGCAAAGAAATAAAGTAAGAGACAGTCCCCTGGTTATGCTTTATGGGTTAAAAAAAAAAGAAGAACCAAGGAATGAGATCAATATATTGTTCATTGCCTGTAATGAACCAGGGTCTTTTGGCTTAGTCTTTTGCAAGTATTTACTTCTTTAATTCTTCCAGTGTCCTAAAAGGAAGGTACACAGCCCAGTTCTACAAGAGAGGAAAGGAGACTATGAAGACTGAGTGCCTTAATTAATGTCGCAATTGAGCGACATAGGATCCAAAGGCAGGTTGTTGGCTTGGCTCCTACCACATCATGTTGCTACTAACCTAAGGAGAATAAAGGAGGGAAATCGATATATCTATTTTTTCCTAAACTTTCTCTATTCCTACTTCTCATTTTGAAAAACAGTATCTCTAATTCATATCAGTGGTACAAACAGATACCACTTTTGAGGATGGGAATGGGAAAAGGCCCAGGAGGTGGGATGGGTTATGATTATTGCTATGTGTCTCAGCTCAGTTAGTTAAATGTCCCCTTAGACTTAAGAGACTGACAGATTAGGATAATATTGCATATTGACCTAACACAAACAGGTGATGCCCAAATACTGGGCTATTTGCAGTAGATATCAGTAATCACCAATAGTTAGAGCCATATTACCATACCTAGCTATTCAGACACGTAGAGAGCCCTTGAAAATAGTGGCTGCAAAACAAGGCCATTTAGCAATGAGGCCTTGGGCATCATTGCTGTGTACAGAATGAGGACTTCATCTAAGGGACATAGGCTTCCTGAATTTAAAAAGCAGTAGTTCAGAAGAAAGGGAAGTGTCAAGTGAGGTCGAAAGAGTAGCTGACGCAGGACTTGGGTTTCCCCTGTAGCTTAGTCAAGCTAGCGTCTTGTCCCTAACCTCATCAGATGCCCCTGGACTATGTCAAAGGGTTTTTTTCTGACTTCACATCCTTAAACCTCCACTCGCCATTCTCATGCCCTCAACTAGCACTTTCAATTTTATCCACTCTGCATTTATTACCTAATATACTAAATAATTTATACTTCAATTATAGTTATTATTTTTGTAAACCTCCACCTTCGTGCATGTTATCCAAGGGTCAGGGAGCTTGTTTTTTTTGTTCACTGATGTAATTTTATTACTCAGTACTCTGTCTGGCACTTACTGAATGTGTCTCTGTTTTGGTATCCTTATTTTACAGATGAGAAAACTGCAGTTCAGGATTACAGTGATACCCAGTCTGGTAGAGCCTGGATCAGAGCCTAGATGATTCTGTTTTCAAAGTCCTTTTTCCTCTGCTTCCAACATTTTGCCCTTGACTCCCTTGCCCCCTTCCCCTCCATAGCCCTCTCTCTTCCATAACCTAGGGTAAACTTTTTCTAGTCCCCTGAACCACCAAGACTCAGTTAATTGTCCTTGGCAGCCCTAGTTACCTATGCCCTGCTGTATTTGCCTATTTATCTGTTTTTTCCTACGAGTCTGAAAGTTTCTTGAGGGAAGAGACAGTTCTGTTCACCACAGAATTTCCAGCACCCTGCACAGGCCCCCGCATGTAGTAGGGACTCAGTAAGCCTCTGCTGAATTAACGCATGAATCATATCTATACGCTATCATGCTTGGGCCCTCTTCCTGTGCCATCTTCCTTCTGGAAGCAACAGAGTTGGGGCCAATATTCTGTCCGAAAAGGTAAAATTTAGATCAGACTCTGCTCTGCCATTCATCAAGCTGGAATAACTGACACAGATGAAACCAGTTGCAAAGTTAACAGGATTCAGTATTTCTTCACTAAATATACTGCAGCTGCAAAGTGTCCACTTTGAGTGACTGCTGCTTTCTTACATACTGAGAAACTTTGTTATCTAAAATCACAGACTATCGGAAAGTTTGCTGTCTGAAATCGTATCAGTAAGAAGGAAATATCCCTCTCTTGTCTGGAGGATTAAGTCACTTTGACACAGAAAAATGGTCTTGATTGACAACCTGAGTGCAGAGCCTCTGATAAAGGGTTTCTGGATACAACACTGCCCCTCTGTCTCAACGTTACTGTGTCCAAGGAAACAGGACTGTAGGTGCACTTTGCAGTGCAGACCTGACGTTGATCTCTTTATACAAGCTGTTTTGCTTTGAGTCTATCAAAACACTCAACTCCACCCTATACCCATGACCTAAAATAACCCTGTCTTGGCCGTTCCTCAGTGAGACACCACTGTTCCTTCAGTGTGCAATCTCCCTCATTGCAATGAGACAATCAACCCAACTTTGGTGAACTTTAAGTGGGTACCTGGTGGTCCTAGGCTGTTCAGGCTACCGCACATCCATGCTTCTGTGCTCTATTCCAGTAGTTCTCAAATTAGTTGCATGTTAGAATCAGCAGGAGGTGCCTGGACCCATTCTGAGAAATCCTGATTGAAGTAATCTTGAGTGAATCCTAGGAATCAGAATTTTAAAGTCCCTCAGT
This sequence comes from Capra hircus, assembly GCF_001704415.2. NCBI lineage: Eukaryota > Metazoa > Chordata > Mammalia > Artiodactyla > Bovidae > Capra > Capra hircus. The sequence goes on from NC_030813.1 coordinate 56,398,224, forward strand.
TGATTCTATAGCCAAAGCTAAGAATTACTCTTGTAGCCAAATGGACCTAAAAAAATCTGGAATGGGTATTAAAATTGAGTTTCACAGGACCCCTAAGTCAGAAATTTTGGCTACAGACCTGAAGAATCTATATTCTCAAGTGATATTTACATGCAGAGAAGCTGAAGGTCACTGCCCTTTCTACATAATTCCTGCTCAAAGTACTCTCTCAATTATTATTTTCATTTTTCATGGTAAGCACAGACCCTCGAGTAACATAGGAGGAAAAGAGAAGAAAACAGAGCAGGCTGCGTGCTATGCTAGATATAAAAGATTTTTTATTTTAGTTTATAGTCTTTTGAGACAATTCATCTGTTCACAAGACTAGGCAGGGTGGCATCAGGAACTGAGGCAGGGAATTGGGACAATTGGGAAAGAGGAACATTTGACCCGGAGGAACTAAATATTAGGTTTCACTCATCTGTGTTACCAGAAACAGTCATGCCAAAATCACAGAGATAAACTGACTCCCCTGAAAGCTGAGTATTGTACACCTTTAAATTTGGTTCTGTTGATAGCCTACACACCCAGTCATACACTGTGAATTAGTATTTTTGATCTTTTCTCTCATTTTAAAGAGCAGATTTATATTTCATTTTAGTAGGTGTCCTAAAAAGTTTAAATGAACTATATTATATTCTTTGTAGACATCTTTTTGGCCATTTTTATACATGCCGAAGACCTCAAAAATTTTAAATGACCCAGGACTTAATTCATTTGAAAAGCCATATCTGTGCCAGACAAGTTGAAACTTGAAAAACAGTCACTGCAAATGCCTATATATCACCACAAGAGGGCCTCTGTATCTCAGATAAAACTAAGGAAACATTCAAGACTTTACATACAAAATTCTTTATATTGTCAAATAATTGTTTTGCATGATACTTTAAAAATATTTGCTATAAGCCATTTTGGAGTGTAACCTCATTCATGATCAGCATATTGTTAGTGTAACAGTACATCATTTTGTGGCTAAATTATGCTCTAATATTCTGAAATGTCTAATTCTCATTTGATATAAAGAAACAAAATATATGAAAACTCTTGTGTTATAGAGACCTTTCTGTTACATTGTATTTTCTGTTTCTTCAGTCAATGCAATAGACATGAGAGTGCAATCTATTACTGATCATAGGAAATGATGTAATTTCTCTGAAATTATCTGGAAATAAAATTTTAAAGTATAAACTATTAGAAGTATTACAGAGTCTATGTATTTTTGACTCACTTCACTTTCCAATAAATGTGATTAAATTATTTGATTTCTAAATAATTACCTTCTTGCTTTTGAAATATTTTGAATAAAGTGTTGCTATGGTTTGCCAGCAAATGAAAATGGGTTACATATATTCAGAGTATAATTCTGAATTAAGATTATTTAAAAATATTATTTTCAGAATGTTTTGGTTGCAATTTTAAAATAATGTACTTCTGAGATTATATTATAAAAAATGATGAATAATACCCCTTCCACAAAGCATCATAAAACACAGCATGATAGCCATAGAACAGCCGTTGAAGATAAAGAAAAAACAGGCATGACAGCTGAAAATAGTTGAACTACAAAGATGACCACTGAAATGTAACTGATTGTACTAACATACTTGCCACTTCTCTCTGTGGAAAGGCAGGGAATTCCTGCCCCATTGTTCTCACTCTGGTCATATAATTTAGAGTGCCCAGTGACATATGAGTACCCTACTTAAGCAGAAGCTACATGAGCCCTCCAGTGTTTCCATTATGTTCCTCTGAGATCAGTAATGTCTCAAATAAAAAAGTTTGATCAGTCTGGATTCTGGAGCATGGAAGAGAAATTCATAGCCTATTTGTAACAAAGAGCACAAAAACTATGTGAGAAAAATATGTTTCATTGTAAATCCCTATTATCCTGATTGAGGTAATTAATTTATCAAGTATAAACAAAAAAATACTGTGATTATCAGTCCTATCAGATTTTAAGAAAAGGAATAGAGCCTTGGCTTTACAAGCGAGGTAAAAAGAAAAAAATGATAAGAAGGGCAGCAAAAATGCAACGATTAGAATCATTGGTGTTAATAGCAGACTGCTATAGCAAATGGGGGGAAGAGGAAATCACTTATAGATATGGCAAGCCCAAATACTATGCCACTGAAGAAAGATTAATAATAAATACCCATTTATTGAATGCTGACTGTGTGTTAGTTAACCAATCTAATCACATGGACCACAGCCTTGTCTAACTCAATGAAACTATTGAGCCAAACCATGTAGGGCCACCCAAGCTGGACGGGTCATGGTGGAGACTTCTGACAAAATGTGGTCCACTGGAGAAGGGAATGGCAAACCACTTCAGTATTCCTGCCTTGAGAACCCCATGAAGAGTATGAAAAGGCAAAAATATAGGACATTGAAAGATGAACTCCCTAGGTTGATAGGTGCCCAATATGCTATTGGAGATCAGTGGAGAAATAACTCAAGAATGAAGCCAAAGCAAAAACAACACCCAGTTGTGGATGTGACTGATGATGAAAGCAAGGTCCTATGCTGTAAAAAGCAACTTTGTATAGGAACCTGGAATGTTAGGTCCATGAATCAAGGCAAATTGGAAGTGGTCAGACAGGAGATGGCAAGAGTAAACATAGACATTTTAGGTATCAGCAAACTAAAATGGACTGGAATGGGTGAATTCAACTCAGATGACCATTATATCTACTACTGTGGGCAAGAATCCCTTAGAAGAAATGGAGTAGCCATCATAGTCAACAAGAGTCTGAAATGCAGTAACTGGATGCAGTCTCAAAAACAGCAGAATGAACTCTGTTCATTTCCAAGAGAAACCATTCAATACCATGGTATTCCAAGTCTATGCCCCAACCACTAATGCTGAAGAAGCTGAAGTAGAATGGTTCTCTGAAGACCTACAAGACCTTTTAGAACTAACACCCAAAAAAGATGTTTTTTTTTTCATTATAGGGGACTGGAATGCAAAAGTAGGAAGTCAAGAAACACCTGGAGTAAAAGGCAAATTTAGCCTTGGAGTACAGAATGAAGCAGGGCAAAGGCTAATAGAGTTCTGCCAAGAGAATGCACTGGTCATAGCAAATGCCCTCTTCCAACAACACAAGAGAAGACTCTACACATGGACATCACCAGATGGTCAACACCGAAATCAGATTGATTATATTCTTTGCAGCCAAAGATGGAGAAGCTCTATATAGACAGGAAAAGCAAAACTGGGAGCTGACTGTGGCTCAGATCATGAACTCCTTATTGCAATATTCAGATTTAAATTAAAGAAAGTAGGGAAAACCACTAGACCATTCAGGTATGACCTAAATTAAATCCCTATGATTATACAGTGGAAGTAAGAAATAGATTTAAGGGACTAGATCTGATAGATAGAGTGCCTGATGAACTATGGACAGAGGTTCGTGACATTGTGCAGGAGACAGGGATCAAGACTATCACCATGGAAAAGAAATGCAAAAAACCAAAATGGCTATCTGGGGAGGCCTTACAAATAGCTGTGAAAAGAGAAGCGAAAAGCAAAGGAGAAAAGGACAGATATAAGCATCTGAATGCAGAGTTCCAAAGAATAGCAAGGAGAGATAAGAAAGCCTTTCTCAGTGATCAGTGCAAACAAATAGAGAAAAACATTAGAATGGGAAAGACTAGAGATCTCTTCAACAAAATTAGAGATACCAAGGGAACATTTCATGCAAAGATGGGCTCAATAAAGGACAGAAATGATATGGACCTAACAGAAGCAGAAGATATTAAGAAGAGGTGGCAAGAAAACACAGAAGAACTATACAAAAAAGAGCTTCATGACCCAGATAATCATGATGGTGTGATCACTTACCCAGAGCCAGACATCCTAGAATGTGAAGTCAAGTGGGCCTTAGAAAGCATCACTATGAACAAAGCTAGTGGAGGTGATGGAATTCCAGTTGAGCTATTTCAAATCCTAAAAGATGATGCTGTGAAAGTGCTGTACTCAATATGCCAGCAAATTTGGAAAACTCAGCAGTGCCCCCAGGACTGGAAAAGGTCAGTTTTCATTCCAATCCTAAAGAAAGGCAATGCCAAAGAATGCTCAAACTACCGCACAATTGCACTCATCTCACACGCTAGTGAAGTAATGCTCAAAATTCTCCAAGCCAGGCTTCAACAATACGTGAACCGTGAACTTCCAGATGTTCAAGCTGGTTTTAGAAAAGGCAGAGGAACCAGAGATAAATTGCCAACATCTGCTGGATCATCAAAAAAGCAAGACAGTTCCAGAAAAACATCTATTTCTGCTTTACTGACTATGTCAAAGCCTTTGACTGTGTGGATCACAATAAACTGTGGAAAATTCTGAAAGAGATGGGAATACCAGATCATCTGACCTACCTCTTGAGAAATCTATATGCAGGTCAGGAAATAACAGTTAGAACTGGACAGGAAACAACAGACTGTTTCCAAATAGGAAAAGGAGTACATCAAGGCTGTATATTGTCACCCTGCTTATTTAACTTATATGCAGAGTACATCATGAGAAATGCTGGGCTGGAAGAAGCACAAGCTGGAATTAAGATTGCTGGGAGAAATATCAATAACCTCAGATACGCAGATGACACCACCCTTATGGCAGAAAGTGAAGAGGAGCTAAAAAACCTCTTGATGAAAGTCAAAGAGGAGAGTAAAAAGTTGGCTTAAAGCTCAACATTCAGAAAACGAAGATCATGGCATCTGGTCCCATCACTTCATGGGAAATAGATGGGGAAACAGTGGAAACAGACTTTACTTTTTTAGACTCCAAAATCACTGCAGATGATGATTGCAGCCATGAAATTAAAAGATACTTGCCTCTTGGAAGGAAAGTTAAGACCAATCTAGGTAGCATATTGAAAAGCAGAGACATTACTTTTCCAACAAAGGTCCATCTAGTCAAGGCTATGGTTTTTCCAGTGGTCATGTATGGATGTGAGAGTTAGACTCTGAAGAAAGCTGAGCACCAAAGAATTGATGCTTTTGAGCTATGGTGTTGGAGAAGACTCTTGAGAGTCCCTTGGACTGCAAGGAGATCCAACCAGTCCATTCTGAAGGAGATTATTCCTGAATGTTTTTTGGAAGGTCTGATGTTAAAGCTGAAACTCCAATTTTGGCCACCTCATGTGAAGAACTGACTCATTGGAAAAGACTCTGATGCTGGGAGGGATTGGGGGCAAGAGGAGAAGGGGACGACAGAGAATGAGATGGCTGGATGGCATCTCCGACTCGATGGACGTGAGTCTGAGTGAACTTCGGGAGTTGATGATGGACAGGGAGGCCTGGCGTGCTGCAATTCATGGGGTCGCAAAGAGTCGGACATGACTGAGCAACTGAACTGTACTGAAGTGGTGGCTTAGAGGAAAACAATCTGCCTACAGGAGAGGCAGGTTTGAAATCCTGGGTCAGGACGATTCCCTGGAGAGCATGGCAACTCACTCCAGTATTCTTGCCTGAGGAATTCCATGGACAGAGGAGCCTAGCAGGCTGCAGCCCATAGGGTCACAGAGAGTCAGACATAACTGAAGTGACTGAGCATGCACACACATTAATCATAAGGCTTCCTTGGTGGCACAGACAGTAAAGAATCTGCCTGCATTGCAGGAGATCAGGGTTTGATCTCTGGATCGGGAAGATCCCCTAGAGAAGAGCAACCCACTCCAGTATTCTTGCCTGGAGAATTCCATGGACAGAGGAGCCTGGTGGGCTACAGTTCATGAGGTCACAAAGAGTCAGACATGACTGGGCAAATAACATTTTATATTAATTATAAAACTAGAACATAGCAAAATTAGCTTTCAAGACACTCTTTTCTCCTAATTTTTTTTCATTCAAATCAGCCTTCTGACACAAAGCTTGAGTATCAGTTCAGTTCAGTCGTTCAGTCATGTCTGACTCTTTGTGACCCCAGGAATCGCAGCACGCCAGGCCTCCTTGTCCATCACCAACTCCTAGAGTTTACTCAAACTCATGTCCATCGAGTGGGTGATGCCATCCAACCATCTCATCTTCTGTCGTCCCCTTTTCCTCCTGCCCCCAATCCCTCCCAGCATCACAGTCTTTTCCAATGAGTCAACTCGTCACATGAGGTGGCCAAAGTATTGGCATTTCAGCCTCAGCATCAGTCCTTCCAATGAACACCCAGGACTGATCTTCAGAATGGACTGGTTGGATCTCCTTGCAGTCCAAGGGACTCTCAACAGTCTTCTCCAACACCACAGTTCAAAAGCATCAATTCTTTGGTGCTCAGCTTTCCTTACAGTTCAACTCTCACATCCATACATGACCACTGGAAAAACCATAGCCTTAACTAGACAGACCTTTGTTGGAAAAGTAAAGTCTCTGCTTTTGAATATGCTACCTAGGTCGGTCATAACTTTCCTTCCAGGGAGCAAGTGTCTTTTAATTTCATGGCTGCAATCACCATCTGCAGTGATTTTGGAGCCTAAAAAAATAAAGTCTGTTTCCACTCTTTTCCGATATATTTCTCATGAAATGATGGGACCAGATGCCACGATCTTCATTTTCTGAATATTGAGCTTTAAGCCAACTTTTTCACTCTCCTCTTTGACTTTCATCAAGAGGCTTTTTAGTTTCACTTCACTTTCTGCCATAATGGTGGTATTATCTGCATATCTGAGGTTATTGATATTTCTCCCAGAAATCTTGATTCCAGCTTGTGCTTCTTCCAGCCCAGCATTTCTCATGATGTACTCTGCATATAAGTTAAATAAGCAGGGTGACAATATACAGCCTTGATGTACTCCTTTTCCTATTGGGAACGTCTGTTGTTCCATGTCCAGTTCTAACTGTTGCTTCCTGACCTGCATACAGTTTTCTCAAGAGACAGGTCAGGTGGTCTGGTATTCCCATTTCTTTCAGAATTTTCCACAGTTTATTGTGATCCACACAGTCAAAGGCTTTGACATAATCAATAAAGCAGAAATAGATGTTTTTCTGGAACTCTCTTGCTTTTTCCATGATCCAACGGATGTTGGCAATTTCATTTCTGGGTCCTCTGCCTTTTCTAAAACCAGCTTGAACATCTGGAAGTTCACGGTTCACGTATTGCTGAAGCCTGGCTTGGAGAATTTTGAGCATTACTTTACTAGCATGTGAGATGAGTGCAATTGTGCGGTAGTGAGCATTCTTTGGCATTGTCTTTCTTTGGGATTGGAATGAAAACTGACCTTTTCCAGTCCTGTGGCCACTGCTGAGTTTTCCAAATTTGCTGGCATATTGAGTGCAACACTTTCACAGCATCATCTTTCAGGATTTGAAACAGCTCAACTGAAATTCCATCACCTCCACTAGCTTTGTTCATAGTGATGCTTTCTAAGGCCCACTTGACTTCATATTCCAGGATGTCTTCACATTCCAGGATATCTGGCTCTGGGTAAGTGATCACACCATCATGATCATCTGGGTCGTGAAGCTCTTTTTTGTATAGTTCTTCTGTGTATTCTTGCCACCTCTTCTTAATATCTTCTGCTTCTGTTAGGTCCATACAATTTCTTTCCTTTATTGAACCCATCTTTTCATGAAATATTCCCTTGGTATCTCTAATTTTGTTGAAGAGATCTCTAGTCTTTCCCATTTGGTTGTTTTCCTCTATTACTTTGAGTAAAGGACTGGCTAATACAGGCCAGACCCATGGAAACTATAAGCATATAAAGAGGCATTTTTCAAGTCATTAAGTTTGTGGTAATTTACTGTGCAACAAGAGAGAACTAAATACATGTTCCTTTAGGCTGATAATTTTGAGTCATTAATTAAAGTTCAAAGTATAATTTACGTTCAGAATTTTTTGCTTGAACAAGTAGGAAAGTATGATGGTAAAGTTTAGAAATATGTTCAATAAAGAGCAAGGAAAAAAAGAAGGAAAAGCAATGAGAAATGATTTTAATAGAGTATCTCTAAGCTTTCTTCTATATCAGAGTTTATGGCTTTATTATCTACGATTTCATGACCTCTAAAATCCCTTATTTTCAACGTTCTTCTATGAATTTTATTAATTTTGCCAGATATACTGAGTTGTTGATCCTGGTAAAAGTTTGTGGCAGTGATGGTCTATTCACAATATATAACTTTGATTGGACTGGAATTCTTCATTACTTCCTTATATGAGTCTCAGGAGTCTATGCAAAAGCTTTTTCTCTGAGACTAGTATGAACAAACGTAAGGGCACTTTCATTACTATTGTCTTTTCTGTCAATGTATGTATTTCCTACCATAATCTTGACCTCTCTTTACTTTAGCTTTTTCTTCTCTTTGCATTTATACAGCAAGGGTTAAATATTCATTGACAAGCTGAGATTTTTTGGGGACAAATCCCTGAAGCTTTTGTGCAAGATCCTTTTTAACCTTACTATTCTTCGATAGCAAAAGCTTCATGAATAGTTTTAATTTTTCCTAATTGTAATATGTATCTCTAATGAAATGTTGTCCCACTAAAATATGTGGCAAATATACGATCTTTATTTTAAGAGAATCCTTTCCCTTTCCAAGATCTATGAAATATATTCTTCCAAATACAAAATAAGGCATAAAAGCAGAAACTGGTCTTCCATCCTATAGCTTTACAAAAGGAAATCTTGCTGTGAGAAAGCAGCTTCCTAAGTAATGTATCTTCTTTGTGTCTCTCTTGCAGTGTGCTCCATTATTCATTAGTATATACTGTCAGGATGTCCTTTATCCAAGTTTAATTTCCCTTTCTTTCCTTTTTAATTCATTACATTGAATTGCATGTCTCTATTTAAGAAAACAATCCCCCTCTTTATTCTTCTTAAGTATTTGGGAATGTAATTACTTTTGGATTCAGTAACACTGCTTCAATTAATGTATCAAGTTGTCTTTCTAGAAGAGAATTGTTCTTGTCTTGTCTGTTTGGGAATTGCACTGTTTTGAATAACATGTAAAGAAGCTAAATTGCCACTCCTAGTCAGTGAACAGAATGCAGCACTCAGTTCTAAAGGAGCTATTTAGTTACTTAGTAAAATCTGGCAGAGGAACAGCTCTGCCTTTAGTAGAAGAGTCTGTGTTAAAATATGTAAAAATTGCATTATATGAGCTGTGAAGCTACTGCCTTCTGACATATGTGAAAGCATTAGCGTTAGGTTGTGGGTCAGATGTCCTGAATCTCTAGTTCAGGTTCTGAAACTCACTCACTGTTGACTTTTGGCCAAGTTCCTTAATATCTCTGTCTCAATTATTTTCACTTAAGTTTGAAAGGGCTAGATACATTTAAGATAGCATAAATACTGCTTGAGGGTTGTTCTCTCACGTCTGTGTATCCATAACACATAGTTGATTGTGGCACAATTCATTCAATCATTCATCCAAATTCAGCCAAAATCCTCATTCTTAAACTCAGTGGTTTTCAACATACATTGTTATTGTTTAGCGTGAAACAGCATACCTCTCCAGGAACAGATGGTCCCCAAATAATCTCCTATTTATCCAGAGTTCTATGTTTCTTGTTGTACTTGCTAACTGAAAGAGTTTTACATGACTCAAAGAAGGCCCCATTTTGCCCCAGTTCTTGGCTGTGTGTCTTGTTTATTCGTCTTTTCTTACTGTGGGATATGCTTTGTTCCTGAGTAGGATAGACGGCTAGGCCAGTGGTTCCCACTCATCGGCGTGTATCAGCATTCGTTGAAACCCAGATTGCGAGGCCCCATCCCTGGTGAATGATTCAATACATCTGGGTTAAGACCTATGAATCTGTATTTCTAGTAAGTTTCCAGGTACTTGTGATTTTCTGGTCTGAGGATCACATTTTGAGAAACACTGATCTCTAGAAGAATCTTACTTAACCTAGGCATGCTACTCTTCTATATTATTTTTCTGTTTTGGAAAATATAGTATTTTTAATGAAAATATAGTATTTCTATTAATATATAATTAACTTATAATTGTTATTTTAAAATGAATTTATCAATAAACATCATTAATTTAGTTTTAATTTATAATATGATAAATATAGCCAGATATAATCAACAAGAGCAACAAAAACACTTTAGGGTCTTCCATTTTAAAGCATGGAATGAAGTCATGAACCAAGGTTTATTTCCCTAGAGAATTTACAGCCTGAAGAATATAATTATTAAAATATCGAAAAAGTCTACTAGTGACGGGTACTTTTGGCAGGTCTTGAACCAAGCACATAAAAATAGCCTTTCCTTTGGGAATTTATTAAGACTACACATTGACAGGAACTATAAAAGAGATAAGATCAAACTGGGAACATAAGTGACTTAGGAATTATTTTTTTTTTTAAGTTCAATAACTTCAGAGGACGACAGGATTAAATGAAAGCAGGGTTGGAACAAACAGGATGAGCTGGTGGCCACACCTGTGGCATGTGACAGCATGCCATGCTGTTTTCCTTCTCTGCTTGGCATTTCTATTGTAAGGAGAAGTAGACAAAGTAGAAATAGTCCAGACAGGAAACATATTAAGTAAAATTCTCATTAAAATGTGAATAACTGTTATTAGATCTGAAGAGCCAGGCGGGAAATGTAGACAAGCAAAGCCCCCATGGTGTCAGAGAATATGAGATTATGAGCTAGATGACTTCATTCAGATACAGCCCGTATTTACAAGCCTTTTAGTAGAAGAAGCTTAGATAGAAAGTAGAGGGGAAGATGACCTAACGGGGGCCTGAAGGAAATGTCAGTCAATGGGAAAAGAGTAGCATTTAACACAACATTTATATAGTTCAAAATCATGTTTTGGGTAACCATCAGTAAATCTAACTCATGGCTAAGGGTGAAAATAATGTCTGTTCTCTTACATATATAGCAGGCAGTCGTCTGTAGGAAACTGAAATATGTAAATCTCTTCATTCTCATTTTAAGTTCCTCCTCGAAGCAGATGAATTTAAACTATGTTAAAAAGTATATTATCTAAGGAAAAAGCTCATTATTAATGTACTAACAATTACATACACTAGATTAATTAGTTATTAGTTTATAGGGCTTCCATAAATCATTACTGAATGAATGATCATATTAATCAAAAAACTAGACTAACTGGCTAGGTGCAAACACTATAGCTGCCCTACCCTCAAACAAGCAAATATTTCCAGTTATTAGTAGCTTGTAATACATGATGACAATTGGTCACCAAACTATAGACAGGTTCTTTATTTGTTCATTAATATTTCCTAAGTGCTAAGAGTAATATGTTATCCAACATTAGTGTTCAGTAAATATTTAATAAATGAATTGTTACATTGGTTTAGGGTGTAAAAAAGGCAAAATTTAACTCAAAGCAGAGAAAACAATAAAGTGAATTTATGAGTTTGCTTACTGATAAGTACATAGTTTGGGAGAGATTTAGAGCAGCCTCTCCTATAAAAGGAGGGCTTTGGAGCTTTTATACTAATTCTCAGTGAGCTTCTCAAATCCATTCTTGCCAATGAACTGTCCTTGTACTCAGGCTGGCTCCACCCGTGGCTATAGCATACACTCATTTCTCAATATCCCTGAGGGGTTGATTCTAAGACCCCCACGGATACCAAAATTCACTGACGTCCTTAGGGTGTAGTATTTGCATATAACCTAGAAACATCTTCCCATATACTTTGAATTATCTCTATATTACTTATAAAACTTAATATAATGTCATCTTATAGAAATAGTTGTAAATACAATGTAATTGCTACATAAATACTTGCCCATGCTTGGTAAATTCAAGTTTTGATTTTTGAAACTCTATAGAATTTTTTTTTCCAAATGTTTTTGATCCACTGTTGATGGATGTGGAACTGGAGGATGCAGAGGGTTGACTGTCCTAGCTTCTTCCAATCGTTTCTGAAAAGAAATCTCACCCAAAATGATCAAGACCTTCACCTAACAGTATTTGGACCATCCTCAATATATCCTTATGAGCAGAGGGTACCAGGTTCTGGGACACTCATGGCGACAAGAAGCAGAGTGATCAACATACCCCTCCATCCTTATGCTAAACATCATCTGTTTTTCCTTAAAGTTTGTGCAGTCTGCTCTGGCCTGAGTGTAAGCCTTACCTTCTTTAGCATTCAATAAGGCATTTCCCTCCACATCACTGTGATTATTTTATCAGAAGTAAAAAATGGTTTTAACAGAATGTTCCTCACTTTGCTAAACTTTAAAACAGTGGCTGCCAATCCTGGCTGATCATCAGAGTCATTGCTGAGTTTTCTAAAAATTCGAATTTCTGGGATCAAGCTGGCAATTTTGATTCAGTGGGTACCTTAAGTCATTATATCAGTTAAGTTTTAGCATTGTTGCTATTAAGCACTGTAAAAATGTATGATACAATATTTGAAACTATAGAGTTTGTTTGTATTGGGTTTGGCACTCAATGTTGGGTAACGTTGGGTACTGTTTCTCTTTGTTTTCCTAGAGATTGTAAGCTTATTAAAAGAATAAAACCATCCTCCTTATATTTATGCCTTACTATATCACCATATTTGATATATTGTGCATAGCGTGAGTTCAACAAATATGATTGGGTTCAACATATCACCACAAAGGAGACATGGGGATTTGGGACCAGCATATCTAGAAGGTTCGACTGGAGTCTGTGCCTTGCTTACAGAAACTAAGGTTTTGTGCCTCACATTTAACCTGGAAACCAACCCATAGGTCCATCAGAAGCACTGCTCTCCCACAATAACCAGGGATGCTCAGTATGATAAATCAGTGGGACAGTCAGATTAAAAGCTCTATTTAATTTATATAATAAAAATATTTCTAATGTGATATTTGACATTCACAAAAATTCTATGCCAGCATTTATCAAATAAATTTTGAGAATAAGAAGAGATTCCATATAGACTAAAAAGTCAATATTGCTTTGATTTGCAAATCAAAACTCCAGTGAGGTATTACCTCACACTGGTCAGAATGGCCATCATTAAAAAATCTACAAATGATAAATGCTGGAGCAGGTGTGGAAAAAATGCAACCCTCCTATACTGTTGGTGGGACTATAAATTGGCAGAGCCACTATAGACAACAGCAGGGAGGTTCCTTAAAAAACTGAAAATAGAGCTACCAGATGATCCAGCAATACCACTACTAAGCACATAGCCAGAAATAATTTTAAAAGATGCATGTACCCCAATATTTATTACAGTACTGTTTACAATAGCAAGGACATGGAAGCAATCTAAATGGCCTTCGAAAAAGGAATGGATAAAGAAGCTGTGGTGCATATATACATGAAATATTACTCAGCCACGAAAAGGAACAAAATGAAGTCACTTGCAGAGATGTGGATGGACGCAGAGTCTGTCATACGGAGTGAAGAAACTCAGAAAGAGAAAACAAATATCGTATATTAATGCATATCTGTGGAATCTTCAAAAATGGTACAGCTGCTGCAGCTAAGTCGCTTCAGGTCCGTTGTGTCCACCGGACTCCCACTGGTGGTGCCATTCCCCCATCATGAAGGAAAGCGGGCCAGCCCTGACTCTGCACCAGGCTCCCCCTGATTCCCGAATACTGGGGGCATTTCTCCCCAGGGAAAGGAAGCGAAGTCATCAGTCCACTGACTCTGGCAAGACGGCAGGCACTGGATTGCCATTGCCTTCTTCGCAAAAACGGTACAGATGGACCTATTTTCAGGGAAGGAATAGAGACATGGAGATAGAGTGTGGAAATGTAGACACGGCGAAGCGGGGGAGAGGGTGGGATGAACTGAGAGAGTAGAACTGACGTATATACACTACCACGTGCGAAACAGATCGCTAGTGGAAGCCGGCTGTGCAGCACAGAAAGCTTAGCTCGCTGCTCTGTGCTGACCGAGACGGGTGGGAACAGAGGGATGAGAGAGAGGTACAAGAGGGAAGGGATATATACTGATGGCAGATTCACCTTGGTGTACAGCAGAAACACCAGGCTTCCCTGGTGGCTCAGTAGTGAAGAACCTGCCTGCTGATGCAGTAGATGCAAGAGACAGGAGTTCGATCCCTGGGCTGGAAGGATCCCCTGGAAGAAGAAATGGCGACCTATTTCCAGTATTCTTGCCTGGAAAATTCCATGCATAGTGGAACCTGGCAGGCTACGGTCCATCGGGGTTGCAAAGAGTCAGACATGACTTGGTGACTGAACACACACACACGCAGAGAACAGAAACTAACACAGCATGTAAAGCAATTATACTTCATAGAAATTTAAATCTCATCTCAATAATTATATAAGTCATGTAGAAATGATAAAAAAATTGTGAAAATGGTATGGAAAAACAGGTTTTTAAAATGCTGTTACTATACTATGCTATTAGTCAGTTTTTCTTTTTTTGAATTCTGAATCTCTTAGTCCTTGCTTTATATTTTTACTCAGTTCCTTAATGGAATTTTATGGTTTCATAGTTCAACAATGTAGCTTTCCTTTTGATTAGAAGCTTCATTAGGGCAAAACATATACATTTATTCAATTTCCTTGGGGTCCTGTATGACAATGTTCAAAATGGATATGGAGCATTTATTCACAAAATCAATTTTTATGGAGATGAATGCTTCTTTGTGCTTTTCCTTAACTTTACATCATTCATTTATCACAAGTATTAAAAGCCCAGATGATTGTTATATTTTCCTTTGGAGTGACTAACGTTTTGGTCACTGATAAGCGCAAAATTATCACTGGGATTATTTTTTTCTGTGATCATTTGCATTGCTTTATATTGACATAAAGGTAGGCTAATCACTTGTTCTCTGCCAGGTCTGAGTAGATCTATTCAGAACTGGGAGAGAAATATACATCATTTTGCAGCTCAATCTCAACCCCTTGGCATGGCCACCTAGAAATCTGTCTGGAAGATTCTGACTCCATGAGTGCTGGCACCAATTTATGAGTGAAAGAGAGAAGATGATTATGTTATGATGGCTCATGCATCACATACCTGGAGAATTCAACTTAAAGATGATTTAGTACCACTAAGTGTTATCACTCTCATAAGGAGCCTCCAAAAGCCTGAAAAGATAGATAATAAGATGTATAGATTTCAATGCACAAATTCAGACATTTGGGGCAATGGTAGAGTGTGTGAGAGCCTTCCTGGCCTCCTTCAATTATTTCCACAAAGGAGGTTACTAAATTTGCCTAATTTGAGGCTGCTCTTTTGGAGCAGTTTTTTTTTCCACATATTTCTACCAAAATATTTTATGACTTATACACAAAACTTGATTTTTAGACAAAAAATGTAAGTAAAAACATATTACCATTATTATCATTATGGACAAAACAGACAATAAATTCACATGAACATAGAGAGAGAAAATGTTCCATTTAATAGCACAGAATCTTTTTTTGTTGGAAGAAAAGAGACCAAATGTCAATCTCTCAAATTTAAAAACTGCTTCCCAGTTAGCTTGGCAATGATCCCAGGCTGGTTTCTGGGAATGCTATGAATCACCCCTGACTTACCATATATGCCAATTTAAGTTCATCCCAAATGAGGCCAAAGGCAGTCAATTCTCTCCCTATACTACCTCACCTGCCACGTTGCTTATTCTTATCAGAGAGAGATGCTGCTTTGATCACCTGACAGGTACAAGTTTCTCAAAAGTAATTTAGAATTTCCATTTATAGGAAGCATTTCCCAAAGGTTAATCAGCAAGCAAACACTCTATTGCATCACTTATCACCTAGATTATAAGTTCTTTGAGGACTGGAGAAATATTTTATTTCGCGTAACATTTCTGGGACCAAGGGCAAAGAAATGAGATGACTCCTCCTCATACTGTTTCCCTGTTGAGGGCTGCTATGCTTTGGTATACATATATACAGGTCTCTCCCATCTGTCCATCTGTCTCTCCATCCATTCATCACACTAATCAGCAAGCATTCATTGAGCATCTATATTATCAGAAATAAAGAGATGAATACATTGTTTTGTTTTGTTTTGTTTCCTCAAGAACAGCACATTCTAGTATGAAAGAATTAAATTATAATACCTTTAATTTTCTGTGGATAGATCAGAAGTGCAGTTAGGGTCTACATACCCTTCAGGGAAAATTTATTTGAATAATAAAATATCTAGATGCCAATGCTTTTATAAGAAACATTACTTCTGGGAAGGTTTTTCCTGTAGATTGGGAGTCAAAGTAAAAGGAACTTAAGGTCAACTATAGAGCAGGGGTCCCCAGCCTCCAGGATATAACATCTGTTGATCTGAAGTGGAGCTGATGTAATAATGATTGGTTGATTGAAAGTCACTAGGTATATCTGACTCTTTGCGACCTCATGGACTATATAGTCCATGGAATTCTTTAGGCCAGAATACTGGAGTGGGTAGCCTTTCCCTTCTTCAGGGGATCTTCCCAACCCAGAGATTGAACCCAGGTCTCCTGAATTGCAGGCGGATTCTTTTACCAGCTGAGCCACAAGGGAAGCCCTGATGTAATAATAATAGAAATAAAGTGTACAACAGATGTAATGAACTTGAATCATCCCCAAACCAGCCCCCCTACCCGAGTCCGTGGAAAGCTGTCTCCCATGGAAATGATGTCTGGTGCCAAAAAGACTGGGACTGATGCTATAAATGACTCTATAGTTGAATAGGAAGCACATGGATCAACACTGAGGCTGATCAACACTTACTACAATTTCTGTAGTAAGAACAGAGGTGCATCTTGCCCTGAGCTCTGGCAGAAGTATGAGACTGATGGTTCTTGCTTTGGAGAAAGAGATCCACTCTTTTTTTTTTTTCTTAGTAGAAATATATTTTCCATTCATTCATCTGACAGTTGAACACCAGAGACATACTTGAAAACACAGGCATCTTTCCTCGGACTCTGCAAAGATACTTTCCTTGGGAGCTAAAAGTCAGCAAGTGTACCTGTGGTGACACTGGCGCCGTGAGCAACAGTAACTGATGCAGAGCCAAGCCTGCCCTGCATAGTTTGCAAGGGTCAATGAGAAATACTTCATTCATCAGCCTGCAGCCTGGGGCTTCCACATTACTCTGCTCATGAGGCAAACTGGCAGTGTATTCATTTGACTGTATTAGGACAATAGAGTCCGTGGATAGATTGCAATTTTGAGTCTCTCTTGTTAGAGAAAAGCAAGTGGGACGTAGTACCCATCCCTTTTGAACACGTGTGCATTTTCAATGGAGATCATTTCTTGTATTCATTCATTCATGATTGTTTTTTCATCCAACTAAACACCAATCAACTAGAGTCAGGTAGAATGTTAGATGCTGTGACTCCAACAGCTTGAAAACTTTTTTCTCAAGAAGTTTTCATTCATTAATTTTTCATTCAGCGTATATTATCTGAACACCTACTATGTGCCATATACTATGCTATGTTCTGAGGATATAATAGTAAACAAAAGCTCATGTGGCCAGGTGTCTGCCCTCATCATTTTGCAGTTTTCTTTCTAATGCTATGCTGAGAATACTGAAAATCTAATAAGTTCTCTGACTTGTGGGTGGAGCCACAGGCTACAAGCTCCCAGAAAGGCAACCTATTCTTTCAGAACTAAACAATCAGGGAGAAAAAGAAGAAGCCTGTTTCCTATATGGAGGAGGAACCATGGTTAATCTTTTCCTACGAAACAAAAGCAGTTAACTAAAATGATTAATCTGATATATGTTTTTCATATTAGTATATTATATTAGGCTCAATACAAAATAAATTTTGGAAAGTACAATTATAGATATAAAACTGATAAAAATGTGGAGAAGCAGTAATAAATATGTCCTTTTTATCAGTATATTGTTTTCAGGACACTTCTTCACACTGAAACGGCATGGAGCAGTATCCACTCTAGTATTCCTGCCTGGAAAATCCCATGGACAGAGAGCCTGGTGGCCTATGGTCCATGGAGTCATAATGAGTCAGACACAACGGAACCTCTGAGCACACAGTATAAAAAGAGCCTAAAAGGAATAGCACTGTGACACAGCTGGGCTTCTTGTCATGGAAACTTCCCTCCAGCAGACTGTCTTATTCTTTGACATTCAGCATCCTTAAATATCAGGGCAGAAAGTTAGAATTAGATTTCCTTTATTTTACAAATGCTATTAGAAGATAGAATTTTTAAAATAAGTAAATAGGTTTTAAGTAGAGGCCACACCAAGAAAGTAATATGAAGAAAATAAAAGCGATGGCTGTTTTTTAACGACTGTTTCTTTTTTTTTTTTTAATAAGGAAAGCTGGAAAGTGTGGTTTGTAATGGCTGAAATAAAGGTCCATTATATGGAATCTAGAAAGATGGTAGCAATAATCTGATGTGCAGGACAGCGAAGGAGACACAGACGTAAACGCCAGCCTCTGGACCCTGGGAGAAGGAGAGGGTGGGATGATTTGAGAGAGCAGCACTGAAACATACACATTACCAAATGTGAAATAGAGAGCCGGCGGCGGGAGGGAGTTTGATGTATGACCCAGGGCACCGGAAGCTGGTGCTCTGTGACAACCTGGAGGGATGGGGTGGGGAGGGAGGTGGGAGAGTTGTTCAGGAGAGTGGGACATACATATGCCTATGACTGACTCATACTGATATATGGCAGAAACCATCACAATATTGTAAAGTAATTATCCTCCAATTAAAATAAATAAATACTTTTTAAGGTCATTATATGGGGTTGAAAGGGGAAAATTCTAAATGAGAGGTTACTCCAAATGTTCTCCTCATTACCCACAAGCACATCACAGACAACACTGGCCCTCGGCACATGCTACTAATCCATACCTGGAATAAACTCTTCTCTTCAGCCTTCTACCCAAATGAAACAATTCTCAAATCTTTCTCCTTCATGGCTCTTCCAGCCATTGTGATCTCCTTTGTTTGACTTGTCTCTATTGCTCATTTCTCTGACTAACCAAATGTTGCTTTGATTATTTTTTTAGATCATAATTATCACCACTGAAGTGTCTAGACTAAGCCCAAGATGGAGCTGCTTATGCTAAACTCCACATCAGCCAAGCAGAACTTAACTAAGTTTCTATGCTCAGCTGTTCAAGAAAAGGAAAGCCAAGGTCAACCATTCAGTGTTTGGCTGCTCAGCACAAGTTTCCTGACCTGGCTGCAAGACTTCCCTTTGCTCCATGTAAAGAAAGTAACACTGCTTTAACCAATCAGCAAACACCCAGGATAACATCTTTGTTCCTGCTCACTGCAGTCTATGGGCTTCCCTGATAGTTCAGTTGGTAAAGAATCCACCTGCAATGCAGGAGACCCTGGTTCGATTCCTATGTCAGGAAGATCCACTGGAGAAGGGATGGGCTACTCACTCCAGTACTCTTGGGCTTCCCTTGTGGCTCAGCTGGTTAAAAAGTCTGCCTGCAATGTGACAGACCTGGGTTCGATCCCTGGCTTGGGAAGATCCCCTGGAGAAGGGAAAGGCTGCCCACTTCAGTATTCTGGCTTGGAGGATACCATGGACTGTATAGTCCATGGGGTCTCAAAGAGTCAGACACAACTGAGTGACTTCCATTTTCACTGTGGTCTATAAAATCCTCTTGCTTTATACAATTCTTTAAAACTTCTTCTACACTGGATGCTTCTAGATCTGTGAATTGTTGGATAACCAATCAGATTTTTTCAAAATTTTATTATTATTGGACTTTAATATTATTCAGCTCTTCCAGATGTACATATTTTTTCATTTTTTCCATCTCCCTCAAAAACTTTAGGGATCTGGGATGTCTCTTCCACATTTTTCTTTATCAATCACATGGACCAAGAAGCGAATCAACACCTAAATTACTCTATGACCTTAGATAACTCAGGATCTACTCAATACATTTGGACCAAGAGGATTTAGGAGCTAGCTAGAGCAGTAAGTAAACTTGCAGATTCTATCTGAGCCGCATATGTTTTTTGTCCTACTTTGGCTTCTTTTGTCAATAATTTCTGGATAATAACAATAAATATTTGTTAGCAATTAAATAAACAAACAAGTGAGTTGTCTGGTAGATTGTTATGACTCCAAAGATATGAAATACTTTGGATACTTATGATGAAAAAAAATTGGAGGAAACATTTATTTAGTTAGAAGTATAAAGAGGGACACAGGGTAATCTCTCCAGCATCTTGCTAAATATGCAAAATGTTGCAACTTAGCCTCTGCTCAAGATGGCACTTTATCTGAATTCTAGAACCTAGAAGATTACTCTTTCCTTAAGCCCCTCCCTGTTTTACCCCTTTTTTTGAGTAGAGTATACTGCCAAAGACTTCATTTTTTCTCTCTTCCAAGGTGATACTGCAACGCTATTTTACTCCAACTTTACTGTCTATTTTAGAATCCTTTTCCTTTTCTTAAGTTGTGACATTGTAACTACTTGAAATTCTAACAACATAACATCCAAGAACTTTGCTACAACAAGGTAGAAGCAACACAAACACTTCACAATTCATTGCATTTTTTCTTCAAAATTTCAGGAGGTCCATGAGTCTTTTGATATATTTTATTTTTTAAGTTTATTTTTAAAATTTTACTTTATTTTAGTTTACAATACTGTATTGGTTTTGCCATACATCAACATGAATCCACCACGGGTGTACATGAGTTCCCAGTCCTGAACCCTCCTCCCACCTCCCTCCCCATACCATCTCTCTGGGTTATCACAGTGCACCAGCCCCAAGCATCCTGTATCCTGCATCGAACCTGGACTGGCGATTCGTTTTTTACATGATATTATACATATTTCAATGCCATTCTCCCAAATCATCCCACCTTCTCCCTCTCCCTCTCCCACAGAGTCCAAAAGTCTGTTCTATACATCTGTGTCTCTTTTGCTATCTCACATACAGGGTTATCATTACCATCTTTCTAAATTCCATATATATGTGTTAGTATACTGTATTGGTGTTTCTCTTTCTGGCTGACTTCACTCTGTATAATAGGCTCCAGTTTCATCCACCTCATTAGAATTGATTCAAATGTATTCTTTTTAATGGCTGAGTAGTACTCCATTGTGTACATGTACCACAGCTTTCTTATCCATTCATCTGCTGATGGACATATAGTTTGCATCTCTTTAACAAGTGGTGCTGGGAAAATTGGTCAACTACTTGTAAAAGAATGAAACTAGAATAATTTCTAACACCATACACAAAAGTAAACTCAAAATGGATTAAAGATCTAAACATAAGACCAGAAACTATAAAACTCCTAGAGGAGAACATAGGCAAAACACTCTCTGACATAAATCACAGCAGAATCCGCTATGACCCAACCTCCCAGAATACTGGAAATAAAAGCAAAAATAAACAAATGGGATCTAATTAAAATTAAAAGCTTCTGCACAACAAAGGAAACTATAAGCAAGGTGAAAAGACAGCCTTCGGAATGGGAGAGAATAATAGCAAATGAAGCAATGGACAAACAACTAATCTCAAAAATACACATGCAACTCCTGAAGCTCAATTCCAGAAAAATAAACGACCCAATCAAAAAATGGGCCAAAGAACTAAATAGACATTTCTCCAAAGAAGACATACAGATGGCTAACAAACAAATGAAAAGATGCTCAACATCACTCATTATCAGAGAAATGCAAATCAAGACCACAATGAGGTACCATTTCACACCAGTCAGAAGGGCTGCAATCCAAAAGTCTATAAGCAATAAATGCTGGAGAGGGTGTGGAGAAAAGGGAACCTTCTTACACTGTTGGTGAGAATGAAAACTAGTACAGCCACTGTGGAGAACAGTGTGGAAATTCCAGAATTTTTTGATATATTTTGAAATAATCACTATGAACATAAATTACATAAGCCTTCAGTTCAGTTCAGTCACTCAGCTGTGTCCAATTCTTTGTAACCCCAGGGACTGCAGCATGCCAGGCCTCCCTGTCCATCACCACTCCCGGTATTTACTCAAACTTATGTTCATTGAGTCGGTGATGCCACCCAGCCATCTCATCCTCTGTGGTCCCCTTCTCCTCCTGCCTTCAATCTTTCCCAGCATCAGCGACTTTTCAAATGAGTCAGTTCTTTGCATCAGTTGGTCAAAGTACTGGAGTTTCAGCTTCAACATCAGTCCTTCCAATGAATATTCAGGACTGATTTCCTTTAGGATGGACTGGTTTGATTTCCTTGCAGTCCAAGGGACTCTCAAGAGTCTTCTCCAACACCACTGTTCAAAAGCATCAGTTCTTTGGCACTCAGCTTTCTTTATTGTCCAACTCTTACACCCATACATGACTACTCGAAAAACCATAGCCTTGACTAGATGGACATTTGTTGGAAAAGTAATGTCTCTGCTTTTTAATATGCTATCTAGGTTGGTCATAACTTTTCTCCCAAGGAGCAATTGTCTTTTAATTTCATGGCTGCAATCATCATCTGCAGTGATTTTGGAGCCCAAGTAAATAAAATCTGTCACTGTTTCCCCATCTGTTTGCCATGAAATGATGGGACCAGATGCCATGATCTTATTTTTTTGAAGTTTGAGTTTAAGCTAACTTTTTCACTCTCCTCTCTCACTTTCATCAAAGAGGCTCTTTAGTTCTCCTTCGCTTTCTGCTATAAGTGTGATGTCATCTGCATATCTGAGGTTATTGATATTTCTCCCGGCAATCTTGATTCCAGCTTGTGCTTCTTCCAGCCCAGCGTTTCTCATGATGTACTCTGTATATAAGTTAAATAAGCAGGGTGACAATATACAGCCTTGATATATTCTTTTTCCTATTTGAAACCAGTCTGTTGTTTCATGTCCATTTCTAACTTTTTCTTCCTGACCTGCATGCTGATTTCTCAAGAGGCAGGTCAGGTGGTCTGGTATGCCCATCTGTTTCATAATTTTCCAGAGTTTGTTGTGATCCACACAATGAAGGCTTTGGCATAGTCAATAAAGCAGAAGTAGATATTTTTCTGGAACTCTCTTGCTTTTTCAATGATCCAACAGATGTTGGCAATTTGATCTCTGGTTCCTCTGCCTTTTCTAAATTCAGTTTGAACATCTGGAAGTTCATGGTTCACGTATTGCTGAAGCCTGGCTTGGAGAATTTTGAGCATTACTTTACTAGTGTGTGAGATGAGTGCAATTGGGCTGTACTTTGAGCATCTTTTGGCATTGTCTTTCTTTGGGATTGGAATGAAAACTGACCTTTCCTAGTCCTGTGGCCACTGCTGAGCTTTCCAAATTTGCTGGCATATCAAGTGCAGCACTTTCACAACATCATCTTTTAGGATTTGAAATAGCTCAACTGGAATGCCGTCACCTCCACTAGGTTTGTTTGTAGTGATGCTTTCTAAGGCCCACTTGACTTTGCATTCCAGAATGCCTTGGGAGGGAAATAAGTGCTTTGAACTTTCTATTTACTTGATCATTGTATACATGAAAATTTAATAATTTATTTTTACTGGAATAAAGATCATTTGTTACCCTAATATCAATTTGAGGATGATACAAGAAAGCCAGCAGCTAACATAATATTAATACTCAACAGTGAAAAGTCCAAAGCTTTTCCTTTAGGTACAGGAATAAATCAAGGATTCTCACTCTTGCCACTAACATTTAACATAGTTTTGAAAGACCTAGCTGGATAAATTGGGTTACTTGTTCAAAAGGAAGAAGTAAAATTGTCACTATTTGCAGATGACATGTATAAATAGAAAGCCCTAAAGATTGTGAAAAAAATGTTAGAACTAATAAACAAACTCAGCAAAATTTCAGGATACAAAGTCAATGCAGAACATACTCTCATGTTCATTACAGCATTATTTACGATTCACTGATGAATGAACGGATGAAGAAGATGTTTTATACCTAAACATGGAATACTATTGAGTTTCAAAAAGGAAATATTGCCATTTGTGACAACTTAGACTCTGAGAGCATTAATGCTAAGTGGAATAAGTCAGATAGTGAAAGAAAAATACTGCATGATGTCACTGACATGTAGAATGAAAACAAAATAAAATAAAGGTCAGAAACCAGATTGGTGGTTACCAAAGGCAGCGTCTGAGGAGTGGGTGGGAGAAATGGGTGAAAGGGGTCAAGAAGTAAAAACTTTCAGTTATAAAATAAAGAAATAATGGGAGATACAGCATGGTGACTATAATTACTAATGCTATATCACAGATTTGAAAGTTGCTAAAAGAGTAGATCTTAAAAATCTGCATTATAAGAAAAATGTTTGTAACAATATATGTGGACAGATGTTAACTACACTTATTTGGTGGTCATTTTGCAATATATACAAATATATTTTATACTTATTTCATGTGTACAACACAATTCTATATGTCAATTGTACCTCCATAAAAAGGTAATACAAGCAAAAACAAAGAGTTACCATACAAAGAAAATTCAAAGTGCTTGAATTTTCTGATTATTTTACATGTATTATCTCTGCTGTTTATTCTCTCAAATGTCCAATGAAATCTCACTTTTTTTTTTGAAATCTTACTTTTTATATATAACAGTTAAGTAACTTGCTCAAAGCACACAGTTCTATACTGCTGAATCAAGATTCAAATCTAGGCATTCTGACTGGAATTTACGCTCTGAATTCTGATATCAGGAACTAGCTGCTGCTTCTGGCTCACGAGAGCTCTTTGTTAAACTTTCAGGAGCCTTGTGAGCCGGTTGACATCACCCTGGTAGTTTGAAACTGGCCATGGTGAATGTCAGCAGCAAAATAATGTCCTCTCAAAGTTGTCTGTGTCTTAACTAGTCCTAGAACCTGTGAACAAGTTTCTTTCATGGAAAAAGGGACTTTTACATGTCATCTAAGGATACTGACTGTGGGCAGATTATCTTGGATTATCTAGGAGGGTTAATTTGATAACATTGATCCTTAGAAATTTCCCCAACTGCAGTTTGAGAAAGAGATGTAAAAACAGAAGCAGACTCAGAGAGACGAGTGTGTGTAGGAAACTGGCATGGCAGCAACAGAAAACTAAGGAGTTTAGGGGCAACATTTATAGCACAGAATTCAGCAAATGGTACAAAGAAGCTCCATGCTTTTTTTTTTCTTACCAGCACATCACTGCTCCTAAACAGTATAATATACTGTATCTTATTATATAGATGAAGAAATAGGAATATCAAGAGCTTAAGTAACCTATCCAGAAGATAGACTAGACATTTGGTTGTCTCTATAAAACTGTTTGTTATAGTTAATATATAAGCATGTTTCTTTGCAATAGCTGGGAAGTTTGTTTTTTACTGTACAATGTACTTATGTCAAATATATCTAGGTAAAATCCTTCTCTATAACAGTAGGTCATTTTAGGATCCCCTATTTTTCCTGAGTATACCTTAGTTGGTGCATATCACTGTGTCTCCAAGAAATAGTAAGGATAAGATCCAAGAGCATGCGGGCTGTTTAAAGAAAATGATTAGTCGATGAACTTTCATTCATATGTCCGTTAATTTACAATTCAAACAAGAATCCTGTCACTTCTCCAATTTAACAAATACTTATTGATGAGCTACTATATGCTCAGCTTTAGGACTAGGTTAGTTAGGACTGTTCAGACAAAACAGTCAAGAACAACACAAAACCAAAAACTACTCCGCTCTTATAGAGTTAAAAATCTACCAGAATAATATACAAAATCAATGCCCTCAGACATAGAATGTTAATTTGGAGATTAGGAGCTTTCACATACCAACGTGTTGTCATTTGGGGAAGGTCCATCTCAAATAAGAAACCGGGGTCCACTCTGTAGCCTCCTGAACTTTCCTCCTTCTCCAACTACCCCTCCCCTCCTTGCGCTTCTTCCCCTTTACAGAAAGTCGGTCTCCCTTAGAAAAGTTATCATTAAAGAACCTGGTAAATGAAGACAGAGTTCAAATAAAGAGCTATATTGAAGTCACTACTTAAAGAGGCATTACCAAAGCTGCTGGAATGAGAAAGGATGGTGGAGACACTGGGAAACTAACAATGTCAAGCTCATGAACACAGAATGAAGAGCCCTGGATAGGAGTTATGCTCAGATAGAGACTCAGCTTTTGCCAAAGGCACAGCACGTAGGCATGAAACTAGGAAGGAAAAACTCCGCGATACTCACTCCCCCTTCCGGCTGTCCTGCCGCTGCTTCCTTCCATTGACCAGAGCTGCCAGAAGCCAGCCAGCAAGGAACTTGCGTGATGCGCTCTGTTTCGGTCGAGACCTGGGGTTACAGATGTCAAAGCCTGGATCCAGATGAGAGATTAAGCGGAGAGTTTGGAATACAAAAATAATTCTATTTATTTTGCAAATGGATAAACTATTACATATTAATGAGGGATATACCTTAAACTAAAGATAGAATCTTTTAATAGCATAATTTAAGATAATGTTAAGAAATACTTTGGGTGGTGAGGCTTACCTCTTGACCTCAGATCATACTGATCTTACAAAGTGTCATCCCTACCACTCACCTTCTGTGTTACTGTAAGTCACTACTGAATTCAGTCAATCACCAGCATTCAAATTTGCTTCAGTTGCTGGTTTACTAAGTTACTGTGTTTTCAGAAGAAAGCACTCAAGAAAATAATCAGATACGGGAGATGCGGAGGTTAGGACGTCCCAACCTGACTGTTTTTTGTCCTCTAATTTATTTGTGTTGACTTCAGTTCAGTTCAGTAGCTCAGTCATGTCTGTCTCTTTGCAACCCCGTGAATCACAGCATGCCAGGCCTCCCTCTCTATCACCAACTCCTGGAGTTCACTCAGACTCATGTGCATCAAGTCAGTAATGCTATCCAGCCATCTCATCCTCTGTCGCCCCCTTCTCCTCCTGCGCCCAATCCCTCCCAGCATCAGAGTCTTTTCCAATGAATCAACTAGTTGCATGAGGTGGCCAAAATACTGGAGTTTCAGCTTAGCATCATTCCTTCCAAAGAAAACCCAGGGCTGATCTCCTTCAAAATGGACTGGTTGGATCTCCTTGCAGTCCAAGGGACTCTCAAGAGTCTTATCCAACACCACAGTTCAAAAGCAGCAACTCTGCAGTGCTCAGCTTTCTTCACAGTCCAACTCTCACATCCATACATGACCACTGGGAAAACCATAGCCTTGACTAGATGGACCTTTGTTGGAAAAGTAATGTCTCTGTTTCTCAATATGCTACCTAGGTTGGTCATAACTTTTCTTCCAAGGAGTAAGCGTCTTTTAATTTTATGGCTGTAGTCACCATCTGCAGTGATTTTGGAGCCTAAATAAATAAAGTCTGACACTGTTTCCACTGTTTCCCCATCTATTTCCCATGAAGTGATGGGACCAGATGCCATGATCTTAGTTTTCTGAATACTGAGCTTTAAGCCATCTTTTTCACTCTCCTCTTTCACTTTCATCAAAAGGCTTTTTAGTTCCTCCTCAATTTTTGTCATAAATGTGGTATCATCTGCATATCTGAGGTTATTGAGATTTCTCCTGGCAATCTTGATTCCAGCTTGTGATTATTCCAGCCCAGCATTTCTCATGATGTACTCTGCATAGAAGTTAAATAAGCAGGGTGAAAATAGACAGCCTTGACATACTCCTTTTCCTATTTGGAACCAGTCTGTTGTTCCATGTCCAGTTCTAACTGTTGCTTCCTGACCTGCCTACAAGTTTCTCAAGAGGCAAGTCAGGTGGTCTGGTATTCCCATCTCTTTCAGAATTTTCCACAGTTTGTTGTGATCCACACAGTCACAGGCTTTGGCATAGTCAATAAAGCAGAAATAGATGTTTTTCTGGAACTCTCTTGCTTTTTCCATGATCCAGTGGATGTTGGCATTTTGATCTCTCGTTCCTCTGCCTTTTCTAAAACCAGCTTGTATATCAGGAAGTTCATGGTTCATGTATTGCTGAAGCCTGGCTTGGAGAATTTTGAGCATTACTTTACTAGTGTTGACTTATGTACAATGAAATCCTGCTGTTAAAGAATGGATCTGTGGGACACTTTGGGTGAAAGGAAGTCCCTGGTCCAGTAGGCATTTTCCTTACATGGGCAGCCTTAAGAAGTTGTTCACTGATGCGTGTGGAAAAACATGAGCTTTTGCTTCATGTACACCCTTAACCAGTAGATGTTATGCAAAGTCCTGTGCATGTATTTTTCTACTTATTGTTGGTAAGTAGAACAACTGTATGAAATCAAGGAAAAATTCTTATAGGCTTGAAACACCAAGGATTATCTCCATTTTCCTTGAGAATAGTAAATTTAACTAAAGATAGTTTATATTTTAATATAGTTGAGGAGAAGAGAAGCAATGGGATGTTTAATATATTTGGAGAAGAGAAACACTCAAGAAGAGAAGTAATCAAGTATTCCTAGCTTTATATCTTAAAGTACAGT
This sequence comes from Capra hircus, assembly GCF_001704415.2. Lineage (NCBI taxonomy): Eukaryota > Metazoa > Chordata > Mammalia > Artiodactyla > Bovidae > Capra > Capra hircus. The sequence continues at coordinate 56,426,494 of NC_030813.1, forward strand.
TATTCTAATTATTCTCCATGGGCATTGTAGCCCTCACAGCTTAGCAATTGTGCTGTTCCAAAATGTATGGAGGACAGGGTAAATTTAGAGTGCTTTTCACAGCATTGATTCTGCCCCTTTGATCAATGGTCTGGGTATTTTAAAATCTAAATCATGCAGATTTATGACACGCTGAAAACATGCTATTCTTCCCCACCAAATCTGTTTGTTAAATTTACAGAGTAACTTTCCCACAGTCACACCCTGTTCTCAGGCTGCTCATATCTTACCGGAATATTTTTCTCATTGTATACTATACTTACTGGGATTTTTTTTCCATATTAAATTCTGTTCTGTTCAGTCTGTAAACATAGAATCCCCTGAAAATATAATTACTCCATTTTTCCCTTTACTGCATCATTTTTCATCTTTGCACTATCCACATATTTTACACATTTGCTACTATCTTCCTCTCTTCCAGATCTAACAATGTCTAATGTCTAACAATTTGTTAGACATCATTCAGCTGGGCTTTATGGTACCCTAATGGCTATCTCCTAATTAAATGGGGAAAACTACAAGATATCATTATAATCTAATACATGTGATTATGTTTTCATTCAAGCAAATGTGAAACATAATTTATAGCCAGTGGATCAATAAACCAATTATAGAATAACAAATGATCCATGCTAAGCAGGCAGCAATTATTGATGATAAATAGGATAAGTTTTCATTTTTTTCTTACATCTAACCAGAACTTCAGTGTTACAGACCATATATTAGTCAGGATTCTCAAGAGAAATAAAACCAATAGGATGTATACATATTGAAAGTGATATAAGAATGAGATCATGCAAATATGGAGGCTGACAAATTCCAAGATCTGCTATGTACTCTGCATACAAAATATAAAAACAACAAGGACCTACTGTGTAGCACAGGGAACTTATTCAGTATCTGTAATAACCTATAATGGAAAAGAATCTGAAAAAGAAAACATGTGTTCTATGTGTGTGTGTGTAAATGAATCACTTTGCTGTATACTTGAAATGTAAATCAACTGTACTTTAATTAAAAAAAAACAAAACCAACCAAAACAATCTTAAACAACAAAATAAATTCCAAGATCTGCATTCAGTAAGCTGGAGACCTAGGAGAGTCAATGGTGTTGATTTATTTCAAAGACCTGCAGGCTTGAAATTCAATGTTTCATTACCAGTTTGAAGGCAAGAAAAAGCCAATGTCCCAGCTCAAGGTCAGTCAGAGAGGGGAAGTTCTCTCCTCAACTTTGTACTCTATACAGCCTGATTAGATGAAGCTGCTGCTGCTGCTAAGTTGCTTCAGTCGTGTCTGACTCTGTGCAACCCCATAGAAGGCAGACTACCAGGCTCTGCCCCTGGGATTCTCCAGGCAAGAACACTGGAGTGGGTTGCCATTTCCTTCTCCAATGTATGAAAGTTAAAAGTGAAAGTGAATTCGCTCAGTCGTGTCCGACTCTTGGCAACCCCATGGACTGCAGCCTTCCAGGCTCCTCTGTCCATGGGATTTTCCAGGCAAGAGTACTGGAATGGGGTGCCATTGATTAGATGAAGCGCATACACACTATTGAGGGCAAACTACTTAGTCCATCAGCTTCAATGTTAAACTCGTCCAAAACACAGAAACACCCAGAATAATATTTGACTCAATATATTGGGCACCTCATGGCCCAGGCAAACTAAGACAAAATGAGCCATCATAAAGCATAGGATGCTTCACTGCCTTTGTTCAGTTTCCTCACTATAGATTGAAGGGTTTGTTCTGGACCCATGGTTTCCAAATTCAGCTGAACTTCAGACTCACCTGGATACCTTAATACCACAGATTTTTGCTGCTCAGTTGAGATCTAGTGAATCAGACTTTCTATGAATAGAGCCCAGAAGTCAAGTCATTCTGATTCTAAGTTCTTCAGGTTGATGGTTGGAACTCTGTAAATTATATTTCCCCATTGCTGGCTAGTTTCTTCAAACAGAGCTCACTAGGGAGACTGGAATGCAGGAAAAGGAAAGAAGGAATTTCATGATTCCTATTTGCTTTGTACCTGTCAGTATCACTCTAGAAGTGGCACTTACACTCGGGAAAAATTTGATTCTAGTTTTCAGTTTTTGTTGGCATGTTCATAACTAGTCTCATTTTGACCCCCGAGAGCCACCATCTCATGGCCCTAGGTCTGGCTCTCCAGTTCCCTTATTTGCTCCTCTGAGGCATCAGTGCAGGAGGAGCAATGGTCCTTCCTCTAATATCAGAGCAAAGCTTAGGGACTCTTCTGAGTTTCTGAGATCCCAACATCAGGTAATCAGCATACAATCCTCAGATGTCTGAGCCATATCTCCACGGCCACTCCTCTGAACTCCGGGTTCTGACAGTTCCAAACCCTTCCATCTGCTTCTCCTACTTGTTGAGGGAGTAGCTGCTCCCTGCCTTTTCTATCTGGTGTTCACCTTACTGTTGCTTCTGGCTGTTACTGGGCTTCAGCATCCACTTCACCAATTCCATATAAGTCTTCTGTCAATAGGCCTAATGCAGTTTGTGTTTCCTGGCTGATGACTGTCTGCTAGATGTTAGTGAACCACCCCTGTGAACCACTTGCTGGACCAGATGTCAGTCAGATTGGTCGGCTTTTTGTACCTCGGACACATCAAGCTTTTTCTGGCTTCAGAACACTTGCACTTTGCTTTCCCTCTGCCTGGGAAATTATTCTCTTGACATTTTAGGCTTCTTCTTTCATATATTTGAGATTTTGGCCTATGTACTCCTTTTTCAGAGAATCCTTTCCTGATAACATTACAGAAAATATGTGTTCTGAAATTACTCTCTGTCATTATGCTCTGTTTACAGCATTTATCATCATTTGTAATTATCTGGCATGTATTTGTTTACTAGCTCGTTATTTTTCTCCTCAACCAAAATGTATGCTCTAGCTATATCTCTAACACCTAGAAAGTGTCAGGTACACACAGAAGATCAATAAATTATGTCTGTGACATAGAAAAATCTTTATTAAGATTATAATCAAACTCTCAGTATCCTGATATTCTTTAGACCTTCAGGATGTCTATTACTTTTAATATATATTCCATAATGATCTAAGCTCCCATAGTGGATAATTGCAGGAAGTCTAATTTTCTTCCCAAATATTTTTGATATCACTCCTTATGTGCCTTAAAAATCTATTTTGTCTTGCTTATCACTTCTTTTTCTCCCTTACAGATTGCCCCCAGCTTCTCATCATAACTTTCTCATTCCTGAACATACTTCATCCCCAAAAATAGATAAAAGCCTCTAAGCACAGCTAGAGCAGTACTCTCGTCTTTAGCCATTTTACCAAGTGTTGAGAGCATAATATTGGTAATAATAACAATGATGTATTCAGCACTTGCTAGGGTGAGAGACTGTATATATTGACTTAATTATGCCACCAATTCTATGACAAAGTATTATTATCTGTGTTTTCTAGATAAGACACTGAAGCAATGGGGAGATACGTAAATTTCCTGAAGATATTTAACTAATAATTGATTAACCCAGGATTTAATCCCAGACAGTCTGCCTGCAGAGTTCATTCTCTTAAATGGAAGGGAATTATAATCAACAGAAGAAAAGGTTAAAACTGACCATCTGAAGACGTTCTCCTCTGCTGTGTTATCTCATTCTCTTTGATCTAAGTTCTCCCAACAGACACATCTTTGTCAGCTGCTGCTTATTTCCAGATCACTGGGGATTGCTTCTCTTTCTTTGGGATAAATTAATCTTTTCTCAGCTCTATTTCACTCTCCCAACTTGCTCTAGGCAGAGAAAATCAATATGCCTTAACAACACAGTAATCTTTGCAAAGACTAACTTAACTCAAAATTAGAAAAGTCTTTTACATAATTAAACATTAACAACAGCTTGATCTGAAACATGAGCATTTTCATTTTCTCATGGTCTTATTTATGCGAGGCTAAAAAAGTCACCAAGGAGGTCCTTATAATAGCAAAGGGAGGATGCTGGCATTTGCCTTATAATTTAGAAATGGCTGTAGCCTTTAAAATAACACGCTTTTCTCTCCTCTTTATATGCCAGAGACTGCAAGGGTTATGTGAAACAACAGTGGCATTTGCTATGCCCAGGAACTAACAGGAAGAGGGGTGACAGCATGACACATGGCTTTAAGTGTTATAAAGTAGCCTTTGAGAGCTGGGAAGTAGCAGCAGTTGGTTGAGCAAAGATAACACAACAATGCCTGAAGAGTGAAGCAAAAATCCAACATGACTACCAGGAGCCTTTAAGAGGGCAATCATGTTAAGAGTTTGGGGAGTAATGCTTTGAATAAGAAGGATGTTAGAAAATACTGCTTCTCCTGGTCTGAGAAGGTAGAGACCCTTGATATATTAGAAACCCAACAGTGGACCCAGCTTCTCTAAATATTTTAAGGACAGTCCACGCCTAGATGGGTTGGAGATTAAACCATTGACAAAGCAAAAAGACAACCTACTGAAGGTGAGAAAATATTTGCAAATGATATGACCTATAAGGGCTTAATATCAAAAATATATAAACAGCTCCTACAACTCAGCATCAAAAAAACAAACAACTCGATTGAAAAATGGACAGACCAGAAATGACATTTTTCCAAAGAAGATATGCAGATGACCAATAGGCACATGAAAAGATGCTCAACATCATTAATCATCAGATAAATGCAAATTAAAACCACAAGCTGTCATGTCACACCTGTCAAAATGACAATTATCAAAATGACCACCCACAACTACTGGTGGCAAGGATGTGGAGAAAGGGGACCCTCATACACTGTTGGTGGGAACATAATTTGCTGCAGCCACTGAACAGCATGAATGTCTCAAAAAACTAAATGTAGAATTATCATATGATCTAGCAATTTCACTCCTGGGTGCATATTAAAAACAACAACAACAACTCTAATTTGAAAAGATACAAGACCCTAATGACCCTAATGTTCATAGCAGCATCATTTATAATATCTAAGATATGAAAGCAACCAAAGTGTCCATCAACAGATGAATAGACAGAAAAGACGTACACATATAGGTATATATACACACATACACATACAATGAAATATTGTAGTGTGTGTGTGAAGCTCACTCTGCTGTATCTAACTCTTTGTTACCCCATGGACTGTAGCCCCCCAGGCTCCTCTGACCATGGACATCTCCAGGCAAGAATACTGGAGTGGGTAGCAATTCCCTTCTCCAGGGGATCATTCTGACTCAGGGATCAAACCTGGGTCTCTTGCACTGCAGGCAGATTCTTTACCATCTGAGTCAATGGAATATTACTCAGTTATAAAAAGGAATTTGTAATAATATGAATAGACTTGGAGGGTATTATACTATTAAATAAGTCAGACAAAGAAAGACAAATAATGTATGAGATCACATATTTGGAATCTAAAAAATACAACAAACTAGGATGTATAGTGTGTATAGCAAAATGGAGACAGACGCAGATAAGCAAAACAAACTAGTGGTTATCAGCGGGAAGAGGGGAGGGCAGAGAGGTAAGACAGATGTATTGGATTAAAAGGTACAAACTATTATGTATACAATAAATAAACTATAAGGATATAGTGTATAACACAGGAATACAGCTAATATTTAATAATAACTATATATGGATTCGGGCTTCCCTGTAGCCTCAGTGGTAAAGAATCTGCCTGCAACACAGGAGACCTTGGTTTGATCCCTGGGTAGGGAAGATCCCTGGAGGAGGGCATGGCAACCCACTCCACTACTCTTGCCTAGAGAATCCCATGGACAGAGAAGCCTGGCAGGTTGCAGTCTACAGGGTTGCACCGAGTCGGACAAAACTAAAGTGACTAAGAAGCAGAAGTAAATGGACTGCCTTGGTGACTCAGATGGTAAAGAATCTGCCTGCAATATGGGAGACCTGGGTTTGATCCCTGGGTCGGAAAGATCCTTTGGAGAAGGGAATGGCAATCCAATCCATTATTCTTGCTTGGAGAATCTCATGGGCAGAGGAGCCTGGCAGACTACAGTCCATGGGGTTGCAAAGAGTTGGAGTTGACTGAGCAACTAATACTTTCTTTCATAAACGGAGTATAACCTTTAAAAATTGTGAATCTCTATGTTCAATACCTGTAAAATTTATATAATATTATAATCAACCATATCTCAATTTTTTTAAAAATAATAAAGTTTTTCCTATATTGAAAAGATATCTGCATACCCATATTTACTATAGCATCATTCACAATACCAAGACATGGGAACAACCTGTGTCCATCAACAGATAAATAAAGAAGATGTGTGTGTGTGCGTGAGTGCATGTATGTAATAAATGCATATGCACACACACATTCAGCAGTAAAAGGAAGGGACTCATGCCATTTGTGATATGGATGGCCTCTGATGACATCATGCTAAATGAAATGAGTCAGACAAAAAGTGGCAAATTCCGTAAGATATTACTTATATTTGGAATCTAAAAATGATAAATTCAGAGAGTATAAAACTCATAAAAGCAGTTGAATGGTGGTTAACAGGGGCTGGGAGCTGGGGAAAATTGAGAGCTGTTGGTCAAAGTGTACAAACTTCCAGTTATAAGCCAAATTCTGGAGATCTAATATGTAACATAGTGACTATAGTTAACAATACTGTATTATATACTTGAAAGTTATGCTAAGAGAAAGAAAGAAAGGGAAAGGGAAAGTCACTCAGCCATGTCCTGCTCTTTGCAATCCCATATACCATCCATGGAATTCTCCAGGCCAGAATACTGGAATGGGTAGCCTTCCCCTTACTCCAGGGATTGAACCCAGGTCTCCGGCATTACAGGTGGGTTCTTTACCAGCTGAGCCACAAGGGAAGCCCAAGAATATAGGAGTGGGTAGCCTATCCCTTCTCCAGCCAATCTTCCCAAGCTAGGAATTGAACCAGGGTCTCCTGTATTGCAGGCGGATTCTTTACCAACTGAGCTATGAGGGTAGATTTCAAATGTTGCCGCTTCCCACACACAAAAAAGTAATTATGGAAAAAAGTTCATCCTATTTGGAAAGTTAATATATTACACATGACTTGGTAGTTTAATGGTTTAGCTGCTTTTTAAAATTGTCTACCTTGTCTTCTCTTGATTTTAAAGAGCAATAGCCTGAAATTGACCAAGCAAAGAATGACAGAATAAGTCTGTCCCAAATCCCTGAACAGGTTTGATTTTGCATGCAACACACAGGATTAAAAAACACTGATAAATCTTTGAATTCTCTTTTTTTAAGTCTTTAGTGTAGAAGATAAAAAATTATTCAGCTGAAAATATATGAGCCATAAGTTGTTTATGTAACTGTCTGAGGATAATATGTCAAAGAATATGATAGTAAACTGATAGGAAAAAGATTTATTCGTCTCAAGTCTGAAATGATTAAAAAAAAACTGTTGGAGAGCATGTTTGAAATGTCATTCTGCCTCACTGAACTACATAATTTGTATTGATAATTTATGATCAGACTATTTTTAATTTAATGTGCACGGCAACTTTTATGAGCATGTCGGCAATTATTGCAAACTGAATTTCACATAAAATATATCTGTTTCACAGTACTTTGCTTTACTCATCTTAAATATATTACCAGATAGGTAACAGATTCAATTTCTTTCATTTTCTTTGTAAAATAAACTTAGTTTCTGAACATTTTGGATTAACATAAAGTTGAAAATACAGAGAATTCCTATATAACCCAGGCCCAGTTTCCATTATGAACATATTGCATATTTGTTATAATTAATGTTGACATATTACTAACAAAAGTTCATAAATTATTCATATTTTCTTACTTTTACTCTGATGCCCTTTTTCTGTTCTTGGATCCAGCACATTAATTTTAGTTAACAGGTCTTAGGTTCCTCTAGGAAGTGATAGTCCCTCAGACTTCCCTTGATTCTGATGACCTTGAAAAATTTGGGGAATACAGGCCATGTATTTCATAGACTGTCCCTCATTTGGGATTTGTCTGGTGTTGTTTTATGACTAGACTGGGGTTACAGGTTTTTGGGAGGAAGACCATACGGAAGATGCCCTTTTCATTGCATCATATTATGGGTAAATACTATGAATGTGACTCATCACAGTTGGTGTTAACCTCATCACCTGGCTGAGACGGTGTTGTCAGGTTCCTCAACTCTGCTGCTGCTGCTGCTGCTGCTGCTAAGTCGCTTCAGTCGTGTCCGACTCTGTGTGACCCCATAGACGGCAGCCCACCAGGCTCCGCCATCCCTGAGATTCTCCAGGCAAGAACACTGGAGTGGGTTGCCATTTCCTTCTCCAATTCCTCAACTATAGAGTTCCTCTATTTTCTCTTTCCATATTCTACTCTTTGAAAGGAAGGTGCTTCCTTAATTAAACCTTAAGGAAGGTTTAATTCTCTGCGAGTGCCATAACAAAGTACCACCAACTGGCTGGCTTAAATATCAGATAATTATTGTGTCACAGTTTTGGAAGCAAGAAAGCCTGAGGTCAAAAAAGTCAGCAGGGTCAGTTCCTTCTGAGGACAGTGAGGGAGAATCTGCTTCATGCCTTTCTCCCAGCTTCAGGTGTTCGCTAGCATCTTTGGAGTTTTTTGATTTGTACACACATCTTCTCAGTCTCTATCTTCATGTTCACTTGATGTTGTCCCGGTGCTCATTTATGACTGTGTCCAAATTTCCCCATTTTAAAAGGAGAAATAGAAACACAGATGTAGGTAACAAACATATGGATACCAAGTTGGGGAGGTGGAGAGTAGAATAGATTGGGATTGACATTTTATATACACATAAATAAATTATATATATATATATAAATTTTATATATGTATAAAATGTCAATGAGGCTGACTATGTACAAAACAGATAACTAATAATAACCTACTATATATATAGCACAGGGAAGTCTACTCAGTGCTCTGTGGTGACCTAAATGGGAAGTAAATCCAAAAAAAGAGGGGATATATGGATAATTGATTCACTTTTCCATACAGCAGAAAATAACACAACAGAGTAAAGCAACTATAATGTAATAAAAACTAATTAAAAAAATGACTCACCCTACCCCAGTATGGCCTCATTTTAAATAACTACATCTGCAATAATCCTAGTCCTAAATAAAGTCAAATTCTGAGGTAGCAAAAGCTTGGGCTTTAGCGAATACAGTTCAACATGCTAAAACTGAGGCTCTTAATACTTTGGTCACCTGATATGAAGGGCCAACTCACTGGAAAAGATCCTGATGCTGGCAAAGATTGAGGGCAGGAGGAGAAGGGGGAGACAGAAGAAGAAATGGTTGGATGGCATCACCAACCCAATGGACGTGAATTTGAGCAAGCTCCTGGAGACAGTGAAGGACAGGGAAGCCTTGTGTGCTGCAGTCCATGGGGTCACAGAGAGTCAGACAGGACTTAACAACTGGACGATAACAACTTAAGCCATAACCGTTGCTATATACAATGCACACTTGAAGAGTGGGGAGTTATAGTCTACCTCATTTATTTATATTAGAATGGACTCATTGGTACCAGCTTTATATTGGGGGTTATACTCCAATATTATTTTGTTCCTCAACTTTGGCATTTGGAGCTCTTTCACTTGGCTCCTCTGGTGCCTTTAACATATTCCCATCAACATACTCTTTTTATATATTTTTAAAAATGTAGTACTTCCTTACTTTCTGCCCCTACAAAATGCTCCAGCCTCATCTTGTATATTTCCTGCCCAGTATCACGGTCAAACTTTTCTCCAAGGCCCCAAGGAGCCCTGGACTCTTTTGTTGGAGAATGGTATCAGCAAACAAGATCAGGGCATGAGGTGTGCTCATTGCTTCCAAGTTGCTTCTATGTCCTGTAAGTCAACAAAGTAAGGAGATATGTGTGTATACAGTAACCTATGTACATATAATATCTACATATATTTCCACATGTAACAATCAAATCTATATTCACCTAAATGAGTTCATACTAATGTCTCCAACTGTCATCCACTACCATGTGATCCTCTAGCCTCTTCTCCTTGCTTCTATGTAACCTCCCACTATAACACTGAGTCATCTGAAAACTACCACCTACCATCCATTCACTTAATTGTAGTATATGTTATTTATTCACATAGTAGTAGTATATATTTATAGCAGATTTTCATTTACTTTTAATCTACAGAATTATTAAAGTATAAATATTTATAAACCAAGCATAAATATTTAAATATGCAAACTGCATGCAGTTAATAGCTTACATTTCCTAGGAATAGCTGCAGACTAAATTGAAAAGTAATTTCTTCTCTGGATCATTGTGAATGAGGACATTGCCATTACTAAAGTGCTTTCTGTTTAATGTAATATGTCAAAATTAAATATGTTTAAGTAATATGTTACAATGTGCATTATACCAATTAGAATAAGTGAAACAAACATCAACTTTATGTTTTCATCAAGTAGTAAATAATAAAGTGTATGTAATCTCCCTAACCCTCCCATTTCTCTCTCTCCATACATATATATATACAATGCACATATATATTATTTGTATTTATGTCATGTATATGTACATAAATATATTTTACATATCCATACAAACGTAATAAAAATATAATTGTGGAAATTTAATAAGTAAGGAATAATTATTGAGTTTCTAAGACAGAAATAAGATATAAAGGTAAAAGCCAAAAGGCATTTTCAATATAGTATTAATAATTGTTTTTGGTTATAAGAGGGAAAACATGCTTCTGATGCCAGAGGTTTGTACTGGTAGAAATCCAACTATGTTAAGCATTATGAAATGTAACCTTGTTTTTGTTCATCATATGCAACGTTGAATTTTGCCTGCCTTCTGTAAACTATATGGTATAGTATTTATCAATAGTGGGTTTTTAAATTTTGTTTGGTTTCAGTTATAAGTTTGGTTATAATTATAAAGACCTACTTACTGTTTCCAAATAGGGAAAGGAGTATGTCAAGGCTGTATATTGTCACCCTACTTATTTAATTTATATGCAGAGTACATCATGAGAAATGCGGGCTGGATGAAGCACAAGCTAGAATCAAGATTGCTCGGAGAAATAGCAATAACCTCAGATATGCAGATGACACTACCCTTATGGAAGAAAGCGAAGAAGAACTAAAGACCCTCTTGATGAAAGTGAGAGTGAAAAAGTTGGCTTAAAGCTCAACATTCAGAAAATTAAGATCATGGAATACGGTCCCATCATTTCATGGCAAATATGGGGAAACTGTGGCTGACTTTATTTTTGGGGGGCTCCAAAATCACTGCAGATGGTGACTGCAGCCATGAAATTAAAAGACGCTTACTCCTTGGAATGAAAATTATGACCAGCCTAGACAGCATGTGAGAAACCTATATGCAGGTCAGGAAGCAACAGTTAGAACTGGACATGGAACAACAGACTGGTTCCAAAGAGGAAAAGGAGTACATCAAGGCTGTCTATTGTCACCCTGCTTACTTAACTTCTATGCAGAGTACATCATGAGAAACGCTGGGCTGGAAGATGCACAAGCTGGGATCAAATTGCCAGGAGAAATATGAATAACCTCAGATATGCAGATGACACCACCCTTATGGAAGAAAGTAAAGAGGAACTAAAAAGCCTCTTGATGAAAGTGAAAGTGGAGAGTGAAAAAGTTGGCTTAAAGCTCAACATTCAGAAAACCAAGATCATGGCATCTGGTCCCATCACTCCATGAGAAATAGATGGCAAAACAGTGGAAACAGTGTCAGACTTTATTTTGGGGGGCTCCAAAACACTGCAGATGGTGACTGCAGCCATGAAATTAAAAGACGCTCACTCCTTGGAAGGAAAGTTATGACCAACCTAAATAGTGTATTCAAAAGCAGAGACATTACTTTGCCAACAAAGGACCGTCTAGTCAAGGCTATGGTTTTTCCAGTGGTCATATATGGATGTGAGTTGAACTGTGAAGAAAGCGGAGTGCTGAAGAATTGATGCTTTTGAACTGTGGTGCTGGAGAATACTCTTGAGAGTCCCTTGGACTGCAAGGAGATCCAACCAGTCCATCCTAACGGAGACCAGTCCTGGGTGTTCATTGGAAGGATTGATGCTGAGGCTGAAACTCCAGTACTTTGGCTACCTCATGTGAAGAGTTGATTCATTGGAAAAGACCCTGATGCTGGGAGGGATTGGGGGCAGGAGGAGAAAGGGATGACAGAGGATGAGATGGCTGGATGGCATCACCGACTCAATGGACCTGAGTTTGGGTAGGCTCTGGGAGTTGGTTGTAGACAGGGAGGCCTGGTGTGCTGCAATTCATGGGGTTGCAAAGGGTCGGATACAACTGTATGACTGAACTGAACTGAGGTAGGATATTAAAAAGCAGACATTACTTTGCCAACAAAGGTCTGTCTAGTCAAGGCCATGGTTTTCCCAGTAGTCATGTATGGATGTGAGAGTTGGACTGTGAAGAAAACTGAGTGCTGAAGAATTAATGCTTTTGAACTATGGTGTTGGAGAAGACTCTTGAGAGTCCCTTGGACTGCAAGGAGATCCGATCAGTACATCCTAAAGGAGATCAGTCTTGGGTGTTCATTGGAAGTACTGAAGCTGAAACTCCACTGCTTTGGCCACCTGATGCAAAGGGCTGACTCATTTGAAAAGACCCTGATGCTGGGAAAGATTGAGGGCAGGAGGAGAAGGGGACAGCAGAGGATGAGATGGTTGGATGGCATCATCGACTCAATGGACCTGAGTGTGTGTAGGCTCCGGGAGTTGCTGATGGACAAGGATGCCTGGCGTGCTGCAGTTCATGGGGTTGCAAAGAGTCAGACACGACTGAGTGACTGAACTGAACTGAACTTACTTCAAGGCAAAGAAAAAAATGAGGATGTTTGGGGACAGACCCCCAAATTAAACAGTTAATTAAAAATAATGAGTTTATGTCTAATTGTGTGGTATAGGTTCTGAGCAGTCACTGACTACAAACTTGGATCTAAGTTTTCTATCAGTTCCCCTGTGGTGGACACCTCTTCTGCAAGCCTTCAATGTCCTTCAGCTTCATTTGTCTTTTGTCTCAGTTACCACTGTGGTAACCAGTTCTGCCTGGAACTGGACTGACTTCACACAGCCGCCAACATGACATCTGGGCTCTGGACCCAAGCCACACTCTCACTTCCCATTCTGCAATTTCTCTTTTGATAGTATTTTATTTTGAGTCCTTGGCTTCTCTGTGAAATCTCATCATTGTCATCAGCAAAGGAACATGATAATCTTCTTGCTCTCAAAATGTGATTCCTGATGTCATTTTCCTTCTTGTATTGCTCTTTTCTCAGCAAACTCTTATGTATCTGTGTGCTTACTGTATTATGGAGAAAGCATTAGACACAAAATGGGAGCCTATCACGTGGGAGCCTCTGGGTCTTTCAGGGAATATGGTAAGACTATGGCAATTTATTACAGCATTAGTAGAGGTGATAATAGCATTTTTTTAACCTTCTGCATTTGTCTTTAAAGTTGAATATGAAACTTCGTGAAGAGCTTCCTGTACATGAGAAGAAAAGGCTGGCTGCCCTTAGGCAGTCAAAGAACAAGGGATTTAATTTTTACTTTAGGATCACTGAGCTCTTTCAGAGAGAAAAACCTGCAGATGACATTTAATTGCAAAGGCAAGACCAGCATTACATGGGCAGATATCCTTGAAGGAATGAATTGCCTTATCAAGGCATCTGCTGCTAATCCCATATCACATGGAATTCATTCACTTGGTCACCTTTGTAACTGACTGACTGCTTTTATTTTTTTAAACGTTTTATTTTATATTGGAGTAAATAAAGCTTATGTTCTACTAGTCCTTCTGATAATATTCTGAGATTCTTCATGCAAACTGGGGAACAAACTAAGAAGACAGAGAATATTGAGACTGCTTCCAAACCATCCAAAGTGAAATTCAGGCTGTGAGATGATGATACTTTCCCTCCAGTGGGGACGTTATAACCTTCTATTCATGGGAAATTCGATTAAAATGTGCATCTCTGCTGTTGCCTGTAACATTTAATTCGTATCTTAACTTGCTACTGCTGTGCTCAAGATTTTCAAATCAAATATTAAAAATGAACTTGTCAACTCCAGCAGCTTTATGCTGGGAGTGGGAGTTAAACACTTCATAAATTCTCCTTCTTTTTTAGTCTATTAAAATATGCTTATAAGTGAACGTGCAGTGGCCTAAATTGTTACTAGGTAATTTTTACAATGAGTTTTAAATTAGGTTCTCTCCACACACTCACTAATCCACCTCATTTCCTGTGTGTATTTTCATCTTCATGTCAGATTCACAATCTCAGAATCTAACAGAAGGCATTGTGTTGTTTGAAAAATCTCAGAAGACTTGTAGTCGAATATCTCATAAACTTTTCTATTTTATGCTTTTGAACTATTTCAGATCTACCTAACTAGCAATGCAAAAAAAAAAAAAATCAGAGTTCATTAGACATGTCTGCCTTTGAATGGAAAAATTATGACCTTATAATTCTTTAATAAATACTCAAGATTGAATATCAAGATGAGTTTTCTCTGTAAAAATACATATACTAGTTAACAGTTACATAGTGATATCACCTGTGTAAGTCAGAATTATTTTTACTTTCAAGTGGGAGAAAAAGAACCTCACATTAAATTTCCTGGATGTGATGAGGTATGGTCACTTTTATGAATGGCTAGGTCCTGAGGCTCCTTCAGATTCTGTAACTCTTGCCATCTCTGCTCTCCAGGTGGTCCACAAAATGGCTGCTGAAGTCATCCACTTAAATCTTTCAAGTTAACTAACCTCAGTGGTAGGATAATCTTTCCCAACAGTCACAAAAGAACATGTTTGTCTGGCATGTAACACTACTCACTTGGATCAGGGCTCTACAGAGCTGTGTTTGGGTAGACCTACCTCACAAGAAGGGCTTCCAAGTGGTGCTAGTGACCCATCCACCAGTGCAGGAGACCTGGGTTCAATCCCTGGGTAGGAAGCTCCCCTGGAGGAGGGCATGGCATCCCACTCCAGCATTCTTGCCTGGAGAATCCCATGGACAGAGGAGCCTGGTGGGCTACAGTCCACAGGGTTGCAAAGAGTCGGACATGACTGAAGCGATGAAGCACGCATGTCTCACAAGAAATATCCTTATGGCTTCACAAAAACACATGATATGGTTTTTCTCAGAAAACAAAAGTTCCATCACCTGAGAAAGGAGGGGGAAAAAATAATGAAAAGGCAAAAATAATGGTAGTTACTACAGTCTATCATTCTTTGTTTTGGTCTCTCCTCACATTTGAATTTGGATTGTATTCTCCTGGGTCACAGAATTTATCATGTTGTATTGCGATTATTTTTATATTTCTCGTCTGGATCAAACTTGGAAAATCTTAGAGATAAGATGTAAATATTACTAATTTTAAAATATTGCCACTATCCCATTTTCAGAGTCTAATCCAGTATTTGTCATTTAGTAGTTCTTCAATAGATAATTACTAATTTTACTAAATAATTACATGTAACTAATATTCTTTTTTTCCCCCGCCTCTGTTTTGGCATTCTTTTGTCCTCTTATTCAGCTCTTGTGAGTCCTTTTTTTTTTTTTTTTTAAATTCCCTTTAAATTTCCATTTTAGCTCATTCTCAAATCATTTTCCTAGGAAGCCAAAAGAGAAAAATACTTAAGCTTAATAATACATATTATTTACAAAAGACACTTTCACTTTTCAAAAAGAGTCATCTCAGATCTATTTTTAAAAAAGCAAAAATACCAAAAATTGAGTTGTTTCGTACATGAAGCTAACTAAATATGCCTAAAATATCTATGCTGTCATTTTCTCAGATTCATGAAAGAACTTTGATTTCTTGTTGGCCCTCCTCCCCTCCATCTCCAATACCTGTGACATACTAATTGCCATTCTTAAAATGAAACTAATTTTGATTGTGTCGCATTATGCTGCATTTTTGCCCTGAACTTTTGGCATGTTTTCTATCATTTTCTATCATGAGTCACATGTATTGTTATTTAATTTATTATTTGCCCAGAGCTAGTCTCATCCTAATTAAACTCAATGAGCTTTACTTTGCTTTGACAAGCAACACCCAGCACATGTCCAAAGTCTATGGCTCTGGACTGGTCCTGAGGCTGTTGTAAGGCTGAGGTTACCCTGAACTACAATCAGATTAACAGATATGTCCCAGATCACCACGAAGAAAATAAAATTAGAAGAGCTCTCTATGCAGCCTCTTTTCCTATGCACCCTCTTAGTGCTTAAACACTTCTTCCTTCATTCCTGTATCATGCCATGTTTAACTGAGTCGTTTTTAGTTACTTCTGTCTTGAGTGTCTTCCTGGAAAAAATTTTCCGGGTTATTTTTACTCATCTCCTTCTTTAGAAAAGCTTTCCTTAAACTCTAAAAAATTTGGGTTACCCTATTGCGTACTGTGGTATCACCTTGCAATATATTTACCAGCTTATCATTGGTCTTAAGTGGACACTTAAAAATTAGTTCTGTGTTCCCTACTCAGAGAAGGCAATGGCAAACCACTTCAGTACTCTTGTCTGGAAAATCCCATGGACAGAGAGGCCTGGTGGGCTGCGGTCCATGGGGTCACTAGGAGACAGACATGACTGAGCAACTTCACTTTCACTTTTCACTTTCATGCATTGGAGAAGGAAATGGCAACCCACTCCAGTGTTCTTGCCTGGAGAATCCCGGGGATGGGGGAGCCTGGTGGGCTGCCGTCTCTGGGGTCACACAGAGTCGGACACGACTGAAGCGACTTAGCAGCAGCAGCAGTGTTCCCTACCATGTTGGTGGTAAAGAACCTGCCTGCCAATTCAGGAGCTGTAAGAGATGTGGGTTCAATCTCTGGGTGGGGAGGATCCCCTGGAGGAGAGCAGGGCGACCCACTCCAGTGTTCTTGCTTGGAGAATCCCACAGACAGAGGAGCCTGTCAGGGTACAGTCCATAGGGTCACACAGTCAGACATGACTGAAGCGGCTTAGCACACACAGCGTTGTAAACTCAGTGAAAACTAGGACCACCTTGTCTCATTCACTACTGAATATCCAGTCCAAATACAATAGCACACAGTAGTCTGATCCCTCAACAATTTTTAAATTTTGTTTTATTTTATTGTGATAAGAACACTTGACATGAAATTTACCCTGTTAAAAATTTAAGTATACGGTACAATATCGTTGACAAGTAAAATAGTGTACAGATTTCCAGAGCACTTTCGTTCTATTTGACTAAAACTTTATGCCCATTAATTAGCAACTTCTCATTTCTCCCGCCCTCAAATCCCTGGCAACCAACATTCCACTCTTTGACTCTGTGAATTTGGTTCTTTTAGATACTTCATTTAAGTGGAATCATGATATATATCAGCATGATATACAGAAGCTATCAGTCTTCCCTGATAGCTCAGTTGGTAAAGAATCTGCCTGCAATGCAGGAGTCCTGGGTTCCATCCCTGGGTTGGGAAGATCCCCTGGAGAAGGGAAAGGCTACCCACTCCAGTATTCTGGCCTGGAGAATTCCATTGACTGTCTAGTCCATGGGGTCGCAAAGAGTCAGACATGACTGAGTGACTTTTGCTTTCACTGTCTTCACCTTCATGGTGTATATATATTCTGTGCCTGACTTATTTCACATAGCATAATTTCCTCAGAATTTATCCATATTGTTACATATTGCAGAATTTTCTTTTTTTTAAGGCTGCCTAGTATTCTGTTGTAAGGGCATACTACATTTTCTTTATCTATTCATCTGCTGATAGACATTTGGGTTGCTTCCACATCTTGGATATTGTTAACAGTGCTACAGTGAACAAAGAACTGCTAGTATCTCTTGAGATTCTGATTTCATTTATTTTATGTAAATACTGAGAAGTGAGATTGCTGGATCACATGATAGTCCTATTTTTAAATTTTGAGGAATTTCCATTCTGTTTTCAATAACAGCTGCACCATTTTGCATTTCGACAAACTGGGAAAGGGTTTCAATTACTCTGTGTCCTTGTCAACATTTGATGTCTTTTGTTTTTTTTGATAACAGCTCTCTAGAGAGATGTGAGGTGAATAACTCATTGTAGCTTTGACTTACATTTCCCTGATGAGTATGCTGATTTTTGGGCTTCAAAATCACTGCAGATGGTGCCTACAGCCATGAAATTAAAAGATGCTTGCTCCTTGGAAGTAAAGCTATGACCAACCTAGACAGCATAATAAAAAGCAGAGACATCACTGCTGGCAAAAGTCCATCTAGTCAAAGTTATGGTTTTTCCAGTAGTCATGTATGGATATGAGAGTTGGACTATAAAGAAAGCTGAGTGCCAAAGAATTGATGCTTTTGAACTGTGGTGTTGGAGAAGATTATTGAGAATACCTTGGACTATAAGGAGATCCAACCAGTCCCTCCTAAAGGAAATCAGTCCTGAATATTCATTGGAAGGACTGATGCTGAAGCTGAAATTTCAAAACTTTGGACACCTGATGCAAAGAACTGACTCACTGGAAAAGACCTTGATGCTGGGAAAGATTGAAGACAGGAGGAGAAGGGGATGGCAGAGGATGAGATGGTTGGATGGCATCACTGACTCGATGGACATGAGTTTGAGCAAGCTCCAGGAGTTGGTGATGGACAGGGAAGCCTGGTGTGCATGGGGTCTCAAAGAGTTGAACATGACTGAGTGACTGGACTGAATTGATGATTTGGATATTGAGTACTTTTTCATATTCCTGTTGGCCGTATGTAAGTCTTCTTTGGAAAAATAGCTATTCAACTTCTAAGCCCATTTTTAAATTTGGTCACTTTTTTTTTTCCTATTGAGTGGTAGGAGCTCCTTATATATTTTGGGGATGTTGACTCCTTGCTAGATAGATGGTTTACAAACATATTCTCCCATTTCGCAAATTGCCTTTGCACTCTGCTGGTATTCGGTTTGCTATAAAGAGCTTTTTACTGTGATGCAGTCCCACCTGTTTATTTTTGTTTCTGTTTCCATGCTTTTGGTGTCACATCAATGAAATTGTTGCCAAGACTAACATCATGGCATTTTATGTTTTCTTCTAGGAGTTTTAAACTTTTGTATCTTGCATTTAAGTCTTCAATCCATTTTCAGTTGATTTGTGTGTATGATGCATGATAAGGGTCCAATTTTATTCTTTGGATTGTGGATATTTAATTTTCTCAGCACCGTTTCTTGAGGAGACTATCATTTCCTCACGTGTATTCCTAACACTGTTGTCAAAGATCAGCTATGGATTTCTTCTTTGTTAATTTTGACTTGGCTATTGCTGGTCCTTTGTGGTTCTGTATGAACTTTAAAATTGTATATTTCTCTAAACAATGTCCTTGGGATTTCGATTGGTATTGCATTAAGTCTGTACATTACTTTGGGTAGTATAGACATTTTAACAATACAAAGTCTTCCAAACCATGAGCATGGGATTTCTTTCCATTTGTTTGTGTCATATTTCTTACCAGTTTAGGCTGTTCAAACCATCATTTTTGAGCGAAATCTAAACAAGCTCAGGGATAAAGATCTCATTTTTCTTATTCATTGCTGTGTCTCCCAGGATCTAGAACACTGTTTGGCCCATGTGTTGTATTCAGTAATTATTTCTCTGAATAAGTGAAGGAACTTTAAATATGTATCTGGTAATACAATGTCTTTGCATTAAAGAGCCAGTTGCTGAGTTAGTGACGCCCCCTGGTGATTAAAGTCATCACTGTAGCCTTTTTCTTAAATCGAGCGACAGGTCTTCGGGCTTCCTTCTGTGTATAAGATTTCTCAGTGCAATGTAACTAAGGATTGTGTCAATGAGATACTCTAAAGAGACCCTAGTGCAATCCTAGCAGTGTAAGAATAACACTTTATATATGAATATCACTAAAGTCTTGGAGC
The DNA here is from genome assembly GCF_001704415.2 of Capra hircus. NCBI lineage: Eukaryota > Metazoa > Chordata > Mammalia > Artiodactyla > Bovidae > Capra > Capra hircus. The sequence goes on from NC_030813.1 coordinate 56,446,420, forward strand.
ACACCAAGGTGTGTTAGGTTTCTCCTGGGAAACAGACGAGTCTGCAGTGTGACTGTATTTGAAAACAGGGAGAGGTTAATAAAGGTTAAGTGAGGCAATATGAGTAGGGCCTTCATCCTGTAGGACAGATGTCCTTATAAGAAGAGGTGAGAGAGTGTTCTTTCTCTCTGTGAATGTACAGAGAAGAAGGGCCATGTGATGACAAGAAAACAGCTGTCTACACCCCAGGGAAAGAGTTTTCATCAGAAACTAACCCTGCTGGCACCTTGATCTTGGACTTTTCACCTCCAGAACTGTGTGAAAGTAAATTTCTGTTGTTTAAGCTACATAGATATGGTGTATTTTGTGGTATTTTGTTATGACAACCCTAGCAGGCTAACCCAGAAGTATTGCCTAAGGTATCTCATCTGAGAGGCAAGGTCATTCTAACAGAAAAATCTATGAGATTCAAGTGAGAAATGAGCTAAATGGTATGTGAAGTTGGGCAAGGGACTCAGTTTTTCAAAGGCTCAGATTCTTCTTTTTGAAAACATAGGCAGCAGTGTCTAAGTTACTGGATTACTGTGAGGATTAAATGATTAAATAATTTAAGGAAATGCTTGGTAAACTGTCAAGAATTATATAAATATCCTGGTTCACCCTACCCAGCCTGAGAATCTTCTGTTTCAGCAAGACAAAAATAACATCTGCTTAGCTGAGATCTCATCAGACCATTCTTAGGCAGGAAGCTCCACCCAGGTCTTTCAGATGGAGAGGACAAATACTCCACTTGAATATAAACAATTTCCTTCTGCAATTACTTTGAGGTCAAGTTGTATGAAAGATTTTCCTTTTAAACCAGTAATTCTTAGGAAGCAATTTTAAATAGGACAACTTTCCTATTCAGCTTTTTCCCTGATTTTGTTGATAAATATTTGATAAATATAATTGTAAATATTTAAAGTATACAATGCAATAAATACACACACACACACACACAAATGGGATAAAATGGATCATGGATCTTGATTACCATGATCAAGATAATTAACACATCCATTACCTCACACACTTAACTCCTTTTTATCTTACTTTCTGTGCCGACAATTCCAAAGATCTACTCTCAGCAACTTTATTATTATCTATAGTCCCCATGCTGTACATTTGATCCTGAGAACTTTGTCTTTGATGAAGATGAGAAAGGAGAAAGTACAGGAACACACTATAGCATTAGTTTCAAGATGAAAATCTGTTACCTATTTAATAATTCATAAGTAACAAATAGGTGTAGGTTCTTTGTGCTAATTCTTATGCAACATCTTCCTCCTATTTTAAAATTGTTTATTCTTTTAAATGTGATTTTATTCTCAATTTACTTCACAAGGTTTCTGTCCAGTGTGATTCAATTAGTAGACTGGCATATTTCTTTTTCCTTTAAAAATATTAATTGAGAAAAATGTTTTCAGAACACAGATGATTTATTTCTCTAGGGTCTTTATTGAAAAGAAGTCACTCTGTTTTGTTGTCAAGGATACCAAAAATTGCTGGTTGACTGGTTAGTCATTTACTTTCTAATGAAAAAAGACAGCATTGAGATTTCCTGGGAAACAAATCAATGTAAATGGTGATTGTTGTTGCTGTTTATTCTCTGAGTCATGTCTAGCTCTTGTGACCCCATGGACTGTAGCCTAACAGGTTCCTCTGTCCATGGGATTTCCCAGGCAAGAATACTGGAATACTGAAGGGGGTTGCCATTTCTTTCTCCAGTTAATGGGGATAGTGGTTTAAAATCTTGCTGCTGAACTATTTAGAACATGACAACAACCAAACAAGATTACAGAGCAAAATCAAATGATATAAAATGTGTTAAAAAACTTCTCATAATGCTGACTTAGAATGCATGCAAGCATAATGCCATTAATATAATTGAATCTACCACAGAGTAAACCCATGCCAATGAAGAATCTGAATATCAAGCTGTATAGGTTGGGTTATCCCTGTGTTGTCATAGAAACTAGGGCAAACTGTTTCCTCATTTAATTTAAAATTAATGTGTCTTTTTTTTCATTAACCAGTAGTCATTGTGTACTTTTTACTCACCTGAACCTCAGAATATTATAAAGAATGCCTCAAGGCTTTGATGTAATAAAAGGTGATGGAGCTTCTGGGACTTAAAAGTAAAATTCTCTCAGAGGATAACCTATTATTTTAGGAAAACTATCTTTGAAAGCAGTATTAATTAGGAACCATCAGCTAAGAATTGCTAGATGTTCTGTATCACCAGTCTTTGAGAGTTCAAACACAGGGAAAATGGGCCAAATATGAAAGAAGCTCAATGAGGGAAGAAAAAGGAATCCAAACATGTTACTGTCTAAGTAAAGTACAAAGAAGAAGTACACAAAGAAGATCTTCATGACCAAGATGACCATGAGGTGTGATCACTCACCTAGAGTTAGAGACCTTGGAATGCAAAGCCAAGTGGGCCTTAGGAAATATCACTGTGAACAAAGCTAGTGGAGGTGATGGAATTTCAGCTGAGCTATTTCAAATCCTGAAAGATGATGCTGTGAAAGTGCTGCACTCAATATGGCAGCAAATTTGGAAAACTCAGCAGTGCCCACAGGACTGGAAAAGATCAATTTTCCTTCCAATTCAACAATGCCAAAGAATGCTCAAACTACCACACAACTGCACTCATCTCACATGCTGGTAAAGTAATGTTCAAAATTATCCAAGCCAGGCTTCAACAGTACATGAACCATGAAATTCCAGATGTTCAAGCTGAATGTAGAAAAGGCAGAGGAACCAGAGATCAAATTGCCAACATCTGCTGAATCATTGAAAAAGCAACAGAGTTCCAGAAAAATATCTCTTTATGCTTTATTGACTATGCCAAAGCCTTTGACTCTATGGATCACAATAAAATGTGGAAAATTCTGAAAGAGATGTGACTACTAGACCATCTTACTTGCCTCCTGGGAAATCTGTATGCAGGTCAAGAAGCAACAGTTAGAACTGGACATGGAACAACAGACTGGTTCCAAATTGGGAAAGGAGTACGTCAAGGCTGTATATTGTCACCCTGCTTATTTAACTAACATGCAGAGTACATCATGAGAAATGCTGGGCTGGATGAAGCACAAGCTGGAATCAAGATCACTGGGAGAAATATCAATAACCTCAGATATGCAGATAACACCACCTTTATGGTAGAAAGTGAAGAAGAACCAAAGATCTTCTTGAAAGTGAAAAATGAGTGTGAAAAAGTTGGCTTAAACTCAACATTCAGAAAACTAAGATCATGGCATCTGGTCCCATCACTTCATGCAAATAGATGGGCAAACAATGGAAACAGTGAGATATTTTATTTTTGGGGGGCTCCAAGATCATTGCAGATGGTGACTGCAACAATGAAATTAAAAGACACTTGCTACTTGGAAGGAAAGCTATGATCAACTTAGATGCCATATTAAAAAGCAGAGACATTACTTTGCCAACTAAGGCTTGTCTAGTCAAACCTATGGTTTTTCCAGTATTCACTGGAAAGTTGTCACTGTGACAGCTGTACTATAAAGAACGCTGAGCACCAAAGAATTGACGCTTTTGAACTGTGATGCTGGAGAAGACTCTTGAGAGTCTCTGGGACTGCAAGGAGATCCAGCCAGTCCATCCTAAAGGAAATCAGCCCTGGGTCCAACCAGTCCATCCTAAAGGAAATCAGTCCTGGGTGTTCATTGGAAGAACTGATGCTGAAGCTGAAACTCCAATACTTTGGCCACTGGATGCGAAGAACTGAATCAGTGGAAAACCCTGATGCTTTGAAAGATTGAAGGCAGGAGGAGAAAGGGATGACAGAGGATGAGATGGCTGGATGGCATCACTGACTCAATGAACATGAGTTTGAGTAAGTTCTGGGAGTTGGTGATGGACAAGGGAGCCCGCCATGCTGTAGTCCATGGGGTTGTGAAGAGTCAGAAAGAACTGAGCGACTGAACTGAACTGAATGAAGTAAAGTACAAACAAGAAAGCAAACTTCGGTCTGAACATATGTGCTGCTATTTAAATAGAGAAGCTTTCAGTTAAACTTTCAGTTATTATTTTTAATTATAAAAGTAGTACATGTCCTATCAGTTCAGTTCAGTTCAGTTCAGTCACTCAGTCGTGTCCGACTCTTTGCGACCCCATGAATCGCAGCACGCCAGGCCTCCCTGTCCATCACCATCTCCTGGAGTTCACTCAGACTCACGTCCATCGAGTCTGTGATGCCATCCAGCCATCTCATCCTCTGTCATCCCCTTCTCCTCCTGCCCCCAATCCCTCCCAGCATCAGAGCCTTTTCCAATGACTCAACTCTTCGCATGAGGTGTCCAAAGTACTGGAGCTTCAGCTTTAGCATCATTCCTTCCAAAGAAATCCCAGGGTTGATCTCCTTCAGAATGGACTGGTTGGATCTCCTTGCAGTCCAAGGGGCTCTCAAGAGTCTTCTCCAACACCACAGTTCAAAAGCATCAATTCTTTGGTGCTCAGCCTTCTTCACAGTCCAACTCTCACATCCATACATGACCACAGGAAAAACCATAGCCTTGACTAGACGGACCTTAGTCGGCAAAGTAATGTCTCTGCTTTTGAATACACTATCTAGGTTGGTTATAACTTTTCTTCCAAGGAGTAAGCATCTTTTAATTTCATGGCTGCAGTCACCATCTACAGTGATTTTGGAGCCCCCTCAAATAAAGTCTGACACTGCCTCTACTGTTTCCCCATCTATTTCCCAAAAGTGATGGGACCAGATGCCATGATCTTCGTTTTCTGAGTGTTGAGCTTTAAGCCAACTTTTTCACTCTCCTCTTTCACTTTCATCAAGAGGCTTTTTAGTTCCTCTTCACTTTCTGCCATAAGGGTGGTGTCATCTGCATATCTGAGGTTATTGATATTTCTCCTGGCAATCTTGATTCCAGCTTGCGTTTCTTCCAGTCCAGCGTTCCTCATGATGTACTCTGCATAGAAGTTAAATAAGCAGGGTGACAATATACAGCCTTGACGTACTCCTTTTCGTATTTGGAACCAGTCTGTTGTTCCATGTCCAGTTCTAACTGTTGCTTCCTGACCTGCGTACAGATTTCTCAAGAGGCAGGTTAGGTGGTCTGGTATACCCATCTCTTTCAGAATTTTCCACAGTTTATTGTAATCCACACGTGTTCTATACTAAAATAAAAAACAAAGAAGCATGTAATGGTCTTTTGATGTGTTCACTTGACATTTTAATCAAACTAAGTAGTGTAATGAGACTGATTTGTTGCCCTTAACTGAGCTGTAGAAAGTGGAGAAAGAAAAGAATGATCTCAGGGTTTCAAATTCTCAGCAGAAGCTTCAGATAAATAACTTTAAAGACTCTATATCTTCCCTAAAAGAAACTTTCACCTATTGTAGTTTCAGAGTGGATATTTCTGAAAACCAAACCCAAGGTCTCATTCTATGACTAAGTTATAATGCAAATTGAATTCCCAACCTCCCAGGGTGTCCTCTGTTAAAGTGAGGGCATTGACTAGGAAGAAATTAAATCCTAAAAACTGGAATAGGGTCATTTAGGTAGCTCCCAATAAAGCTGGGGTTATTGAACCCCGAAATTTTGCCAAGTCCTCTTTGCCAGGAAGAGCAGCTCTTTCATCTTTGCCAAAAGAAACTATAATGGCCTCCCAGAAGCAGTTGCCTGACAAGGCAGTACTTATTTCCCTCAGGATGACCCCCCACCATCCCTCTTTGATGCTAAACCTATCATTAGACTCAGTTCACAGTAGGCTCCCGAGGCAAGGTAGAGATTATAACCCAAGAAAAGCTTCATTGCTGTTTAGTTGCTAAGTCATGTCCAACTCTTTGTGACCTCATGAACTGTAGCCCACCAGGATCCTCTTTCCATGGGATTTCCCAGGTAAGAATACTGGAATGGGTTGCCATTTCCTTCTCCAGGGGATCTTCCTGGCCCAGGGATCCAACCTAAGTCTCCTGTTTGGCAGATGGTTTCTTTACCATTGAACCACTTGTCACTATATATCAAAAGAACTGTACCTTTTTTTTTTTTTTTCCAATTCATATAAACAGAAATCTTGGAAATGTGTGTGAGAATAAATTTTAAATGTTTGGGATCATGGTGGTTGAATACACAATTCAATTCAGTTCAGTTCAGTCGCTCAGTCATGTCCGACTCTTTGCGACCCCATGAATTGCAGCATGCCAGGCCTCCCTGTCCATCACCAACTCCCGGAGCTCACTCAGACTCACGTCTATCGAGTCAGTGATGTCATCCAGCCATCTCATCTTCTGTCGTCCTCTTCTATTCCTGCCCCCAAATCCCTCCCAGCATCTAAGTCTTCTCCAATGAGTCAACTTTTCTCATGAGGTGGCCAAAGTACTGGAGTTTCAGCTTTAGCATCATTCCTTCCAAAGAAATCCCAGGGCTGATCTCCTTCAGAATGGACTGGCTGGATCTCCTTGCAGTCCAAGAGACTCTCAAGAGTCTTCTCCAACGCCACAGTTCAAAAGCATCATTAGATAAGGCTTAATTTATTGTTATGATCACAATTGTAAGAGATTCTGGATTCAAATTTGCTTGAGAAGTTGGAAAAAACTCTAGTTGGTTGGTTGGTTAACTAAAACATGTGATCAAACATGGCCTTTGCTAAAATAAATTGAAATGCTAAGACTGTCTTGGTAGAGGAGGGCTTTTATAGGCTGAAGAAGACTGGGAATTTAGTGTTTTTTATCATATAAGATCTGCTCCCCCACCATGGGAGGGGCCAGGGGATGCACCTTCCCCTTTTTCAACTGAATAAAATGAACTCGTGAGGGATCCCCAGTATCCTTGCAGAACCCTGCAGTCTCTTTTCTCTTTAGGTCAGAAATGACAGTGGGAACTGCTACAATAAACTAGGATCTCTAAGCACAAAGGGGATAATAGGATCCTGGGGTGGCAGAGGCCACATGGCGGCACTTAATCACTAAAGACACAGACAGTGTGATTACCATGATGGACAATGGACCCAGAGCCGTGATCAGGGTAGTCTGACCTGTAGAAATTAACACTGACTCCCCAGGGTGGCACCATTCCCCAGTGTTCTTAGTGTTCGTGCTTTTATTGCCTAATCTAAATTATGTTATGTCAATTAAATACAGGATAAAGTAATTTTTGATATCAAATTGCAGACATAGTATCTTTTATGTGAGCATGAGTATGCCTCTTTTCAGTCTGAAAAGTAATGTCTTAATAACACATTACTTATGTATCATTAACTCAGGAAGAAAGCTCTCTCTTTCAATTTGTGAAAGTATTTTTTAAATCCTGTTTTAGTAACTGAAAGACATTTAAAATTGTTTTGAGTTAACAAAACAACAGTAAATAAAATTCAAAGAGTATGTCACTTACGAACTCCTCTGTCCCACCTTTTATGAACCAGTATTTATGTTTGCTCAGGGGCCACCTAAGAAACTCCAATAACAGTTTAGGTTTAAAACACATCATAATAATTTCATTTTTAAAAAATCTGGGCCATAATTAGGAAAGTCATTATTAAAAGTCATTGTTAGAATATACTGACCAAAACACAAAGAATTTTTGGTGTGCTTCTTCCTTTGTGAGTTAGAATAACTTACAATATTCAAAATAAATATGCATAGCTAAATATAATACACATTGGAAATTCTAGTCCTTCTTAGATTGAAAAATTCTTATTGCTCTATTTAGAACAAACCAGGAGCTTGCTAAAACACAGCATGAAATTACAAAATTAACTCATGAGAATTGAAAGTCTACATAAAAAACCTTTGATTTACTGAGTAAAACATATGGATGCCAAACAGTACTTTTTTCTCCCTTATGTGAAAAGCCAACAGTATGATCTAAAGCCACAATCTTCATTTACCTATCAGATCTTTCCTTTTTTATTATATTTGAGGTTTTTTTCTTTTTGATATGGAATAATATATTTAAACATAAAATAGTCATATCACACCAATCATGAATGATGTACTGATATAGTATGTATATAGTGAAGAAAATTCACATTTAAGTGGACCCAGGCAGTTCACTCATGTTGTTCAGGGATCAACTCTATATGCAAGGTTGTAAGTAAATACTATATGACAACTCTGTATGTTTGTTCTCTGATTTAGGGAGACAGATTTCTGCAGGAATTATTGTTTCTTTGTAATTAAAATATTATTCACTAATGACTTATGTGCACGTGTGCAAAGTTGCTTCACTTGTTTCCGACCCTTTGAAATCTTATGAACTGTAGCCAGCCAGGCTCCTCTGTCCATAGGATTCTCCAAGCAAGCACACTGGAGTGGGTTGCATTTTCTCCCCCAGGGGATCCTCCTGACCCAAGGATTGAACCCATGACTCTTACGTCTCCTGCATTGGCAGGTGGGTTCTTTACCACTAATGTCATCTGGGAAGCCCCTCACTAATGACTTTCAAGTACTCAAATTCAGTTGCAGGTCAAAGAGAGTAAGTTAGAATCATTCTTTAAAAAACAGCATGGTCACTGTTAACATTATAACGTTCTAAAAAAATAAAGCACTTTTTAGAATTTATGTCAGTGATTTAAGGATAGGTCTCTAGATTCACATAAATTATAGCACTATCTGAAGTTGTAATAATAAGTTTCATAGATGCTTTAGTTATTATAAGTCAATTTTATTAAAAACATGTTTTCATTTTCATAATTGGAAACATACATATAACATCAGTGTTAGCGCAGCTGACCAGTAAAGTCAAAATAGGAAATTTAGAAATTTCCAATTATTTAGGCTTTTCATTGAAGAATTAAGCAGTCTTACATAAATCAGAATACTTTCTAGTGTTATTTTTACATTTTATTATTTTTATATTCTCATAAAATCAGAGAGAAGGCATATTAAACCAGTATAATTTCCAATTATTCATCTTAATTAAATATATTAATTGAACATGCCCCCTTTTAGACAAATATACCAATTACTAAAGCTTCCTAAATCACTTAAAAACAATGAAGACTCTCCCCAGCCCATAGGTTAATGGCTTTATAAGATTTCAAGCAACTCAAAAGGCCATTGTTATTATAGTAAAAGTTCCCCTCTTAGAAAATGAAAATACTTAAAGTTATTTTTCTTTTGGAAATGTTTCAGTTCTCATATCTTAAATTTATATAACCCCTTCTAAATCTCTATAAAGGGGCCTTCCTGATAGATCAGTTGGTAAAGAATCTGCCTGCAGTGCAGGAGACCCTGGTTCGATTCCTGGGTCGGGAAGATCCCTCAGAGAAGGGATAAGCTGCCCACTCCAGTATTCTTGGGTTTCCCTTGTGAATCAGCTGGTAAAGAATTGACCTGCAATGCAGGAGACCTGGGTTTGATCTCTGGTTTGGGAAGATCCCCTGGAGAAGGGATAAGGCTACCTGCTCCAGTATTCTGGCCTGGAGAATTCCATGACTGTGTAGCCCATGGGGTCGCAAAGAGTTGGACACGACTGAGCAACTTTCATGAAATCTCTATAGACCAAATAGCACAGGTACATCTACAAATTTTAAAAGATCTGAGAAGCTGATTTATTAATTTTTACTTTCTTTATGTTAGGTTTATCTAGGCAAGATATTCTAGAGTGGGCTCCAAACAAGTATTTGTAGGAAAAAAGTAGCTTTAAGTGTGAGAATCAATGCTCTGCTTTCCTATGTTCTCCAAGATCTTGCCTTTTAAATTCTTCTAAGTCTTGGTAGCTCTTCAACACATTGGAACAAACTTTACAAAAAAATCTTATTTAGCTTTTCCTATTGGTCTTAGCTGCAGATGGTGATTGCAGCCATGAAATTAAAAGACCCTTACTCCTTGGAAGGAAAGTTATGACCAACCTAGATAGCACATTTAAAAGCAGAGAAATTACTTTGCCAATAAAGGTCTGTCTAGTCAAGGCTATGGTTTTTCCAGTAGTCTTGTATGGACGTGAGAGTTGGACTGTGAAGAAAGCTCAGCACCGAAGAATTGATGCTTTTGAACTGTGGTGTTGGAGAAAACTCTTGAGAGTCCCTTGGACTGCAAGGAGATCCAACCAGTCCATTCTAAAGGAGATAAGTCCTGCATGTTCTTTGGAAGGAACGATGTTAAAGCTAAAACTCCAGTACTTTGGCCACCTCATGCAAAGAGCTGACTCGTTGGAAAAGGCTCTGATGCTGGGAGGGACTGGGGGCAGGAGGAGAAGGGGACGAACGAGGATGAGATGGCTGGATGGCATCACGGATTCGATGGACATGAGTTGGAGTGAACTCCAGGAGTTGGTGATGGACAGGGAGGCCTGGTGTGCTGCGATTCATGGGGTCGCAAAGAGTCGGACACGACTGAGTGACTGAACTGAACTGAACTGATTGGTCTTAGTAGGAGGATTTGTCCCAGTTACCTACCAGGCTATTAGCTAAAGCTGTATTTGAAACATAATGCTAAATTTTCTATTTATAGTAATTATACAAAATTTCCGTTAAAGTAAATTTAGTGAGTACAATGTGAGTTCATCTAAATAAAAATATCAAGTAAATAGCATGCATAAAAATTAGGCAGGAATTCCCTGGTGGTCCAGTGGCCAAGACCATGTTATTAATGCTGGGGGCCCAGGGTAGATTTCTGGTCAGGGAACTAGATCCCACATGCTGCAACTAAGAGCTTGCATGCCCCAACTAAAGATTCTGCATGCTGCAACTAATACCTAGTACAGGCAAAACAATAAATAAATAAAAATATTTTTTAAAAAGTTAGGCAAGTGGCAAAAGACTTAAAGAATATGCCAGTGATTGAAGTCTAGGAAAGACAAAAATGAGGCAATCTATATTAAAAAATAGTACGGTGGCTTCCAAGTTCTTGATACTCAGAGGTAGCTCCCTTCCTTTAAATTAAGTGATCCTCACTGAGAGGCTCTCTGTTCATAAACTCAACTACCAGAAATCAGAGTTTCTGCTTAGTTTCTATTCCCAAGAACTGTAGTAACAGTTCTTCTTCTTCTTTTTTTTAATCTCTAATCAAACATTTACTTAGTATCCAGTGTGTGTCAGAAAGTTGATAAAATGTTATTCAGTGTCTGATCTCAAGGAGCTCACAGCCTGCCTAAGACAGAAAAATGAGCAAATTGCATTAGTGGCATTAGAGCAACAACAGAATCAGGGACAAGAAAAAGAAATTGTATAGGGTTGGTGTGATAACTTTCTCTTGGGGTGGGAAGTTATGAAAAAGTTATTGGGGAATCTGGGGATTAATAAATTAACAATAATCTCCTAGGGAAAGATTGAAGGCAGGAGGAGAAGGGGACGACAGAGGATGAGATGGCATCACCGACTCAACGGACATGAATTTGGGTAAACTCTGGGAGCTGGTGATGGACAGGGAGGCCTGGCATGCTGCAGTTCATGGGATCACAAAGAGTTGGACATGACTGAGGGACTGAACTGAACTGAACTGAACTGAACTGAGGTAATGCAGAAGGAAGGTGAAGATGTTCCACTGAGAGTCAGAGATGGAATTCTTGGGAGAGAAGAGTGCCTGTATGCAAAGAGATGTGAAGAACCAAGGTTTGGTTGGGTCACTCAAGAGAGTCCACTGTTGCTGATATTGAGAAGGAATAGCGAGATAATCTGGTTAGAGAGAAAAACAGGAGGGAGATCATGAAGGAATACAAAGAGCTCTGGTGATTCTCTCCAGGCAACAGAGAACCGCTGATGTATTGAATAGTTTAACCAGAGCAGGGATATCATCAAAGTCATGTTAGTGAATCAAGAAAAGATGATTTGGGCATCAGGGTGAGGACTTGGGCCTTGGTAAGAGGATCAATGAACAACAAAGTGTGTCATGAAATCGTAACACTAATTTTTTAACAAAGTTGCAACTTTGACCAGAGTTGCAATAACGAACAATTCTTGAAGACTTCAACATTTATGGTTCTTGTTTGTATCAATATTTGTAGAGATACAGTCATAGGACAAGAAATTAAATTTCTGTATTGATGGCTATAAATGGTATTTTATGAAATGCATACTTAAAAATATATATTCTAAACTTTTGTCTAGAGCAAAAAATTCTTAATTTTTTTCGTGAGGACACAAGGCAACTCAACTTACTGGAGGGCAATTTTTCCTATATTCTACAGGCAGAAAGAACATTCAAAGTCAAGTTAGCTTTTGAATATCTGCTGAAATTGGTGGGAGAGGGAGGAAAAACTACCAGCCACTGTAGCACATGCCTGTGCGTAGTGTGGAGGTGGCAAGTTAACATGAGAACTCCTAAAACTGACTTTTGTCAAACATCATCAATAACAGCACAGATCTTGGCCCTAATTTGCTGAGTATCATTTTGTCTCAACATTTCTGTAACAATTATAAATTAACTGGAAACAGGGATAAGGATAAAAGTGGAAACAGAAAAGAGGTAAGTGAAAGATTTTTTTTTTTTTCATATTGTAATGGAAAAAATCTCTTGATTCTCTTCGCACCACATATATTTAAAACTAATTATTCCTAATTTTGATAAAATGAGAAGTTTTAAAACAAAATCTCTCATAGGATATGTACTCTGAATTCTCACCATTAAATAACAAGTTCTCCTATTCTTCATGAATAAAATCTGAATAAATTTGATTAGCAATGAGAGAATTCCAACTCAAAATTGTTGTTACTTCTACTTATTTCAATGACATTGGACTATGAAAAGGGACATAAAAGAACTAATTTACTATAAAATATACCCATAATTTTTATTATTAGAAATAATATTAGCCTACCAAATAAGAATTTAATTAACTTCAATGCATTTATATCAATCTGGGTTTTGAATTTTTACAGAATTTTTTTTAAATCAAAATAGTTTCAAATGAAGATGTGAGCAAGTACATTAATATTGGCACACTTCTAAAAAATGTACTGCTGCTGCTGCTGCTGCTAAGTCACTTTAGTCATGTCCGACTCTGTGTGACCCCATAGACAGCAGCCCACCAGGCTCCCCTGTCCCTGAGATTCTCCAGGCAAGAACATTGGAGTGGGTTGCCATTTCCTTCTCCAATGCATGAAAGTGGAAAGTGAAAAGTGAAAGGCGCGACCCCATGGACTGCAGCTCCTCCGTCCACGGGATTTGCCAGGCAAGAGTACTGGAGTGGGGTGCCATCGCCTTAACCCACAAAAATGGTCATTAAATACTGAAAGCTACTGAAAAGATATTGTTTGGAATCATTGTCATTCATGGGTTTCTAGAGCTCTGAAATGTTTGTTTTTAAATATTCTATCTAGTCTCATAGTTGTTTGCTAGGGGAAGGATGTGCCAGCCTCCTCACTCTGCCATACTGGAAGTCCCATCTAGCCACACCTTTTTGTAAAGGCCCACAGGACAGTTTTGCTTTAGGATACGTCTGCTAACAGTGAATACTGGTTCAGACTGGAACAGTTAGGGGCCATTGCCTATGACCAGTGAAGAGCTTATGTGTGCCTAAACCTAGGCAGAAAAATGGAACAGGTCTGGATCCACGTGAAGTTTCAGATGTACAATCACTGCAACTGGATTATGGGATACTGACTGTGAGGAAGAGACAGATGTAAGTCACTTTGGATTTTTCAGTTTATGTGACTGTATAATAATAATTTTGTTATTTTTAAAAAAATATTTTCCTTCCGTTTTGTGCCAAGCACTAAGCTAAGCATTAGGGATAGGGGTAAACAAAATGATGCTGTCCCTAATTTTATCTGGCATCCACCAAAAGTGTCATCAAATAAATTGATAAATTGATAAATCATAATTATTTTTGACATATTAATTGGGTGACTTTCATCAGAAATATTTATAAACTCAAGGTACTAAGTATGAACAAATGGAACAAAATTGAAAGAGGTAGTAATGATTGCTTATTTCCACATGGGGGCGCATTTAGACTCAGAGACTTTTCGCTCCCTGCTGCTGAGGCTGCTAAGTCCATTTGCTTGCCCAAATGTCAGTGCTGCTTTTTGGGAATAGAATGATCGTGGATATTTAAGTAATTCTTAGCATTATTTAATATCTTCTTTATGAGAAAAACAAACAATAAGCATCTTTTCTCCAAAACAGTTGACAGAAGTGTTATCTTTTGAAAATACAGTTTCTTTCTCTGTTTTTCTTCCTATGACTCTAGAAGCATTACACAAAGAAGAAATTTGGCGTGTGCTCAGTTTTTTTCCCTTTTACATTTGCTCTTCAATTGCTTAGAAAATCTAGAAGGATAACTGGTATGTGAGAGCCAGCACTCACATAAGAGCCTGAATTTCCCCATGACCTAAAAATTTGTATTAAGTTAGCAGACAACTTTTAAGAAAAATGTGCAGAATTTGAGTATTTTTCTGTCAAATGCAAGGAATTCTCTGACCTTGAATTCTGACTTTGATAAAAGAAACACTAATTTTAGACTTTGGCAAAATTGTGGGCTATCTCCCTAAAAAGAAACATGTTACTGTATAGTAGCTTTTCATCTTTTCATTGTGTTTATGTACATATTTCTAGTCATAATGTGGAGGAATAAAGCTATCACCTACCTTATTGATACAAAAAAACCTTCATCATTATCTTACCTGTTCTAGAGGGAAAAGGTGTCTTAATCATTATTTTGCAGTCTCTCTTATTGGTAAGTGTGATATAAAATTCTTTTTCGTTTTAAATTGATATTAGTTACTTGCAGAAATACCTTCTATGATTTCTATAATTTAATAATTTGTTCTGTAATATTTTGAAATTTAGTTACACCCCTATCCCTCTCTACTCTTGAATGGAGGCAGAAGAACAGGAAAAAAATGGGAGAATTGTTGTGCATTGTGGGTCTGACATGAGTCTTCTTGAGAGTTTTGACTGAAATGAAGAAGAAAAGTGGTTGTATAATTTTCTCATTTTATAAACTTGAATCCATTACATTTTGACTCTAAAATTCTGTGATTTCATTATTTTTATGATTTTTTATAAATTAGTGAGAAAATTAATTGAACAAACATACTTGTTTGAATCTAACCAGATGCTTTTTCTTTATTCGAATAGTTTTCTACACTTTGTTCTAATACTAATACTGCCCAAAGTAATCCTGAATCTAGGCTTTTTATTAATTATTCTATTCTCATGGATATAATACTTTTTCTTATTTCTTTCAGGATATGAATGGTTGTTAATTTATTTATTTTCCTGTTTTTAAAAATAATCTTCTCCCAGGTTAGTATCCATTTGCTCCCTTCTAATAGCTTTTTCCAGACATCCTGGAATGTGAAGTCAAGTGGGCCTTAGAAAGCATCACTACGAACAAAGCTAGTGGAGGTGATGGAATTCCAGTTTAGCTATTTCAAATCCTGAAAGATGATGCTGTGAAAGTGCTGCACTCAATATGCCAGCAAATTTGGAAAACTCAGCAGTGGCCACAGGACTGGAAAAGGTCAGTTTTCATTCTGATCCCAAAGAAAGGCAATGCCAAAGAATGCTCAAACTACCACACAATTGCACTCATCTCACATGCTAGTAAAGTAATGCTCGAAATTCTCCAAGTCAGGCTTCAGCAATACGTGAACCGTGAATCCAGATGTTTAAGCTGGTTTTAGAAAAGGCAGAGGAACCAGAGATCAAATTGCCAACATCTGCTGGATCATGGAAAAAGCAAGCGAGTTCCAGAAAAGCATCTATTTCTGCTTTATTGACTATGCCAAAGCCTTTGTCTGTGTGGATCACAATAAACTGTGGAAAATTCTGAAAGAGATGGGAATACTAGACCACCTGACCTGTCTCTTGAGAAATCTGTATGCAGGTCAGGAAGCAACAGTTAGAACTGGAAATGGAACAGACTGGTTCCAAATAGGAAAAGGAGTACGTCAAGGCTGTATATTGTCACCCTGCTTATTTAACTTCTATGCAGAGTACATCATGAGAAATGCTGGACTGTAAGAAACACAAGCTGGAATCAAGATTGACAGGAGAAATATCAAAAACCTCAGATATGCAGATGACACCACACTTAGGGCAGAAAGTGAAGAGGAACTCAAAAGCCTCTTGATGAAAATGAAAGAGGAGAGTGAAAAAGTTGGCTTAAAGCTCAATATTCAGAAAATGAAGATCATGGCATCCGGTCCTATCACTTCATGGGAAACAGATGGGGAAACAGTGGAAACTGTCAGACTTTATTTTTCTGGGCCTCAAAATCACTGCAGATGTGACTGCAGCCATGAAATTAAAAGACGCTTACTCCTTGGAAGAAAAGTTATGACCAACCTAGATAGTATATTCAAAAGCAGACATTACTTTGCCGACTAAGGTCCATCCAGTCAAGGCTATGTTTTTTCCAGTGGTCATGTATGGATGTGAGAGTTGGACTGTGAAGAAGGCTGAGCGCCGAAGAATTGATGCTTTTGAGCTGTGGTGTTGGAGAAGACTCTTGAGGGTCCCTTGGACTGCAAGGACATCCAACCAGTCCATTCTAAAGGAGATCAACCCTGGGATTTCTTTGGAAGGAATGATGCTAAAGCTGAAGCTCCAGTACTTTGGCCACCTCATGCAAAGAGTTGACTCATTGGAAAAGACTCTGATGCTGGGAGGGATTGGTGGCAGGAGGAGAAGGGGACGACAGAGGATGAGATGGCTGGATGGCATCACGTACTCGATGGACATGAGTCTGAGTGAACTCCAGGAGTAAGTGATGGACAGGGAGGCCTAGCGCGCTGTGATTCATGGGATCGCAAAGAGTCTGACACGACTGAGCGACTGAACTGAACTGAACTGAAGAGCTTTTTCTGGTTATTTTCTATGTGTCATGGTAAAAAACTTCCATGCGCATTCATTAACTCTTGTTTGTCTGTTTAGTTTTTTAGAAAGGTTACTATAATCCGATTGGAAACTTTGAGCATATATGGGGCTTGTTTCTTTTTGCCTGCACTTGAAAAGAGTCTGACTGGGCCATTATGAGCAGTATTAATATCAATTGTTTAATACACTGTTTAGCTACGCTACTCCATTGTATCGCTGCTGTGGCATCTAGTTTGTTTGGTCAAGTAGCCACAGGGACCTTATGCAAGCACTCACCCTAGAGAGCATCCTGCAGATTCACAAGCGAATATTAGTTCCTGATGTGACTTTCCCAGTAGCCCTTGTGATCAACAGTCTCCCCTGCCTCCCAGTGCCTTCCCCTCATATGACATTTAAATATGACCCCTGCAGAGTTTACCAGCACTCTGATCTTTTGGGTTGAATTTATCAATCCAGCCCAGCCTGGGAACCCCATAGCACTCTACCCATGGAACCTAATAAAGCTTTGTGCCCCACGTCCTGCTTCTCTCTCTGCACTCAGCCTTGATTTCCCTATGTGGCTCCTCGAAGCATGCTTATTTCAGGACCTGTGAGTAGTAACCTTCTCAATTTCAATTTCTCTTGTGGTCTGGTGTTAAACTGCAACTAACTTCTGGCATCCTGTGCTCTACTTAACAAATATTATTTTAACTAATTCATAACACACACATGTATACATATATCCATTTACCACATATATGCTGTTATTTCAAAACTGGAATCATGTGGTTCTGAATGTTGGAATTACAGTAACATTATCTTATGGGAATTACATAACATTATTCAAATATTATTTGGAAATATGGTAGTTAATTCTCCTATAAGATTTCATTGTATGAACTGAGTATATGTGCTTTCATAGGTAGATCAGGTATAGAGGGAAGACACAACCCCCAGTGACATCCTTCTTAAGTCTCACTCCTCTAACTAGACTTGCCATGTACTAATAAGAGTTCCCATAGACATTGCCGAAGGAGTGTCACCAACCAAGGCTCTGCAGCACTTTACTCATTTACATCAATCAAATAAGGGTCAGGTATCAAGCTTCAGGTTCAAAGGATATATAGGGACATAAACAGACACACAACAAAATTATGAAATAGAAACTGGAGAAAAAAGAAATAATTCTAGGCTGTAATTTAAAGCTTATTAGGAGGAGAAAAAGAATATTTGCTGCCATGTCAGTAAACAAGGAGGTTATAGTCATCAGTAATTGCAGCCCCACAGATGGCGACCTAGTGAGCCCCGAGGGAACTCAGAAAGGAAGGAATCCCTGCCTTCTAGCAGCCATCAGACTGTATCACTCTGTAAGATAAGCCATGAAGAAACTCTGGATGTAAAAATACAGGATACTGGCCCCAGTTAGCTAAGATGAATATTGAAGGACTCATTTCAGTGAGTCCAGATTCTTGTATCTTCCCATGGAGATGTGCAAAATTCTTTAGCGAGATCTGGTTTACTTGAATTAACAATACTCTTTTGATATTCAGACTACCTGCCCTTTGTTGTAAAACTTCTGTATAAACTGGCTCCCCTCTACTCACCTTCTTGGAGCAATTATCTCAGGGCTATATGAGATGCTCCCTCGCAGGCATGAAGTCCTAAAAATTCCCACTGAGTAAAACATAACTCCCAACTTTTAGATTGTGAATATTTTTTTAGGCTACAAGGGTATAATGTATGAGAATAAAGAGAATGAACAATTTGAGGGATTTGCTCAAAAATAAGTTGCAAACTTATTTAAGAAACACAGGCATAGAGCCAAATAGACTGGGTTCAAATCTAACTCTTCCACTTATTAGTTATTAGATGTTGAACAATTTATTTAATTTCTAGGACACTTTCCTTAGCTATTAAATGTTACTGTTTAGTTACCATTTCTAACATAAGATTACTGTGAAAATTTTAAAAGACAATGAATTTAAGTTGCTCAGAATAGTGCCCAGCACAAGTATTTACTCAGCAAATGTTAATTTTTATGATTACAGAAGAATAAACATGTGCTCATTATATAAAATGAGAAGAAAGTGTAAAGGAGAGAAACACTATATGATCCACGCATCACTAATTTACACGGAGGAAAAGCTTTTCGTGTTTGGTTGGTCAGAGTCCTTAGAGAATGACTTTCCAGGTCTTGGGAGAGATGGGATGGCAGAATTCTTGGAACCTAGTAGGGCAAGACATCTGAGAGTATCAGGTTTCAGCATATAATTATTTTTTCACCTATTTTCTTTCAATACTGGAATCCAGCTTGCATGAGGGGCTGGTATACCTCAGTTCTGAGTACCTTTGTTTTACTTTCTCTATGGAATAAGACTACATATTTGCATATTCTCTATGGAATAAAACTACACCTTTAAAAAATGGATCAATAGTCATCCCATTGCAGAGGGGGGAAGATTTCTTACCAGGATTTTTCAGCAGATTGATCACAAACTTTGACCAGAGTTCCAGGAAACATTGGGAAAGAGTTCAACCATAGAAACCCAGTATTGTCCATTATGATTTTTTACTCATCCACACACATCTGCATCTGTTTTTTCCCCAAACCCCTGACTTCATGCCACTACCAGGTTTCCCAAGCATCCAATTTTGCTAAATCACCATATTTGCCTTTGTGGGCAAATTCTCATGAAACTGCCCTTCTCCTAAAAAAATAAAATAAAATAGACAAGCACATGATTTCCCTTATTACAAGGTCCTATTTTCAGCTAACTAATTATTTAGTAAGCTACTATATCTTTATTCATTAGATAAAATAAGGGGATTCAGAAATAAGGATTCTGAAGTTTAGTAACGTTTTCCAATAGATAATCAACAGAAGCAAAAATGGTAGAAAAGACAGTTGCCACTCTTGCTTCAGCTGCATGAATATTCCAACAATGGACAGGGGATGAAGCAAACTCAGGCAGAGTTCAGGTTCACATCTGACATGATGAAACTGGAGAGTAACAGCGTACAGCAGAGTGTGGCTGGCCAATCCAAAAGGCTTGGCTGGGTAGTCACAGATGGCAGGTGCTGATATACCAGGTCAGACAGATGCCATCGCTGTGATCCAAGTGCTTCATCCGTTTTCCAGCCGGGGAATGAAGTGCAGCAGTAGTGAGAGTCAAAGGAGTCATTAACTGTTAGGCTGTGTGTCAGAGCTTTATCCACACGGATTCAGAGCTGAACCAAAGCTCCAGTTCTACCAGGCATAGATTGGAAAGCAAGGCGAGAGTATAGGAAGTGTGTGACCTAGAGACAATGAGCTAGCAGAGAGCATCCTGGTCATTGGCTATAAGACCATTGCTAAACACTGCAGAAAGTTTCTCAAAGTGTAGTCTACAGACACCCTGAACTAGAATCATAAGGTTAATGTGCCAGGAAGACAGATTCTTGTTCTTTCTGTTTGGCTAGAGAGCTTAGGAGTTGCTTCTCTCACAGGAGACAATGCAGGTGTCCCAGTCAATAGTATCTGGGGTTGTATGTTATATGGGAAGCAAGGTATCACAAGAGTCCTTCACTTGAAATAAATGAACTGGCTATAATAACTTACATGAGGCATTGAAAGCTGTGTAACTACTTAACACCTTAAGAGCTTTTATAATCAAAGTATAGTTGATTTACAATATTAGTTTCAGGTGTATAACATAGTGATTCAATATTTTAATAGATTTCATTCCACTTAAATTTGTTATAAAATATTGGCTATTTCCCTGTGTTGTACATTATTATACCTTTGTGTCTTATTTTATACATAGCAGTCTGTGTTTATCTTATACATTGCCCCTTATCCCCTTCCCCTGTCTTGCTGTCCCCCCATCCCTCTCCTAACTAGTAACCACCAGTTTGTTTTCTGTAGCTGTGAGTCTGTTCCTGTTGTGATATATTTTATTCACTTGATTTGTTTTTTAGATTCTACATAGTATAAATAAAAACATACATTATTTTCCTTTCTGTAACTTATTTTACTAAGCTTAACACACTCTAGGCCTATCCAAGTTGTTTCAAATGGCAAAATTTCATCATTTTTTATGACTGAGTAATATTCCATTATGTAGACGTGTGTGTGTGTGTGTGGTGTGTGTGTGTGTGTGTGTGTGTGTGTGTGTGTACCACATCTTCTTTATCCATCATCTGTTGATGGACACTTGGGTTCCTTCCATATCTTGGCTATTGTAAACAATGTTTCTGTGAACATTGGGCTGCACATATTTTTTTGAATTAGTGCTTTCATTTTCTTTGGCTATATACTCAGGAATGGCATTGCACAATCATAGTTGTTTTTTTTAATGAATATCCATACTGTTTTCCATAATGGCTGCACCAACTTACATTTCCAGTAACATCCCAGTGCACTAGGGTCCCCTTTTCTCCACATTCTTGCCAACATTTGTAATTTGTTCTTTTTGATGACAGTCATTCTGACAGGTGTGAGATTATATCTCATTGCAGTTTTGATTTGCATTTCACTGATAATTAGTGATGTTGAGCATCTTTTCATATGCATGTTAGGCATCTGTATGTCTTCTTTGGAAGAATGTCTATTCAGGTTTTTCTGCTCATTTTTCAATTGGATTTTTATTTGGTATTGAGTTGTATAAATTGTTTATATACTTTGGATATTAACCCTTAATCAGTCATAGCATTTGCAAATATCTTTTTATCCCCATTCAGTAGGTTGTCTTTTCATTTTGTCTATGTTTTCCTTTACAGTGCAAAAGCTTTAATTTCAATTAGATCACATTTATTTTTGCTTTTATTTCATTTGCCTTAGGAGATAGATCCAAAAAATTATTGCTCCAATTCATGCCAGAGTGTTTTGCCTGTGTTCTCTTCCAAGACTTTTATAGTTTTAGGTCTTACATTTAAGTATTTAACCTATTTGAGGTTTATTTTTTTATACACTATTACAGAATGTTCTAATTGTACTCTTTTACATGTAGCTGTCCAGTTTTCCAACAATGCTTTTTGGAGAGATTGTTTTTTCCCCATTATATATTTTTGCCTCTTTTGTCATAGATTAACTGTGTTCAGCAAGGATGTGACATTTCCCTCACTCCTCTGTTAACATTTTTAAAAATTTCCCACCATGGTCTGACCCATCAGCTTTCTCTGCTTTTTTCTCTAAAGTATCCATCATTCTCTCCTATACTATATATTTAATTTATTATTCAACTATTATTGTGTACTTTTACCAGTAGAAGTTAAGTTTCACAAAGACATGAAGGGCAATTAGTTATTTGTGTCTGGAATTGGTAGAAAGACAAAGATTTCTGTCTGACTTAATGCTAAATTTTCAGTTTCTGATGCAATATCTGACATACAGTAAGTGCTCAACAAATGAGTGAGCTAAGTTCATACTGGTTCACAGAAAAGAAGTAGGAGGTATGCACTCAACAATGTTTTCTCCCTCCCAAGATATAAAGAGTCTCAAAAACATCCATTACTTCAGTGAATGAGGCATTTCAGAGACAAGCCTTCCCAGAGAGGGACCCAGGACTCAAAAGTGTTAGGAGATCTGTGCTTCCATCACCTACAGACTGTACAAGCAGCAAATAGAACAGAGATAGCCAGACATGGGTTATGAAAGTCTGCACTTTAGTGACTGAGCCTTTCAAATAGAGGAATCAGAAAGAGACTGAGCTGTACAAAAAAGATGCAAGGACCACCCCCAGACCCAGAGAAGAGCTGAGAACAACACAGACATAAGTGACAGCTGATAAAGAGAAAGTACATAGACAGAGAAGAGAAGCAATGGCTTAACCACTCATGGCTATGGTTAAACAACACAGTTCTTAGTGAAGAAATATTGCTAATGTTGTCTAGTTAAATTTTTTCTATTATTTTATAGCCTTTTTAAAATAGATTCATACTAAAGTTAATGGTTTTCTAAATTGAGGTTTAGTCTATAGTTTGATTCCAGTAATCTTCAGCCAGTCACCTTGCTGTTAAGGATAACCTCTGGATGGGATGGTCGTTTTATCAATGCCTGGAATGTGCAAAACAGTGAGAGGAACCAGAGTCAGAATAAGCCTTGAATATAGCCTTCTACCATTTTGGGTGAGGCAGTCATAAGAAAAAAAGTGAAAAGAAAGATAATGTTAGCATTGTTACCTGCTGTGCAGTGCTTAGTTGCTCAGTCCTGTCCAACTCTTTATGACCTCATGGACTGTAGCCTGCCAGGCTCCTCTGTCCATGGAGATTCTCCAGGCAAGAATTCTGGAGTGGGTTACCATGCCCTCCTCCAGGGGATCTTCCCAACCCAGTGATTGAACCCAGCTCTCTCTCATTGCAGGTGGATTCTTTAGCCACAAGGGAAGCCCAAGAATACTGGAGTGGGTAGCCTATCCATCTCCAGCAGATCTTCCTGACCCAGGAATCGAACTAGGATCTTCTTGCATTGCATGTGGATTCTTTACCAGCTGAGGTACCATGGGAGCCCTGTTAACTGCTGCTAAGTTTAATATGGTTGGGATTTAATATTTTAATAATGCTAATTCATGAATGGTTTAAGCTAGTCAGTCTATAAAGGGAAGGAAAATACTGGTTGTTTAAATCTTAGGGAAAATGCTATCATCCTGAATAAACCAACAATAGTAAGACCTAATTAAGTCTATGTAAATTATATAATTCTTATAGTTAGACTTATATTGATATATAGTGCATACATGCATTGATATAAATTAATTTATACTATATATTTTCTAAGTGGCATGTAAGCTAGATACTTTTCCTTTTTATGATTTCCCTCCTTTATTTCCTCTTAGGATTATGCTGCTTGATTTTGATAAGAATTATATTCTTACACATTGTTTGACTTTTACTAGCTTTTTTCTTAAAGAAACAAATAGTCCTTGAGCATTAAAGAATACAATAACATAGTCATATCCCTAAAATGTTGCTGTTTTTACATTGTGTTGAAGAAATTTCACTTTCATATGACACTGGAAATAATATTAGGTAAAGGGAAAATCTTGTAGAAAGTGAGTTAATAAATATAAAACTCTAGTGTTTTCTGTGAGCATTTTTCATAAAAAAAATGAAAACCTTAAGTGTCTCTTCATTTGATTAATTTTCTTCAGGTCAGTGGAAGAATAATCTTTTAAAATTATTTATTTGAAGATGGGTGAAATATAAAATTGTAGGTCATTTAAGGGAGATTTATCCATTTACAAACAATTTAAAATTTGTTCCTAAGTGACAATTCTTCAACAAGGGGTCCAGGTTGATACCTTATTACAGAAACCATGAAGACAATACTTGATCAAACCACAGATTTATTATTCCTGGGGAAAAAGCAGATTGCCTAATTTACAAACAGGTTGTAGTTTTCTTCTGTCATGCACTTGGCCTTTAATATTGCATGCTGTTTCAAATAGAAAATATTCTGTATTTGAAACATATAGGTAAGCAACTTTGGCATATTTAAAATCATGATCTCTGTCCCTACACCCACACCAATTTTGTCAAAAATTTCTCTGTGAAAAGCACAAGGAGAAACAATAGGGACACCAGGAGGATGAACATAATCACTTGCAGTAATAATCACTTGTTAAGAGTTTATACTTTAACAGAGGACATTCCCTAAAATGTAATACTCAGTACAACATGGGCTAGGAGCCAGTACCCTTAGTGAGACGGTTATGCAGTGAGCATGTGCTCAGTTGCTTCAGTCGTGTCTGAGTCTTTGCAACCCTGTGGACTCCAGCCCACCAGGCTCCTCTGCCCATGGAATTTTCCAGGCAAGGATACTGGAGCGGGTTGCCATGACCTCCTCCAGGGCATCTTCCTGATCCGGGGATCAAACCCACGTTCCTTATGTCACCTGCAGTGGCAAGCAGGTTCTTTACCACTAGGGCCATGTGCAAAGCCCAGGGAGATGGTTACTAAATGCTATAAAGAGGAGATCACTGTGGGACTGTTACATCGAAAAAGGCTTTGAGACACAGGGATTTCTGCTCAATGTTATGTGGTAGACTTGATGGAAAGGGAACTTAGGGGAGAATGGATACATGTACATGTATGGCTGAGTCTCTTTGCTGTCCACTTGAAACTACCACAACATTGTTAATTGGGGAGGAGAAGGGGACGACAGAGGATGAGATGGCTGGATGGCATCACAGACTCGATGGACGTGAGTCTGAGTGAACTCCGGGAGTTGGTGATGGACAGGGAAGCCTGGCGGGCTGCGATTCATGGGGTCACAAAGAGTCAGACACGACTGAGCAACTGAACTGAACTGAACTGGATATAAAGTAAAAAACTTAATTAGAAAAAAAGACCTTGGGAAAGTTTCTATTTACCTAGACTTTGAAGTACTTGCAATTCAGTTCAGCAGACATTCGTGAAAAGCCACCAGAAAATGAAATTCAAATTGAAATGAATATATGCCATATCTTTTTATCCATTCATCTGTTGATGAATACTTTGATTGCTTCAAAACCTTGGCAACTATAAATAATGGAGCTGTAAACATTAGGATGCATGTATCTTTTCAAATTAGTATTTTGGTTTCTTTTTAGATATTGTAGATATATACCCAGGAATGGAACTGCTGGGTCATATGGTAGTTCTAATTTTAGTTTTATGAGAAAACTTCACACTGTTTTCCACAGTGACACTGGTTGTACTATTTTACATTCCCATGAACAGTACTAGGCCTAGCTCCCTTTTCTCCACAACCTTGCTAACATTTGTTATTTTTGTTCTTTTTGGTGACAGTCATTCTGACAGATATGAGATAATATCTCACTGAGGTTTTGATTTGTATTTCCCTGATGACTATATACATATATATGTAGTATTCTACATACAGTGGAATATCATTCAACCATAAAAAGAATGAAATTTTGCCACTTGCAGCAACATGGATGGACTTGGAGGCATTATGCTAAGTGAAATAAGTCAGAAAGAGAAAGACCAACATTACATGTTACCACTTATATGTGTAACCTAAAAAAGAATACAACAAACTAGTAAATAAAAAAGAAATAGACTCACAGATACAGAGAACAAACTGGTGGTTACCAGTGGGAAGGAAGAGGAGGGTGATAGACAATAGAGAGGTAGGGGAAACAAGGGTCACTATGGGATTTTATGAAATCAAGCATATGAAACTTTTTAAAATTGTGGAGCAATATAGAATTTAAAGACTCTCTTTTCCAATAAAAAATTTAAAAACGTTTTAGGTGAAATGAAACTAAGACTCATGGAGTTCTTCCTAAGTGCCAGGCACTGTTATTGTCCTTAAAATAAAACAGCTTTACTTAAAACAAACAGGTAGAAATTATCATCTCTAGATTGCAAGTGAGGAAATGTGAGGATGAGAGGAGTTGAGGAAACATGCCCAAGGACAAGTGACCAAAGATCTGGAGATGGAGCTATGTCCAGTCTGTCCTTTTATAGTCTTGCTCCTCACACAACAGCATCATCTCTGCTCTTGAAGATGTAGGCAGAATGGTCCCAGCTATTAAAAACCAGTTTGATGGGTCATCAACTGTACACCTTAAATGTATACAGTACTGTATGTACTGTACTATATCTCAGTAAAACTGGAAAAAAAGGATTTGATCTATGCACCATGCAGCTAATCTGAATATTGGCTGAAGTTGCATATTCATGACAAAGAGGACTAAGGTATTCAAAGAGAGATTGTGGACAGATATTGTGACATTTGCATTTTATTTCCTTAGGTAATTATTATCCATTGATTATTATCTAAATGGTTGAATTTAACTTCTTTGAATTAAACTCTTAATTATTTTTACTGTGATAAGAAAACTCATGAAACCCACCCACTTAACAAATACTAAAGTACACAGTACAGGATTATTAATTATAAAAGCACAGTTGAAAAGCAGATATCCTCTCTTCATTTTTACTTGAGGTTTTTGAAAAACCTGTAAAAGTTCAAACATGTTTACAAAGCAATGGTGTTTAAGATAATAACTTGTCTTTCTCTGAGGATGTGTTCATTTAAGGCATTTTAATTTCAATAACAGCTGCTATTCTACAAAGATGCTACTAATGGTATTTTTTTTTACATTTTCTGTAAAAAAAAAATCTGTAAAAAAGTTAAAAAACCATTTACCTAATTTTTTTCATAGTGCTATGTTGTTTCTTGATTCTGACAGTGCATTTGTTTCTATTAAGAATGCTTTTGGCTGCAAGCAAGAGTCTACCTAAGAGTTGGTTAAGAGGTTCGGAGGTACAGTTGAAATTTGCTGTAACATATCAGTGATTGCAGGGTTAACGCTCAGTGGCTTATAAGGTCTGGGGAACTGCCATCCTCTATTTCAATTGAATGATTACTGCCCAGGTGATGATTATTTTTAAATATTTAGAAGATCATCCCACAATATCAAGAAAGAGCTGAGTCCTTTCTCTCTCCTATACAGTCCATTTCTTTTTGGCTTAAGATGATTATGGAAACCTCAGACATGAGAATTACATTCAGTGAAGGAAATGGAGAAAGAATGGCCCATTCTACAGAACAACAAAATTCTCCTCAGGACACTTCCCCTAATATCTCACTGGACAGGACCATGTCCCTTGGCCTCCTCTAGCTGCAAAGAAAGGTAGGAAATGTTTATGTTATTTCTCTATCCTCTAGAGTAAAGCATGGAGAAAGGATTGAACATGAATACTGAGTGAGTTAAACAATAATAACTGTCACAACTTGGAGAAAAGCACTCAACAATTTATAAATGAGTTTTTGAAGTGATAAATTTTGTTCTTTCTCAACTATCTAGGGTTGAAAGAGAGGATGAGACAAGAACAAGTATACCCAGTAAGCAATACCATGAAGTCTAAATGAAACAACTGTCCTAACACTTGATGGAGCTATTTCTGATCCCATTATACAACTTAATTTTGATTAAATTGTTTTTATTTGCTTAGGATTTGAATTCTATAATTACAGTTGAGTGCACTTAAGTAATTCTCCTGAAGCATCTTTTTAAATTAATTCTCTTCAATTGTGAGGTACTGTGAGGAAATTTAATTTTACTTAGTCTTCATGAGATACATAAAGAGCTGAGCTGTGTGAGTATTCTCATGAGAAAGGAATCAAAGACAGGAAAGAAAAACTAGTATTTTTCTGTCTAGGATGCAACAGTCCCTGCCTGCTACATATGTCATTTCATTTAATTCTCAAAAACCCTGTCAGCTCAGCTCAGTCGCTCAGTCATGTCCAACTCTTTGCGACCCCATGAATTGCAGGACGCCAGGCCTCCGTGTCCATCATCAACGCCCGGAGTTCACCCAAACTCACATGCATTGAGTCGGTGATGCCATCCATCCATCTCATCCTTTGTCTTTCCCTTCTCCTGCCCCCAATCCCTCCCAGCATTAGAGTAAAGACTAATGAGTCAACTCTTCGCATGAGGTGGCCAAAGTATTGGAGTTTCAGCTTCAGTATCAGTCCTTCCAATGAATACCCAGGACTGATCTCCTTCAGAATGGACTGGTTGGATCTCCTTGCAGTCCAAGGGACTCTCAAGAGTCTTCTCCAACACCACAGTTCAAAAGCATCAATTCTTCAGCACTCAGCTTTCTTCACAGTCCAACTCTCACATCCATACATGACTACAGGAAAAACCATAGCCTTGACTAGATGGACCTTTGTTGGCAAAGTAATGTCTCTGCTTTTCAATATGCTATCTAGATTGGTCATGACTTTCCTTCCGAGGAGTAAGTGTCTTTTAATTTCATGGCTGCAATCACCATCTGCAGTGATTTTGGAGCCCCCAAAAGTAAAGTCTGACACTGTGTCCACTGTTTTCCCATCTATTTTCCATGAAGCGATGGGACCAGATGCCATGATCTTCGTTTTCTGAATGTTGAGCTTTAAGCCAACTTTTTCACTCTCCTCTCTCACTTTCATCAAGAGGCTTTTTAGTTCTTCTTCACTTTCTTCCCTAAGGGTGGTGTCATCTGCATATCTGAGGTTATTGATATTTCTCCTGGCAATCTTGATTCCAGCTTGTGCTTCTTCCAGCCCAGTGTTTCTCATGATGTACTCTGCATAGAAGTTAAACAAGCAGGGTGACAATATACAGCCTTGACGTACTCCTTTTCCTATTTGGAACCAGTCTGTTGTTCCATGTCCAGTTCAAACTGTTGTTTCCTGACCTGCATATAGGTTTCTCAAGAGGCAGGTCAGTTGGTCTGGTATTCCCATCTCTTTCAGAATTTTCCACAGTTTGGGTATACTTAAATAGCTAATAAGACTGAAGCTGGAATATAAACCCAGGTTGCTTGTAATCCTAACATTATGATGTATTTCACTGTAACTAGAGATTAAAAAAATATAAATCCATGAAGTGTTATTTAGGATGTGTTGACAGCAAGTCATACAATGCAAGTGAGTCACTTAGCACAGTACCTGTCATATAACAAAACATATTTTATATTTAGTTATTCCTCACATTCCTAGGTATAAATATTTTAAAACACTCATACATGAAACTGACAAAGATTACCTGAAGTGTGTTTACATTCATGTAACTCACTCATGAACTGGGGAAGGACAGATATTGATTGGCAAATTTCAGTTTGTTCACCACCCAGGAAAGAATATCTCATAGAAATGTTTGATGCTGCCGAAGCATTAAACTTTGGGTGAAAGTTCAAGTTAGTTTAAATGTGTGATCCTTTCCTCATATCTTCATTCCATTAATATTTACTGTCTTCAATCTGCTCCAGGCACTGACTGACTTGGTGCATACAATAATGAGTAAGACACAGTCTTTGGCCTCAAGAGTATCATGATCTATTTCAATTCTTTCTTACTAGATCTTTGGTTTGTTGAGTGCAAATCTCTTGATACTCGTTAGTCTGTGGATGATGAGGATATGCACAGGGCCATAAGGGAGCTTAGGGAAGGCTTTCTAAGGATGCACTGATAGTCAGGGACAGCCCTAAAGGTTGTTTGTTTGTTTGTTTTTTTAACCAAGATCAGTGACGCTAGGATCGGGAGAAGAGAGAAGGAGGAAAATGTATTTCAAGCCAGAAAACTGCATATAAAAAAAAAGCAAAGAAGTTAAAGAAAAAAATGAAAATATCAGGGAAGAAGAAATACTTTCATATGGTAGAATATGGAATTATACAGTTCCATATACTGACCATAGATGCCTATTCAGAATTTGTAATGTTGCTACATGCTAGATTTCAAAGACTTAGTATAAAAAATTTTTTTGAAAAGGAAATTAAAATTTCTCAATAATATTTTTAGACTGATTTTATATTCAAATGATATTATTTTGAATATTTTTGGTTTAATCAAGTATATTATTAAAATTAATTGTATCTTCTTTCTACCTTTCTAATGAGACTACTAGAAAATTTAAATTATGTATGTGACTGCATTTGTGTTAGTGTTGTATTTTTATTGGACAGTACTACTGGGAACATCAAATAGGAAGTACCATGGAACTCAGGAGATAATGAAAAAGAGTGAGGGAAAAAAAGCGATTGGTTTTTATTTTGCCTACAATGCAGGCTTTGAAGATAACACTTTCCTGTTTGGAGGACTTAAGTTTCTCACAAGTCCAACCACTGCAGAGGCCAAAACTGTATCTTTCTTATTCCTGGAAATTCACAAAGTTTGTGTCTAACATGCCCACAAACAAGTGTGTCAGCTAGAGTCACCATGAAATGGTGTTAGAGTTTCTTCTTTCCTTCTCTAACGTCCATTTTTGCATGTTCCTTGGGAAAATCTCTTAGTGGTCATTGCAGAAGGACACCAAAGCCCACGTAAAGGAAGTTAAAGTGGAAACCTTTGGAGCTGTCAGCAGCCTCTCCCTTCCTTCCTTCATATATCCTCCCCTAATTGCACTTCAGGAAATCCACCCTCCTCCCACTTTTAGTTAGAAGGGTTCAGAAGGGATTTTCCCCTTGTCCTCAAACTTCAGATATGGACTTCAATTGGCTTAGAGGTGCCTGTGTGTCCCAAATCCTTGCCCCCAGGGATTGGTTCAGAGACTGGCATGTAACCCAGTTAGAATCAGTGAGATATTGGGTAACGTTTGCTGTGGCTTCTATGAGAGAAAAGCTTCTTTCTTCTTCTATTGGAAGATGAGGAAGAGATTTTCTGTGGAGCTTGTTGTGCTCCACCTGTCCTCAGCTGCCAGCCAGCTTACAGTGATGAAGGGAGATCCTGCCAAAGTGAGGCCAGGACTGCATTAACAAGACTGAAAAATAGCGAGGGAAGATGATTCTGTCTACTCTGCCAAGCAGTTCTACAAGCCAATCAACTTCATGTACTGTTTGAGCCATGTTGAGATGTGTATTTCTTTGTTGCTATTCCCAGATATTCCAAAAGCAAAGGGCCCTGTGGGTCAGAACTGTGGTAGGTTGTGAGCAGAGGTGAGAAGAAAAGATTTCCTCCTCTGTGCCTTTGTCATTCTGTTCTCTAAAAATTTTTTGCTTGAAGCCAGAGTGTCAGACACTTACTAAAATTTATTTCTGATGGAGAAGACAGAATTCTGGCTCCCTTTTACAGCTCTGCATTTTCATCTGTAGTTCATGATAAAGTTTATCTTTAAAATTTGCTTCCCTTTCCTCAGTTATGCTTGCTCCTTGGAAGGAAAGCTATGACAAACCTAGACAGTGTATTACAAAGCAGAGACATTACCTTGCCGACAAAGGTCTGTATAGTCAAACCTATGGTTTTTCCAGCAGTCATGTATGGATGTGAGAGTTGCAGCGTAAAGAAGGCTGAGTGCTGAAGAACTGATGCTTTTGAATTGTGGTGCTGGAGAGGACTCTTGAGAGTCCCTTGGACTGCAGAGAGATCAAACCAGTCAATCCTAAAAGAAATCAACCCTCACTGGAAGGACTGATGCTGAGGCTGAAGCTCCAATACTTTGCCCACCTGATGTGAAAAGACTCACTGGAAAAATCCTGATGCTGGGAAAGATTGAAGGCAGGAGAAGGGGATGACAGAGGATGAGATGGTTGGATGGCATAACCGACTCAATGGACATGAGGTTGAGCAAACTCCAGGAGATGGTGAAGGACAGGGAAGCCTGGCGTTTTGCAGTCCATGGGGTCACAAAGAGTCAGACACAACTGAGCAACTGAACAACAACTTCAGTTATGCAGTAAACACATCCATGAATATAACAGAAGTAAAAGGACAGTGCTGTCCAGCTTGGCAAGAGTCAGATTAAAATGTCTTGACACATAAATTTGTTCATATGATTAAATGTCTGTGTACATATTTGTATATCTTCTAGATTTTTGAAAATTGGACCAGACTTTTAAAGTTGCTAAATATGAGTTCATTTATTTTACTGATGGAAAACCAAGTACCAAAAAGGTTAAGTTATATTTTTCCATTGAAACAGTAATCTAGACTAGGTAGATGTTCTCAAGCTTCAACCCAGGCTTTTAACTGAACAATATGTAAAACATCTATCATTGGATATCTAAGGATCTAGTGAATTTGTCTGTACAATGGACAAGTATGAAAAAACTGCATCACAGTTATGTATCACTCGCAATCCTGTGCTGCTCACAATGTCAGGGAGCTATCACAGCCAGGATATACCCCTGTCATTCCTCTCACCTTGTCTGCATTTGGTCTTGAAGTTGAAATCCCACTTTGCATATCAAGGCTTTCCAGAAAAATGACCCTATATTATTATTCCATATTGCTTTATTTTTAGAGGAACCCTACAAAATAACTTCCAAACACACTATGTGTTGATTTTATGTTTGGCAATAATTATGAGTCAAAATATTTTCTGAAAAGGTTTATGCAGTAGGAGAAGAATACTAATAATCATAATGTTTCTTATTAACAGATCATATGGCTTCCCTGGTGGCTCAGAGGTTAAAGCGTCTGCCTGCAATGCAGGAGACCTGGGTTCGATCTCTGGGTCGGGAAGATCCCCTGGAGAATGAAATGGCAATCCACTCCAATATTTTCGCCTGGAGAATCCCATGGATGGAGAAGTCCATGGGGTCACAAAGAGTTGGACACGACTGAGCGACTTCACCTCACCTCACCTCAAATATTATAACACTTCTTAAATTATTTATCTTGATGTACTGCTTGGGGCACATGGGGAGCTCTATCATTTATGTGCACTCATAAAGTGCCTATACTAAATTAGGCACTCAGTAAGTACCTTATGTATTATGTAAGAATGATTCAATATGCTATGTGTTTACAGTTCTTTTCACTCAGTATTTTGTTAATATAAGGATAAGTTTGATTGATTTGTGATTGATAAGACAGGTAAACTATATTTTTATCTTGAACTTAATGTTTTAAGTTTTTAGGATACATCAAGATTCTGCCTTAGTTATTTTGTTAGGTCAAAATATAGGAAAAACATCATTAATGACAACAGGAGTTCACTCTAGCACACGAGCAACTTTGAGTGGGAGAATTATGACAAATTCTTTCTCATATCCCCATTTAGCATTTACACTCTGCCAACACTGAGCATTAAGAGGTTTATTTTTTATTTTTTAATGCTCAATTTTGCTGTCAGAAATGTTTGGAAATTGGCTTGGATTGGCAAAAATATTGCTGGGTGGCCTACTTTAAATTCTTTAACCCAGTCACACTTTTCATCTAGAAATGGCAGAACAGATTTAATAAATGAGCCTTTTAAAAGCATTTCCTCCAGATATAGCGAGCTAGCTCAGTGGTTCTAACGTGGTAGGGAAAAGAGCTATTCAAGGAGAGAAGGGAGTCTTTCAGAGCAAGATGATGGAAGAAAAAAGTAGCAAAGTCAATGTAAGTAATGGGTCAAAGCACTAAAGAACCAAAGGTGGAAAGAGAATTCCTCCTGGAGCAAACATATGAAAATAGAACAATAGTATTCTGACATTTGCAGGACAAGAAAAATAATGAGGATATGTCCAAAAAAAAGTAAATGATAAATTCAGATCTTGCTTATTTCAAAATTTTTCTTTTTGTTAAATCTCAGGATAAAATTATTAGCAATAAATAGAGTAAGGCTACATGAAAGGAAATAATTTCAATCAGTTATTTGCATACTAGTTATTAGTATATGTCTCAAAAGTTATATATGTGTCTTTCAATGTGCTCTACCTGCTGAACTCAGGATTTGTGATAAAGTCTTCAATACATATCATTCAGTAGATGAGTAAATAGATGAAGTCATTTGTGTCTTGGTGCAGAGAAGGGTGATAGTTCAGCTCTGTCCAAGAAATTCCTGTGCTTGAACTCTAGTTGGAATTTTTCTTTTCAAAATATGTTTTTCCTTGGGTAGGACAATACCCAGCAGCCCACTCTCTTCCTGGTTTGGGAGAAGGTGATATTCACCACAAGCAGGGAGTAACTTTTTTGTTCCTTGAAAATAGCACAAGCTTAACAGCTGGCAGTGGAATTGTTGCCATGCTCTCTAAGACGGGCCTCCCCTAATGGTTCAACAGGTAAAGAAACTGCTTGCAATGCAGGAGATGTGGGTTCGATCCTTGGGTTGGGAAGATCCCTTGGAGGAGTAAATGGCAACCCACTCCAGTATTCTTGCTGGGAAAATTCCATGCACAGAGGAGCCTGGTAGGCTACGGTCCACAGGATCACAAAGAATCTGATGTGACTGAGCACACACACAGGGAAGATGAGTTTCTGACACATCTCTGTCTTTTGTTTGTCTATTGACTTTTGGGGAACAAAACAGACCTGGTCCAAGTGCTAAGATCAGATGGGAACATTTGTCAGGAGAGAGCCTGTTCAGGTATTATCTGGCCAATAATCTACCACCAACAACAAATATCCCAGGTAGCAAGGATTTATTGAACACCTATCTTGTACTATTAAGAAGCCAAAAACCAACTTGAAAACTGACTTAAGGAGTTAATATTATCCAGAGACAAACATACATCTCAAAAGAAAATTATATTTCTTTGTGATAAGGACCATATACAAATATGAAGTGATTTCTATAAAAACATAAAAGGGCAGAGATGTCTTAACATCAAATAAAAATTAAATTAAATTATTACAATTAATTTGTCACAAGATAGCTCCCCTTTATTCTCCCAAACTGTCTGAGACTTTCTTTTTTAAGAATTTTTAGACTACATCAGTGAAACTACTCATTGAATTCTGGAAATTCAGAATTACAAAAGGAATAACTACTCGCAATATGATTTTTAAAAAACATTTTTTTTTGCCTTTTATTTATTCATTCAACAAATGTTTGAGTGTCACCCATAAGTTTTGCACTCTTTTTAACGTATGACAGAGTCACTAACTTCAAGGTGTTCAAAATGTGGAGATTCACACAAAAGGTATTTATAGAATATAGTAAGTTTGATAACAAACAAAGGGATGGGGCATTGGGAGAGAGCTGGTAAAAAAGAAATTAGGGGGATCAAGGAAAACTTTCTAGGGGAGGAAGTCAGTGAACTAAACATAACATTGAGAGTAGGGCTTTGGAAACTGGGATCTGAAGGAGGAGGGGCATTTCAAAGGAATGGAGACAGAGAGGCAGGACACAGCAAGGCAATCAACTTTGCTAGGCACAGGGTGTAGGCAGGATAAGGCCAGGTGAGTCTGAAAAGAGCAGCAGCAGCCTGACAATATGGTCAAGTATTGGCCAAGAGTCCAAGGAAAGAAGAGTGTAGATGTTCTGTCAATCCCTGAAATCATGTGAAAGATGTTTTCCATTTATATGTGGACTTTCCTTCTAGGCAGCCTTTGGTTTGCATCAAAATCTCAAAATGATAGCCAGTCAATACACAAAGGAAAATGTTCAAAAACATTTGCTGCCAGAGGAATGCAAGTTAAAACGACAAAGAGATACCACTACATATCTATCAAAATATGTAAAGTTTTTTAAAACCCTAGAACTATCAGATATTCATGGAGATGTGGACCAACTGGTGAGAGTGTAAAATGGTAAAACCACTTTGTACAATTATCAGTTTCAAGTAATCATACAACTATTTTATGACCCAGATATACAATTCCTGTACTTCCATATCAAAAATAAGTGAATTTTTTTCCATAAGAGCATTTCTGCAAAATGTTCATAGCATTATTTTTTATTATTATCCCAAAGCTGAACAAACCTTAATGTCCATTAACAGAAAAATGGATAAAATCATAGTGTCAGTATCACAACAAATTACCAAAACTGAGTGACTTAAAAAATATAAATTTATTCTCTTATCATTCTAGAAGTCAGGACTTCAGAATGAGATATTTAGGGCTATAATCAAGGTGTCAGTAGTACTTATTCCTTCTGGGGGTTCCAGAAAAGAATCAGCTTTGACATTCTTTACCTCTTGGCTCTTCAGTCTTTGCTCCCATCACATTAACTTGTCTTCATTTTCACCTCCCACTTTGCCCTAATAAGGATCTTTGTAATTACACTAAATCCACCGGAATAATACAGAACAATCTCTCCACTCAAGATCCTTAATCACATCTGCAAAGTCTCATTTAAATGTAAGGTAACATAACACAGGTTCTAGGTATTAGAACACAGACATCATTGGGAGGCCATTACTCAGCCTAACACAAGATTGTTTATCTTACTCTTACAATCGAATAGTACTCAGCAATAAAAAGGAACAAGTTACCCATACACATAAAGATATGGGTGAATCTCTTGGACATGCACTGAGCAAGAGAAAGTGCTCATAAAGAGTATACAGTGCATGATTCTAAACTTATCTGTGGGAATAGAAGTAAAAAATAGAGGTCAAAAATACTTCTAGTGCTGATAGTAACTAGAGAGGGGGCCTTGGGAAAAGTCATGGAGTAACAGAAATGTTCTACATCTTGATCTGATGTATAATTACATGTATTTTACTGTATATAATCAAATTATTTAATTTATTCATTTTCTTTTGAGTATTATGCTGCTTCTTCTTTAACAATTTAAACTTACCCTGGTTAATACTGAATTCTTTCCCCTGGTTTTCACAAACTACATTTTCTATTTCTTATGTGATCCCCATTTTAGTTAAGGCTATGTCTTCTGTGATTCTCATTTTAGGTATTCCCCTTCATTTCCTAGGATAAATGATTCTGAACTATCACCCTCATGTCAGGGTCTCCAAAATCACTCACAGGCTCCATGACTTGCTAAAATGACACACAGGACTCAGAAAAGCCATTATACTCTTGGTTGTAGTTTATCACAGTAAAATGATATAGATTAAAATCAGCAAAGGGAAATGCATCTGGTTGAAGTCCAGGAGAAACAAAGAGCACATTTCCAAGTTTCTTTTTCCAATGAAATAGCAAAGAACACACTTAATTCTCCCAGCAGTGTGTGACAATTTTATGAAAGCTCACTGAAGCCATAGCATCCAGAATTTTTATTGGAGGTCAGTCAGGTATAACAATGCAGCTCCTTTGAGTCCAGTACATGGTCCCCCATCTCCCTGACCACCCAGCATCAGCAAAAGTGTAGGGCCTCAGGCAAACAAAAACATTCTTCTCAAGCAGTACATTTCAAGAGCTCAGAGGTTATTCCCTAAGAGCTAACCAAGGGTCAGTCCTGAAGATGTGTTTTTGCCTTGAATGGTCAGGG
This sequence comes from Capra hircus, assembly GCF_001704415.2. Taxonomy (NCBI): domain Eukaryota; kingdom Metazoa; phylum Chordata; class Mammalia; order Artiodactyla; family Bovidae; genus Capra; species Capra hircus. The sequence goes on from NC_030813.1 coordinate 56,483,748, forward strand.
TTTGAATAACCCAGGCCTGCCATATAACTCTTTACTGAATCAATTAGGTTCAAGTAGAGTGAATTCTGCTTTTGATATATCTCACAGATTTAGTTTCTCTTCTCTAATTTCCTGGTTTCTACATTACTCCCAGTTTTCATCTTCAATTATCCGGTATATTCTCATAACAACCAAATGGGTGGTTCTACCATCATTTTCTCACTCACCCAAACAGATCTTCCACACTCTTATCAGTCATCTCTCTAAAAGTAAGATTAGATAATGCCATTGCTCTTCTTAAGGGTTTACACAATTGGCAATAATCTTAAAGTACTTATAGAGTACCACATATCTTTTAGGACATAATAATGTACAACTCTATTCTCTAAATTGGAGATACATATTCAATATGTTTATAAATAGAAAAAGCTAGAGACAAAACACTACATATTTTTTATTCTTGTGTGTGGGTATTTGTGTGTGTGTGTATTTATATAGAAAAGTCTGGAAAAACTGTGGTAGCATTACTAGTAGTTTTCTCTGGGTGTTTAGAAAGTCAACGATTTTCTTAAGTGTATCTTATGAATGTTCTAATTTTTTAAGTAAGCATGCGCTAATTTAAAACACAGTAAAGTTATTAAACATATCTGTAGCTTGCCAATGACTCAAAGATTAAATCTGAACTGTTCAATATGATTAAAAGGTATCAGATACAGAGAGGCCCCATCTGACTTTACATCCTCTTTTTCTGAAACTTTAAACCATGAAATCTGCTCTATAGTCATACTGAACTTGCTGCAACTTCCTAAACACCTCTGCTTGTTCAGCCCTTGATGCCTTTACACTTCTGCTTTATGACAAGCATGTCTGTCTCTTCTTTGTCTGGAAACTACTTCTCTTTCAAAAACCAAATAAAATGTCATCTTCTCTGGGAACACTTTCCCAGTGTCCCAGGCAGAATTAAGAATCTTCTTCCAGTTACCCTGTGGTATCTTGTCTACAAATGTTTTATAAAATTTAGTACATAAAACCTAACAGTTTATTGTTCATTTTTCTCTACTAGATTTTGAGAATTTAGATTCAAAGACACTCTTGTATCCATGTATTTATTTCACAGGCTTTTCACAGTGCCTCACAATACTTTTAAAAATTATCTATTTTCACAGAGATGAGGGAAAAGAGCAGTAATTTATAGACATGTAAACATCAATTGTCATATTTTCCACCAACTATTATAGTTTGTAAAGTTTCAATTTTATTATGCCAAAAAATATTCTTCCTTCTGTGCAGAGAACAAGAATCAATAGGTAATGCAGGTTTGATTTATGCCTTTAGATGGTGCCATTACTTAGAATATTTCATCCAATGTCCAATTTCTGTGGCATTTATTTCAAGTTCTCCCATATTCAAATGTCTCTTAAAATCAAATATTTCTCAATTTTGCATCCAGTTTCTGGATGTGATTGATGGACAATGATGAATAATTTACCAATAAGAAAGAATATGTCATTTCACATTGCATTTTTCCTTGGATTACACTGCTGAATAAAAGTATCTGGTGCTGTCCATCTCCCATTATTTTCACCATTCTAGTAAAGCTAATAGGTCAGAAGTTCCATGACATGCTGTCTACAGCAATATCCTATTGGTAATCTCAGATCTGAAACTACAAGTGTGGTTATGTCACAAGGGTCTGAAGGGAAGCATTCATCTCCATGATGAAGGTTCTTAGAAAGGAATAACATCAGCTAGAAAAGAATGAACTAAGAAACTTTGAGAAGCATGTCTTAGACTTCAAAGATTCAGCTGAAGATGAGAGAAACAGACAAGCACCAAAGGTTTAAGTATCTTTGTAAGATTTTTTTTAATCTATCTATCTACATATAATTTACATGTATGATGATTAATTTTGCATGTAATATTCAGTGGGCTATGGGGTGGTCAAATATACAGTCAAACATTATTCTAGGTGTTTCTGAGAGGGTGTTTAGGGATGAGATCCATATCTGAATCTGCAAAGTAAAGCACCCGCATTAGTAAAGACAAGTAAACACTGTTTTTCTTAATGTGGGTGTTCAGTTGCTCAGTTGTGTCCAACTCTGAGACCCCATGGACTGCAGCCTGAAAGGCTTCCTTGTCCATCACCATCTCCCAGAGTTTGCTCAAATTCATGTCCATTGAGTGATGCCATACAACCATCTCATGCTCTGTCATCCCCTTCTCGTCCTGCCTTCAATTTTTCCCAACATTGAGGTCTTTTCCAATGAGTTGGCTCTCCACATCACATGGCCAAAGTACTGGAGTTTCAGCTTCAGCCTCAGTCCTCCCAATGAATATTCAGGATTGATTTCCTTTAGGATTGACTGGTTTGATCTCCTCTCAGTCCAACGGACTCTCAAGAGTCTTCTCCAGCACCACAATTTGAAAGCATCAATTCTTCAGTGGCTCAGCTTTTTTTATTGTCCAGCTCTCACAACTGTTCATGGCTACTGGTAAAACCATACCTTTCACTATACGGACCTTTGTCGGCACCCAAGAAAATAAAGCCTGTCACTGTTTCCATTATTTCCCCATCTATTAGCCATGAAGTGATGGGACCAGATGTCATGATCTTCATTTTTTGAATGCTGAGTGTTAAGCCACCGTTTTCATTCTCATCTTTCACTTTCATCAACAGGCTCTTTACTTCCTGCCATTACGGTGGTGTCATATGCATATCTGAGGTTATTGATAATTCTCCTGGAAATCTTGATTCCATCTTCTGCTTTATCCAGTCTGGCATTTTGCATGATGTACTCTGCATATAAGTTAAATAAGTAGAGTGATAATATACAACCTTGACATACTCCTTTTTCAATTTTGAACCAGTCTGTTGTTCCATGTCCAATTCTGTTATTTCTTGACCTGGATACAGCTTTCATGGGAGGCAGGCAAGGTGATCTGGTGTTTCCATCTTGAAGAATTTCCCACATTTTGTTATGATTCACACAGTCAAAAGCCTTATGCAATCATCTGAAGGCCTGAACAGAATAAAAAAATGAGTTTTCCCTTGAGTAGGAGAGAATTTCTTCTGACTGCTTTTGAACTAGGTTTTTGCTTTTTCCTGAGTTCTCATTCAAACAGAAACACTGGATCTTCTTTGAGTCTCAAGACTGCTGATCTTCCTTCACCACACTTCAGCTCTAACTACATTATCTAGATTTTCTTAGATCTCCAGCCTGCCAACATGCACTGCAGATTTTGAGATTAATAAGCATCCATGACCATATTGAGAAAGTCATTTCCAAGGCAGGTTGTTAAGAAGTCTGGGGGTCCCTAGGAGAGAGGGGTCTGGAGTTCTTGAGGAGGAGGAAGGGACAAACTTTTTTTTCTATACATTCCTTAGTCTTAGTCAAATAAAACTTTTTTTTTCCTTTATGCCTGGAACTGATAATTAAACAACTCAGTTTAAACTCTGTACTAGGGAAGTGATGGAGTTCCATTTGAGCTATTTCAAATCCTAAAAGATGATGCTGTGAAAGTGCTGTACTCTATATGCTAGCAAATTTGGAAAACTCAACAGTTGCCACAGGACTAGAAAAGATCAGTTTTCATTCCAATCCCAAAGAGAGGCAATGTCAAAGAATACTCAACACAAACACATACCACAGACAGTCCTGTCCAACTCTTTGCGACCCCATGGAATGTAGCCCACTAGGCTCCTCCGTCGATGGTATTCTCCAGGCAAGAATACTGGAGTGGGTTGCCATTTCCTTCTCCAGGGGATGTTCCCAACCCAGGGATTGAACCCAGGTCTCCTGCACTGCAGGCAGATGCTTTAACCTCTGAGCAATCAAACTACCGCAAAATTGCACTTATCTCACACGCTAGTAAAGTAATGCTCCAAATTCTCCAAGCCAGGCTTCAGCAATACATTAACCATGAACTTCCAGATGTTCAATTTGGTTTTAGAAAAGGCAGAGGAACCAAAGATCAAATAGCCAACATCCACTGGATCATTGAAAAAGTAAGAGAGTTCCAGAAAAACATAGGCTTCCGCTTTATTGACTATGCTAAAGCCTTTGACTGTGTGGATCACCGCAAACTGTGGAAAATTCTGAAAGAGATGGGAATACCAGACCACCTGACCTGTCTCTTGAGAAATCTGTATGCAGGTCAGGAAGCAACAGTTAGAACTGGACATGGAACAACAGACTGGTTACAAATCGGGATACGAGTTGGTCAAGGCTGAATATCATCACCCTGCTTATTTAACTTATATGCAGAGTACATCATGTGAAATGCTGGGCTGGATGAAGCACAAGCTGGAATCAAGATTGCCAGGAGAAATATCAATAACCTCAGATATGCAGAAGACACCACCTTCATGGCAGAAAGCAAGGAAGAACTAAAGAGCCTCTTGATTAAAGTGAAAGAGGAGAGTGAAAAAGTTGGCTTAAAGCTCAACATTCAGAAAACTATAGATGGGGTACAATGGAAACAGTGAGAAACTTTATTTTTTTAGGTTCTAAAATCACTGCAGATGGTGACTGCAACCATGAAATTAAAAGATGTGTTCTCTTTGGAGAAAGGCTATGACCAACCTAGACAGCATATTAAAAAGCAGAGATATTACTTTGCCAACATAGGTGTTTAGTCAAGGCTATGGTTTTTCCAGTGGTCATGTATGAATGTATGAATGTGAAAAGAAAGAAAGCTAAGTGCTGAAGGATTTATGCTTTTGAACTGTGGTGTTGGAGAAGATTCTTTAGAGTTCCTTGGACTGCAAGGAGATCCAACCAGTCCATCCTAAAGGAAATCAGTCCTGAATATTCATTAGAAGGACTAGTGCTGACGCTGAAATTCCAACACTTTGGCCACCTATTATGAAGAACCGACTCATTTGAAAAGACGCTGATGCTGGGAAAGATTGAAGGCAGGAGGAGAAAGGAACAACAGAGGATGAGATGATTGGATGGGATCACCAACTCAGTGGACATGAGTTTGAGTAAGCTCCTGGAGTTGGTGATGGACAGGGAAGCCTGGTGTGCTGCAGTCCATGGGGTCACAAAGAGTTGGACAGGACTGAGTGACTGAACTGAACAACAATGTGTCTTGCTTCAGGACAGTTTCTTCTTCCTGAAAACCTTTTGACTAATCTTGATATCTTAGAATGTAAATTATGGGAGTGAGTCTGGTAGGATCTTTCTATTGTTAAATTCTAATCCTGTTATGCTAAAATGTATCCTGTAGGAGGGGGCCTGGTAAATTTTTCACAAACTTGAGACATTCCTTTGATTTATTGTAATAATTAATTAAAAAGTCTATAACTGCATTGCTAATACTAGCGAGGGTGGCACTCTCCATCCCCCTTCTGATGTCTTTGTTAGAAGCTTTCTCTTTTTTTTTTTTTCAAACCTAATACAACTTTGCTACACAAAAGCTCTTTAGTGATCAAGCCTGGTCCCTGTCTGAAGCTAAATCTTCAGAGATCAGGAATCCAACATTGTTCACTGTAAGCTATCAATATGAGCCAATTCTCTATACTTTATTTATGTCAGAGTTGATTCTGTTTCTCTAGAGAACCCTGATATTACAACATAGATTAATAAATTTTAATCTATGCCATAGCATTAACAATTGATTTTGAGCCATGAGTAAAACACTGAACAAGATCAATGCATATTTCTTATTAAATCATGTTTCCTCAATTAATATACAGTAAACTAAGAGCAGATTCCACTGGAAAAACTTAAAAAAATCTTAATATTTTGTTCAGCATTACAGTTTTATAAAAAATAGTGCTTTTATCTATTATTTCTGTAGAGTTATTCTTTTTGTTTAACGAGTGGAAGAAGAGAAAACAGAAATAATTTTGCAAATAAAAAAGAAAAATTGTTTTGCCAAATTATCAGACATTTACTGCAATCTTTCATAATTAGTCTCAGGTAAGTGGATATGGCTTTTAATAAGTGTATAGTTTCAAAAAGAGAGACAAACAAAAGAAAGACAAAGGAAAAAGAGCAAAATTACCAGTACTTTAAGTAATTTTGAATTTCTGACTTCCCCTAGTTGGAACAAACATGAGAACTATGGCTCTCTGCCATGACTCTCTGACACAGTATTTCTGCTCTTTCCTACTGCACTCACACTGCAGAGAAGGGATAACAAGCAATCTGGTTTTAACTGGCATCAATTTTTGTACCAGTTAACTATTCCCTAGGGGTAGACAATCTACCCCTAAACTTAGGAATTCACAGCTATGACCATTTTTTTACCTCAGGATTTTCTGGATCAGCTGGGTGGTTTTTATATCTAGATTGATTTTCACTTGGCAACCCACTCAAGTATTCGTGCCTGGAGAATTCCAGGGAGGGAGGAGCCTGGTGGGCTACAGTCCATGGGGTCACAAAGAGTCAGACAGGACTTCACTTTCACTTTCTCATGTGTATGGGGCAGCTGATATATTTGTGATGGTCAGATGGTCTTGTATGACTTCACATTTCTGGTGATTAATATGAAGTTAACTAGGGCACTTTATCCTCTACATGGTTTGCCATCCTTAAGCAGGCTGACTTATACTCTGTTATATTAGTCTCAAATTTCTGAGGTGGACAAACGTTTCAAATCTCTGTTTATGTTGCCTTTTCTACTTTTCAGTTCTCTAAAGCAAGTCATATAGCCAAGATCTGTGTGGGTGAGATTATGGCATACTCGCAGTATCTGCAGTGGATGCTTGAAGAGATAGAGAGTAGTAGTGAATCTCATATATACTGTATTTTTCATACTAATGCACAAGTACTATGTGCAGTGTGGACATGGGAAAAGGGAGAATTCATGTCCTGGGTGAAACTGAGCTGGATGGCACAAAATTTCATCATGCTACTTGGAACAGGATGCTATTTAAAACTTAGGAATCGTTTATTTCTGGAATTTTCCACATAATATTTTTGGATTGTGGTTGACAGCACATAACTGAAACCGTGGATAGTGAAACCATGGACAACAGGGAACTATTGCAATCAAAACAAGGAGAGGACTATTCTGAGGGCATTACTTTTCAATCTGCTCTAAGAGAAAAGAAAAATAGACTAAATAGTAGAACAGATACAATTGGCAGATAAAACTAATGATTGTACCAGCAATCAGCACAGAAGGAAAACTACAGACAGAAGTAGTTTACAGAAATAGAAGATCCAATATCTGACCAATAAGTATTACAGAGAGACAGGAAAGAGAAAGAAGAAATAGAAAATTTGGAGGAGTAGCACTACTTAAAAAAGAAGAAATAGCCTGCAGTCTTCCAGGCTTATATATTAAGTCCTCAGATTGAAATACACATATAAAATCAAAACAGAACAAACTAAAATGTACTGAACACAATGTAGTCAGAATTTAGAATTTAAAAAAAAAATTCTAAAAGCTGTCAGAAAGCAACAAAATATTACCCTTACAAAAGAATCTGCTGAACATAAAACTTTTCATCAGAAACAATGAATACAACCAAGAAAATAAGCAATATAATAAAATATTAGAGGACAATAATGTTGGATGTAAAACAGCACACCTAACCAAACTACCACACAGTGTGAAGATGAAATAAAGATGTTTATGGACATAAATGGACCTTAATACTCACAGACTATCTATGAAGGCATAGCCAGAGCCAATAGGCTAGGGAGAAGTTTTAAAAGTCTAGAAAGACAAAATAATAATTAGCACATACATTTATAAAAAATCATTTAAAATATAAAAATTAGTATGCAGTAAAATTATTACCTTAAAATAGCAATCTGGAACTAAAATGCCAGTTTATATCCACATGTAATTTGCAGCTAACAGTAAGCAGGAAATGGCAACCCACTCCAGTGTTCTTGCCTGGAGAATCCCAGGGATAGGGGAGCCTGCTGGGGTGCCGTCTCTGGGGTAGCACAGAGTTGGACATGACTGAAGTGACTTAGCAGCAGCAGCAACAGTGAGCAGAGAATAAAAAATTAAAATGTCTTAGTACACTATTTTGGATGGGAATAAATAAAAGTAATTAATAAAGAAGGCTATTTTACTTTAAACAGCACTGTATTGGACATTTGTTGGACTTCTTTCCAATCTTTTGATTTCCTTTGTTTTTTCTTGGATCTGTGCTATCTTGTGAGTCACACACATAAACACACACACACACAAAACCACGTACTTGTTCTCTTCAGTCTGAATGGAAGACAAAAACTCAACACAAGGCTACAAGGATGCTGCCTCATCCAGATATTGAAAGAAAGAAAGAAATGTGGTATTTCATGGAAAGTTTAAAATTCATTGTGCAATCAATTAATCAGTGTTGGAATCAAATGTCCAGAGAAGTGGTATCAGTGTTCAGCAACTGTAGTAATATTATTATAACCAAATTATACTAGATATAATTTTGGAGTCAACTCCATTCATGTATTCATTTTCCAGTCATTTCTATGTTCATTAATTCATTAAAAATTATGCCTTAATATCTACCTTGGGTTAAGCTAGGTGCTAGAAAAACAGTAGTGAGCAAGAAAAAGAAAGCCCAGATTTTCAGTAAGCCTAAAATATAATGAGTACAAAGAGACAGAGAGAGAGAAAGAGATAACTATATGAATAGTATGTGGAAAGTGAAACAGTATAAGGTGATAGGTGGTAATACAGGAGCTTTTCACATGGAATGGCCAAGAAAGACCGTTCTCAGAGCTAAATTCTCCTGTTCCAGTTGTATAAGTTTTAGTTTTCTTTTTTTTGGCACTTCTATAGTTTCATTGAGGCTCTCCTTGTGGATCAGCAGGCTTCTATAGATTCCTTGGGGCTTTCCTTGTGGTTCAATTGGTAAAGAATCTGCCTGCAATGCATGAGACCTGGGTTCGATCCCTGGGTTGGGAAGATCCCATAGAGAAGGGAAAGGCTACTCACTCCAGTATTCTGGCCTAGGGGATTTCATGAACTGTATAGATTCTGTAAGATTTTTCTGCCAATGCTAGCCAAACTCAATTTCTATGATTTCCCTAGACTCCTGATAGGTACTATCTGGCATTAGTCAATTTTCAAGGCCTAAGAACAGTTCAATTCAGTCACTCAGTCATGTCCAACTCTTTGCAAACCCATGGACTGCAGCATGCCAGGATTCCCTGTCCATCACCAACTCCTGGAGCTTACTCAAACTCATCTTCATCAAGTCGGTAATGCCATCCAACCATTTCATCCTCTGTCATCCCCTTCTCCACCTACCCTCAATCTTTCCCAGTATCAGGGTCTTTTCCAGTGAGTTGGTTCTTCAAAATAGGTGGCCAAAGTATTGGAGTTTCAGCTTCAGCACCAGTCCTTCCAATGTATATTAAGGACTGATTTCCTTTAGGATGGACTCGTTGGATCTCCTTGCAGTCCAAGGGACTCTCAAGAGTCTTCTCCAACACCACAGTTCAAAAGCATCAATTCTTTGGCACTCAGCTTTCTTTCTAGTCCAACTCTCTCATCCATACATGACCACTGGAAAAACCATAGCCTTGACTAGACAGACCTTTGTTGGCAAAGTAATGCCTCTGCTTTTTAATATGCTGTCTAGGTTGGTCATAGCCTTTCTTCCAAGGAGCACACATCTTTTAATTTCATGCTTGCAGTCACCATCTGCAATGATTTTAGAACCCCCCAAAATAAAGTTTCTCACTGTTTCCATTGTACCCCACCTATTTGCCATGAAGTGATTGGACTGGATGTCATGATCTTAGTTTTCTGAATTTTAAGCTTAAGCCAACTTTTTCACTCTCCTCTTTCACTTTCATCAAGAGGCTTTTTAGTTCCTCCTTGCTTTCTGCCATAAAGGTGGTGTCTTCTGAAGCTTTAAGCCAACTTTTTCACTCTCCTCTTTCACCAAGAGGCTTTTTAGTTCTTCCTTGCTTTCTGCCATAAGGGTGTTGTCATCTGCATATCTGAGGTTATTGAGATTTCTCCTGGCAATCTTGATTCCAGCTTGTGCTTCGTCCAGCCCAGGATTTTGCATGATGTACTCTGCATATAAGTTAAATGAGCAGGGTGACAATATTCAGCCTTGATCTACTCATATCCCAATTTGGAACCAGTCTCTTGTTCCATGTCCATTTCTAACTTTTGCTTCCTGACCTGCATACAGATTTCTCAGAAGGCAGGTCAGTTGGTCTGGTATTCCCATCTCTTTCAGAAATTTCCACAGTTTGTTGTGATCCACACAGTCAAAGGCTTTGGCATAGTCAATAAAGCAGAAATAGATGTTTTTCTGGAACTCTCTTGCTTTTTATTGATCCAGCAGGTGTTGGCTATTTGATCTCTGGTTCCTCTGTCTTTCTAAATCCAATTTGAACATCTGGAAGTTCATGGTTCACATACTATTGAAACCTGGCTTGGAGAATTTGGAGCATTACTTTACTAGTGTGTGAGATGAGTGTAATTGTACGGTAGTTTGAGTATTCTTTGGCATTGCCTTTCTTTGGGATTGGAATGAAAACTTACATTTTCCAGTCCTGTGGCCACTGCTGCGTTTTCTAAATTTGTTGGCATATAGAGTATAGCACTTTCACAGCATCATCTTTTAGGATTTCAAATAGTTCAGCTGGAATTCCATCACCTCCATAGCTTTGTTTGTAGTGATGCTTCCTGAGGCCCACTTGACTTCACATCCCAGGATGTCTGGCTCTAGGTGAGTGATCACACTTCATGGTTATCTGAATCATGAAGATATTCTTTGTATAGTTGTTCTGTGTATTCTTGCCACTTCCTCTTCCTAATATCTTCTGCTTATGTTAGGTCCATACCATTTCTGTCCTTTATTGTGCCCATCTTTGCATGAAATGTTCCCTTGCTATCTCTAGCTTTCTTGAAGAGATCTCTAGTCTTTCCCATTCTATTGTTTTCCTCTATTTCTGTGCACTGATCACCGAGGAAGGCTTTCTTATCTCTCTTTGCTATTCTTTGGAACTCTGCATTCAAATGATTATATCTTTCCTTTTCCCCTTTACCTTTAGCTTCTCTTCTTTTTTCAGCTATCTGTAAGGCATCCTCAGACAACCATTTTGCCTTTTTGCATTTCTTTCTTAGGGGGATGGTTTGATAACTCCCTCCTGTACAATGTCACGAACCTCTCTCCATCTTTGACTTCAAGGAATGTATCAATCTGATTTTGGTAAAAGACAGCCTTCACTTTTAGCATGAACTGAAAGTTCAAGTTTTCCAAACTGCCTTCAAGTCATAGAATTCATGAGACTCACAGAATGCATCAAAAGCTGTTATGCTCATGGTTATAATTTGTTACAGAGAAAGGATGTATTCAAATCAGCCAAAGAAAGAGACACATAGGTCAGAGTCTAGGAGAGTTACATATGCAAAGCTTCTGGTCTCAGGACATATTACCCTACTGGTACTGATGTGTGACAATATGCATGTGATATTGCCAACCAAGGAAGTTCACTAGAGCTTTGGAGTCCAGAGTTTTAACTGGTGTTTCATTAAGCAGGCATGACTGATTGGATGATTTCCCATGTGGCTGACCTCAATCCCTGGTCTCCCCTTCCCTTAATATAATATCATGTGGCCAGAGAGGCCCGTCATGCAGTACCTTGTTAGTATTAAGTATCAGATTATCAGATGTGGTACCAAGGATTTATCATGAAAAATAAAGATAATTCTATCACTCTGGAAATTCCAAGGCTGTAGAGGTTAACATAGGAACCAGGGACCCAGCTGATCCTCTCTATGGGCAACAACAATTCTTTACTACACTGGTAAAATGCACATGTATTTTAAAAATTAAAACAAGTGTTATATTCTTATTTTAATAAATTTAATATCAGAAAAATATTCAAAGGAAGAAATTAAAATCCTCCTTCATTTCAATATTCAGCAACTGAGTTAGCTGCTTGATTGTGTCTGACTTTTTGTGATCCCATGGACTGTAGCCCACCAGGCTCCTCTGTCCCTGGAATTCTCCAGGCAAGATTACTGGAGTGGTAGCCATTCTATTCTGCAGGGGATCTTCCCAACCCAGGGATCCAACCTGGGTCTCCTACCTTGCAGGCAGATTCTCTATTGTCTCAGCAACCAGAGAATTCAGATATAACCAATAGTTAGACTTTGATACATATTTATTTCCTCTTTTTTTCTAGAATTTTGAAATCAGATTGCAAATACAATTCTGTATTTTGCTTGTAGTAGATACTTGAATAGATTTGCTCAGACTCCATTTCAACCTGTTTCCATTAGCAGTGTTCGGAAAGCTAAAAACTACATTTTTCAGACTCCTTTCCAAAAAGGATTAGAGTCAAGATAAGGTCACTGGGATTCAGAAATGAGATGGAGGCCATTTTCTACAGCTCTGTTGGCTGAGAAACAATTCTGAAAATCCTGACTATTGGAGAACTTGGCTCCACGTCTAGTGTCTGGTCACCAGTGTCACAGATGGGGAACAGTTGAGATGGCAGTGAGAGCTGCAGTTAGGAGCAGCAACTTCATAGTGTCTGCAGTAGAGACTGTGCTGTGACCTCAAAACCAAAAGAATGCAGGTGAGTCTATTCCTATTGAACTGATTATGGTTTAAAAATAATTTTGTAAGTATTTAATTCCTGGTACTGAGTCCTTTCTTTACAATATACTTGGAGTGATTTTTATTCCCATCTGTGAAACCTGAGTGAAAGAGTTTTTTTAAAGAATATATTATAAATGTTTTTCCAATCATTAAAATATTCTTAAGAAAAATCATTTTAAATTTCAACTTAAAAATTCCTCTTCATTGTTCAGCTCTTCTGGAACTAACTTCTAGGATCAATTTAGAAAATCAAAATGTTTTCCTAAATTATTCATTTCTTCTGGAATCTGGGTTACCAAATCTGTTATTTTAAAAAAGGGTTCTGTAAGTAGATAACAAATTGTGGTTACCAAAAGGGAAAGCCTATGGTGGAGGGATAAATTAGGAATTAGGGATTGACAGATGCACACTACTCTATATTAAAGAGCTTCCCAGGTGATGCAGTGGTAAAGAATCCACCTGCCAATAGAGGAGATGTGAGATGCAGGAGCCGTGGTTTCAATCCCTGGGTCAGGAAGATCCCCTGGAGGAGGGAATGGCAAAAAAATCCCTAGCATTCTTGCCTGGAAAATTCCATGAAAAGAGAAGCCTGGTGGGCTACAGTCCATAGGGTCACAAAGAGTTGGACATGATGAGCATGCATGCATGGGCATATATAAAATAGATAATCAAAGGACCTATTGTATAGAACAGGGAACTCGACTCAGTACTTCATAGTAATCCTATATGGGTAAACAATATGAAAAAGAATGGATATATGTATGTGTATAACAGACTCACTTTGCTATACACCTAAAACTAACACAACACTGTAAATTGACTATACTCCAATATAAAACAAAAACTAAATTAAGAAAAAAAGAGTTCTGTATATTTAAATTTTATGAAGTTTATGGGATATATCCAGTTATAGGAACATAAGTATAATGTTTCAATGTTCTATGACATCATTTATCTTTGCTTGAAGAAGCAAGACCTTAGAAAGATGTGATGGATACTGCCAAAGCGTCTGTGCTTTCATAATCTGCTCAAATTTCTGTAAGTTTTATTACAGATATTTCCATGAGTTAATGAACATATCAGACATAGTTTATAACAGACAATATTTATAACTGTAAAATTTTCTTAGATCTTACTTATAATAAAATTTCCAGCAAGTTTGGAAAACTCAGCAATGGCCAAAGGACTGGAAAAGGTCAATTTTCGCTCTAATCCCAAAGAAGGGCAATGTCAAAGGATGTTCAAACTGTAGGACAATTGCACTAATTTCAAATGCTAGCAAGGTAATGCTCAAAATCCTTCAAGCTAGGCTTCAACAGTATGTGAACCGAGAACTTACAGGTGTACAGCTGAATTTAGAACAGGCAGAGGGACCAGAAATCAAACTGCCAACATCTGTTGGATCACAGAAAAAGGAAGGGGACTCCAGAAAAGCATCTACTTCTATTTCATTGACTATGCTAAAGCTTTTGATTGTGTGGATCACAATAAACTGGGGAAAATTCTTAAAGAGATGGGAATACCACTCCACCTTATCTGCCTCCCGAGAAACTTCTATGTAAGTCAAGAAGCAACGGTTAGAACCAGACATGGAACAAAGCACTAGTTCAAGTATGGGAAAGGAGTATACCGAGGCTGTATATCATCATCCTGCTTATTCAACTTGTATGTAGGTACGTCATAAGAAATGCCAGGCTGGATGGAGCTCAAGCTGGAATCAAAATTACTGGGAGAAATATCAGTAACCCCAAATATGCACATGACACCACTGTAATGGCAGAAAGAGAAGAGGAATTAAAGAGCCTCTTGATAAAAGTGAAAGAGGAGAGTGAAAAAGCTAGCTTAAAACTCAACATTCAAAAAACTAAGATCATGGCATCTGGTCCATCACTTCATGACAAATAGATGGAGAAATAATGGAAACAGTGACAGACTTTATTTTCTTGGGCTCCAAAATCACTACAAACTGTGACTGCAGCCATGAAATTAAAAGACATTTATTCCTTAGAAGAAAAGCTAAGACAAACCTAGGCAGCGTATTAAAAAACAGAGACATTACTTTGCTGACAAAGGTCCATCTAGTCAAAGCTATGGTTTTTCTAGTAGTCATGTACAGATGTGAATGCTGGACCATAAAGAAGGCTGAGTGTCGAAGAACTGATGCTTTCGAATTGTGGTGCTAGAGAAGATCCTTGAGAGTACCCTGGAGATCAAACCAGTCAGTCCTAAAAGAAATCAACCCTGAATATTCATTGGAAGGACTGATGCTTAAAGCTGAAGCTTCAATACTTTGGCTACCTGATGCAAAGAATTGACTCATTGGAAAAAACCCTAATGCTGAGAAAGACTGAAGGCACAAGGAGAAGGGGGTGACAGAGGATGAGATGGTTGGATGGCATCATGGGTTCAGTGGACATGAGTTTGAGCATGCTCTGAGAGACAGCAAAGGATGGGGAAGCCTGGTGTATTGCAGTCCATGGGGTCAAAGAGAGTTGGACACAACTGAGTGACCGAGTAACAACTTATAATAAAATTTGTTGTCTTATGTACCCTTTTCATTTGCTCTTAGTTTGTGCTTTAGCTGATAAGTAGGCATTTTAGACAAGGTTTCTCTCCTTATAGTGAGCTTGGGAGATGACTAGAGTGTTTTCTAAGGGGATGTTCATTTTTTTGTGCTTCCTGATGATGCATAATGTCTTTTTCTTCTAGTCTAAGTTCTTATACTAATTGTACTGCTTGGAGGCAAGGAATACTGATTCAGCTTCTTGTCTGATATGAGCGGGGAGTACACAGGGCTGAACTGCCTGTGTTTTCCTTTCTTAGCAACATGATTAACAGTCTTATTGGTAACTTCTGTTGCACATTTGTTTTTCCACAAGGAAACCACTACTAATAGTCAGTGACCCCTCTGCATTTGCAGACTTGGAGTTATGAGGTTGCTCAGCATCCTGGCTTAAAATCAGAAAATTTCAATTTGTCAATGTACTTTTGTTTTAAATAAACTACTATTGCACTTTTTTCTTATTCATAAAATCTGGGTTTGGGGGCATTAATAAATCTCTCGTACATTCTACAGATTTATTATGTTGGCATTTCTTCAGTGCTACAATTGAGAAGATCCTCAATCTGTTATATTTGGTGATAAAAATGTTTATAATTACACTTTATTTTAATGCTCTAAGTATAGCTTTGATATACTCCTATATGTTTTGATATGTGGTGTTTAAATATCATAACTTTTATACTTTCCTTCAATTCCTCTTTGACAAAGAATTATTTAGCAAAGTGTTTAAATTCTTGTTTGGTGGTACTGTTTCATAGTTTTTTCACTAATATGAGGTTTTATTATGATAGGATCTGAGAATTCTAATTGAGGGATTTTAAGATGTTTATATATTCTGGGCAAGTAAAAATATATAATCATTTCATATATTACATATAATACTAAAATTTTATGATTATTATTATTCTTCAATTCTCTTTATCTTATATAACTTAGGCCTGCAATGGGAGCCATTTCCCATCCATAGAATCCTTATATAAGAATCAAGTTAAGTTTCAAGATCTTGAAACTATCTATATATATCTGTCATTTCCTCCTCATATTTCTAGACTATATACAATTTTTATGAACAAGAGTTGAATATAAAAATGACAATCTCACTTTCTGGAACTGTGAATTTTTATAGAGAATAAAACATGTCCAGTCATATTTATACTAGTAATTAACTTTTCAATTCTTCAGGTTAAGTAGGCCTGTTTGAAAATTTGACCAGAATCTGCCACAGTAAAAGTTTTCTGTTATTTCCAGCTAATAATAAAAGCACCAATAAGCTCCAGTTGTGACATGATAAAAGAAAAATGTGTTGCAAATTCTTCAAATTTCAAATTAACAATATATATTTTAGTCACAGGTGGCAATAAAAATGTAAAACCATCCCCCACCCCAAATCCGTTAAAGACAGTGAATTAGAACCAGAAATATGGTAGAACAATTAAGAAAAAGGCAAACATTTTTGTTTGTTTTTGTTTACTTTTCAAATATGATTTTAAATGTAATGGTTTTTATTATTGGATTCCCAGGGCATGTTCCCAGTCTAGCCTCAGATTAAATAATGAAAGTATTCATTCAAGCCCGTCTCAAAACGAGCTTTCACATTTCTTTCTTATTTTTATGCTCATTTGTCACACTTTGTTTTCCCTCCTCATCTTGTGTGTCTCCCTCATCCATTCCATTCCCCCCCCCCTCCTGCATTCTCTCATGAGCGAATGCCTGGATCCCATTCCTAAGGTAAGGTGAAGTCACTTAGTCGTGTCTGACTCTTTGCGACCCTGTGGACTGTAACCTACTAGGCTTCTCCATCCATGGGATTCTCCAGGCAAGAATACTGGAGTGGATTGCCATTTCCTTCTCCAGGGGATCTTCCTGACCCAGGGATCGAACCCGGGTCTCCCGCATTGGAGGCGGACACTTTAACCTCTGAGCCACCAGGGAAGCCCAAACTGAGGTATAGATAACTGCATTTCCAAAGGCCACACACTGGAAGTGGCAGAACCAGGTCTAAAACAGGCTGTCAGATTCCAAGGGACTTGGTTTCTAATGACAAACTTCCTTCAAAGCCCTGCCTGAGAATCAGGGAACAGATTGTGCCAGTCTTCAGCTTCTTGGCTCCCCATTAAACGGCATTGTCCTGCATAATCTCTCAGTGAAACCTTAACCTTACAAGGGACATGGTGCTTCCTAAGTGACAGGCTGGGTCTGGTGATTTATCTCTAGTATCACACTTAGTTCTTAAATCTTCTCTGTGAAATAGATATTATTTTCTTATTAAGATGGAAGTACATAGAAATGATTAATTTGCTTAACATCATATAATTTATAAGTCAGATCTTGGATTCACATATACCTATAGCTGACTCCAAAGTGTTTACTTTGAAGCCCAAACCATCCATACACACCAATTTCTTTTCCCATCTTATTAACATAAAAGACAATCTTGTCTTTCAGATTGAAAATTTTCCTTCTTAACTGAGTCATTGCAAGTCTCTAGTCATTCACTCTAAATTTATGCTTACAGTAATTTTTCCTTCCTTATAAGGCTGACATTTCTGACTATGTTTTCTATCTTTTCTATCATTTTAGTTATCAAATATTCGAGAATATGATAGTCTGGACTGAGCACTGTGTGTGGATATGAGCAACAGAGATGTGGTCCCTATCCTCACCAGTCTCAGTGTAGAATATACACAAATCAGGATGGAGATTTTTATCATGCATAATGATAGGCCCAGTTCCAGATAACTCTTGTTAACAGTTCCGTCAACTTTCCCTCCTTTTATTTCTTGCATCCTCAGTGTATATTCTCCTTGCCTCTATTTTCTATATTTACGGTAGTTTACAGATAAGTCCAAAACTCCCTGTACTGTAAAACAAATATCCACAAAATCTCTCCTTAATTCTGTTGCAGTACTGAGTTCTATTCCTCTCTTTCTCTTTTTATCATGAAATATTCTCACAAATACACAAATGATCTGAAGTTAACTCTTTAACTATCCATTCACTCTGGAATCCTCTGAATATTTGGCTTCTATTACAACTACTTTATTGGTATTTCAGGATAATTCTGCATGTCTGCCAGGCTCTTGATAACAGTTTTTTTTTTTTAAATTTTGTGTGTATATGTGTTAACATGCATTTTCCATAATAAAACACCTACAGAAAAAAAGCTTATTATCTGCTAAGGATCAACTATCAGCTCATGAGAAGTCCATCACTGTTTCCTCATGTGATTGCCTCTTTTGTTATTAAAACTCTAGCATTTAATAAAATAACTAAAACATCCTCTGCCTCAGGTACAATCTTCAATTTTCTTTTTCTTTATTATTCATTATTACCTCTTTTCAGTTCAGTTCAATTGCTCAGTTGTGTCTGACTCTTTGCCACCCCATGGACTACAACACTCCAGGCTTCCCTGTCCATCACAAATTTCCGGAGCCTACCCAAACTCATGTCCATTGCGTTGGTGATGCCATTCAACCATCTCATCCTCTATCATCCCCTTCTCCTCCTACCGTCAATCTTTCCCAGCTTCAGGGTCTTTTCATATGAGTCAGTTTTTTGCATCAGGTGGCCAAAGTATTAAGAGTTTAGGCTTCAGCATCAGGCCTTCCAATGATATTCAGGACTGCTTTCCTTTACGATTGACTGGTTTGATCTCCTTGCAGTCCAAGGGACTTTCGAAAGTCCTTTCCAACACTACAGTTCAAAAGCATCAGTTCTTCAGCGCTCAGCTTTCCTTATAGTCCAACTCTCGCAACCATACATGACTACAAGAAAAACCATAGCCTTGACTAGATGGAACTTTGTCAGCTAAGTAATGTCTCTGCTTTTGAATATGCTAGGTTGGTCATAACTTTTCTTCCAAGTAGCAAGTGTCTCTTAATTTGATGGCTACGGTCATCATCTGCAGTGATTTTGGAGCCCAAGAAAATAAAGTCTGTCTCTGTTTCCGTTGTTTCCCCATCTATTTGCCATGAAGTGATGGGACTGGATGCCGCTATCTTAGTTTTTTGAATACTGAGCTTTAAGCCAAGCTTTTCACTCTCCTCTTTCACTTTCATCAAGAGGCTCTTTAGTTCTTCTTCACTTTCTTCCATAAGGGTGGTGTCATCTGCATATCTGAGGTTATTGATATTTCTCCTAGCAATCTTGATTCCAGTCTGTGCTTCTTCCAGCCCTACATTTTGCATGATGTACTGTGCATAGAAGTCAAATAATCAGGGTGACAATATATAGACTTGACGTGCTCCTCTCCCTATTTGGAACCAGTCTGTTATTCCATATCCTGGTCTAACTGTTGCTTCTTGACCTGCATACAGATTTCTCTGGAGGCAGGTAGTATGGTCTGGTATTTCCATCTCTTGAAGAATTTTCCATAGTATTTGATCTACACAGTAAAAAAAAAAAAAAGGCCTTGGTGAAATCAATAAAGCAGATTTTTTTTTTTCTGGTATTCTCTTGCTTTTTTGATGATCCAATGAATATTGGCTATTTGATCTCTGGTTTCTCTATTTTTTCTAAATCCAGCTAAAACATCTGGAAGTTCTCAGTTCACATATGTTGAAGCCTTGCTTAGAGAATTTTGAGCATATTTGGCTAATTTGTGAACTTAGTGTAATTGTGCAATAGTTTGAACATTTTTGGCATTGCCTTTATTTAGCATTGGAATGAAAACTGAACTTTTCCAGTCCTGAGGCCACTGCTGAGTTTTCCAAATTTGCTGCCATACTGAGTGCAGCACTTTCACAGCATCATCTTTTAGGATTTGAAATAGCTCAGCTGGAATTCCATCACCTCCACTATTTTTGTTCCTAGTGATGCTTCCTGAGGCCCGCTTAACTTCACATTCCAGGATGTCTGGCTCTAGGTGAGTGATCACACCATTGTGGTCATCTGGGTTATGAAGATCATTTTTGTATAGTTCTTCTGTGTATTCTTGTCACTTCTTCTTAATATCTTCTGTTTGTGTTAGGTCCATACCATTTCTGCCCTTTATTGTGCCCATCTTTTCATGAAATATTCCCCTGGTAGCTCTAATTTTCTTGAAACAATCTCTGGTCTTTCCCATTCTATTATTTTCTGTGATTTCTTTGCATTGATCACTATGGACGGTTTTCTTATCTCTCCTTGCTGTTCTTTGGAACTCCGCATTCAGACGCTTATATCTTTCCTTTTTCTCCTTTGCCTTTAGCTTCTCTTCTTTTCTCAGCTATCTGTAATGCTTCCTCAGACAACCATTTTGCCTTTTTGCACTTCTTTTTCTTGGGGATGGTCTTGATCACCGCCTCCTGTACAATGTCACAAACCTCTGTCCATAGTTCTCAGGCATTCTGTCTATAAGATCTAATCCCTTGAATCTATTTGGCACTTCCACTGTATAATGGTAAGGGATTTGATTTAGGTCATACCTGAATGATCTAGTGGTTTTCTCCACTTTCTTCAATTTAAGTCTGAATTTGGCAATAAGGAATTCATGATCTGAACCACAGTCAACTCTTAGTCTTGTTTTTGCTAACTGTATAGAGCTTCTCCATGTTTGACTGCAAAGACTGTAATCAATCTGATTTCCGTATTGACCATCTGGTGATGTTCTTGTGTAGAATCTTCTCTTGTGTTGTTGGAAGAGGTTGTTTGCTATGACCAGTTTGTTCTCTTTGCAGAACTCTGTTAGTCTTTGCCTTGCTTCATTTTGTGCTTAAAGGCCAAACTTGCCTGTTACTCCAGGGATCTCTTGACTTCCTACTTTTGCATTCCAGTCCCCTATGATGAAAAGGACATCTTTTTGGGGTGATAATTCCAGAAGGTCTTATAGGTCTGCATAGAACCATTCAACTTCACCTTCTTCTTATTACTTCTTTTAACAATGTTTTTATATCTCAGATTTTTATTTTCTCTATGTAATATATGGTAGGTTTTTCAGTCAGTTAGTAGGCCCCAAGAGAAGAAGTCAAAGAATTTCTCCCCACCTGACATTGCCTCACCCTCCAATGCATTCCAAGGTCTTAGTTACATCTTGACTCCATGCCAGCAGCTACCTGATTCATGCAGGGCATTAAGCTTGGTCTTGGGAGTAGAGAAAAAGGGAACCAAGTAACAATCAGTTTAGCATGTCTCCAGAATCTGTTGCGTCAAGAAAATGATAATCTCTATTTTTATCACCATATACATATGGATTTAAACTATTATTTATTGGGTGCTAACTGCATGTCCTAGGAGCTACAATTCTTGGCATTATTTACCACCTACAATTGCCTTTGGCTCTTCCTTTACTTCCCCTAAATATCACCAAGTCCTTTAGATTTAATGACCTTATCCCCGTACTCATCTGCTGAATATTGTCCCATGCATTATGCCTTAGGTTATATCTACCTGTATGATCACATTATTTTCTCAACTATTTCTAATCTATGTTTCAGCCTAATTCTTGTACTTTGTTGACAGGTTAGTTTTCCTGATTCCTCTGTAGCTTTGCTTATACCACCTCTGTTATTGAAAGTTGTCACTGACTCTCCATCACCTGTGGAATAAAGTCCAAATTCTCTCCTTGGTATGTAAGTTTGCCCATAACGTGACTGGACTCCATTGTTCAGATTCCTCACTCAAATTAACATTATATACCAAGAGGAAAATGAGCAACTCAAAGAGGAGACTGAGAATTCAGTTTGAATACTATTTTAATAGGGAAAACAGAGGGAGATGAAGCCTCTTCTTGTTGTTCAGTCGCTAAGTAGTGTTCGACTCTTTGCAACCCCATCAACTGTAGCACACCAGGCTCCTCTGTCCGTGGGATTTCCTAGGCAATAATTCTGGAGTGGGTTGCCATTCCCTTTTCCAGGGGTCTTCCTAACCCAGGGATCGAACCTGTGTCTCCTGCATTGAAGGCAGATTCTTCACTACTGAGCCACCTGGGAAGCTCTCTGTAAGCCTCTTAGGGGAGAGTAAATGAATTTTAGGGAAGATGAATGGGCCCTTAGAAAAACAGCTGGGAAATATCATAGTTTGTGACAAACTTCATCTGGATGTGGTGTCAAATTCTAGTGTCTTCACCTGGAATAAGAGTTAATCTCCCTGGTTGATGAAGCTCTCAGGAAAGGAATCTATGACAATTGGATTTCTTTTGGAGGATCTGTATTTGGACAGATAAGGGGACTTAAGAGAAAGCTTCACTTTCCATTTGATCTTTTCCAAGTACCTACAGCTCAAAATAATTAATACTTCCTAAATATCCCACCAGAGTGGCATATTTAGGGGTTGTATATTCTCCTTACCTTCACACCAAACGTCAGTACTCATTATTCAACATAGACACCTCAGTATCCTATCCTTCTGTCTTTTCTTGTTCCATTTCTTTTGCCTCCACCCACCCATATGTTTCTCTCAAGGCCCAGTTCTCAAATGTCACACTACCCAGGAAGGAGTCTCTGTCTTCTTAACCCTCACTTTTAGCCTGCTGTGACAATACCCATCAATTTGCCCATATCTAATTACTGCCTTCTACCAGTAAAATCATGTGAGCCCACTTATGCTGGTGTTGGTGGATAATTGATTCATGACTTCCCTTCCTAAGAAATAGTGTGTAGTGTATATGTAGGCAAATCACATATATCATATGAAAATCTCAAAATTACAGTCTAAGACATAATTGTAAACCCCCGCCTTTTTGTACATTTAGTTCTGCTCAAGGAAATTTGGATTTCCTAGATAACAAAAATTATACAGATTGAAAGTAAATTACTCAAATAAACAAACCCTAAGAAAATGAGATTGAGTTTTTTCTCTGTGCATTTGCTACATTCGATTGTCTTTATATATTTTTGATTGAATAAATTAGCATAAGTAGAATCTACAAAAACTATCTGATGCACCTGTGATCAAACATTCAAGAGGATTCATCTAGAAAAGTGCAGATAATTTGAGTATACTTTTATACTTATGAGTATCTTTCAAATAAATACAAAGCAGTCACATAGACTACAAGTCACACCTTCACATGTAGCAAGGCAAAGGAGAGTCACATATTATTATGCTGAAAAAGTCCTGAGGCAATTTAGAAACACTCAGGGTTTATTAACATAATGGATTTTCTTCTTTTGGTATTAAAGGGATTCCCTAGATTTTGAATGCTTCTGCTTTTATCCATTTATACAACAGTCTGATGAAGTAGGTGAGATATTATTAAATACTTAATAAAAATAAGAAATTGCAAACCCAAAATTAAAGTTCTCTTAAGTCAGCATTAAAATGAATACAATGTGGTACAGACACTATGGAGAACAGCATGGAGGATCCTTAAAAAACTAAAAATGGAGTTACCATTTGATCCTGCAAGCCTACTCCTGGACATACATCCAGAGAAAAACATAATTTGAAAAGACACATGCACCCCAGTATTCATATCAGTACTATTTACAGTGGCCAAGACATGCAATTTAAGTGTCCATCAACAGATAAATATAAGCATGTGGTACACAGAAAAGAATGAAATAATGCCATTTGAAGCAGTATGGATGGACCTAGAGATTATCATACTAAGCAAAATAAGCCAGACAAACACAAATGTATATGTGAAATCTGAAAAAAAAGATACAATTAATTTATAATTTATTTACAACACAGAAACAGACTCACAGACATTGAGAATGGATTTATGATTGCCAAAGAGAAGGGCAAGAAAGGGTTAAGCCAGGAGTTTGGGATTAAAATATATGCAGTACTATATACAAAATAGATAACCAACAGGGGCTTACTGTATAGCACAGGGAAATATACTCAATATAATAACCTATAATGCAAGAGTATGTAAAACAAGAATACATATATCTATATATACATATCTATAACTGAATCACTTTCCTGCACACCCGAAACTAATACAACATTGCAAGTCAATTACATTTTAATAAAAAATTTTAAAAAATGAACACAATGTCCCTAATGTTTCATGTCTTATTTAAATTACTTGACTGTAGTCTAAATTAGTATATAGCATATATTCTCATTGATGGTGGTCATAGTATTGTGGTTTCTGTGTCACTGTGTTTCTATTAAGTGATAGAATCTATTTAAAGATGAAAAAATATTGATTTCAAAATTTCAGAAGTTTTATGACCGAAAATTTGAGTTGAAAAGTGAATTTAACAAGCAGTAAAAAAAACCTCAATTTTACTTCTAGTTTTAATAAATTTTACATTAATGAACCTCTGTGCTAATTTAATGAAGTTTAACAATATTTTTAAAAAAACTTTTTGAAAGATAAATTTTGCTTAATGACTTTCGTCCTTGTTTGTTTCTGAAACAGTAGATAAATGAAGAGAAGTATAAAAAATGAGATCCTCCTTTGGTTTTATCAGAAAAAGGACTCTACTATGAGATATCAGATTAATGTCTTCACAGTGACCACTGAATTTTATCATCAAAATATTTCCAGTATTGTTGATGTAAGGATTACAAGTCTAGCTTTATTCCCAGAACAAATGTCAACAATGTTTTTAGCAAATACGTTATATTTCACTTACAAAAGTTATATGAGAGTTTATATTAGGTATGCTGCTGCTGCTAAGTTGCTTCAGTTGTTTCCAAGTCTGTGTGACCCCATAGACGGCAGCCCACCAGGCTCCCCGTTCCTGGGATTCTCCAGGCAAGAACATTGGAGTGGGTTGCCATTTCCTTCTCCAATGCATGAAAGTGAAAGTGAAAGGGAAGTCGCTTAGCTGTGTCCGACTCTTCATGACCTCATGGACTGCAGCCTACCAGGCTCCTCCATCCTTGAGATTTTCCAGGCAAGAGTAGTGGGGTGGGTTGCCATTCCCTTCTCTGATATTAGCTATAGAAAGAAATAAAATAAAATTAGTTTGGCCATAGTACAAACTCAGTCTTCCAAAAGGAAAGTTTCCAGGATGCTCTTAAACCCAACAGTTAACTGGATATTGGTTCAACCTGGCACTAAAGCCAGACACAGTCATTGGCAAAACAAATACATGGAATTTTGTTTGTGGATTTTAAAAAACTAACATTATCTCATTGCAATTGAGATTTCTGAAAGTTGAGGAAGATTTTTATGCTTAAATGGAATGAACTGTTAATGTCATTCCTATACCTTGATGCATTGTAGACAAAATGTATGGTATAGAAAGAATATCTTTGTTTTTCTGCATTTATTATAGAACTCATTTTTACTAAAATTTTTTTTCTGAAAATTTGGTTTCTGGACTGAAAACAAGCCCTGTTAATATAATTTACATAAATATTGACAGTGAGAACTCTAAACAGAATTACTAATTCTGAGCTGCATATTTGCATTTCAAGGAGTGAGGAAGTCTAAGAACTTGGAGATATCTCTGAGTCACAAAGCTGAAGACATTGGGATTACCTGGCCCCTTGAGGAATTTATTTATACTTCAAAAGATTAGAATGAGAACTCAAAGTCCTTGCCATATGTTCCATGAGAAACAAAGGTTTTTCTCCTTTTTTTTTTTTTTTTTTTTAAGGAAGAATAGGTGATGGCACCCCACTCCAGTACACTCGCCTGGAAAATCCCATGGACGGAGGAGCCTGGTGGGCTGCAGTCCATGGGGTCATGAAGAGTTGGACACGACTGAGCGACTTCACTTTCACTTTTCACTTTCATGTACTGGAGGAGGAAATGGCAACCCACTCCAGTGTTCTTGCCTGGAGAATCCCAGGGACGGGGGAGCCTGGTGGGCTGCCGTCTCTGGGGTTGCAGAGTTGGACACAACTGAAGCGACTTAGCAGCAGCAGCAGCAGTCTCCTCTGTCTTCTATACAAATATCCAGATTTATGTTTTTTCAACAGTTCTGTACACATAGGACATTAACCTGACTTTATTGAAAGAGTAAGAATTGTGATGTGGGAAACCACATGATTATTATTATTTTTTTTTCAAACTTTAAATGTTTTATTTTGTATTGGGGTATAGCCAATTAACAATGCTGTGGTGGTAGTATTTCAGTTTAAATGAGTAACAACCATGTGGACCTGACTCAAAAACTCTGTGTGTGCAATCAGGACAAAATTAGTAAATATGAAAACCTAAATGAGATATCTTAGATACATGCATTTTCACACAAATTAGAATCAAGAAACATAGCTATTTCCCATGGGAGAAACTCCCAGTGGAAAGGAGATCACATGGGAACTATTAAACCTATTGTTAATTTTTATATAGTTTATATATCAATGCTTGACCAATATTACCTTCTCCTCTATGTTCCTACAGCATTTTCCATTACAATACTTATCACATCTTCTACTTATATGGCACAATAATATTTTGATATATTGCTCAATTTATTTTTATTCTGGTAATTATTTTAATTACCATGACTTTCTCCATTACATTAGACTGTGACATTCTATCTTCAATGTCAAGCAAGAATGCTGAAAGAAACCAATGAAGAAAGGTGTAGTTAAAGAAAGAAAGAACGAAAAAAGAGTGGCAGGGAGGGTGGTTGTTAAATTTTTTAGATACTTTCGAGTACCAAAATCTAAGGCTGTAAGTATCTAAGACTATAAAGCCTTAAAACCATAGACAACAGATCTGGGAGACAACTTAAGAGAGGACCACTCATCTCATCCTTTCTTCCCCTCATCTAAGCAAAGATAGTTATCTCTGGGCTAAAAATGAGAATTAGCAGAGAAGCAAGATCTTAGAATTTTCTCATACTTAATAGGAGGTTCCTTCAATAGGCTAGTATGGGGTAATGGAACTCCAGATAAATTGAAAAACTTAACCACAAAGATTTGTACCTCATATCCCTGGGTGGAACTTGGAAACAGGCAGCCTCTCAGCAGAACGCTGTGAATGTGTACTCCAGAGTCCTGGTAGGTTCATCAGGCAGATTTGTAGTCTCCACCCATTCCAGGGCAGTCACAGGAGCAGGCTGCACTGATAGTAAAGAGCATCCTGAACAAAGAACCATGGAGATCAGGAGAAGAGGTCTTGAGATGGGGTCAAGGGGTATGCATTAACAATCTACCTCTATCAATCACCAATACCAGGTAGGACAGAGTGCCTCCCCAGATGACAAGGTGGAGAGATGACAACCAAGGGCCCATTAAATGATGCCACGGCACTAAGCATGCCTCTCATCCTCTCATCACTGACTTAAACACAATCCTGGATGGGGAAAGAAAAGTCATAGAGGAGACTACTCAAAATCAGCCAAAATTAAAAGAATTAGTTGAGATTTCACTTTTGATCCCTGGTAGAATGAGGGCTCATGGTAGAAAGTAAACTGAATAACAGAAAAATCGATCAAATGCATTATTATTATTCATATTAATATACCCTGAGCTGCGGTGTTGGAGAAGACTCTTGAGAGTCCCTTGGACTGCAAGGAGATCCAACCAGTCCATTCTGAAGGAGATCAGCCCTGGGATTTCTTTGGAAGGAATGATGCTAAAGCTGAAACTTCAGTACTTTGGCCATCTCATGCGAAGAGTTGACTCATTGGAAAAGACTCTGATGCTAGGAGGGATTGGGGGCAGGAGGAGAAGGGGACGACAGAGGATGAGATGGCTGGATGGCATCACTGACTCAATGGATGTGAGTCTGAGTGAACTCTGGGAGTTGGTGATGGGCAGGGAGGCCTGGCATGCTGCGATTCATGGGGTCGCAAAGTCAGACATGACTGAGCGGCTAAACTGAACTGAACTGAATGGCAATTGAGAGTTGAGAAATCAGCTATTATGGTGGGTAATACATGTTTATGAACAACATCTCTCTGCTGTCATAAAATTCAACAATTTAGGCTTTGTTTTATTTTCACATTTCTCAAAATATGTAGTGTTAACCTGACCCTCTGTCAGGCAATGTTTGCTTAAAATTCCTAATGGCAGTACTATCACAAGTTGCTTTCCAAATTAAAACAAAATTTTCACTTCAGGAAATATTTCTAAGTATTTCTAAGTATTGTAATATTTCTAAGTATTGTTCACTTCCCTTATTCACTGCGGTGAAAAGAAACTCAGAAAATTATATTTTCTATATTTCCTTACTGCTTCAATTTATATTGGAATTCTGAGCCTTATAAAAATGTCTTTCAGCTACAATGTGTCAATTCCTTGACTTCTTGCAAGAATAGATTTCTCTTATGCCTCTGTAGGAAGTAGTAGCAATGATTCTTCAAACGAGACCAACTTGGCTACTGATTAAATATGGGGACTATTGTGTGTGCATGTGAAGAGAGAGGAATTGCCTGCACATATACATACACATGCAACAGAATTATTTGAAAAATGGGAGAAAAATGAATGGCTTTGGAAAATCAGGTCATTTCACAAATACAATATAAATTTTCATATGCTGCACAGTAGTACTTGTGCGTTTTGTTGAATGCATTACTTCCCTCACAACATTTATCAATTGTCTGAAATTTACATCAGAATTAGGACTGGAAATAGAGAAAAATAATCACTTCTCCCATGAAATCAAATGTAGGTTTTTTTTTTGCTTTTTGGAAGGAAAATTAGCCATTTCTGGTTCATTACAGTAAATAAATAGAAATGTGAATATCAATTGATTGAAAATCAGAAATCAGTGAGGCAAAAATGGCTCATTTAAATCAGTACTATTGAATCAAAGTTAATCACCTCTCAACCAGCATCAAAGAACAGTGTCAGAAATAGTGCATTGTGAAAGCTAAATTCAGGATCTTTCTAACTTTCTTAGGACCAGTTCATACTGAACAACTTTATTCCCCATAGTAGAATTTTAGTACCAGATTAGAAAACTAAGTCACAAGTGAATCAGTAAAGAGGATATCTAATGCACTGAGTATGTCAACTACAAAAAGGCACAGAATCCAGATCATCCATGCTTAGAACTTCAGTTCAGTTCATTTGCTCATTTGTGTCCAACTCTTTGGACCCCATGCACTGTAGCACACCTGGTTTCCCTGTCCATCACCAACTCCCAGAGCCTACTCAAACTCATATCCATCATGTTGGTGATGCCATCCAACCATCTCATCCTCTGTGGTCTCCTTCTCCTCCTGCCTTCAATCTTTCCCAGCATCAGGGTCTTTTCAAATGAGTCAATTCTTCACATCAGTTGGCGGAAGTATTGGAGTTTCAGCTTCAGCATCAGTCCTTCCAATGAATATTCAGCACTGATTTCCTTTAGGATGCACTGGTTGGATCTCCTTGCAGTCCAAGGGACTCTCAAGAATCTTCTCCAACACCACAGTTCAAAAGCATCAATTCTTCAGTGCTCAGCTTTCTTTATAATCCAACTCTCACATCCATACATGACTACTGGAAAATGACTACTGGAACTTACTCTTAGAGTAACACAAAAATGTCACATCTGTCTTTAAAGTGGGTATAGCAAAGGTTTCCTTAATGGGTGAAATTCTTTTGTATCTAATGAAGGAAAATAAAGTAATGCATGTCACTGGAAAGACTTTTTTCAATGGGCATTTAGATTATTTTTTAGATCTAATTATACTGTTAGCCAGGGCTTCCCTGGTGGCTCAGACGGTAAAGAGGCTGCCTGCAGTGCAGGAGATCCAGGTTTGATCACTGGGTCAGGAAGATCCCCTGGAGAAGGAAATGACAACCCACCCCCAGTGTCTTTGCCTGGAAAATTCCATGGATGGAGGAGTCTGGCAGGCTCCAGTCCATGAGGTCACAAAGAGTCAGACACGACTGAGTGACTTCACTTTGACTTTCACTTTCACACTGTTAGCCAGTGTAGTCGGCCTCCTTTCCAGATTATAATACCTAAATTGTCGGATGATAGTTCTTCCTAAACACACTTTTCCTGATGAATTCATTTGGTCCTTTCAATGTAGCAGGCCTTTCTTTGTGCTATCTCAGGATCAATTTAAATATCTATTTCAGGTATTTGCTGAGAGCCTACTGTCGGCCCCTTTCTACAATCTGCCTCCCGCTTTCAGCCCTCTGAACACCTGCTCCATGCCCATATGGATATCATTTTCTATTTCCTGAATTTACTGATCTGTTTAGGCTCTCTTGGCTTCATGTACCATTTTGCCTGTTTTATAGAATTCTTGGATTTGTCATTCAGTAAATTATTATTGATAATCTACTGTGCTTTGGTCACAAAGTACTGTTTCCCACCAATATTAGTGTATACTCTCCTGTTCTCAAAGAGACCATTCTATCAAGCCAGCATCCAAGGAGCAGAGTTTAGACACCTGACTCTTAAATTTCCAGGCCTTCTGTGGTATTCCATCATCTTTCTGTGTTCCTTTCACTTATTGAGGTATTTCCTGCCATCTGGTCAAACTTCACATGCCAGTTGTGCCAGGAAGTCTCCTTAGAAAAAGTTAGCACTAGAATACTCCCTCTCCTGTGACTACCAGTTGGTGTCAGTCCAACAGTATTTGTCACACATGTTGTATAGTATATGGTAATTTGGGGATGCCTCTGTCTCCTCTAATAAAGAGTGATCTATTTGAAAACATTTCCTCTATTTCATCCATAAACCTGGGCAGGTATATAGTTGAATAGTAAAAGTTTGCAGATGTGACTGACTAACTGGTCTGTCAACATCATTACAAACTAACTCACTTTCAACTTCCTCAGTGTTCATTTGTTCAATCCAAGTGCAGCTGTAAAGAGAAACTCTGCTATGAGAAGAATCCAGTTGGGGAAATGGATTGGGGGGCATTAACTTAGAATGGTAGGATATTCCTAAATTCATTTGGAAGGTTTGGAGGCTATATGGTATTGTCAAGGTCATTGACATGATTGTCAGGGGACTTGGGTTGCCATATTGTTTCTGCTGACAATTAGCTGCATAATTATTGACAAGTTTCACATCTCTGAGAAAGTCTCAGGTTTTTCATTTCACATATCAATCATTCATTTATCATCTTTTGTCTGCCAGGCACTATACTAGGTACTTTAGTCAAAAAAGGAATAAGGCACTATCTCTAAACCAAAGGAGCTTGAGTGTAGCAGTTATATAACCATATACACTAATAATTACTGTAAAGTAAGTTGAGAACATTTATTGTGGAAAGTTCAGTGGGAATGGAGGGAAGAGAGTGATCATTTTGGCTAATGTGGTGAAGGCTTTAC
Source organism: Capra hircus (assembly GCF_001704415.2). Classification (NCBI taxonomy): domain Eukaryota; kingdom Metazoa; phylum Chordata; class Mammalia; order Artiodactyla; family Bovidae; genus Capra; species Capra hircus. The sequence continues at coordinate 56,514,899 of NC_030813.1, forward strand.
AGAGAGGGTATGTATTAGTTCTGGCTGTTTCCTTGACAGATAAAAAGGAGTTGTGATAGTACTTTCTATGCAATGGGAACAGCATGTGTAAATTCAGAATAGTAGGAAATTGAATGAGCTGGTTAGAGGCAGTGTGCTGTTCAGAATCGTTCGAACCACAGACCTGATGGGAGAAGATCAGAAATGGGCTACAGGAGGCCAAAGAAAACTCTGCATTTCCTGAGAAGTGTGCACATTTTTCTTGCATATCATTGGATTTCAAATTGTGCCTTTTGGAGTCTAACATTCTGTAGAGGACCTCCAGGGCTGCTCCCATCCAGAGATGTGAAACAGAGAGGAGGGCTAGAAGTTAAACTGGTCTTTTACTTCAACCATTTTAGCTCTTAATTTGTGGTTTTATTTTGGGGTTTTGCAGAAGATTAAGCTTCACAATCAATCTTATTTCTAAAAATAAAGTAATGCAAAGTTCTGTGATAAAATATGCAGAGACCGATGGAGTTTAAGGATGGATGCATTTGTCCTATAGAAAGAGCCTTAGGGCAGCACTCTGGATCATGAACCTAAGGCTGCAGAGACTTGGCCCAGGGAGACTATTCAAAGCTTTACAGGCACGTAAGGGAGAGATGAGGAGGCCCAAAGAGAAAATAGTGGCAGCAGCAGGGACAGTGGCTGGAAAGAACAATGTAATCTATAGAAAATAAGGTGTTAATAATATGGAATTAGAATGGTTAATCACTACTCTCTAACATGGTGGTAGGCTGTTGCTCTTAGCATTTGCTTTTCCTCTTTTCAAGCCATATTCACATTCTTTTAATTTCCCTCTACTGCTGATAATGTCCTCTTCCCAGCAATGTGGCTGTCTAGTCATTACTGCGGGCTTCTGAAATGTGGTTTATAAAGAGGTGAGCAGTCTGGCTGATTTTTACCCACCAGCCTACAATGCCTTGTTCAGGTCTCACAACATTGACAAAAAAGTCGCCAGGTGTCTTCCTTGCAAAATCCCCATTAGTGCAAGTTTCTGTGACTCTAACTGAATATCTGGCCTGCAGATCCAAAATGAGCATTTAATTGATCTTACGGCATTCCCTTTGAACTCTCAAAGTCCCTACTTGATAATTTTCTAGTTCTCCTGTGAATGGTTTATATTTTTTGTGCTCATAACATTTGAAGCATAAAAATTTTGGCAGCACATCTGAAAGAATAATGCTACTATATGAATCATTACTATATAAGCACTACTTAATTGTAACAGTGTCTTGCTGTTGTAACAGTGTCTTGTTAGGGTTATAAAACTACCCACAGACTGCCTGGATCTAAACTTAGTCTACACCGTTTAATGAAGGAAGTTTCTTGGAAGGTTAAATGAGATAATCCACAGAAAGTATTTTGTACAATGGCCAGCGCATATTAGATTTTAACAAAAGTTAGCTACCTTATCATGACTTTGAAATTATCATGTCATTATTATTTTCATATGGACTTCCCACACAGCTCAGTCGGTAAAGAATCTGCCTGCAATTCAGGAGATCTGGTTTCAATTCCTGGGTTGGGAAGATCCCCTGGAGAAGGAAATGGCAACCGACTCCAGTATTCTTGCCTGGAGAATCCCATGGACAGAGGAGCCTGGTGGGGTCACAAGAGTCGGACATGACTTAGGACTAAACCACCACCATTATTTTCATACAGTCAACAATTTGTGTCATATTCCCTTTGCTTCCTGTCCATATTTTCTCTCTTGAATACTCATGAGGAAACGTTTTTATGAATTTTTATAACATACTGTCTTAATTCTTACTCATTTCTAGCTACTTTGCTTTACACAATGCTGCATGACCTACACAGCTAGCATTATATCTGATGACAATCCATATGCTTATAGGCTTAGATGCATATATGCAAGATGACTTTTTACACTTTTGTTAAAATTAGGTGGCAAACTGTCCAAGTTTCACATAATACCACACGTATATGACAGCGGGAGAAGAAACACTGGAATATGCTATAAAGTCTCTTCATAAAAGTAACATTCGAATCAGTTCTAATGAGGTGGATGAAACTGGAACCTATTATACAGAGTGAAGTAAGCCAGAAAGAAAAACACCAATACAGTATACTAACGCGTATATATGGAATTTAGAAAGATGGTAATGATAACCCTGTATGTGAGACAGCAAAAGAGACACAGATGTATAGAACAGTCTTTTGGACTCTGTGGGAGAGGAAGAGGGTGGGATGATTTGGGAGAATGGCATTGAAACATGTATAATATCATACACGAAACGAGTCGCCAGCCCAGGTTCAATGCATGATACTGGATGCTTGGGGCTGGTGCACTGGGATGACCCAGAGGGATGGTACGGGGAGGGAGGAGGGAGGGGGGTTCAGGATGGGGAACACGTGTATACCTGTGGCAGATACATGTTGATGTATGGCAAAACCAATACAATATTGTAAAGTAATTAACCTCCAATTAAAATAAATAAATTTATTAAAAAAGTATAACAGCTGCAAGAGTTGTTGACAAATTATTGGACTGAGATTTAGGAAACTAGAACTCTAACCTAACTCTCAGTTTTCTGATTTAAGGAGTGGGCCTAAGATCTGACAGCTCTAAATACTTGCTGATTCAAAGGCCAATGAGAACAAGAAAACAGTACATTTGCCACAATGACACATCATTATTATCCAAAGCCCATGGTTTAGATTGCAGTTCACTTTTGGTGTACATTTCACAGGTTTTGACAAATGTGTAATGACAGATATTCACTACCATACATAGTGTTAAAAACCTCCATCCTCTGCCCTTTTAACCCTCCCTCCCCTTGAACTCCTCTAGTCTCTGGTAACTACTGATCTTTTGTTGTACCTTTTCCAGAATGTCGTATAGTGAGAATCACACAATAAGTAGCCTTTTCAGATTGAGTTCTTTCACTTAAAAATATACATACAAGATTCCTCCAAGTCTTTTCATGGCTGGATAGCTCATTTATTTTCAGTGCTAAATAATATTCCATGGTCTGGATGCTCCACAGTTTACTTATTCATCCATCTACTGAAGGACTATTTGATAGTTTCCAAGTTGGGCAATTATAAATAGAGCTAATCCAAATACTCATGAGTAGGTTTTGTGTGTATGTAAGTTTTCAATTCCTTTGGATAAATAAATACCAAGGAGCATGAACACTGGATTATATGATGAGAAAGTGTTTATTTTGTGACAGACTGTTTTCCAAAGTGGCCTTACTCTCTTGCATTTCAGTCAGCAATTAAGTTCTTGTTGCTTCCACATCCTCTCCAGCATTTGGTATTGGCACTCTTCTGGTCTGTGGCCATTCTAATATGTTGCATCTCATTTCATTTGTAATCTCCTAGTGATAAATGATGTGGAGTACCTTTTAACATGGTTATCTGCCATCTGTAATTCTTTTATTTTGATGATGTGTCTGTTAAGGTCTTTTCCTCATTTTCAAATCAAGTTGCTTGTTTTCCTTATTTTTGATTTTTAAATCTAAGTTGCTTCTTTTCTTATAGTTTGAATAACAGTCCTTTACCAGGTGTGTCTTTTGCAACTACTCTCTCTCAACCTGTGACTTGTCTTACTATTATCTTGATCTTTCATTAAATTTTAATAGATCCAACAGTGTTGGTAGAGGTGAAATTTTGATGCTCAGGACTCAAAATTTTCACTAAGCAGAATGAACTGTAATTTGGAGGTTGTTTTCATGACTTCATTCAAAACATCAATTATTTCTTTAGGATTTGCCTCTCTCCTAAAAAAATATCTGTTAAAAATTCTGATTAAGTGACTAATCTAGTCAGCTGTATTTTGGCTCAATTAAGTTTATCACTGTTCACAAAATATATATCAAGATCATAATGCAAGAGATTTCATTATAGATATTTCAAATTTAAATCACCTTGGCTATGCTCATGATTACAATCTGATTGGGTATAGAATTCTTGGATCACAACATTTTCCTCCCTTACCTGTTAGATTGTGAGACATTGTCTTCTTAAATTTAGCATTGGTAAGAAGTGTGCAATCAACTCGATTATTATGTCCCTTTTATTTACTAAGATGTAGGATTTTTTCACTTATATCACTGAAATAACAAATAGAGATAGGGATACAGGACAGGTCTAGATGTTAGTATTTCCTTGATTTTGCTTTGTGCCTGGTGACAGTTCTGATGTGCTATACCAAGATATTTTGATTTTGATAATGATTTCTGTTTAATTTGCTCTGGTTTTCTCTTTGGGCATACCCATCATCCACACAATGTGTGTCTTTTTCTCCATTCCACTTATAATTCTCACAGGCTTCTCCTTTATTTCTGCATCAACAGTAAGCTTTTCACACTACTTTGTTCATCACTGAGTTGGATTTACGTGCATCATTCTGTTCTTTATTGGTACAACTGCAGATTTCACTTCTTGAAATTGTACTTTTATTTACTTCTTTTCCTTTTATTCTTTACATTTTCCTTTTCCTATCTCTGTTTTCATTTCTTCTCATTTTTTTATCTGTTTGAAGTCCCATGTTTACTTTGAACATTTTCTAAAATTTTCTTTGTTTTTAAATATATATTTTGAAAAGAATGCCTTTTCTTTGCATATTTTAAGCCATGCTCCCCCTTTCAGATATGTGCAGTTTATTACTTGAACAACTATGAAGATTTTTGTCCATTTAAAATTTCTTAAAGAAAGAGAAAACCTATTCTTACCCAGTGTTTGAACATTGGGCCTGCAGATTATCCCAAACACCTCTATCATCCACTTACAGTTAGTAAAATCAGGATTCTTTCGAACCCTAAGCCAGTGTAGATCCACATTTCTGAGGCAAATTACCAATGACAACCAGCCTTCTCTATTGTCAGTATCTAAACCACACAGAAAATTAGAAAAAAGATTATGTTCCTCTCTGAAAAAATGTAATATCATACATCATTTTAAAGTAAATGATGAGTGTTACATGGAGGTTATAAGATACAAATAATTTTTTATTGATTATTTAAACTTTCCACATCACAACTTTCTTTTCTCTAAAATGGGGATAATAATCCTTATCATGGAGGCTGTGTGTGTGTGTGTGTGTGTGTGTGTGTGTGAGTGTGTGTTCTCAGTTACGTCTGACTCTTTGCAACAGCATGGACTATAGTCTACCAGCCTCCTCTGTTCATGGGATTTCCCAGACAAGAACACTGGTGTGGGTTGCCATTTCCTTCTCCAGGGGATCTTCCCAACCCAGGGGTCAAACCTGCATCTCTTGTATCTCCTGCATTGGCAGGCAGGTTCTTTACTGTTGCACCACAGAGGCTGGTTGAGTGAACGAAGTGAGTTCATAGTTATAAAGCATTTATCATGGTCTGACACAGAACTTGCATTAAAAATATTCAATTTTCAAATTGCACATATGATTTTATATTATTTATTTCTGAAACTTATAAAAAGGTCTTAGATCTCATGCAAACTACCTTTTGAATTTTATAATTATAAAGAGATCTGCATTCAATGCAGTGAGGTATAACTGTAATGAACATTCTTGCTACATCCTTTTCACAATAGAAATTACTGCTGATGGTAAGAATAGAAAATGCAAGTGATATTTGCACAAAAAAACTTACAGAGCAAAAAAGCAAGTAAAAATACATGAAGCCATTCAGAAGAATTTAATAATATGTTTTAATATGTTCACTTAAGATAATGATTTCCCACATAAACTAAAGACAAGAAAAAGTTTGCCTGTATCCATGCTCACTGAAAAAACCTGCTGCATAGGCAATCAAGGTCTGCTATTATACATTTCACATTTGGGGTGACATATACCAGTAAAGGGACTTCCCTGATAGCTCAGTTGGTAACGAATCCGCCTGCAGTGCAGGAGACCCTGGTTTGATTCCTGGATCAGAAAGATCTGCTGGAGGAGGGATAGGCTCCCCATTCCAGTATTCGTGGGCTTCCCCTGTGGCTCAGCTGGTAAAGAATCTATCTGTGACGTGGGTGACCTGGGTGCAATCCCTGGTTTGGGATGATCCCCTGGAGAAGAAAAGGCTACCCACTCCAGTATTCTGGCCTGGAGAATTCCATGGACTATGCAGTCCATGGGGTTGTAAAGAGTTGGACATGACTTTCTCTTCTCTTCACTTCATACTAGTAAAGACTCATTAGTTGTTAGATATACATTATCTGCATTTATTCTGCAGCAAGTGAAATAGGATTTTAATGGCATATCAAATTTTATTGTAAATCTTCCAATGGATTACAACTAATTACAATTAATTCTCTATATTTGTTTATTTAGCAGTAAGAGTGAATATGTTTGTGTTTCACTTCAATCATAAGGGATAACTCTTCACATATATTTAAACTCCAATGACTTTCTTTGAGACTCAATAGGCTGCATAGCTAGAAAATGTTCTTACAGAATACACAATGAAACTAGAATGGTACCCTACTAGTTCAATTGTATTCCATCCTGTGACAGAATCATGCGAAGTAAAGCCTATAATCTATTTTAACTTCAATTTCGCTTGTGACTTCAACTCATTTGATACATATCAACAAAATTGTAGTCTATTTCCTGTTCAAAGTCTATTCCGCATTGACTATGTCTTCGGAAAAAACATAGTGTGAATGTGGAAGTCACTCAGTAGTGTCCGACTCTTGTGACCCCATGGACTGTGGCCTGCAAGGTTCCTCTGGTCCATGGGATTCTCCAGGCAAGAATACTGTAGTGGGTTGCCATTTCCTTCTCCAAAGGTGATCAGCTTGAGTCAGGTTTAAATCCCTTATGAGTTTACCAATGGCATTATGTTGATGCTTACCACAATTCTTTCTCTGAACTACCATACTACAATGCCCTGTAATTTTTTTTTTAAAAGGAGGCAGGTGTTTAAAAATGGACTCATTTGTTGGTGTTTTAAGACAATTCCACATAATGTTACTAGTGGGCTAATGATGGAATTCAGCTTGCCACCCCCTGACCCCCCAGGCCACTCTTCAAAGCAAGCTGCTTTATAGAACTTTCCCAACTGTGCGAGAATTTTGGAGTTAACTAGCAACAAGCCTGAAAATTTGGTCATGTATATAAGTACAAAGCTGGTTCATCAAATCCCTGTTCTGGCCCTCAACCCAACGCATTTCATCTAAGGTGTCGTCTACCTCCTTAACGTTTATCAGACACTTGAAAAATACATAGTCAACCCAAATACATGAAATAAATAAAAGAATTGTTCTGATGATCTCTGGGCAGATCATTTCAGAACCCAGTTTTACCTGCTTCACACTGAAGAGGTATTCAGAGCAGTTTGAATAAAAACTCATGGGTTTCTTAATTGAAAATGGACCAGAGAAGATAATTTATGGTTATTTCCCACCTTCAATTCTATTTCCCTGGAGTAATTTTAGATAGCATTTATCCAAGATCTACTACAGAAAATTTAATTTGCTTGCTCTATAATAATACACATATTCATGTATGCTTTTCATCTTATTAAAAATAATCAGAAATAGATTATATGTCATTGCTAGACATGAAGTTACAAGAGTCTCATTATCTTTAAGTAGTTCCTTAAAGTTTTCAAATTCTACTTTTGATGGTTCAATTTCCTTTTCTAAGCATTATACTAGTTAACTCAAGTAATTCTCACACTTTTTTTTTAACCCGTTAAACTATTGGGTGACCATTTACTTTTTATTTCTGATTTAAAAAGAAAAATTAGCATTATAAAAATAAAAAGAAGATACATTTTAGTCAAGACCTGATGAACTGCAACTCAATGTGTGTCCAGATTGTAACCCATCAGCATGGAAGGGCACATAAAATAATAAAACTCTGAAATAGAAAGCAGGCTGGCTAGAGACTGTAGGACCCAAACAATGTGATGGTGAGTTCCCTGGGCTTGCTTTTTGTTTCATATTCCCCAGATGTGGGGCTGGAGGAGCCAGCACTCAAGGAAATATCAACAGAAGCAGACAAAAATATCCCCCCAAAAGCCCAATCACTTAGCCAAAGAACAGAAAAGGAGCAACCCAGAATGACAGAAAACATTTTAATAATAATTGTTTTATTCTAGCCAAATATCATAAAAAAATATATGACCACTCCCTTATCCATGCTAGTAAAGCTAAGTAGGAAGCCTAGACATCTACCCTCACCTTGTTGTAGCAAATTATTGCAAACTTCATCCTGAGGTCGGAGAAGGCGATGCCACCCTACTCCAATACTCTTGCCTGGAAAATCCCATGGACAGAGGAGCCTGGTAGGCTGCAGTCCACGGGGTTGTGAAGAGTCGGATACGACTGAGCGATTTCTCTTTCACTTTTCACTTTTATTCATCGGAGAAGGAAATGGCAACCCACTCCAGTGTTCTTGCCTGGAGAATCCCAGGGATTGGGGAGCCTGGTGGGCTGCCGTCTATGGGGTCACACAGAGTCAGACACAAGTGAAGTGACTTAACAGCAGCAGCAGCATCCTGAGGTGGTGTTAAGAAAGGATGAGTAGGGAGCTATGACCTTCCATTCACTGTGCATTAATAAACCTTGCTTCCCCATGGTCAGTGAAGACCTGATGGCAAATCTTTCACAGTGCCTTAACACCCTTCCTACTCTTTGCTGTGAAAGTCAGAGGCCAGGAAGACAAAGGACTGTCACCCATGGGCAGCAATAATAAGGTTTCCCGTAGAGTCAGTGGAGATAACCTCTGAAACAATGAGGCCCTCCTGCCTCTCCCAGACAGAGTGGTATCAGGCCCAGTGTGGAGCCAGATCTCCCACTCTTGCCCAAAAGCAACTGACAATCCTCCTTGGATATTAGCTTTTCTGGTAACTCAGTCAGTAAAGAATCTGCCTGTTATGCTGAGGACCAGGGTTCGATCCCTAGGTCAGGAAGATCCCCTAGAGAAGGAAATGGCAACCCATTCCAGTATTACTGCCTGAAAATCCCATGCAGAGAGGAGCCTGGTGGGCTATAGTCCTTGGGGTTGCAAAGAGTCAGACACAACTGAGTGACTAAAGCACCACGAATGGAAAACTTGGATTTCCACCAAATCTGGCAATAACAGGTAGTGCCCCCCTTCCCTTGCCATAGAGATATCAAAAAAGTCAGCTAATGAATAGATTTAAATAAGATTCAGAACCTTATGACATGATACACAAAATGTCCAGATTCCAATAGAAAAAATTCATCAGACCAAGAGCCAGGAAAATCTCAAACTGAAAGAAAAAAAAAAAAAAACCAATAGACTCTAATAAGAGATGACAGAGATGTGAGAATTACCTGAAAATTTAAAGCAGCCATAAAAATCTTTATTTGAACAAAAACAGACATAAGTGAGGCAGGTGGAAAAATAGGAAGCCTCAGCAAAGGAAAATTTAATGTCAGCAAAGAGAAAAACCTACAAAGAAGAATCAAATGGAAAATTTAGAAATGAAAAATACAGTTAAAAAAAAATTCAATGGGTGGACCAAAAATGATGAAGGGACAGAAGAAGGAATCAGTTATACAGAAGATAAAACAATTGAAGTTACCTAACATAAATGATAGAAAATAGATTAAAACAAAATTATCAAAATTCCAGAGACATGTAGGATTTTAAATTAATCCATTTGTGTCACCAGAGGCCTAGCAGGAGAGGTGAAAGAAGGTGGGGAATATCACAGTAATCCAAGTATATGCCCAACCAACAATGCTGAAGAAGCTGAAGTTAAACGGTTCTATGAAGGCCTATGAGACCTTTTAGAACTAACACCCAAAAAAGATGTCCTTTTCATTATAGGGGATTGGAATGCAAAAGTAGGAAGTCAAGAAACACCTGGAGTAACAGGCAAATTTGGCCTTGGAATGTGGAATGAAGCAGGGCAAAGACTAATAGAGTTTTGCCAAGAAAATGCACTGGTCATAGCAAACACCCTCTTCCAACAACACAAGAGAAGACTCTACACATGGACATCACTAGATGGTCAACACCGAAATCAGATTGATTATATTCTTTGCAGCCAAAGATGGAGAAGCTCTATACATTCAACAAAAAACAAGACCAGGAGCTGACTGTGGCTCAGATCATAAACTCATTATTGCCAAAATTAGACTTAAATTGAAGACAGTAGGGAAAATCACTAGACCATTCAGGTATGACCTAAATCAAATCCCTTATGATTATACAGTGGAAGTGAGAAATAGATTTAGGGGCCTAGATCTGATAGATAGAGTGCCTGAAGAACTATGGAATGAGGTTCATGACATTGTACATGAGACAGGGATCAAGACCATCCCCATGGAAAAGAAATGCAAAAAAGCAAAATGGCTGTCCAGGGAGGCCTTACAAACAGTTGTGAAAAGAAGAGGGGCGAAAAGCAAAGGAGAAAAGGAAAGATATAAGCATCTGAATGCAGAGTTCCAAAGAATAGCAAGAGATAAGAAAGCCTTCTTCAGTGATAAATGCAAAGAAATAGAGGACAAGAACAGAATGGGAAAGACTAGAGATCTCTTCAAGAAAATTAGAGATACCAAGGGAACATTTCATGCAAAGATGGGCTCGATAAAGGACAGAAATGGTATGGACCTAACAGAAGCAGAAGATATTAAGAAGAGGTGGCAAGAACACACAGAAGAACTGTACAAAAAAGACCCAGATAATCAGAGTGGTGTGATCACTCATCTAGAGCCAGACATCCTGGAATGTGAAGTCAAGTGGGCCTTAGAAAGCATCACTACGAACAAAGCTAGTGGAGGTGATGGAATTCCAGTTGAGGTATTTCAAATCCTGAAAGATGATGCTGTGAAAGTGCTGCACTGAATATGCCAGCAAATTTAGAAAACTCAGCAGTGGCCACAGGACTGGAAAAGGTCAGTTTTCATTCTGATCCCAAAGAAAGGCAATGCCAGAGAATGCTCAAACTACTGCACAGTTGCACCCATCTCACATGCTAGTAAAGTAATGCTCAAAATTCTCCAATCCAGGATTCAGCAAGACATGATCCGTGAACTTCCTGATGTTCAAGCTGGTTTAAGAAAAGGCAGAGGAACCAGAGATCAAATTGTCAACATCCGCTGGATCATGGAAAAAGCAAGAGAGTTCCAGAAAAACATCTATTTCTGCTTTATTGACTATGCCAAAGCCTTTGACTGTGTGGATCACAATAAACGGTGGAAAATTCTGAAAGAGATGGGAATACCAGACCACCTGACCTGTCTCTTGAGAAATCTGTATGCAGGTCAGGAAGCAACAGTTAGAAATGGACATGGAACAACAGACTGGTTCCAAAGAGGAAAAGGAGTACGTCAAGGCTGTATATTCTCACCCTGCTTACTTAACTTCTATGCAGAGTACATCATGAGAAATGCTGGGCTGGAAGAAGCACAAGCTGGAATCAAGATTGCTAGAAAAAATATCAATAACCTCAGATATGAAGATGACACCATCCTTATGGCAGAAAGTGAAGACGAACTAAAAAGTCTCTTGATGAAAGTGAAAGTGGAGAATGAAAAAGTTGGCTTAAAGCTCAACATTCAGAAAACGAAGATCATGGCATCTGGTCCCTTCACTTCATGGGAAATAGATGGGGAAACAGTGGAAACAGTGTCAGACTTTATTTTGGGGGGCTCCAAAATCACTGCAGATGGTGACTGCAGCCATGAAATTAAAAGACGCTTACTCCTTGGAAGAAAAGTTATGACCAACCTAGACAGCATATTTAAAAGCAGAGACATTGTGTATATGTATCCATGTCCTAGCTATTATAAACAGTGCTGCGATGAACATTGGGGTACATGTGTCTCTTTCAATTCTGGTTTCCTCGGTGTGTATGCCAAAAAGTGGGATTGCTGGGTCATAAGGTAGTTCTATTTGCAATTTTTTAAGGAATCTCCACACTGTTCTCCATAGTGGCTGTACTAGTTTGCATTCCCACCAACAGTGTAGGAGGGTTCCCTTTTCTCCACACCCTCTCCAGCATTTATTGCTTGCAGATTTTTGGATCACAGCCATTCTGACTGGTGTGAAGTGGTACCTCATTGTGGTTTTGATTTGCATTTCTCTAATAATGAGTGATGTTGAGCATCTTTTCATGTGTTTGTTAGCCATCCGTATGTCTTCTTTGGAGAAATGTCTATTTAGTTCTTTGGCCCATTTTTTGATTGGGTCGTTTATTTTTCTGGAATTGAGCTGCAGAAGTTGTTTGTATATTTTTGAGATTAGTTGTTTGTCAGTATTACTCAGCCGTAAAAAAGAATTCATTTGAATCAGTTCTGATGAGATGGATGAAACTGGAGCCGATTATACAGAGTGAAGTAAGCCAGAAAGAAAAACACCAATACAGTATACTAACACATATATATGGAATTTAGGAAGATGGCAATGACGACCCTGTATGCAAGACAGGGAAAGAGACACAGATGTGTATAATGGACTTTTGGACTCAGAGGGAGGGAGAGGGTGGGATGATTTGGGAGAATGACATTCTAACATGTATACTATCATGTAAGAATTGAATCGCCAGTCTATGTCTGATGCAGGATACAGCATGCTTGGGGCTGGTGCATGGGGATGACCCAGAGAGATGTTATGGGGAGGGAGGTGGGAGGGGGGTTCATGTTTGGGAACGCATGTAAGAATTAAAGATTTTAAAATTTAAAAAATAAATTAAAAAAAAATAAAATAAAATCTATAGCAAAAAAAAAAAAAAAAAAGGCAGAGACATTACTTTGCCAACTAAGGTCTGTATAGTCAAGGCTATGGTTTTCCTGTGGTCATGCATGGATGTGAGAGTTGGACTGTGAAGAAGGCAGAGCACCGAAGAATTGATGCTTTTGAACTGTGGTGTTGGAGAAGACTCTTGAGAGTCCCTTGGACTGCAAGGAGATCCAACCAGTCCATTCTGAAGGAGATCAGCCCTGGGATTTCTTTGGAAGGAATGATGCTAAAGCTGAAACTCCAGTTCTTTGCCCACCTCATGTGGAGAGTTGACTCATTGGAGAAGACTCTGACGCTGGGAGGGATTGGGGGCAGGAGGAGAAGGGGATGACAGAGGATGAGATGGCTGGATGGCATCACTGACTCGATGGATATGAGTCTGAGTGAACTCTGGGTGTTGGTGATGGACAGGGAGGCCTGGTGTGCTGTGATTCATGGGGTCACAAAGAGTCGGACATGACTGGGTGACTGAACTGAGCTGAAATTATCCCAAATTTAAAAAGAGACATAACCTTCCAAGATAATTAGTTAAGCAAACCACAAATAAGATAAAAGCACAAGGAAAACTATGCCAAGACATACTATAGTCAATCTGAGAAACTGGAGACAATGAAAATAACTTGGAAGTAGCAAGAAAAAATACATCTTACTTTTGGGGCTGCAAAATCACTGCAGATGGTGACTGCAGCCATGAAATTAAAAGACGCTTACTCCTTGGAAGGAAATTTATGACCAACCTAGACAGCATATTAAAAAGCAGAGACATTACTTTGCCAACAAAGTAGTCAAAGCTGTGATTTTTCCAGTAGTCATGTATGGATGTGAGAGTTAGACTATAAAGAAAGCAGTGTCGAAGAATTAAAGTTTTTGAACTGTGGTGTTGGAGAAGACTCTTGAGAGTTTGGACTTGAAGGAGATCCAACCAGTCCATCCTAAAGGAGAACAGTCCTGGGTGTTCACTGGAAGGACTATTGTTGAAGCTGAAACTCCAGTACTTTAGCCAACTGATATGAAGAACTGACTCATTTGAAAAGACTCTGATTATGGGAAAGATTGAAGGCAGGAGGAGAAGGGGACAACAGAGGATGAGATGGTTGGATGGCGTCACCAGCTCAATGGACATGAGTTTGAATAGGCTCTGGGAGCTGGTGATGGACAGCGAAGCCTGGCGTGCTGCAGTCCATGGGGTCGCAAAGAGTTGGACACGACTGAGTGACTGAACTGAATAAACGGGGGGAAAAGCACTTAGAATACAGGGATTTCTGATGAGAAATCATGGAGTCAAAAAGGATATAATACATTGTTTCCAACGCTGAAAGCAGAGAAATTTTGAGCCAGAATTCTACAATCAATTAAAGTATCACTCAGTAATAGAGAGAAAGTAAGACATTCTCAAATGAAGGAAAACTAAGAGAATGAGTCACCACCAGACCTATCCCAAAAGAATGGTTAAAGATCATTCTCTAAACAGAAAGGAAATGCTAACCGAAGAATCTTGAAACATGATTAAAAAAATAAATAAAAGAAGGAGGAACAAGATGAAAACAAAAATAGAGGCAAATTCAGTAGGAATTTTTTTCCTCTCAAGATTTTCTAAATTATACTTAATACTCAAGGCAATTGATTTTTAACATTGTCTGATGTGGTACTAAATGGATGTAGAAGCAAACTGATAACAATTATAAATGAAAGAGGATAAACAGGCCTAAAAGGAGATATAATTTTTACATTTTACTCAAACAAATAAAATGTTGACAACATAGACTATGCTGTTATGTATATATAATACTTATAGTAACAAGTAAAGAAGCAATATAAAGAGATAAATTGAAAAATACTATACATAAATTTAAATGGAATTCTATAAACATTCAAGTAACCCAGAGGAACATAGTAAATACGAAGAAAAACAAAGAAATGAGAAGCAGAGAGAACGAATAGTAAACAAAAAGCAAATTGGCAGACTTAAGTCCTAATATAAAAAACAATTATGTTAAATGTAAGCAATCTAAATATACCAATTAGAAGGCAGATGTTGGCAGAGTGTATCAAAAGTGTGACCCTTACTTCAAACATAACAACTTAGAAAAGTTGAAAGTAAAACAACGGGAAAAATTACCCTAAGCATATGTGAATCAAAAGAATGCAAGAGCAGCTGTAGTAATATCAAATGAAATAGACCTCAGAGTGAATAAAATTACCAAAGACAGAATTAGGCTCCACATAATGATAAAAGGATCACTCCACCAAGAATACCTAATATTTTACTGTGCATACAAACCAAACAAAACTGTGAATTAAAAACTGATAGAATTGAAAGGAGAAGTAGTCAACTCTACATATAATGGGAGATATCAACATCTCACTCTATTAACAACTGACACAATAAAACAGTAAATCAACAAGTATTTGTAAGAACTTATCAATACCATCATGTAACAGCAACTAATATACATTTATAGAATACTTACTCAACAATAGCAGAATGTCCTTTTTTAAAGAACCTATGAAACTAATACCAAGATAGACTATATCCCATAAAAAATAACTCAACAAATTTAAGAGAATTGGAATCATATATGATGTGTTTTCTGTTTACAATGAACCCAAACTAGGTACCGATAGCAGAAAGATAACAGGAAAATCTATAATTACTTGGAAACCAAACAGCACATTTCTAAATTATTTATCAGTGAAGCAGAATATCTTAGGGGAAACCACAAGACACATCCAACTGAATGAAAAATGAAACTACAACATATCAAAATTTGTAGGATATAACTAAAGCAGTATTCAGAAATTTATAGCATTAAGTGCTTATGTTAGAAAAGTAGGAAAGTCCTGAAACCTTAACCTAAGCTTTCACCTCTAGAAACTCGAGAAAAAAAAATCTAAAACAAGCAGGAGAAAAAGAATAATAAGAGATGAAATCAATGAAAATGAAGAGAGAAAAACAGAAAATCAAGGAAAAAAAAGAAACTACTTCTTTGAAAAGATCAATAAAATCAACAAACCCCTAAATCAAGAATGAAATCTAAACAGAATCACAGACTCTAACAAATCCAGGGAAAAGAAGAAAATACCTTAAACAATTCTACACACATAAACTTCACAACATAAATAAAATTAAACAATTCATTTAAAACCATGAGCTGCCACACCTCATGCAATATGAAAAAAATCATTTGAGTAGCCTTATAAATTTGAAGTGGTGTGCTCTGGAGTGGGTGTTCCTAGGTCTTACTTATTTAATCAAAGAAGAAAACCTTCCTTTGTTTTTGAAGTGAACACCTTCTCCTTCTATTGGCTCCAAGGACCCCAGGCAGGAAGACCCTTGTTGGGGCCCCACTTGAAAAGCTCAGCAAAGGTGCCTAGGATAAGGAGCTCTCAGAACTAGAATATATAGGCCTCTTTATTCCTGTCCTATAAAACCACCACTAAGGAAATAATATAATACTGGTCATAGTAAACACCCTCTTTCAACAACACAAGAGAAGACTCTACAGATGGACATCACCAGATGGTCAACACCGAAATCAGATTGATTATATTCTTTGCAAAAGATGGAGAAGCTCTACACAATCAGCAAAAACAAAACCAGGAGCTGACTGTGGCTCAGATCATGAACTCCTTATTGCCAAATTCAGACTTAAATTGAAGAAGGTAGGGAAAACCACTAGAACATTCAGGTATGACCTAAATCAAATCCCTTATGATTATACAGTGGAAGTGAGAAATAGATTTAAGGGACTAGATCTGATAGATAGAGTGCCTGAAGAACTATGGAATGAGGTTCATGACATTGTACATGAGACAGGGATCAAGACCATCCCCATGGAAAAGAAATGCAAAAAAGCAAAATGGCTGTCCAGGGAGGCCTTACAAACAGTTGTGAAAAGAAGAGGGGCGAAAAGCAAAGGAGAAAAGGAAAGATATAAGCATCTGAATGCAGAGTTCCAAAGAATAGCAAGAAGAGATAAGAAAGCCTTCTTCAGTGATAAATGCAAAGAAATAGAGGACAAGAACAGAATGGGAAAGACTAGAGATCTCTTCAAGAAAATTAGAGATACCAAGGGAACATTTCATGCAAAGATGGGCTCGATAAAGGACAGAAATGGTATGGACCTAACAGAAGCAGAAGATATTAAGAAGAGGTGGCAAGAACACACAGAAGAACTGTGCAAAAAAGACCCAGATAATCAGAGTGGTGTGATCACTCATCTAGAGCCAGACATCCTGGAATGTGAAGTCAAGTGGGCCTTAGAAAGCATCACTACGAACAAAGCTAGTGGAGGTGATGGAATTCCAGTTGAGGTATTTCAAATCCTGAAAGATGATGCTGTGAAAGTGCTGCACTGAATATGCCAGCAAATTTAGAAAACTCAGCAGTGGCCACAGGACTGGAAAAGGTCAGTTTTCATTCCAATCCCAGAGAAAGGCAATGCCAAAGAATGCTCAAACTACCACACATTTGCAGTCATCTCTGCTGCTGCTGCTGCTGCTAAGTCGCTTCAGTCGTGTCCGACTCTGTGCGACCCCATAGATGGTAGCCCACCAGGATCCCCTGTCCCTGGGATTTTCCAGGCAAGAACACTGGCACTCATCTCACACACTAGTAAAGTAATGCTCAAATTCTCCAAGCCAGGCTTCAGCAATACGTGATCCGTGAACTTCCTGATGTTCAAGCTGGTTTAAGAAAAGGCAGAGGAACCAGAGATCAAATTGCCAACATCTGCTGGATCACGGAAAAAGCAAGAGAGTTCCAGAAAAACATGTATTTCTGCTTCATTGACTATGCCAAAGCCTTTGACTATGTGGATCACAATAAACTGGAAAATTCTTAAAGAGATGGGAATACCAGACCACCTGACCTGTCTCTTGAGAAACCAATATGCAGGTCAGGAAGCAACAGGTAGAGCTGGACATGGAACAACAGACTGGTTCCAAAGAGGAAAAGAAGTACGTCAAGGCTGTATGTTGTCACCCTGCTTATTTAACTTATATGCACAGTACATCATGAGAAATGCTGGACTGGAAGAATCACAAGCTGGAATCGAGATTGCCGGGAGAATCATCAATAACCTCAGATATGCAGATGACACCACCCTTACGGCAGAAAGTGAAGAGGAACTCAAAAGCCTCTTGACGAAAGTCAAAGAGGAAAGTGAAAAAGTTGGCTTAAAGCTCAACATTCAGAAAACGAAGATCATAGCATCTGGTCCCACCAATTCATGGGAGATAAATGGAGAAACAGTGGAAACAGTGTCAGACTTTATTTTTCTGGGTTCCCAAATCACTGCAGATGGTGACTGCAGCCATGAAATTAAAAGACGCTTACTCCTTGGAAGGAAAATTATGACCAACCTAGACAGCGTATTGAAAAGCAGAGATATTACTTTGCCAACAAAAGTCTGTCTAGTCAATGCTATGGTTTTTCCTGTAGTCATGTATGGATGTGAGAGTTGGACTGTGAAGAAAGCTGAGCACTGAAGAATTGATGCTTTTGAACTGTGGTGTTGTAGAAGACTCTTGAGAGTCCCTTGGACTGCAAGGAGATCCAACCAGTCCATTCTAAAGGAAATCAGTCCTGGGTGTTCATTGGAAGGACTGATGCTAAAGCTGAAACTCCAGTACTTTGGCCACCTCATGCGAAGAGTTGACTCATTGGAAAAGACTCTGATGCTGGGAGGGATTGGCAGCAGGAGGAGAAGGGGACGACAGAGGATGAGATGGCTGGATGGCATCACTGAGTCGATGGACGTGAGTTTGAGTCAACTCTGGGAGTTGGTGATGGACAGGGAGGCCTGGCGTGCTACAATTCATTGGGTCGCAAAGAGTCGGACACAACTGAGTGATTGAACTGAAATGAACTGATAAATATGAAAGAGACTAAGCTTTTAATACAAAACTTTTCCCCAAAATGTCCAGGCCCAGATGATTTATTAGGCAATCTTATCATGTATTTAAGGATTTTAACAGTAAGTTAGCTTGCACCTCTGTAACAAATGCTCTAGACAGTATCACTTAGTCAACAAACATTTCTCACAATTGTGGGGGTTGAAAGTCTCTTATAAGTGCACTAATACCATCACAAAACTGCTGCCATCATGATCTAATTATCTAGCAAAGACTCCATCTCCAAATACCGTCACACTGGGGATTAAGATTTCAACATATGGATATCGAGGGGACACGAACATTCGTCCATGACATTTAGCACCCCTCCAAATTCATCTTATTTTATACAAAATATAGTCTAAATAGGCTGAGAATTGCACAAATCTCTAAATTGTGATTCTTTTTCTTCTCAGCAATCATGTCCTCAGTTCATTTAACATGTCTCTCAGTTTTATCTGAGACCTCACCAGAATGGACTTTATCACCCTCATTTCTGGGGCTTCCTTGGGAGCTTAGCTGGTAAAAAATCTGCCTGCAATGCAGGAGACCCTGGTTTGATTCCCGAGTCAGGAAGATCCCCTGGAGAAGGGATAGCTACCCACTCCAGAATTCTTGGGCTTTCCTGGTGTTTCAGATGATAAAGAATCTGCCCACTATATGGGAGACCTGAGTTCAATCCCTGGGTTGGGAAGATCCCCCGGAGGAGAGCATGGCATCTCACTCCATTATTCTTGCCTGGAGAATTCCCCACGGATAGCAGAGCCTGGTGGGCTACAGTATATGAGATCACAGAATCGGACATGACTGAAGCGACTTCACACACACATCCTCATTTCTACCAGTATTCTGTACATGATTATTTATGTATCCTATAAGAAGATGGAAGCATTTTCTTTTCCCAGTACTCTTTTCTTTCTGAGCTTTCACCAGAACCACCATTAAAAATCACTTCACAACATTACTGGCTTTTTCTAGCATGTACTTCAAAACTCTTCCAGCCTCTATCCATTACCCAATTCCAAACTTCTTTCACATTTTAAAGCATTCGTTATAGTAGCACCCCACTTCTTAGCACTAATTTCTATTTAGCTGCTGTAACAAACTCCATGGCTTAAAAAATGAAATTTTCTCACAATTCTGGAAGCCTGAATTCAGAGATTAGGGTGTCAACATGGTCACATTTTGGTGAGGTTCCCTCTTCTTTGTTTATAGATGACTACCCATTTGCTGTATCCTAATATGGCATAGAGAGGTGGCAGTGGAAGGAGGGAGGAAGAGAGAGAGAGAGAGAAAAAAAAATAAGTTGGAAGACACAACACAGTAAAGGTATCAATTCATTCCAAACTGACACACAGCAATTCCTATCAAAATCCCAGCAGGAATTTGTGTGTGTGTGAACATAGACACTGATACTCTAAAATCTATACAGAAAGGTATATTAACCAGACTAGCCAAATCATGTTTAAAAAGGAAGAGTTAACAAGTTAGAGAAATCAAGCTACATATATTATGCAACATCATTAAACAAGAAAGTACTGTCAGAGGCACTGACATAAAATCAATGAAACTGAACAGAGAATTCTGAAATAGACCCACTCAAATATAGCAAACTAAATTTTTAACAAACATGCAAATGAAATTTAATTGATGAAGGATAGCCTTTTGATACCTGGGACTTTCCAGATGGCACAGTGGTGAAGAATCTGCCTGCAAAGGCAAGAGACATGGGTTTGATCCCTAGATTAGGAAGATCGCCTGGAGTAGGAAATGACTCCCTTCCTTATTAAATAACTCCCTTCAATATTCTTGCCTGGAAAATTCCATGGGCAGAGGGGCTTGGTGAGCTACAGTCCATGGGGTTCCAGGATACAGTCCATGGGGTTGCAAAGAGTCAGACAAAATGGAGTACAGCACATATACACACACAGCTCTTTGACAAATATTGGTGGAACAATTGGATGTCCGTAGGCAAAAACTAAATTTTAACCTAAATATCACATTTTATACAAAAATTATTTCAATATATGAATCACAAACTTAACTTCTATAAATCTATAAAAATTTTATAAGATAACATTGGTAAAAATCCATCTAATACAAACTGATAAAATAATTTGTAGACTTGACAGGATCCATAAAAGAAAAATGTAATAAACTTTAGAAAAAAATCAGTTTGCTGTACTTGAGTGGGTCTATTTCTGGGTTCTTTACTCTGTTGTATTAATTATGTCTCAGTCCCTCTCTGACAATATCACATAATCTTGTTTAATGTAGCTGTATAATAAGTCTTGAAATTGGGTAGTCTGATTCCTCCTATTTTATTCTTCTTTCACTCAGATAAACTTTGCTCTGTGAAGACTGTTAAGAGAAAAGACAAGCTAGCAAGTAGGAGACAATATTTGCAAAGGACTAATATCTAGAATATATAATGAACTTTCTAATCTCAAAAGTGAAAATCAATCTAAATAGAAACTGGGCAGAAGACATGACAAGAAATATTGCTAAAGATGATATACAGATGGCAAATAGATAAATGAAAAGATGTTTATTATCAAAAGATGTTCATTGTGCCTATTGTTCAGTTACTAAGTCCTGCTCGACTCTCTGTAACTCCCATGGACTTCTATCTTCTGCTTGGCTATGCCCAATTTACCTTGATTCGTGGGCTGAACATTCCAGGTTCCTATGAAATATTGTTCTTTATATCATCAGACTTGACTTTCACCATCAGACACATCCACAATTGAGTGTCATTTTTACTTTGGCCCAGCCAGTTCTTTCTTTTTGGAGCTATTAGAAATTGCCCTCTGCACCTCCCCGGTAGCATCTTGGACAACTTCTAGCCTGGAAGGGGGCGGGTCTCAACTTCTGATGTCATATCTTTTTGCCTTTTCATACTCTCCATGGGGTTTTCCAGACAAGAATACTGGAGTGGGTTGCTATTTCTTCCTCAAGTGGACCATGTTCTATCAGAAGTCCTGAAAAATTAAAACCACCTAATTCTCCATACACACTGATCAGAATGGGTAAAATAAAAAATAGTGACAGAACGAAATGCTAGTAACGAGATAGTGACAGAACGAAACACTAGTAACAAGAGATAGTGACAGAACAAAACGCTAGTAACAAGAGAAGAAACTGGATTGCTCATATATTGCTAGTGTGAATGAAATGGTACAGGTACTCAGAAACATTTTGGCAATTTCTTTTTAAACTAAATATACAACTAACACATGGCTTAACAATTACATTCTTGGGTATTTTTCCAAGAGAAATAAGACTTAAGTTCACAGAAAAACCTGTACATAGATGCCCATAGCAAGTTTAGTTGTAATAGCCAAAGCTGGAAGCAACTCAGATATCCTTCAGCAGATAAAAGTTTTATATTTATATTTTAAAAAGTATATCCATATGGATATTACTTAATATAAAACATATAGACTATTGATACACACAACGGCATGGATAAATCTCTGGAGAATTATTCTGAGTGATAAAAGACCACTTTGAAAGGTTATATAAACTATATGGTTGATTTTATATAATGTTCTTAAAATGGCAAAGTTTTAAGAATGGAAAACAGATTAGTGATCTCTGGTTGGTTAAAGATGAAGAGGGCTAATGGTGGGAAGTGATTGTTACTATAGAAAGGAAGGATACATATGGTTTTAAGACTGTTTTGTCATTTGGCTGCATTAATGTCAACTTTAACATCATGCTTGTGATACTGTACTATAATTTTGCAAGTTGATACCATGGGGGGAAAATAGGCCTAGGGTACACGATATCTCTGCATGATTTCTTACAACTACCTGTGAATCTACAATCATCTCAGAATGAAAAATCTAATTTAAAAAAGTTTACCAGTCACTGGTTACACACCATAAATATATTTCATGCATACTTGTTATTAATTTTTAAAACATTTTTGACATTTAAAAATTTAATATACTTTAGAAAGCTTTAAATTCCTTTCAAAAATTAGCTTTTTAAGTAAGCCTGTGAAATTATTCCTCCTGCTTCTCACCCACCAAAAATATGTGATGATAGATTGAAAATAAACTGCAGATAACAAGCCATTTCGCATTATTTCATTTTATATATAAAATACAAAAGTAAGGTGTTGCAAATCAACTTAAGCCAATTTGGTCTTCATAACTCTTGTGTTATTTTTGGTAGATAATGACAAGCCCTAAAAATGTTTGAGGAAAGGATTAAGTTTTTCCTCTGAACCTCATTACCAGCTATAATAAAATCAAATGTCAGAGAAACTCTAAGATATTGTTTCAATGATAGTATGTTTAATATAATATAACATATAATGATGCTAATATACATAATATCCAATGATTTAATATACATGACTATGTATGATATACATTGTACACAGAGAAAATGTCATTAATATATCTAAAATCATTAATTTTTATATTTAAGTATAGTTAATAATATTGTATTAGTTTCAGGTATAGAAAATAGTGATTCAATATTTTTATGGGTTATATTCCACTTAAAGTTATTAAAAATTAATGGCTATATTTTTCTGTGCTGTACAACATATCCTTGTTACTTATTTACTTTATATATAATAATGTGTATTGCCTAGTCATGTATCCTTATTGTGCCCTTTCCCACTTTTTTCTACTTGTAACCACTGCTTTGTACTCTAAATCAGTGAGTACAGATTTATTATATCTATAGATTTATTATATCTACTTGCTTGTTTTGTTTTCAGATTCCAAATATAAGCAATAACACAGTATTTGTCTTTCTCTCTCTTCTTTGTTTCAATAAGTGTGATACCTCTAGGTCTATCCATCTTGTGGCAAGTGACAGAATTTACTTTTATTCTCTGAATAATATTCCATAAGTATATACCAAATATTCTTTATCCATCCTTTTGCTGGTAGACAATTAGGTTGTGTCCATATTTACAATAGTAAACAATGTTTCTATGAACACTGGGGAGTATATATCTTTCCAAATTACCATTTACATATTCTTTGGATATATGTTCAGAAGTGGAATTGCTGGATCATATGATAGCTTGTTTTTAGTTATTTTGAGGAAACTTCACTCTATTTTCCAAGGTGGGTGTGTCAGTTTACAGTCCCACCAACAGTATACTAGGGTTTATTTTCCCCACATCCTTCTCAGCACAGCTGTTATTTCTTGACTTTTGGATGACAGCCATTCTGACAGGTGTGAGGCAATATCTCATGGTGGTTTCAATCAGCACTTCTCTGATGATGAGTATCTTTTCATGTGTCTGTTGGCCAAAGGCATATTTTTTGATATTGAGTTGTATAAGCTGTTTATATATTTTGAATATTAACTCCTTTATGGTTATATAATTTACAAATACTTTTATTTAATAGATTGTCTTTTCATTTTTGGTGGTTTTCTTTGCTGTGAAAAAGCTTTTAAGTTTAATTACTTTTGCTTTTGTTTCCTCTGCCTTAGGAAACAGATTAAAAAAAATATTACTGTGATATATGTCAAGGAGTGTTCTCCCTATGTTTTCTTCTAGGAGTTTTGTGGTTTCAGGTCTTAGGTTTTTAATCCATTTTGAGTTCATTGTTGTATATGGCATTACAGAATGTCCTAATTTCCTTGTTTTACATGTAGCTGTCCAGTTTCCTAGCACCACTGACTGAAGATACTGTCTTTTCCCTTGTATATTTTTGCCTCCTTTCTCATAGATTGACTCATTAAATATATGGGTTTATTTCTGAGCTCTCTATTCTATTCCATTCTTCTATGTATCTATTTTTCTGCCAGTACCATGCTGTTTTGACTATTGTTTTGTAAATAATGTAGCTTTGCAGTATACTCTGAAGTCAGGGAGCATAATACTTTCTGCTTTGTGTTTTTCCTTAAATTTACTCCTAGATATGTTTTTTTTTTTCCATTTGGTACTATTGGTAGGAATTCAAACAGTGAAATTACTGCAGAAAATAGTATGGAGTTTCCGCAAAATCTAAAAACAGAACTACCATATGATCCAGAAAATCCATTTGTGGATGTTTATGTGAAAGAATTGGAATCAGGATCTTGAAAAGATGCTGGAACTATTATGTTCATTGCAGCATCATTCATATCAGCCAAGATGTGGAAACTTCCTAAATTTCCATTGACAGATGAATGAATAAAGAAAATGTGATATATGCATACAATTGAATGCTATGGAGATTTTAAAAAAGAAAATCCTGAAATACCAGACAATACAGATGAACCATAAGAACATTATTCTATGTCAAATAAGTCAGTCATAGAAAGACAGACATTGCATGTCTACTAAGGTATCTAAAATAGCTAAATTTATAGAATCAAAGAGTGGACTGTTGGTTGCCAAGGGCTAGGGGAGGGGGAAATGGGAAGTTACTAATCAAAGGGCATAAAGTTTCAGTCAAGTGAGATGAATAAGCTCTAGAGATTTACTACACAACATTGTTTAATACCTATAGTCAATAATAACGTATTAAGCACTGAAAATTTTGTTATGAGAGAGTGAATCTTATGTTAAGTGCCCTTATCATAATAAAATTTTAAAGGAAAATGAAAAATACATATAAAGTGGTAGAAAACAAATAGAAACTAAAATCTGAAGTGTTTCTTAAACATGCTTTAGAATTAGAATGTGACAAAGGCAGAGAAAAAGGGAGGACAAAATAATAATTACATACAGCTTTGATGATTAAGAATATTTAGGCTTATTATGCATTTTTAAAAAGAGCAGTTGGAGCTGGGGAGGACTGGAAAACACTAATGGCATAAGTCAAAAGGTACAATTAAAAGCAGTTCAAAGCCCAAGGCAGAATTTTTTTAAAGCAAAGTGAATTACACTTTAAAAGGTCAAAACAATTGTAAATTAGAGAAAAAAGCAAATGTTAAAGGAAGAAAAAGTCAAGAGACCAATCATCTGGAAGCTTCACTGGCAAAGCAAAAGTTACAAACAGCATTCAGCTTCCACTGTAACTGCTAACTCTTGGGTAGAATCCTTGCATCATGAACATGTATAATTACTGGCATAAACATGCTAAGAAAATCCAAGGAAACACAAAGGGTTGAGGAGGGGATAAGGGAAGGTGGAATGTCAAGAAGTTCCATAGGTTTAAATAGAAGGAAGCTTTGGCAAAAGAAAATCCAAAATTGAATTCTTAGTCAACTTCCTCTATCAAATTCAGAAGAAGACAGAAAATATTGTTAACCTAAAAAGATGAACATGAGTCACACACATACAAATAATCACCAACCACTTAGAACAAAAGCAAGTTGATATAAAGCCCCAGCAGAACAAACTCGTATCTCCAATGCAAATATATAACCACATTTCCAAAGAAAATTTAAGTAGTAAAACCAACCACATTTATGAGTAATAAGAAAAAGAAACAATATTTCAAATTTGAAAGAAGATAGGTTTCCCAAGACAATTCCCACACTCCTGATGACAAGTTTTCAGATCTGATAAAATGTTTATTAGCCCTTCTGCAAAGCTGTGACATGTATATAGATTTTTTAATTGGCAAGCAAATTTGGAATTAAATATTCACCTACTTCTTTAGGCATTTCAGTTCTATCAGATGATGATGAAAGATAGAAAATGGAAAACAAATATAAATCAAATTTTCTCATGAAATACGTCACTGGCAAAATGTTTAGACTTCATTTGCGTTGCATATGTCAATGATTGCTTTTTAAAATAAATGATCTGTGTTTGCAACAGTTCTATATAACTGTGAAGATAAAATGTCAATAGTAGAATAGGAAATCTAAGCAACAGAATTCAGATGATTCCTAAGAACATTAAAAATAAAATATTTAGGTCCAGTTTCATCCACTTCATTAGAACTGATTCAAATGAATTCTTTCTAATGGCTGAGTAATAATACTCGAGCCTATTATACAGAGTGAAGCAAGCCAGAAAGAAAAACACCAATACAGTATACTAATGCATATATATGGAATTTAGAAAGATGGTAATGATAACCCTGTATGCAAGACAGCAAAAGAGACACAGATGTACAGAATAGGCTTTTGGACTCTGTGGGAGAGGAAGAGGGTGGGATGATTTGGGAGAATGGCATTGAAACATGTATAACAACATATATGAAATGAATCGCCAGTCCATGTTCAATGCATGACACTGGATGTTTGGGGCTGGTGCACTGGGACGACCCAGAGGGATGGTACGGGGAGGGAGGAGGGAAAGAGGTTCATGATGGGGAACATGTGTATACTGTGGCGGATTCATGTTGATGTATGGCAAAACCAATACAACATTTGTAATTAACCTCCAATTCAAATAAATAAATTTATATTAAAAATAATATATATATATTGCATTAAATTAACTCCTGCATATCAAAAATTGATGCACATAAAGCTGGAAACCAAATATTGCTATTTGACAGGGTCACTGAATAGATCTATGTAGATAGCACTTCACAATTCCTGAAGGCACTATTTGAACAAGCTCTGATTTAAACTCATTCCTGCCGTTGGGATGTGCAAAAACTTACCAGGTAAGGAAAACAGAAATTATCTGAGGAATCATATATCCCAGGTTTTTAACCTGAGACTACAAACTATCACATCATTTACTTTTTTTTTTTTTTTTGCTTTGTCGGGAAACAAATCATATCAACACTTGGCCATTATCACCTTCTCCTCTATGTTACTGGGCTTACCTGGTGGCTCAGATGGTAAAGAATCTGCCCATGGTAAAGAAGACCTGGGTTTGATCCCAGTTTTCATGCCTGGAGAATTCCATGGACAGAGGAGCCAGGTGGGCTACAGCCCATAGGGTCATAAAGAGTTGGACACGACTTAGTGTCTAACACTTTCTTTCAACATTTACTTCAGAATTTAATGGCTGAGCCAAATGGGCTAAATTTATGATAGCTCGACTCCAAAGCACCTCATGATCATTTTAGTGAGTATTCCCAGGATGTTATGTTCAGGATGATGAAGTTCCCTCACATCACTTCAGTCCATTCTCCAAAACCTACCTAAAAGGACCTAACCTCAGTTTCTAATGAGGCTGATGAGATGTCCTCTCTACTCTGTTCAAACATGACTGCCAAGCTGCATCAATCTGGTAACTAGGATAGAAACTCACTATATGGGAATTTTTTATTTTTCATCTCCAACTCTCCACAGCCACATCGAAACCAAAGTTGACTTTTGTAAGGCTAAAATTGAATAAATAATAGAAAGGGAATACTGTACGTCCCTAAATACCTAAAACTACTGTCAAAGCAAGACCTGACCTGAGGTCTCTTGCTGGGCCAGTTCTTTGGTTTATATCAACTCTGTGTAGTTTAGGGAAGATCATACCATCCTTTTCTTAATATCTGGAATCATTTAGAATCTAGAAGATTTCCTGTATGTTCTCCTTCGCTTATTTCTATCCAGACCCAGAGAGCAACTTTTCTTCCACCTGTTCAAAAAAGCCATTCAACTCAGGATCTCATTTGTC
Organism: Capra hircus; assembly: GCF_001704415.2. Classification (NCBI taxonomy): domain Eukaryota; kingdom Metazoa; phylum Chordata; class Mammalia; order Artiodactyla; family Bovidae; genus Capra; species Capra hircus. The sequence continues at coordinate 56,542,969 of NC_030813.1, forward strand.
CAGAAAGAGTGATGGTGAGAACATCAAATCCCTTAAGGAAAAACTGCAACAACCAAACTCACAGGAGTGTGCTCTGGTCCCTTCACCTCTCATGACAATAAAAAAAAAGTAAATATAGACACATTAGGAACTTCATTAGCCTTATCGTAATCTCTTGATTCAGGCTTCTATGTTTATGAACATCATATTTGCTTTGGTTTATGTAAAAAAAAATTCAACAATGAGAGGTACTTTTTCTATCTTCAGGTGGGTTTTTATGTTTGTGCTGTTGAGTACAGTATGATGAATAATATTTACTTGAAAAAAAAATTAAAGGCAATGTAGCCAATTTAATTCAAGAAGGCCAATTTAAGAAGGCCCATTTAATTCAGGAGTCTATAAAGCCCTAAAACCTTAATTATCCTATTTCCATAACCATGACATGTGGGAAAAAATATTACATAGGCACAGTGACTAGAAAAGACGAATATTCAATTTGATCTTCAGGAAGTGCCATCTGCATGACAAAAATCATATGTAAGTTTTCTATGCTTTAAATTCAGTTATCTAGAAGAGATTTGTTTTCCCTCTTAAATTACAAATCATGAAGCTCTTGACATGTTAATTTCCAAAATGGTATCTTCAATATTTAGCATAATAGTACTTGGCACTCCCTAAATGTTTATTATTAAATGAATGCATGTGAATTACTTCTTTAAAAAGTATTAATGTTAATGACCACACCTATAGCTCTCTATCTAATCGAAGGATCATTATATGGGTCATGGAAGTATGTCGAATTTTTTTCATGATGATAATCACAAATATGAGTTTCTTGAAAGACTAAAGGAAATATTTCTTAAGACGGTTTTTAGTTTGTTATAAACTGTATTCTAACAATTCCCTTATACTAACTTTGAGCATCTACATTATTTAAGACTTACATGTCTTTGGAGGAAGTTGATATCAGAAACTTTTATGGCTCCTTTGTTACCCTATAGTAAAGTCTGCCTCCACTTTCAAAGCCTTCTTTATGACTCTTTGAAACTGGGGTAGTACTTTTTCCATCTGTCCTAAAAATAATCATATTATACTTTTATTATTCATGCCTACCCACCTACCATACTAATTGTGAGTTCCTTATAGTTAAGTGCTTATCTTTGCTTTTGCAGCATCTGGAGTAGAGTTGGCATGTAGAAGATATTTAGTTAATGTCTGTAGAAAGAAAAAAGAATGAATAAATCAAAGCTTAATGAGGCAAAAAATAATTAAAAAAGAAGAGATACATTCAATTTCTTAGCAAGAAGTTAAGAAACAGAATTCTTTAGCATATAACCTTTTCTAACCTTTTACTCTTTCATTCCTCAGCACCAGCAACCTATTTACAATGATTTAAAATTATGATCTGACATTAGTTTCACCTTTCATCCCACGAGCAAACTTTCTATGGAGTAACAATGGTTTTCAAGTAGATGGACTGAACTGATAGCTTTTATAAGAAAAAACACATAGTTTTTTTTTTTTTCCTATTGTAGGCATCAAGGACTTGCCAGAACTAATACAAAAAGAAAAAAATAATGAGTTTGAGCTTCTACTTTTGTTTGTGAAATCCATATTTTATATTACAGCGGTTGCCAGGAGAGCTCTGAAGGGCTGAGAAACATTAAAAAATAATACATGTAACCTTCACAAAAGCCCTTCTCCAAGAATCTCTTTCACACAAAGATATTAACTGTAGAGTTAATCTGAAAAACTGCAAAGGTTGCAATAAGAAAGATAACTGTCAACATTTCAATTTCAGAAATAATGTTTCATTTTCCTAGATTTAATCATATAATTTTAGGGCCATACAGTCCTTGAAAAAAAAAAGGAAATGACTGGATAATTATTCCTTCGAATATAACTTAGAGACTCTATTTGGGCAGTTTTTGCCATAAATGTTCCCCCATGATGTATGCTATATATGAGGCTTTTAAAGCTCTAAAATTTCTGAATGTTTACCTTTATCAGTGAGGTAATATGACCTTGCTTATGAATAAATGAGATAAACTCTTAAAATTGAATGTAAAAATTCTGAAGTGGCTGAAGACAAAGCAAGAGGAAATCTGTAAAGTGAAAATTACAATGTATAAAACTGATGTGTAAGAGTCTTGTGATCTTGTCTGTCAAACCAGGACTTCAGTGATATGGAGAATGCCCACATGGGATCTATATCAATCTTCTTAGTTTGCTTTCTTTTTAATTATCTCCTGCTGCTGCTAAGTCGCTTCAGTTGTGTCCAACTCTGTGCGACCCCATAGACAGCAGCCCACCAGGCTCCCCGTCCCTGGGATTCTCCAGGCAAGAACACTGGAGTGGGTTGCCATTTCCTTCTCCAATTATCTCCTACTATGGCCTTTACCACTTCAATGATGGCCCAGCTGCTAATGATGTGTAGCTTCTTTAACCCATCAGGTGTTTGTTCTCTTAAAACCTAAGATTCTTCCAAGATAAGATGGGTCCAACATAAATGGGGAGAGTAGTCACGTAACAACCTCTTTTAAACTTATATTTAGTCATGTGCACGTGCATGTGTGCTAAGTCGCTTTAATCATGACTTATTCTTTGAGACCCTCAAAGAAAATGGAGATACTGGGCAATGGCTTAGAATGAATACATATATATGCCAAGTTGCTTCAGTTGTGACTGACTCTTTGTGACCCTATGGACTGTAGCCTGCCAGGCTCCTCTGTCTGTGGGATTCTCCAGGCAGGAATACTGGAGTGGATTGCCATGCCCTTCTCCAGGGGATCTTCCTGATCCAGGGATGGAACTCAAGTCTCTTATGTCTCCTGCATTGGCAGGTGGGTTCTTTAACACTAGAACCACCTCATCAAGACAAATTAGCACTACTTGTGACCCACAATTTGATGGCACCCCACTCCAGTACTCTTACCTGGAAAATCCCATGGACGGAGGAGCCTGGTGGGCTGCTGTCCATGGGGTCACTAAGAGTCAGACACGACTGAGAGACTTCACTTTCAATTTTCACTTCCATGCATTGGAGAAGGAAATGGCAACCCACTCCAGTGTTCTTGCCTGGAGAATCCCAGGGACGGGGGAGCCTGGTGAGCTGCCATCTATGGGGTCGCATAGAGTCGGACACAACTGAAGCAACTTAGCAGCAGCAGCAGTGAAAGGAGTTCCTGCATGTTCTTCCTGTGGACCTTTCTCTTTTAGGGCTCAGTTAGAAAGTATTAACACATCAGGGTTCCAATCTTTGAGACAAGCACTGTGTACTACCTACCATGAATTTATTCCTTCCTTCTTTCACTCTATACTTTCTCCTTCACCTTACAGTCATTCAACTGGGGCTATACTTATGCCATCTTTCCAATGCCCACAGTGTGTTATGGGTTTCACTTTCACTATTTACAGAATGACCTGGTGAATATAGTCTGTTCTATATGACAGAAAACTGATATGTCAGCTAGGAAAAATGAGTGCATGAGACAAATGTTAATATTATGACATTTACTTCTTCATACCTTTATCTAAAAATAAAACTTTGTGTTTTTCAGACAGGCTTTTTGATTGAATGCACATAAATCTGTATCAAGCAGCCGTAAAAATGAAAATTTTCTCCTTAATGTGTCAAGTCCTTATTCTTACATATATTTGCAATTTTTCCTAATTTTATAAATAAACTACAGAAGCACTTATCAAAAAAACAAACTACTGTCATCTGGAAAGAAACTCAGGTCAAAGCGTAAGAGTGGTTCCCAGCACAGGGAACTAGTGGGATTTTAACCCACTAGTGGAGAAGGCAATGGCACCCACTCCAGTACTCTTGCCTGGAAAATCCCATGGACGGAGGAGCCTGGTAGGCTGCAGTCCATGGGGTTGCTAAGAGTTGGACACTTCACTTTCACTTTTCACTTTCACGCTTTGGAGAGGGAAATGGCAACCCACTCCAGTGTTCTTGCTTGGAGAATCCCAGGGACAGTGGAGTCTGGAGGGCTGCTGTCTATGGGGTTGCACAGAGTTGGACATGACTGAAGCAACTTAGCAGCAGCAGCAGCAGCAGTGGGGTGAACTGGAAAGAGAACTGTCCTGAGGAGTCTTGAGCCTCCTACTCTGCATCAATCATTTAGCCATTGTTGATCAAATGATCATTCTGAGACCCAGTTCATTTGTAAAATGAGGATATTAATCCAGAACTAACTGAAATGCACAATTATTAGAGATTGCTATGGTCATTATAGGGGCTTCCCTTGTGGTTCAGAGGGTAAAGAATTTACTGACAATGTAGGAGACCTGGTTTCGATCCCTGGGTTGGGAAGATCCACAGAAGGAGGGCATGGCAACCCACTCCTGTATTCTTGCCTGGAGAATCCCCAAGGACAGAGGAGCCTGGTGGGCTACATACAGTCCATGGCGTTGCAAAGAGTTGGACACAACTGAACAAGTCACACTCAAGGTCATTACAGATTAACATGAAGTATTACATGAGTCTGAGGTTTAGATTCTCAGTTTCTTGAGAGATAAAGGATGTCTTAATAGACATTTATGGTGACATATGCTTAGCCCACTTCTTGCGCCAATTGTGTTGCCAGATTATATTCAGTAATGTGGTAGTTCACACATGATCTCTGGAATCAGATAGCCTTTGTTAGAATAAAGGGTCTATCACTTTAAAACTGTGTAATTAAGGGCAATTTTCCTTTTACTGCACCTGTTTTTCACTTTCTTTACATGTAAAATTGTATACTAGTAAAGTAATTCTGGAGCTCCAGTATTTTGGGCATCTGACGTGAGATGCCGATTCATTGAAAAATACCGTAATGCTGGGAAATATAGAAGGCAGGAGGAGAAGGGGGCAGAGGACAGAGGATCAGAAGATGGTTGGATGGCATCATCAACTCAATGAACATGAGTCTGAGCAAACTCTGGGAGATAGTGAAAGACAGGGAAGCCTGGAATGCTGAAATTCATGAAGTTGCAAAGAGTTGGATATGACAGAGCAACTGAAAAACAACAACAAACAATTCAAGGTACAGTATATAGTTACACAGAAGTACTTTTCCCTCATAAGCTATTAATTGTTCAATTTGGAATAGATATTCTAAATTGTCTAAGTTAAAATCATATTCTGCTAAAAAAAAAAAATAAAATAAAATCACTTGCCTTCTGGAGACCCAAAGTTACATTGATGAAATATAAAGAAACAAATAAGAAACAAATTCACAGCTTTTTAACTCCATTATGAAGGCAATTTGATTAATTTTTAAAAACAGTGAATCTCTTGCAAAATAAAAGACTCAAACACTAAAATTGATTTTAAATATTTTAAAGTTTGAATTTGACATTGCATGTTTTGCACAAAAATTTGTTTTTAAATTTTTTATTTGTTTTTAAATTTTTTAGAAAAAAGGGCTACTTATTTTTTTCAGTCCAATAATTTCATTTTATTGGCAATTTCTTTTCATTGAGGCATAATTAATACCTTAGTGTTATCCTGATCATAGTATATGTTTGTGATCTCTTAAGCATAAATTTTCTGGAATAAGCCTATGAGGAAGGAGATGTTACACTGTGACTGAATTAGGCAGCATTCACTGGTGTTTAAAATATGTTAAAATGAGTTGATGTTTTAAAATTACCCAATTCATCACTATAATTTCATGCATGGATTTTCATTTTTGTGAATAGAATTGTACCAAATTAAAACACTTGTCAATAAAGAAATAAGCCTTTTATGGGTTGAGAAGACATTTTCTCAGTAGTTTTATGTCCAGTTATTACTTTTTGCATAAAATGCATTTGAACAAAAAAAGGATAATGTGTGAATTCATAAAGAGAACCAGCATTGTAAATCCAACTCCTTTTTATGCTAATCATATTCAAATGCTTTAAAATAGCTTCATTTGTTTGTAGAAATATTAGGGAAAAAAAGGTTTTTTCTGTCCCTCATTTTTTCAAATGCATAAAATCTACAAATTTATAAGGAAAAAACACCTTTGTGTCTTTGGGAAAAGATACAAAACAAAGAGAAAATACCAAACTATTTTTCTAAACAAAAGCATAGAAAACTGAATCTGATCATCTTTGTTCTCCAAATATATACCTATTATTTAATTCAGGAATGCTGATTGATATCTAATAATCTAGAAAGGGATAAAACAAATAGGCAGACAAAATCTCAATTATTAAAGATGAAAAAATGCAACCTGGTACCATTGGATATAGGAAGAAACTCTCCTATATCCCAGCACTAAGACATGACTGCTTTCAGAATAAATTAATGATTACATGTTGATGATAATTCCAAGTCACTACTACACCCCGTGTGTGTTTGTGTGTGTGTGTGTGTTCAGTCATATCTGACTCATTGTGACCCATGGACTGTAGCCTGTCACACTCCTCTGTCCATGGGATTCTCCAGGCAAGGATACTGCAGTGTGTAGCCATTCCCTTCTCCAAGGGATTTTTCCTCACCCAGGGATCAAACCCAGTCTCCTATATTGCAGGAGAATTCTGACCGTGTGAGCCAACATATGGGCTTCCCAGGTTCTCTAGTGATAAAGAACCTGCCTGCCAATGCAGAAGGTGTAAGAGACTCAGAGTTCCATCCACGGATCAGGAAGATCCCCTGGAGGAGGGCTTGGCAACCCACTCCAGTATTCTTGCCTGGAGAGCCCATGGACAGAGGAGCCTGGAGGGCTACAGTCCACAGGGTCACAAAGAGCTGGACATGACTGAACGACAAAGCACAGCACAACATATACATATTCATTCTAAGCTAATGCCCAGTAGCTCCATTTGCTTTGAGAACATCCATGTAACTAATATTTGTTGAATAATTAATGATTATTGGGTGCCAAGAACTGTTCTAACAATCAGAATTAGCAGTAAAATAGATAAAATCTCTGTCTTCATGGAGTGAAAGTTCTAGTGGATTTAAGAAATATAAATCAATCAAGAAATATATAGTTGATTTTAAAAGATAAAAAAGTTTAGTACCTTGTAATTATTATAAATGATTTCAATTTTGCTTTGATTACTAAAAATTTTTAATTGCTCCTTTTCTACCCCAAATATTTACAGTGCACAGGATTTCTTCTAGGAATTTCTTAGAAGAGCTTAAGTTAGTGGCTTAAATGACTTAAATAAAATGAATTTTAGAACCAAGTTTACACAATTTTTAGAGATCTGTGACAACAAAGAAACATTTCATTTGAAACATTTAATATAAATAATAGTATAAAAATCAAATACTGTAAAATTTATTTACTTGATCAACTCAATCTTTTTTGTAAAACACTACCCTCCACAATTGTGTGCATAGACTTATTCTTGATACAATTATGCATTAGCACTCCTTTAAAATTATCTGCCTTCTAATTATATTAAATTTCCCAATCCCTAGAGACATATAGAGGATCAAATATACATTCTTTTTCTTAACTGCTAGTTTTTCTTTCTTTTAATTTATGATGATGGCTGTTAGTTTTTTCTTAAGACGATGTAAGTGGAAGAGACAGTTCTTCAAATGTAGCAGAATATTTCAGCATTTCATCTTACAATTAAAAAGTAATTTGTCAGTGATTCAACACCATGTTCCATAAAACACCACCTCAATGACAACTGATCTACATGTCAGAAAGTAGATTTGAAAATATGGTTTAAAATAGAACAGAGGTTTCAGCAGTCCTATAAATGCTAACACTTCATATTGAATATTCTTTTGTAGTACCTATATTCTGGACTGAATGCTTGTGTCTCCCCAACCACCAAATCCGTATCCTAAAATCCTAATTTCCAAGGTGATGATACATAGAGGTGAGCTCTTTCAAAAGGAATTAGGTCATGAGGGTGGAGCTCTCATTAATGTACTAGTGCCTTTAGTTAAAGAGCAAGAGACAGAATCTCTTCCATGCTCTACCATGTGTGGACACAAGAAGAAGATTCAAATCAGGAAGATAAGTCTCACCAGAACCCACCCTGACCATGCTGGCATTCTGATTTTGGACTCCAGCCTCCAGAACTGTGAGAAATAAATACCAGTCTACGGTACTTTGTTAAAGCCATCCAAACTAACTAATAAGCCACTTTCCACAGTTCTGCTTATATGATTCTTATCAATAAGCCTACACTTTAGAAGCATATGTAATAAAATGTGTGTTAAAAGCTTGGCTAGATATTCTGACTTTTTTCTCCTTTAATTATTAAATATATGCACCCATATATTGTGGGCTGAATTGTGTCCCCCAAAAGTTCATGTGTTGAATTCCTAATCCTTAGTATTAATACCACAGAATGTGACTGTGTTTGGAGATAGGGTCTTAGGAAGTAATTTAGCTAAAATGAGATCATTTCTAGTATCCTTATAAGGAGAAGAACTTTGGAAATACATGTGTACAGAGGGAAGACCATGTGAGGATATTGGGAGAAGATGGTATTTCATAAGTCAAGGAGAGAGGTTTAAGAAGAGACTGACCCTGTCTACACCTTGATCTCAGACTTCTAACTTCCAGAATTGTGAGGAAATAAATTTCATTTGAGCCACACAGTATGTAGCATTTTGGTATGGCACCCTTAGCAATCTAATGCACTATGCTTATGTCATTCTGTCCATTCTACCAGATGGGTTAATCCCTCCTCTTATACAGGGCTTTCCCTACAAGCTTGACTGTGATCTCATGGCCTCCTATGTCTAGCTAGTACATTGCTAATCAGTGATATATTTTTTCCTTTCCTCATTTTCTATTTACAACTTCTTTCAATTTGATTAATTTTCTACCACCATATTTTGATCATTTTCTTTATCTCCACATTTCAGAAGAGTAATCTATGAGCAAAATTCATATTTCCCATTTACCTGTCAACCCAGCCCTCTATTTAATTATTCTTGTTAAGGTTTCTAGTGATCTAATGGCTAAGTGAAAGTGAAGTTGCTCAGTCATGTCCGACTCTTCGCGACCCCACGGTTTAGAGACTACTGGGCTCCATCCCTGGGATTTTCCAGGCAAGAGTACTGGAGTGGGTTGCCATTCCAGTGGCTAATTTTTAGCCTTTAACTTATTTTGTCTTTTTATAGTTTTGTATTCCCGTCTTAAAATGCTCAGCTGGTTATCATATTTTCTTTTCACTCATGAACCAAGTAATCTATTCTCCTTTATGGGCTCTTCATCTTTAAGTGTTCATATTATGTTTACTTCTTTGGCCACCTTCTCTACACCCTCAATACCATATTCTCAGGTAATTTCAGCCATTCTCATGATTTCACTGATTTACAGGATCACCAATATGTTGATAATTCTTCAGTCCTATCACCTGCCCTCCCCCCTCCTCCCCTCTCCACTACCCTATGCATTTGCCTCTTATGTACCTTGTCTACCACATATGAATTCATTTTTTTCTCCCCCTTTTATTTATGTGTCTGTTTCAGTAGTGTCTCAATTAGTGATCCTACCTTTTTGGAACAGTTCCTTGGAGCTATCTGAGAGGTTGTCTTCCGGGCTATGTTACCAGGGAAGTATGCTCCTCAGTAAGCTTCAAATAAAACTGAATTTATAGCTCTCATGTTGTGCATCTTTTTTTTTTTTAGTCAACAGAGGGTATTACTCCAAAGGAAATTCTCTCACATGGACAATCAAGAGTAGGGAATAATTGGGAAATAACTAAAGTGTAGTTATACAGGACTGAAATTTTCCTGTGGATCAGATCACTGAGGGACTTCTAATCCAGAGCAATTCATAAAGAACTCTGATTTTAGTTTAAAAGATTTTTGACAAGGAATGGACTGGAGAGTTTAACTTTATAAGGCTCTTGCTTTGAAACTGACAGCAATTATTTTCACGAGGTATCCTAGAATCATGGAAAAATCTTCAGAATCAGAACTAGAATTTAAATTCTGAATCAGCCACTTAATAAAAAGATAACTTTGGGCAAATGGTTTAATACCATTGAGTCACATTGTCACCAGATGTGAATAGGAGTAATAACTCCAGAATGGGTATTATAAAGATTAAAAGAGAAATATAACATAGAAAAGCATTTTATTTTTACCTCATTCTCCTCAAAATATGTCAACTGTCCTTAAAAGGAAACTAATTTAAATTAACATAGCACTTACCAATTAGAGATAGGAGAAAAAATGAAAAGTATTCCAGAAATATCCAGGAACTCAGAAGAATCAAAGATGTAAAGTTGTTGTTTTTTTTTTTTTTTTTTTTATATCTTCTCTTCTTATTTCTTCTACGTTGACTCATTGGAAAAGACTCTGATGCTGAGAGGGATTGGGGGCAGGAAGAGAAGGGGATGACAGAGGATGAGATGGCTGGATGGCATCACTGACTCGATGGATATGAGTCTGAGTGAACTTTGGGTGTTAGTGATGGACAGGGAGGCCTGGCGTGCTGCGATTCATGGGGTCGCAAAGAGTCGGACACAACTGAGCGACTGAACTCAACTGATACTTAGTAGGCTTCTTTATATTTGTTTATTCACCCATTATAGAACATACCTGTCAGAGGCCAATATTTTTTATCTCAAGTACTTTTAACTTTGGAATTTAATGGCCAATTCCCATACAGACTGTACTAGTGAGTTAAAAATAAAAAAGTATGTTTACTGTACTAAGCTTACATTGTTTTTAAGTAGCAGATATTGACTTTAGCCAGTTTAAATTAAAATGAAATTAGTTAGACAGTTACAAGAGTTTCTTCTTAATTCTAGAAAGGAGCTAAAAAATAAATCTGAGAGAAGGCAGGATCTATGGAACTGTGGCATTAGTACCAGTACTTCACGGGGCTTACCCTGGAGAACACCCGTTCATATGATTCACCTATGACACTTCTCAGTCTCTGCTGTTACTGGCTTATCCTGGGTCATGGTCAGTCAACTGTGACTGGCTATGATGATCACATCAGATTGTCATGGTTGTTCCCATGGGTACAGTGGGCTTGTGAAAGAGGGAAATGCCCAGAAAATTTAAACACAAAAAAAAGAAAATGGTCTGAACAAGAAATGTGAGGGGAAGAGAGAAAACAGTAGAAAATATGCTATGAATAGGAAACCCATAGAAACATTCAATTATAATGCAATTATTGTTAGGTTGGAAAATTATTCCAGGAATTGGTTTAAATGAGATAAACATAAACCATGAAGTCTTAGATAGGTGGAAACTCAAAGAGCAGAAAATTATACCAAGAAAACAATAACCAAAAGAAAGCTGATACTGCTATGCTAGTATTATTCAAAACTAGACTCTAGGCACAAAAGCATTGCTAAAAACAGAGGGTCAACTACATAAAGCTATATAGTCCTGCTTACCAAGATGATAAGATAATTGTTAATTTGCACTTATATTATAATATAGCCTCAAAATGTGTAAATAAAAGTGGCAATTCACTATTATAAAAGGTGATTTTAACAGACTGTCGTTGTTCTTGCTCAGTCACTAAGTTGTGTTCCACTATTTGCGACCCCATAGACTGTAGCATGCCAGGCTTCCCTGTCCATCAACAACTCCTGGAATTTTCCCAAATTCATGCCCATTGAGTCATTGATGTCCTCCAACCATCTCATCCTCTGTCACCCCCTTTTCCTCCTGCCTTCATTCTCTCCCAGCATCAGGGTCATTTCCAATGAGTTGGCTCTTCGCATCAAGTGGCCAAAGTATTAAGGTTCAGTTTCAGCACCAGTCCTTCCAATGACTATTCAGGGTTGATTTCCTTTAGGATTGACAGGTTCGATCTTCTTGCTATCCAAGGGACTCTCAAGAGTCTTCTCCAGCATCACAATTCAAAAGCGCCAATTCTTCAGCACTCAGTCTTCTTTATGGTCCAACTCTCATATCCATACATGAGTACTGGAAAAACCATAGCTTTGACTATATGGATCTTTGTCAGCAAAGTGATCTCTCTGATTTTTAATATGCTGTCTATGTTTGTCATAGCTTTTCTTCCAAGGAGCCAGCATCTTTTAATTTCATGGGTGCAGTCATCATCTGCAGTGATTTTGGAGCCCAAGAAAATAAAACCTATCACTGTCTCCACTTTTTCCCCTTCCATTTGCCATAAAGTGATGGGACAGGATGCCATGCTTTTATTTTTTTGAATGTTGAGTTTTTTTTTGTTGTTGTTGTTTTTTTAATTTTTTATTTTTTTTAAATTTTAAAATCTTTAATTCTTACATGCATTCCCAAACATGAACCCCCCTCCCACCTCCCTCCCCACAACATCTCTCTGGGTCATCCCCATGCACCAGCCCCAAGCAAGCTGCACCCTATGTCAGACATGGACTGGCGATTCAATTCTTACATGACAGTATACATGTTATAATTCCCATTCTCCCAAATCATCCCACCCTCTCCCTCTCCCTCTGAGTCCAAAAGTCTGGTATACACATCTGTGTCTTTTTTCCTGTCTTGCATACAGGGTCATCATTGCCATCGTTCTAAATTCCATATATATGTGTTAGTATACTGTATTGGTGTTTTTCTTTCTGGCTTACTTCACTCTGTATAATTGGCTCCAGTTTCACCCATCTCATCAGAACTGATTCAAATGAATTCTTTTTAACGGCTGAGTAATACTCCATTGTGTATATGTACCACTGCTTTCTTATCCATTCATCTGCTGATGGACATCTAGGTTGTTTCCATGTCCTAGCTATTGTAAACAGTGCTGCGATGAACATTGGGGTACATGTGTCTCTTTCAATTCTGGTTTCCTCGGTGTGTATGCCCAGAAGTGGGATTGCTGGGTCATAAGGTAGTTCTATTTGCAATTTTTTTAAGGAATCTCCACACTGTTCTCCATAGTGGCTGTACTAGTTTGCATTCCCACCAACAGTGTAGGAGGGTTCCCTTTTCTCCACACCCTCTCCAGCATTTATTGCTTGCAGATTTTTGGATCGCAGCCATTCTGACTGGTGTGAAGTGGTACCTCATTGTGGTTTTGATTTGCATTTCTCTAATAATGAGTGATGTTGAGCATCTTTTCATGTGTTTGTTAGCCATCCGTATGTCTTCTTTGGAGAAATGTCTACTTAGTTCTTTGGCCCATTTTTTGATTGGGTGGTTTATTTTTCTGGAATTGAGCTGCATAAGTTGCTTGTATATTTTTGAGATTAGTTGTTTGTCAGTTGTTTCAGTTGCTATTATTTTCTCCCATTCAGAAGGCTGTCTTTTCACCTTGCTTATATTTTCCTTTGTTGTACAGAAGCTTTTAATTTTAATTAGATCCCATTTGTTTATTTTTGCTTTTATTTCCAGAATTCTGGGAGGTGGATCATAGAGGATCCTGCTGTGATTTATGTCTGAGAGTGTTTTGCCTATGTTCTCCTCTAGGAGTTTTATAGTTTCTGATCTTACATTTAGATCTTTAATCCATTTTGAGTTTATTTTTGTGTACGGTGATAGAAAGTGATCTAGTTTCATTCTTTTACAAGTGGTTGACCAGTTTTCCCAGCACCACTTGTTAAAGAGATTGTCTTTACTCCATTGTATATTCTTGCCTCCTTTGTCAAAGATAAGGTGTCCATATGTGTGTGGATTTATCTCTGGGCTTTCTATTTTGTTCCATTGATCTATATGTCTGTCTTTGTGCCAGTACCATACTGTCTTGATGACTGTGGCTTTGTAGTAGAGCCTGAAGTCAGGCAAGTTGATTCCTCCAGTTCCATTCTTCTTTCTCAAGATTGCTTTGGCTATTCGAGGTTTTTTGTATTTCCATACAAATCTTGAAATTATTTGTTCTAATTCTGTGAAAAATGTGGCTGGTAGCTTGATAGGGATTGCATTGAATTTGTAAATTGCTTTGGGTAGTATCCTCATTTTCACTATATTGATTCTTCCGATCCATGAACATGGTATATTTCTCCATCTATTAGTGTCCTCTTTGATTTCTTTCATCAGTGTTTTATAGTTTTCTATATATAGGTCTTTAGTTTCTTTAGGTAGATATATTCCTAAGTATTTTATTCTTTTCGTTGCAATGGTGAATGGAATTGTTTCCTTAATTTCTTTTTCTACTTTCTCATTATTCGTGTATAGGAATGCAAGGGATTTCTGTGTGTTGATTTTATATCCTGCAACTTTACTATATTCATTGATTAGCTCTAGTAATTTTCTGGTGGAGTCTTTAGGGTTTTCCATGTAGAGGATCATGTCATCTGCAAACAGTGAGAGTTTTACTTCTTCTTTTCTAATTTGGATTCCTTTGATTTCTTTTTCTGCTCTGATTGCTGTGGCCAAAACTTCCAGAACTATGTTGAATAGTAGCGGTGAAAGTGGACACCCTTGTCTTGTTCCTGACTTTAGGGGAAATGCTTTCAATTTTTCACCATTGAGGATAATGTTTGCTGTGGGTTTGTCATATATAGCTTTTATTATGTTGAGGTATGTTCCTTCTATTCCTGCTTTCTGGAGAGTTTTTATCATAAATGGATGTTGAATTTTGTCAAAGGCCTTCTCTGCATCTATTGAGATAATCATATGGTTTTTATTTTTCAATTTGTTAATGTGGTGAATTACATTGATTGATTTGCGGATATTGAAGAATCCTTGCATCCCTGGGATAAAGCCCACTTGGTCATGGTGTATGATCTTTTTAATGTGTTGTTGGATGTTGAGTTTTAAGCCAGACTTTTCACTCTTTTTTACACTCATCAAGAGGCTATTTAGTTCCTCTTCACTTTCTGCCAGTAGAGTGGTATCATCTGTATATCTGAGGTTGTTCATATTTCTCCTGGAAATCAGCAATTAATAAATCCAGTAGATTTTTAAAAATCAATGATTAAAAAAATCAATGATTATATAAAAGATTTGGACAGCATAACTAGTAAGCCTTATAGACAAATAGATCTAATGATATATGTGACTTCTATATATAGAATTCATTTAGATAAAAATTCATAGTCAAAGTCTTAATATTAAAAGAAGAAAGAAATTCTTATATTTAGGAAAATATTGAAAACATTAGAATTCATTATACATGAATGTTGTTCATGTAAAAAAATCAGTATAATTGATGAGAGCTTTTAGGATGGCAGCTGTCATCCAGGCCTTTATAATTTTCTTCCTTTTTCTCCTTCAAATCATTGAGAATCATTTTTAAATGACTTGCTAAGATCAGATTCAATTTCTTAACTTTGTTAAAGATGGTCAAATGCACATGAGGCATGCATACAGCAAAGCCATAATAATAATGACATTACCAAACCAGTGATTCTCAACTCTGCTTGAAATTAAAATTGCCTAAGGATTTTTTAAAAAGATATATCTGTCTCAAATAGATGAAGAAATATACCATTAAGAATCAGAAGAATCAATACAGTAAAAATGAATATACTACCCAAAGCAATCTATAGATTCAGTGCAATCCTTATCAGGCTACCAATGGTATTTTTCAGAGAACTAGAACAAATAATTTCACAGTTTATATGGAAATACAAAAAACCTCAAATAGCCAAAGCAATCTTGAGAAAGAAGAATG
This sequence comes from Capra hircus, assembly GCF_001704415.2. Taxonomy (NCBI): domain Eukaryota; kingdom Metazoa; phylum Chordata; class Mammalia; order Artiodactyla; family Bovidae; genus Capra; species Capra hircus. The sequence continues at coordinate 56,558,430 of NC_030813.1, forward strand.
GAACTGCAGGAATCAACCTGCCTGACTTCAGGATCTACTGCAAAGCTACAGTCATCAAGACAGTATGGTACTAGCACAAAGACAGAAAAATAGATTAATGGAACAAAATAGAAAGCCCAGAGATAAATTCATGCACCTATGGACACCTTATCTTTGACAAAGGAGGCAAGAATATACAATGGAGAAAAGACAATCTCTTTGAGTGTGCTGGGAAAACTGGTCAACCACTTGTAAAAGAATGAAACTAGAACACTTTCTAGCACCATACACAAAAATAAGCTCAAAATGGATTAAAGATCTAAATGTAAGACCAGAAACTATAAAACTCCTAGAGGAAAGCATAGGTAAAACACTCTTTGACATAAATCACAGCAGGATCCTCTATGACCCACCTCCCAGAGTAATGGAAATAAAAGAAAAAATTAAAAAATGAGACTAAGAATTAAATCGCCAGTCTATGTCTGACGCAGGATACAGCATGCTTGGGGCTGGTGCATGGGGATAACCCAGAGAGATGTTATGGGGAGGGAGGTGGGAGGGGGGTTCATGTTTGGGAACGCATGTAAGAATTAAAGATTTTAAAATTAAAAAACCAAAAAAATTAAAAAAAAAAAGAAGTCATACATTTCACACAGTAAAAAAAAAAAAAGAAAAGGGACCTAATTAAACTTAAAAGCTTTTGCACAAAGAAGGAAACTATAAGCAAGGTGAAAAGACAGCATTCAGAATGGGAGAAAATAATAGCACATGAAGCAACTGACAAAGAATTAATCTCAAAAATATACAAGCAGCTGATGCAGCTCAATTCCAGAAAAATAAATGACCCAAGATTTTAAAATTAAAAAAAAAAAAAAGGGCCAAAGAACTAAACAGACGTTTCACCAAAGACACAAAGATGGCTTACAAACACATGAAAAGATGCTCAACATCACTCATTATGAGAGAAATGCAAATCAAAACCACAATGAGGTACCATCTCACCCAGGTCAGAATGGCTGCTGTCAAGAAGTCTACAAGCAATAAATGCTGGAGAGGGTGCAGAGAAAAGGGAACCCTCTTACACTATTGGTGGGAATGCAAACTAGTACAGCCACTATGGAGAACAGTGTGGAGATTCCTAAAAAAAACTGGAAATAGAACTGTCATATGACCCAACAATCCCACGGGCATACACACTGAAGAAACAAGAAGTGAAAGAGACATGTGTACCCCAATGTTCATTGCAGCACTATTTACAATAGCCAGGACACGGAAGCAACCTAGATGTCCATCAGCAGATGAATGGATAAGAAAGCTTTGGTACATATACACAATGGAATATTACTCAGCTCTTAAAAAGAATCCATTTGAATCAACTCTAATGAGGTGGATGAAACTGAAGCTTATTACACAGAGTGAAGTAAGTCAGAAAGAAAAACACCAACACATTGAAAGTATAAAGTAAATATACCAATACAGTATATTAATGCATATATATGGAATTTAGGAAGATGGTAATGATGACCCTATATGTGAGACAGCAAAAGAGACACAGATGTAAAGAATAGACTTTTGAACTCTGTGGGAGAAGACAAGGGTGGGATGATTTGAGAGAATAGCATTGAAACATGTATATTACCATATGTGAAATAGATCGCCAGTCCAGGTTTGATGTATGAGACAGGGTGCTCAGGGCCGGTGCACTGGGATGACCCTGAGAGACAGGATGCGGAGGGAGGAGGGAGGGTATTCAGGATGGGGGACACATGTACACCCATGGCTGGCTCATGTCAATGTATGGCAAAAACCACTACAATAATATAAAGTAATTCTCCTCCAATTAAAATAAATTAAATTATTGAAAGAATAAAGTGTGGCGATTTCCCTGGCAGTCCAGTGGTTAAGACTCTTCTCTCCCAATGCAGGGGTCACAGATTTGATCCCTAATCTGGAAGCAAAGATCCTTCAAGGCAGGGCCAAAAAATAAATAATAAAAAATTTTAAATGAGATATGTGTGTCTATGTCCTAATAAAAGAGATTCTGATTTAACTTGTCTGATTTGAGGACCAAATTTGTTTTTCTTTAAAGCATCAAAGGTAATTTAGTATATATCCAGGGCTGAGGACCATTCTTCTAAATTAGCAGTGGTCAAATAATTTTAATGGAGATGAACATAGCAGAACCTTGTTGCCCCACTCCCCCAAGCCCTGAAGGTACAAATGTCCACCCATGTCCCCTGCCTCTTATTATAGAAAAACTGAAATCTTCCAGGCCTCCAATATAACTGAGGATATAACTGCAGACAGAAAATTAAAAGACACTTACTCCTTGGAAGAAAAGCTATGACAAACCTAGAAAACATATTAAAAAGCAGAGACATTACTTTGCCAACAAATGTTCATACAGTGGAAGCTATGGTTTTTCCGTTAATCATGCGCAGCTGTGAGAGTTGGATAATAAGAAAGGCTAAGTGTCAAAGAATTGATGCCTTTGAACCATGGTGCTGGAGATGCCTCTTGAGAGTCACTTGGACAGCAAGAAGATCAAAGCAGTCAATCCTAAAGGAAATCAGTCCTGAATATTCATTGGAAGGACTCATGCTGAAGCTGAAGCCTCAATACTTTGGCCACCTGATGCAAAGAACCAAATCATCGGAAAAGACCCTGATGCTAGAAAAAATTGAAGGCAGGAGGAGAAGGGGATGACAGAGGATGATATGGTTGGATGGCATCACCAATTCACTGGACATGAGTTTGGGCAAACTCTGGGTGATAGTGAAGGACAGGGAAGCCTGGTGTGCTGCAGTCCATGGGGTTGCAGAGTGGGACATGACTGAGTGACTGAACAACAAACCTTGCCTTCTTTCTTCACAAAAGAGCAGGCTCAAACAGTTAATAATTATGACAATATAATCACAGAATCCTTCAGTATCTAATGCACATTCCTGAGTCATTTTAAGATCATTAGTTTAACCACATTAACAATGTTCTTTTTTCACATGTGAGGTAACATATTAACAGGTTTTAGTGATTAAAATGGACTATCTTTAGGAAGCTATTATTTAACCTACAAGGGTGATAATAGTATCATCTCTAAGGCTCATGATAAAGATTGAGTACAATAATTCCCAGAAACTACCTGGAACATAGTAAGTTGTTTAGTCACTAAGTCATGTCCAATTCTTTGTGACCCCATGGGCTATAGTCCATCAGGCATCTCTGCTCATGGGATTTTACAGGCAAGAATACTTGAGTGGGTTGACATTTCTTTCTCTAGGGGACATATCTTCTTGATCCAGGGATCTAACCCACGTCTCCTGCATTGGCAGGCAGATTCTTTATCACTGAGCCAACAGGGAAGTCCTAACATGATAAGTACTTAACTAATATTACTATTTTTAAGTGTCTTGCTCCTCCTACTGATGGAAACCCTAGAGGACATAATCAAAACCATATAATTCTGCATTTTTTACTATTTGGACTGTGGTGTTGGAGAAGACTCTTGAGAGTCCATTGGATGGCAAGGAGATCCAACCAGTCCATCCTAAAGGAAATCAGTCCTGAATACTCATTGGAAGGACTGATGCTGAAGTTGAAGCTCCAATACTTTGGCCACTTGATGTGAAGAACTGACTCACTGGAAAGACTCTGATGCTGGAAAAGACTGAAGGCAGGAGGAGAAGGGGATGGCATCACTGACTTGATGGACATGAGTTTGAGCAAGCTCCAGGAGGTGGTGATGGACAAGGAAGACTGGTGTGCTGCATCCATGGGGTCACAAAGAGGTGGACGTGACTGAGTGACTAAACTGATTGAACCCAGCTGGCGATTGTATTTAATTTGCTTTAGTGTCATCTAGTGAATATCAGTGACTCCTCTTGGCCACTCAAAATATCTGAACACTTTCCTACTGTTTAGGGAAATTCCTTTCTTTGTAAATTCCTGCATGGAAGTCAGATAGTGGTATTTCTGGGTTTTCTTTCAGCTAAGGTGTAGAAATGTGGCCTATGCTTTGCCAATCAGATGGATCTACGGTGAATTTTGAATCAGAAGATAATAAAATCAAGATGAAACCTCTGTGTGAGAACCATTTCAATGATGGTGATGGCAGACCCATCTAGAGGAGGAGTTGAAGACCTTCAAGAAAGAAGAATATAGAGCCTACCATTCACAGGGTTCTGGCCACAGTCAGTGTTTGGCCCCCATGGTGACAGTAGCATCTACTTGAACAGTTGACTTCAGGGTGATTCATGGCACTGTTTCTGGTGCCACAATCCCCAATCCTGGCTTCCCAGGAAATTATGTAAGCTATCTGATATCCTGTTTAAAACAGATTTATGTCTTTTTTCTCCACAGCCACTCAAAGACAGACATTTTTATGCTGATTCTGCTATTAAGTTGTTCTCTCTCCAACAACAAGGACCCTACATTTTCCTTCATACCCTCAATGTAGCCTAAAAAATGATTATATAAAACATGCATGGAATCAAGCCCTGGGAGCTTGAAAATGAATAACTTGAAATTGTATCCTCTATTGGCATAAGTCAAGAAATATAACACAAATTATAACAAAGAACTCTTCTAAATATTAATAATAATATCAGAATATGATCAAAGGAAGGGAAAGTTAAGCAAATCTGTATGAATACACAATCATCAAATACTCAAAGCCAAATAAAATTTATTTTTGGTTTTGCAGTAAACAAACGGGCTTCAGAAAGGGAAAAGATATTAGTATTAAGAGGAGAACTTCTCCAGAGTCAGAACTTGGCCTCAATCAAACCATCCCTGGGCTGAAGCAGCAAAGGTACCAATGGAGTCCTTTGGACAAATGGGTCCACTTGTGCTCTTCAGAAATAATCAGCTAAGTGTCATTTCTTACTATGTTACAAGTTAAGAGATTCAAACTACTGATTTAGGGTAATTCAAATTGCACAAAATGAAAGCAATATTTTTTTTTCCATTTTCAGTAGAGTAAAATTCTTAAAAAATGTCATTTCAAGATGAAATCAAACTGCCTACTTCCTACTCTGCTGAATGAGTAACACAGAAGTTTGAAAAATATATTTAGTTGAATATCTGTTCAGGCTTTTATCTTACAGATATGTGAAAATCCTAACATTATGTTTCATTTCTACTGCATAATCCAGATCTTCTCTCCCCATGTAACACTGGCTTCTGCTTAATAAATATAAATTACTTTTAGAAAAGAAATAAAAATGTGGTCTGTGAACTGATTAGAATAGCATATGCAACAAACTTGGTTAGAAATACTATTCAAACTTGGAAACAAAAGAGTGTTTAGGATAATGACGTACTTACTGGGCCCTGATCAGACTATACAAAAATTTACTAAACTGACCTACTATTAAGCCATAGATTATGTCTATAAATAGACGTATGAAACTAGATTTACATATTCACCTCTCTTTAACCAGAGTGTTGAATACAATACTCTCAAATTAACTTTGTTAATGTCTTAGTTCTGCTATTTTCATTTTTCTATTAATACCTTTTCCATCTACTTCCCCCCACCATTGGTGGCCTTCTATTTCTGTCCATTTGAGGAAGAAGGAAAAGTGGAAGAATGAGGACGTTCACCCTTTCTACACTGACCGGTGTTCAGTAATTACTGTTTCTAATACAGATGATTTAATCAAATCTTTGTATAAGACAAAGGCTTGAATAACTTCACAGAGACTTTATAGAAAAAATAGATACAGATCTCCGTGAGAGCTGAGGGATTTACACTGTTATGAGAATGAGTAAATCATCCCGGAAAAAGTCATCCCAGAAAAAGTCATTGTCAGGATACTGAGCAAATGCCTTGGGATTATTTGCACGTGCTTCTCTGAGAGATGTGCCTGGAGAAATGAGTTGATTATAGGAGTGTTGAAATTTGAATTGCTCTCCCTCCTCCCTCTCCCTCTTCTCAACTCAAAGATTAGGTTATATATATATCTTAGAAACAGAGGAAATCTAAGGCACGATAGGCATGTGGTGTTAGCATGCATGAAGTCAAAGAACTGAGGGCCCTGAACGCAGATGAGACTGGGTTAGAATGTCAGACATACCACCTCGTAGTTAAGAAATTTAATGTGAATAATGTCACTTCTCTGCACCTCACTTTTAAAATCTCTAAAATGGGGCTACAGTAAAAGTCTTTTAGGTTAGTTACATTTTTTTTTTAAATGAGTATATGGAAGATATTATCTTCCTAAAAAAGTTAAAATGGCAAAAGACACTCAAATGTGAGCAAATGCTATTGGAATAACTTCCAGTTTGTTTTCTATTTCAGTAATGTAGTTCTATTCTCTCCCACCCCCAGCAGCACTTTTGCAATAAAAGCAAGGCAATGTGGCTTGTTGCCCTATAAAGGAGAAGGTGACCTCCTTGTAGATCACAGAGCAAAGAAATGTATATACCACATAGGGAAACACTAAACCACCACAGAGAAGTTAAAAGCCTTTCCTCTACAGATTATAGAACCTATTGAGATGAACAGTGTAGTTTTAGAAAGGCACTAGGTAACTTGTTTCTTTTTTTAAGTAGACATTTGGAATTCCTGAATGTATATTGCAAATCAAGGGATTAAAGAAAGACCTAGATTTTTTTTTTAGAGGCAAACCCCCAGGGAAAGGGGCTAGCTTCTCTTTCATCTATCTATCTTTCTGTCTATCTGGGCTTCCCTGGTGGCTCAGGGGTAAAGAATCCACTTGCACTGCAGAAGATACAGGAGACATGGGTTCATTCCTTGGGTAGGGAAGATCCCATAGAGAAGGGAATGGCACCCCCTAGAGAGGGAGATGGCTAAACTCTGTGAAACCAATCACATATTTTATTTCTATCAAGGAGAGTGAAAAGACCATGAGTTAAATAATCCATGGACACTCTAGCAGAAAAGGAACTGAGAATAGATGCTAAACCACAGAGACATGTTGGATGAACTTCCATAGAGGAAGATGAAACACAGACGGCAACCCAGTTCCCTAAGTCCATGACTTTATGCATATTTCTTCCTATGCCCACTCTTAACCTTGGAAATAAGAACTTGATGGGTCAGTTCCCTCACTGAAGCAAACATGATGAGGACTTTGAATCTTGCAAGGACTGGTTATTTACCTGAAAGAAACTTTTAAACTGCATGTGATAAAGTCATCTGTAATTAGAAATTATGTTTCTTCCGTTGGAAAATTGGAGTCCAGAGCAAAATGAAAAATGAAATGCAAACTTGAAAAAATTAGGTTTTCCTAGTTTATCTCATTCATTTTGATGCTATTAAAGCTTAATGTATTTTCAAGAATAATCTATGTGGAAAGAGGATTCGATAGGCGTGAGCTTAGCAGAGCAGCATAGAGGCACCCAGAAGGGTGGTCAGGTTCTCCAAATGCACTGGCAGAGGACAGAGATCACCAGTAAGAATGGACAACAATCTCTGGATGCTTAACTGAGTAACTCACATGATAATAATGATGATGGAGTTCCTGAAGAAATCTGGCACACAAAGGTCATGGCTATACCTCCTCTAGCAGAAAAATGAGGATTTCCAACCAAACAAACAATTCTATGGTGAGAGTGTACCAAGGATATACACCAGGAGTCAGTCAATAGCCTAGTTCTCATTGTTTCTTGGAGAAAATAGACATGTAAAGATCTATGAGATAGCCCCCAATTGTTTTATTTTTGTCTCATTTTACCCTACTCTTCACTTGGTTAATATTAATATGTTTCTTATATATTTTTATCTTTCTTCCCAATACAATCTTAAATTGTTTTTTAATTAAACTAATTAACATCCAATTAAATTAAACATGGAATATAGTGAAAAGATTAGTAAACAGCAAAAATACCTACTATAATGCATTACACTCATTTCATGCATACTGTTTTACACAGTTAAGATTATAATTTTACTAATCGTTATGCCCTTTTAAAATCCCCTTTAACTTAATGTATTATGATTGCTTTTATCTCTTTCATTTCATTTTGGGGAGGGCGCATTTGCCATTAAGAAAACTTTTTATTATTGAAAACCAGAATTTTTAGAGCATATCAGTGCTTGGCTTTTCCCTAGGATTTCAGACCATCTAACCAGGAAGCTAAGAATATATTGATTTACTAATATGAGCTCCATGTTAGGTTAGGTCAGAAACCAAAATTGGATTAATGAAAGTATATCAAGAGAGATGGTTTTGTAATAGAAAATAGGAAAGCATCTGTGAAATGCTGGAAAACTCATGTGCCTAAGATGCTGGTTTGACTTTGGAGAGACGGAGGGAAGACTAGGGCAAGTACACTTAACTGTTATACAAAGGAGGCTTTGAGTCATCAGAAGAACTCTGATTTGCTTAATATACCTATCCACTCCTCACCTTCCACCTCACTGGTTGACAGTAGCCCAGTGAGAAGCATGACCTCTGGGCATACTAGACAATAAATTTAAAATTTCAGCTGTTGGACTCTCTGGTGTTCTATTCCCATCTGCCAGGGTCATGCTTATGATTGCCTCCTGGTCATTCATAGCTGAAGAAAGAACATTTAAAATTTTCTCACAGATTTGTATTTATAGAAGTGGTACCAGTTCATCTTTGAGCTAAACTTCCTTTCCTTTAGGAAAATCATCAAAACAAATCTCTAATGTTGAAGTCCTTATTTTAAAATATAACATTTGGCATACTGAAAAATTTTAACAGTTAAATCAGAGCTTGTTTCAAATTCGAGATTAATAGAACGGTGAATTTAAAGCTGAATTCTAACAATCACTACCCTGATCTTTACATTTTAAGACTTGATGTACATTTTAAAATGCTCAGTTATGTTTGCTTTCCTTTTATAACTTTGTCTCAGATACCATTATTCTTTCCTATGTATTTTCTCTACTTTTGGCATCTTTTCTCTCCTGCTGTCTCGGTTGCCACTTGTGTTCATGTATAATTGTAGCTCTTACCTGAAAGTACCTTTCTGGGTCTGCAAAACCTGTTCCGTGTTTCCGCTGCAGTTGAAGTCTATTGTTAAACCATCCATTGCTATAAAGCAAAGCTTCTGGGTTTCTGCTGCTGAAAGGCATTACATGCTGCATTCTTTTGTGTTGGGGTGATTTTCCAAAGGAGTTTTCTAGTGGAAATAATTATTTGAAGTGGAGAAAGGGCATTTAAATTGCTCACAGATTTCAGTTTATAAGTGTAGTAGTACCAACATATATTTTGATTAAAGCACCTTTACTTCGGGAAAATGAGTCTTTTATTTATAAAAAATGTTAAAGAAACAATGTCCCATTGTTCTTAGAATTATAAAGACAAGACTAACATGAAAGCAGATGGTTGGAACTGAAAATACCAAGGGTATGCTTTAGACATTTAAACATAGTTTTTAAATTTAAGAATATGTATTTCCCTAAATACATATTTAGCCTTAACTATTTTTTTTCTGATGATGTGGGTGTTGTATCAATGCATTATTTTCTTGAAGAGACTTTGTGAACAGAGTACTTCCGGGAGCATCTAGGACTGATGGTTCATGCTTCGCATAGCTGGGCACAGAAGCTAGTGGGGTCTTATTCACAATGCTTTTTGAATGAATCTTTCATAATCTAACAATTGTTTTGTCATATGTTTTGATTTTCCTCTTTTAGCTACTTTTCTGTTTCCAAAGAAGAAAATGTGTGTTCCATTGCCAATCACTCTACAACAGGAAACTACATGGCCATTGGAAGTAGGAAGCAATGACTTTCCCATAGCTATAGGTCTAAAGTGGATCTCAGGATGAAGGTTTCTGGGGATCCCCATTGGTGGAGGTTGAATAGACACCCACCAATTTTAAGTCTGAAGATTAGCTTTTCTAGTTGCAGTGTACCCTTTTTCCAGTAACTTTTTCTCTTTTCTTCAACATTTGGTAAAGGGACATACACAGAGGAATGGTTTTCCAGGAAACAAATCATATGTTTTTTTCTTCTATATGAACCACCCTACTCATTTGCTCACATTGAAACATTTCCAGCATTTATAGATCAAAAACATTTGATTTCTTGGCTTTGGCAATAATGATTGCAGTGTGTGTGTTTGAATAGTTATCTATGTACATAGAAGTATTTCAGGCTACAGAGAATGGGGTTTTGCATGCTAATTTTACTTCTGTTTATTGACTATATCAAAGCCTTTGACTGTGTGGATCACAACAAACTGTGAAAAATTCTTAAAGAGATGGGAACACCATACCACCTTCCCAGCCTCCTAAGAAATCTGTATGCAGGGCAAGAGGCAACAGTTAGAACCGGACACAGATCAACAGACTGGTTCCACACTGGGAAAGGAGTATGTCAAGGCTGTATATTGTCACCCTGCTTGTTTAACTTATATGCAGAGTACATCATGTGAAATGCCATGCTGGATGAAGCACAAGCTGGAATCATGATTGCTGGGAGAAATAGCAATAACCTCAGATATGCAGGTGACAACACCTTTATGGCAGAAAGTGAAGAGGAACTGAAGAGCCTCTTGATGAAAGTGAAAGAGAAGAATGAAAAAGCTGGCTTAAAACTCAGCATTCAGAAAACTAAGATCATGGCATCCGATTCCATCACCTCATTGCAAACAGATGAGGAAACAATGGAAACAGTGACAGATTTTATTTTGGGGGGCTGCAAAATTACTGAAGATGGTGACTGCAGCCATGAAATTAAAAGACACTTGCTCCTTGGAAGAAAAGCTATGACCAAACTAGACAGCATATTAAAAAGCAGAGACATCATGTTGGCCTTTGCCAACAAAGGCCCATCTAGTCAAAGTTATGGTTTTTCCAGTAGTCATGTATGGATGTGAGAGTTGGACTATAAAAAAAGCTGAGTGCTGAAGAACTGATGCTTCTGAATTGTGGTATTGGAGAAGACTCTTGAGAGTCCCTTGGACTGCAAGGAGATTCAACCAGCCCATCCTAAAAGAAATCACTCCTAAATATTCACTGGAAGGACTGATATTGAAGCTGAAACTCCAATACTTAGGCCAACTGATGCAAAGAACTAGCTCACTGTAAAAGACCTTGATGCTGGGAAAGATTGGAGGCAGGAGAAGGGAATGACAGAGGATAGGATGGTTGGATGGCATCACTGACTCAACGGACGGTGAGTTTGAACATGCTCCAGGAGCTGGTGATTGACATGGAAGCCTGGCATTCTGCAGTCCATGAGGTAGGAAAGGGTCAGACACAACTGATTGACTGAATTGAACTGAAACCCTTCAACTTATCAGTTTTTCCTTCTTTATATATAAATATTTTGAGATAAATATAGCAACTGAAAAGATAAGAATACCAAAGAAGGGTTCTATTTGATGGTAATATAAACAATATGAATTCTATAATAGAACCTTTAACATAAATCAAGATCTGAAGGAGCGTAACAACATCTACGGAGAAGGCAATAGCACCCCACTCCAGTACTCTTGCCTGGAAAATCCCATGGATGGAGGAGCCTGGTGGGCTGCAGTCCATGGGGTCGCTGAGAGTTGGACATGACTCAGTGACTTCACTTTCACTTTTTACTTTCATGCATTGGAGCAGGAAATGGCAACCCACTCCAGTATTTTTCCCTGGAGAATCCCAGGGATGGGGGAGCCTGGTGGGCTGCCGTCTATGGGGTCGCACAGAGTTGGACACAACTGAAGTGACTTAGCAGAAGCAGCAGCAGCAACATCTACCTTTTAATATTGCTTCTTTCAGAATTCATTTGCTTGGATGTGGCTAATTGAATGGGGATAATCACAACAGACTCAGAACTGTGCATACCATGAAAGTTGGTGTGTTGGGGGAATGGGTGTGGTAAAAATTAGGGTGGTAGATTATTCTGATTGACTATAGTAGAGTTGTTCTCAACTGGTGAGACTTTTTGACCTCCTAGAGGACACTTGGCAATGTCTGGAGATACTTTTTATTGACACAACTGGATTGAGGGAGTGTAGTTACTGGCATCTAGTGGGTAGTGGTTGGGGGTGCTGCTAAGAGTCCTTAGTACAGGATGATGCCAACAGCTACAGCCATAATACCATAGATGGGAAGTCCTGTTGTACTGAAGTATGCCTTCCTGCAGAGGGAGAGAAGGAAAAGCATGGCCATGGGCTGAAGAACACCCAGAGTGTTTCTAAAAATACACACAGAGAAGGCAGGGTCTGGCTGCTTGGTAAAAATATGTCCCTCTTTCCCTCATTTGCTTACATGTTATAAATAGTTATTGTTCAAAAAATTAATATAGTAATAGTTACATAAGATAGCCTGGAGAAGGAAATGGCAATCCACTTCAGTATTCTTGCCTGGAGAATCCCATGGACAGAGAAGCCAGGTGAGCTACAGTTCAGGAGGTCACAAGGGTCGGATATGACTGAAGTAACTTAGCATACACATAGGATAGAGTAGAAGCCTTAGGACTAAGGGACTGGGTGAATGCCTCTCAGAGTGTTATCAGGCATACATTTGTTTAAATTTCTATAATGATTTATCCAGTACTGTTTTTCTTACGCTCTAATTTGAAACAAAATATTATTCAAATTTTAAAATCTGACATAAATTACATGAAAATTATTTCAAAATATCTGAAGAGTCTGAGCCTACTTTATACCTTCTGAATATAAATAAAATCATGTTTTTCTAATAGAAAAGAGTTTTTTTTTTATCACTGATAGAATGATTTCTTTAACTGCCATTGATGAACCACAGGAGATTATTTTTTAATTCCTAATTTAAGATACAGCAATAGCTAATTTCATTTTCTCTGAGGAGTGTGACCCTAACTTTGCCAAAGTCTGTATATAGTAGGTGGGTGATCATGATGATGTATCTGCAATGCCAAAAACCTGGTAAATTAATTTAAAAGGTAGCCCTATCAGTGAAAATCCCCATCCTAATACTTGACAACAATCTGGAATGATGCTTACAAGATGGAAACTTTTATTGAATTGTCTGATTTGTTTTGGCACTTTGATGACACAATCTATACTTATAATTTCTTTCTAAGATTATCTCTCATATTTGGTTTTTAAACCTCTATTTCAGAATGAAAAGTACCAATTATGTCTGTAGGTAAGGTTCTATTCACTACATATATTTATGTACTCTGAAATAAGAAAGACAAACTCTGTTTTCATTCACTTCTCAATGGTAGAGTCATCATAAAATCTTAATCATTAAATCAAAGATTAAAAGCATTAAGAGAATGAGTAGGCTTCTTTTTAGTCAAAACCTTTAAAGAATTTAGCAGCCATGTTTGAAAAAATGCCCCCTTAGTCTAACACAGCAGAACAAGTTCAGGTTAACACGATTAAAGGGGAAATATTTAGCTTGGTATTTATCAGTTTAAGCTAATGTTTAGTTATCTGTGACAACCTTTGATTATTTTATACAACTACTATTCCATGACATTTACTTAATGCTGACAATATGCCAGACATTGATCAAATTTCTCTACATGTATTACATTATTTAATTCTGACAATAAGTCATTTACAATGAAAACATTTACATTTGATAGTTGAGGGACTAAAGCACAAAGTTTAAACAATATCCCCAGTTACAAGTAAACCATGAAGACTGGATGAAGATGGCATAGATGTATAAAATGCTATTACCACTCTTTAGAAATTTTTAGGATAATAAGAATTTGAGATACGTCATGTACCAGTTTTTTTGTTTTCCTTTGCACCATCAGAATTTGGGTTCATGAAACAGGAATGCTGGACAAACTCTGTCACTACAGACTGCTTTATTCTAATGAAGCCTGTTAAATTTCCTAAACACATTCCATAATTGGTAAAGGAAAGATGAGATATCAGTTGTAAAAATGCTTAGTAATTTGGAGATTGAAGTTGTGTTTGCCAGCCCCAATAGGCATGATGACACTAGTTTGTAAATTAATTATTATCTCAATGATGAGATGATTAGCTTAAATCCTTCTTTGTAGCAGCACTCAATCACTGGGTGGGGGTGGGGCGGGGGAAAATAAAACCCTCTAAGATGTACTGATTAAATAAATAGGAATCACCTTGGCTGTTCCACCCCTTCCTTCCTTCCTCCATTCCTTTCTATCTCGAATGTTCAAATCTCCTATATCATTAGCTATTGCTGGATAATCAACAACCCCAACATGGTAGCTTAAAGAAAAAAAAACAAACCTACCTGATTACTCTTCTCATGAACTGAAGAGGTGGCTAAGCAGTTCTGTTGATTTGAGTCAGGACTGACTGTAGCTTGTGAGTTGACTAGAGCTGGCTGATTCAGGATGGCTTCAGTAAGAGTGACTCATCACTGCTTTAAGTGGTTTCTCCTCTTCTAGCAGTTAACACAGCCTTGTACGTACAAGTGTCTTTTGAGATCTACACTTAAAACTGGCACAATGTCACTTCTACCACTCTCCTGATCAAAACAAACCATGAGGCATGAGGCAAGAGGTGGGTTTGTAGATTCCTTTATTTAAAGAGATGGAGCTACAGAGTTCTGTTACAAAGGGTGAGGATACAGGGAGGTGTGGAAAATTGAGACCATTCTGGCAAACAATCTTTCAGGCCTCCCATGGTCACTGCCTGGTAGCAATCAGTCACTCCTCTTTCAGGGCCTGAATCCCTTACTTCCGTAATAGTCAGTCTTCGGCTAAGGTGTCCTTCAGTTTTAGGAAATCTCCTTCAGTTTTCTTATACTCTTTTGCTATGAACCCCTTCGCTTTCTTTGGTGTTGTATGGCTTGCAGGATATATGTGATTATTCATGTTCCCTTCCAGATTGATATCCACCACTCTTGACTCCAGCATATATCCATAAACTGATCTTGACTGCTTCCAGTGTCAAGAGGTGACTTTTTGTGTCAGGAGTCAATCCAGCAGAGATTTGGCCTGAAAAACTTATCCCTTCCCCCCAGACACGAGGGACCAGGATATGGTCATTAGCTTTTGCAGACTTTAAAATAAGAATGTCTGTATTTATGACTTGTTAAAGCTTAGCAAGCCTCAGAGATGTTACCTATATTATATCTATTAATCTAGTAATCCCTCATTCCCTTTCTTAGTTGGTTTTTGTACCTACACCTCTCCTCTACATTCTGCTGCTTCTCCATCTCATTCTTGCTCATCTCAGTTCTAGGTATGGTTGTTATAAATATAGCTCTCCAGAGTAACTCTTTCATAACAAGGGAAAGCACTCTGGGATAATTCTCTAAACTTTGCTGCTCCAGGAACCCTTATTCTCCACTACTTTTCATACTAGGGCTTGGCCAGTCTCAGTTGTTTTTTAACTTTTAAATATAAAATTTGCAAAATTTAGATTACTGATTTTTAAATTGTTCTTATTATTTTGTTTGGTTCCGAGGAGAACGAGGAAATCGTAGTGAAATACACTACAAGCATTCATAGCATGGACCTTTTTTCTAAGAATTCTCTCTCAAAAACTGCAGTTTTTTTTTTTTTTTTTTCCCACAGTATGGCTGATTAATAGGAAATGTTGGAATTTTTTTTTTTTAACTGAAATAGCCTAAGTTTTGAATAGATAGGCATGGGGCCTTAATATAGTTTCTCTTCAACAGGTATCTTTTCCACCTCTATGGAAACTCAAATTAATATTATAAATTTAAAAATAAACATGAGGTAATAGCAGTGCCAAATTCTGATCTGACCACAAATATGTCAATACTCACTATCTGTCAAAATGTCAGTTCCCAATTCACCAAAAAAAAAAAAAAAAAAATTAAACAGACCTCCTGAGAAAGGTTATTAACCACAATTTAATAATTTAGAATGAGGTAGCCTATCAGGCTGGTCTAGAGATTACCTTATAGAGAAATGTGATATATTTCTCAACCTGAGAATCGTCATGTCTATTAGTTTACTTGTCACTGCTTCAACTGTAAATATTTCCATTTTCTCAAGATTAAATTAATTTCCATTTTATTAACATACCTACAGATAAAGTAGAGAAAAAAAATTCCTCATAACATTTCCTTTGTTGCCTTCACACATTTTCAAAATATCCCTTGTATCTCAAGTTCTCTTTTGGCTTTTTCAACAGAAACAATCTCTTTTAATCCTTACACACCTAAAATGGAACTAATTTAGATTTTAGCCTGGTAAATACTAGAAAGGATTTATTTTCACCTTATTTTTTTGAGCTTATCTGAAGCCATACTGCCTGGTAAGTACACAGTAATGCTATTTTTAGTTAAATAACTGTTGCAGAGGAGAGTAATTTATACAAATGTCATGTGTAAAGAACAATCACTTTTATTGACTAATCTAGTTTAAGTAAGAACCCTTCTGAATCAAGCAGTTTGTCATAGGAATATGGATTGACAATCTGTTAGACAAAGTGAAAATTCTACAATTCTCAAAAGATTAATTTTAATGTGGAATTTTACTATCTAAATCCAATAGTCCAATTCAACAACTAAACATTGAATCCTGACTCTAAGCAGAGTTTTACTAAAGAAAAAATAAAAAATCCCTAACTAAGAAGAATTTTGGGATAAGATCATCATATAATTCTAAGATACAAAGTAGATTATAAAAGTGACAAAGGATAGCTACATGCAGAAGAAAGAAAATGGATCACTATCTTAAACTGTACATAAAAATTAACTTAAAATGTGTTAAACATTTTAACATAACACCTGAAACCATAAAACTCTTAGAATAAAAACATAGACTATAGGCAACTTGCCACTGATGGTGGTTGATGGATTTTTGGATTTGAGCCTAAAAGCAAAGGACACAAAAATGAAAACAAACAAGTGGGACTTCTTTAAAAAAAGCTTCTGAACTGTAAAGGAAACAATCAACAAAATGAAAAGACAACCTACTAAATCAGAGAAAATATTTACAAGTCATTTATCTGATAAGGAGTTAATATTTAAAATACAGAAAGAACTCATACAAGTAAACAGGAAAAAAAAAAAACTAACATAATCCAATTAAATAATGGGCAGAGGATCTAAATAGTATTTGTCCAAAGGACACATACAGATGGCCAACAGACACATGAAAAGATTCTAACATCATTAACTATCAATGAAATACAAATACCTGTTAGAATGACTATTATCAAAAAGACAAGAAAGAACAAATTAGTAAATGAAAGCAATTGATATTTTTGTTTAAAGGCATTAGTTTTCAATTGATTACTGGATTGGTATTTCATTGATATTTATCTTGTGTGATCTTTTAAAATTAAAAGTTTGAAAAGTTCCTTAATATCCCTATCTAAATATTTAGTAACTAATAATTCTAATTCATTGTCCATAAACTTATATTCTTAAATTTCATTAAGGTATAATTTACTAGTTTGGTGTATTTGTTCATTCAGGTAACTGTGGGCTACTAATTTCTATAAGTCTTAGTGTTTCTTTCTTTCCAATAAAAATGACCTCAAATTAGTTTTTTCCCATGACTCATATGTAGAAAAAAGCACTTAAATTTAATTAAAATTATGTCCCACTGGTTTATAACAAAGACCTACGTCAAGTCACAGTTGACAGGAAATTTGTACTTAAATATCCCGCACCTCAATATAGTTTTCAGTTTTCTTTGATAATTATTGAACACTTAACAAATAGGCTAACATTTGAATCAAAATAAGATAATGGATTATGTAGATACATACATATATATACATACACACACACATATATATATATCTTGAATAGGGGGGCAAATTCAAATTCAGGGGGCACCTATAATTCAGGAGGCACTTCTGTAAGTTAGATGTGATTTTCTACAAATGTCAAGAAACAGTCATTTGCATTCAATATTAATTAAATACTGGCTATCAACTAAAGATAAGCTAAATGCTATTTTAAAAATTCTGTCTCAATGAAACATAACAGAATAATAACTATATCATTAAAGCATAAAGAGACAACACTTAGAGAATGAATTTATGGTTACAAGTGAGGAAGGGTTGGGGTGGATAGTTAGGAATTTGGGATTGACATGTACACACTGCTATATTTAAAATGAATAACCAACAATGACCTGGTGTATAGCACAAGGAATTCTAATCAATACTAATTAACAACCTAAATAGGAAAATAATTTGAACAAGTATAGACACATGTATATGTATAATTGAATCACTTTGCTGTATACCTGAAACTAACACAACATTGTTGATCAATCTATTCCACTATAAAGTAAACAGTTAAAGCATGTTTATCCATATAGTCATCATCCAATAACAAAACTTGCTTTCCAAAGGCACTTTTATCTAAGAAATAAAAGTTAACTTCTGATTTAAGAAAGCATATTTATTGAGAGCCACATTATTAAAGAATAACCATAAATCTGTGACACAAAAAGTTGTCCTCCTTATCATTTGATTTTATCAACATAATAGTTATCTATATAAATTACAACAAATGTAGTGGCTTAAAACAACAGCCATTTCTTATCTCATAGTTTCTGTGGAAATCCAAGAGTGGTTTAGCTGGACAAATCTGGCTCAGATTCTCTCTTGAGCTGGTAGACATGGTCTCAGTCAGGGCTGTGGTCATCTCAGGTTAGACTGAAAGATTTACTTCCTAGCTGGCTGACATAGCTGTTCAGTTCAGTTCAATTCACTCACTCAGTTATGTCGGACTCGTTGCGACCCCATGAATCACAGCACACCAAGCCTCCCTGTCCACCATCAACTCCCGGAGTTCACCCAAACTCATGTCCATCAAGTCGGTGATGCTATCCAGCCATTTCATACTCTTCCATCCCCTTCTCCTCCTGCCTCCAACCACTCACAGCATCAGGGACTTTTCCAATGAGTCAACTCTTCGCATGAGGTGGCCAAAGTATTGGAGTTTCAGCTTCAGCATCAGTCCTTAAATGAACACCCAGGACTGATCTCCTTTAGGATGGACTGGTTGGACCTCCTTGCAGTCCAATGGACTCTCAAGAGTCTTCTCCAACACCACAGTTCAAACGCATCAATTCTTCGGTGCTCAGCTTTCTTTCAAGTTCAACTCTCACATCCATGCATGACCACTGGAAAAACCATAGCCTTGACTATACAGACCTATGTTGGGAAAGTAATGTCTCTACTTTTTAATATGCTGTCTAGGTTGCTCATAATTTTCCTTCCAAGGAGTAAACGTCTTTTAATTTCATGGCTGCAATCACCATCTACAGTGATTTTGAAGCCCATAAAAATAAAGTCAGCCACTGTTTCCACTGTTTCCTGATATATTTGCCATGAAGTGATGGGATTGGATGCCATGATCTTAGTTTTCTTAATGTTGAGCATTAAGCCAACATTTTCACTCTCCTCTTTCACTTTCAGGAGGCTCCTTAGTTCTTTTTCACTTTCTGACATAAGGGTGGAGTCATCTGCATATCTGAGGTTATTGATATTTCTCCCGGCAATCTTGATTCCAGCTTGTGTTTCACGCAGCCCAGCATTTCTCATGATGTGCTCTGTATATAAGTTAAATAGGCAGGGTGACAATATACAGCCTTGACGTACTGCTTTTCCTATTTGGAACCAGTTTTTGGTTCCATGTCCAGTCCTAACTGTTGCTTCTTGACCTGCATACAGACTTCTCAGGAGACAGGTCAGGTGGTCTGGTATGCCAATCTCTCTCAGAATTTTCCACAGTTTATTGTGATCCACACAGTCAAAGGCTTTGGCATATCAATAAAGCAGAAATGGATGTTTTTCTGGAACTCTCTTGTTTTTCCAATGATCCAGTGGATGTCGGCAATTTGATCTCTGATTCCTTTGCCATTTCTAAAACCAGCTTGAACATAAGGAAGTGCATGGTTCATGTATTGCTGAAGCCTGGCTTGAAGAATTTTGAGCATTACTTTACTAGTGTGTGAGATGAGTGCAATTGTGCAGTAGTTTGATCATTCTTTGGCATTGCCTTTCTTTGGGATTGGAATGAAGACTGATCTTTTCCAGTCCTGTGGCCACTGCTGAGTTTTCCAAATGTGCTGACATATTGAGTGCAGCACTTTCACAGCATCATCTTTTAGGATTTGAAATAGCTCAATTCCATCACTTCCATTAGCTTTGTTTGTAGTGATACTTCCTAAGACCTACTTGACTTCACATTCCAGGATGTCTGGCTCTAGGTGAGTGATCACACCATCATGATTATCTGGGTCATGAAGATCTTTTTTGTAAAGTTCCTCTGTGCATTCTTGACACCTCCTCTTAATATCTTTGCTTCTGTAAGGTCCATACCATTTCTGTGTTTATTGAGCCCATCTTTACACGAACATTCAAAGAACCATCCCAATTCATCTTATGATTAATGCCTAAATTATTTAGTGTTGGTATAACAATTGATATGTGATAAAGAGAATACACAGAAGAACTGTACAAAAAAGATCTTCACGACCCAGATAATTGCAATGGTGTGATCACTCATCTAGAGCCAGACATCCTGGAATGTGAAGTCAAGTGGGCCTTAGAAAGCATCACTACAAACAAAGCTAGTGGAGGGGATGGAATTCCAGTTGAGCTACTTAAAATCCAGAAAGACGATGCTGTGAAAGTGCTGCACTCAATATGCCAGCAAATTTGGAAAACTCAGCAGTGGCCACAGGACAGGAAAAGGTCAGTTTTCATTCCAATCCCAAAGAAAGGCAATGCCAAAGAATGCTCAAACTACCGCACAACTGCACTCAGCTCACATGCTAGTAAAGCAATGCTCAAAATTCTCCAAGTCAGACTTCAGCAATATGTGAACCATGAACTTCCTGATGTTCAAGCTGGTTTTAGAAGAGGCAGAGGAACCAGAGGTCAAATAGCCAACATCCACTGGATCATGGAAAAAGCAAGAGAGTTCCAGAAAAACATCTATTTCTGCTCTATTGACTATGCCAAAGCCTTTGACTGTGTGGATCACAATAACCTGTGGAAAATTCTGAGAGAGATGGGCATACCAGACCACCTAACCTCCCTCTTGAGAAACCTATATACAGGTCAGGTAGCAACAGTTAGAACTGGACATGGAATAACAGACTGGTTCCAAATAGGAAAAGGAGTATGTCAAGGCTGTACATTGTCACCCTGCTTATTTAACTTCTATTCAGAGTACATCATGAGAAACGCTGGACTGGAAGAAACACAAGCTGGAATCGATTGCTGGGAGAAATGTCAATAACTTCAGATATGCAGATGACACCACCCTTATGGCAGAAAGTGAAGAGGAGCTAAAAAGCCTCTTGATGAAAGTGAAAGAGGAGAGTGAAAAAGTTGGCTTAAAGTTCAACACTCAGAAAATGAAGATCATGGCATCCGGTCCCATCACTTCATGGGAAATAGACGGGGAAACAGTGGAAACAGTGTCAGACTTTATTTTTGGGGGCTCCAAAACACTGCAGATGGTGACTGCAGCCATGAAATTAAAAGATGCTTACTCCTTGGAAGAGAAGTTATGACCAACATAGACAGCATATTCAAAAGCAGAGATATTACTTTGCCAACTAAGGTCCGTCTAATCAAGGCTATGTTTTTTTTCCAGTAGTCATGTATGGATGTGAGAGTTGGACTGTGAAGAAGGCTGAGCACCAAAGAATTGATGCGTTTGAACTGTGGTGTTGGAGAAGACTCTTGAGAGTCCCTTGGACTGCAAGGAGATCCAACCAGTCCATCGTAAAGGAGATCAGTCCTGGGTGTTCTTTGGAAGAAATGATGTTAAAGCTGAAACTCCAATAGTTTGGCCACCTCATGTGAAGAGTTGACTCACTGGAAAAGACTCTGATGCTGGGAGGGATTAGGGGGAGAAGGGGATGAAAGAGGATGAGATGGCTGGATGGCATCACTGACTCAATGGAAGTGAGTCTGAGTGAACTCCAGAAGCTAGTGTTGGACAGGGAGGCCTGGCGTGCTGTGATTCATGGGGTCACAAAGAGTCAGACACGACTGAGAGACTGAACTGAAGTGAAAGAGAATATCTTAAGTTAGTTTATTACAACTAGGAAGTATTTCTGCTAACGAAATTGACAAAAGACAAAACTAATATTGAAAAGACAAAATTCAGACATCACTCTCAACATAAAGAAGCAGAATGAAATTCTGAAATGACCTTTACTGATGTAGAGAACTACCACCATTTCAGGAAAGTGATAAAGGAGGTCATCATAGTAAATCAAGTTCTGACCAAAGTACCAAGGCTGACTGTAGCCTGTAGCTTTGGAAATGCTGTAAGGATATTGTATTAAATCTTCTTTAAGAATATAAATATATATGACCTTCCTTTGAATACAATGTGGTCACAATAAAAGTAAATGTAATAAGTTTTTGCTACTGCTGTCATTTTCATGTCCACATTTTTTGGACCAAGCTTATACATATTGAATTTATGGGGATCCCAAGCATACTCCAATAATTTTACTTTGACTCCTCTAATTTGTCATGACTTCATCCTAATAAATGCTTTTAAAGATCACTAACCATCTAGTCAAGGCTATGGTTTTTCCAGTAGTCATGTATGGATGTGAGAGTTGGACTGTGAAGAAAGCTGAGCGCTGAAGAATTGATGCTTTTGAACTGTGGTGTTGGAGAAGACTCTTGAGAGTCCCACAGACTGAAAGGAGATCCAACCAGTCCATTCTAAAGGAGATCAGGCCTGGATGTTCTTTGGGAGGAATGATGCTAAAGCTGAAACTCCAGTACTTTGGCCACCTCATGTGAAGAGTTGACTCATTGGGAAAGAGACTCTGATGCTGGGAGGGATTGGGGGCAGGAGGAGAAGGGGACGACAGAGGATGAGATGGCTGGATGGCATCACTGACTTGATGGACGTGGGTTTGGGTGAACTTCGGGAGATGGTGATGGACAGGGAGGCCTGGTGTGCTGCAATTCATGGGGTCGTAAAGAGTCGGACACAACTGAGCAACTGAACTGAAGTGAACCATCTCTTATTCATTGTGGTATTTCCCCAAAGAGATTACATTAGAATTTTATGTGCTAAATTTAATTTGTTGAATACTTAAATGATAGTAATGAATATAGAAAAACAAAAACTAAAGCATCACATGTAAATAGTTGACTATGGGTTAAATGACATTTTTTTTTTAACTTCAAAAAAATGTAAAGAATTTTACATAATTTAAGAGCTAACTAAATTCCATGAAAGTACATATACCCTAGGACTATACAAAACTGTTTTTGCACATAAGTAATCACCTATATATAATAAAGTATCTATTAACACAAAAATATAGAATATTATGTCTATTTAATGATATATTTTGTTACTTATTGCATCCATGATCCATTAAGTCTATGGAGAACCTACAACATCTGGCAATATGAAGGGACAGCAGCTGTTGTAATTAATCTGACTGATAAACCATGATGGCCTTAATGAAGGCATTGTTTAATTAGGAAATGCAAGCTATGCATATAATTTCCCCTCCCCACTAAATTCTAATGGATCCACACAAAAACCATCTATAAAAGTTTAGGTGAAAATGCTTAATTTGTTTCTGTCCAACTTTATTATATCAGACTTTTCAGTTAACAGAGGAGAAACTGAGTTTAATTGTGCAAAATTCTGAAAATAATTTTAGAAAAATAAATTGATAAAACTAATCTTTTCCTAAATTTTTATCCTCTAACCTCTCCACACAGCCCTTGATGCTTTCAATTATTTTTATCTTTTGAAACTTATTCTTTACGTAACTTCTAGGACATCATATTATTAGCAACCCTGCCTTTCTCTTATTTCTCCTTTTACCTTTATTTTAGTCAGATAAGGATATAAGAATAAAAATGACTACCACTAAGTAATGCTATCACTGTCATTTAACACAAGAGGGAATATATGAGCAGCAAGGTAATAGAAAGGGCATAACCTCAGATTTGGAGAAGGAAATTTGGAGAAGGAAACCCACTCCAGTATTCTTGCCTGGAAAATTCCATGGACAGAGGAACCTGGCAAGCTACAGTCCATGGGGTTGCAAAGAGTCAGTCACAACTGAGCACATCAGCAATCTCAGATTAAACAATTGACAACCTTGCTCTATATATTTTTTTTAAAGAAAAGTTATACTAAAACACATTTAATGTAGATAAATATAAAATATTCTTCTCTAAAATGTATGTGATAACTAACATTTGTTAAGTGGTTACCCTGTATCAAACAAACAGTATGCTTTACACACAGTTTTAATTAATTAGGTATATTTAATTCCTAATCTCCTATGACAGAGAAAGTATTATTCACCCTACTTTATAAAAAAAGCACTTTTATAATAGTTGTGTAATAGTTATTTTATAATAGCTGTTTTATTTTTATTATAAACTATATTTATGTATTATAAAAAGTTTACAATAGTTGTCTATCAGTTCAGTTCAGTCGCTCAGTCATGTCTGACTCTTTGCGACCCCATGAATTGCAGCACACCAGGCCTCCCTGTCCATCACCAACTCCCGGAGTTCACTCTGACTCACGTCCATCGAGTCAGTGATGCCATCCAGCCGTCTCATCCTCGGTCGTCCCCTTCTCCTCCTGCCCCCAATCTATAGTTGTCAATAGTAATTATTAACAGTAATAGTAACTAATTATTAATAGTAATGAAGTAAGCTTTAGAAATATCACTTTTTCTAACTGTACAGCCTAAATTGCTGAGAAATGAATAATATATTTATTATTCTTTTATTGGTATAATTTTGTCAAGTTGGGGGCATTTCAAGGAACAACATATAGTAGAGTTCAATTTCAACAACTTATTTTCTAATTTTAGCTATGATTTTTTCAAAAATCAAATGTCTCATGATGAAATGTTGTCTTTTCCCCCCAAACTTAGCAGTGAATTGAGAGAAGTTTATTCCAGTCACTTCCCTACTACTCTTACATTTTCATACAGGATTTTCAAAGTGAAAATTGGAGAGAAAGGCAAGACTTCTGTTTTGGAAATCTTCAAAAAAGAGATAGAGGGTGATTTTACTTTGCAGTTTCTTAGAGCTTGGGGAGACCTTTGTAACTTCAGCTCTTGGTAGTCATAATAGAACAAGGAAGACTTTCTGGTAAGGGGCCATGGTCCAGTAAAAACTATACCTCAAAAAACACTAGACAGACAATGTTAAAAATTGTATTTAAATCTATGACTGCATGGCCTATAAACAAATTCAGACATCCACTTTTGCTAAGAGAGGCAAACATCAATTTAAACTCTTTATTAAATAGAATGTTCCACTCTTTGAGAATAACCATGATACCAAGTAGTGCAAAGAATAAAACTGATGAAACTTGGCCTCTAGGATTTGTTCAGTTTCTCTAACACTTCTAATGTATTAGAGAAATATTGAAATATAATCGACTTATTTCATTAAAGTATATAACAGCTATTTGATATCTTTTGTACATTACAGAATGATCAGCATGATACATCTAGCTACTATCTGTCATCATATAAAGTTATAACAATATTATCTCCTGGATTCCCTATGTTGAGCATTATATTCCCATTACTCATTATTTTTATAACTGGAAGTTGATAAAGTTTGTATCTCTTAATTTTGTTTATACCTCTTAATCTTCCTCACCTATTTCATTGCTCCTTCCCACACATCATTCTCTCCAGCAACCACTAGTTTGTTCCTTATATCCATGAATCTATTTGTTTTTGTTAGTTTGTTTTGCTTTTAGATACTACATAAAGTGAAATCGTGCCACATTTGATATGAATTATTTCACTTAGCATAATACCCACTAGGTCTCTCTTTTTTGTTGCAATGGCAAATTTTCATTATATTTCTGGCTGAGTAGAATTCCATTGTGTATGGAATGTTATTACACCATATATTT
Organism: Capra hircus; assembly: GCF_001704415.2. NCBI lineage: Eukaryota > Metazoa > Chordata > Mammalia > Artiodactyla > Bovidae > Capra > Capra hircus. The sequence goes on from NC_030813.1 coordinate 56,584,179, forward strand.
TTTATCCACTCAACTAACAGTGAAATAACATTTTGGCTATTGTAAATAATGTTGCACATTGGAGTAAATATATCTTCTTGATTGGTGTATTTATTTTGCTCAGATAAATGTCTAGAAGTGAAACTGCCAAATCATGTGGTTCTGCTTTTTAACTTTTTGAGAAATGACTGTAGTTTTACATAGTAGCTGTACTGTTTACATTTTTACCAATAGTGAACGATGGTAACCTTTTCTCCAAATCTTCACCAAAACTTGATTTCTTTTGTTTTCTTTTTAATAATAACTATTTGACAAGTATAAGATGATATCTCATTGTGGTTTATATTTGCAGTTCCCTAATGACTAGTGATGGAGAAGGTGATGGCACCCCATGCCAGTACTCTTGCTTGGAAAAAAACACAGATGGAGGAGCTGGTGGGCTGCAGTCCATGGGGTTGTGAATAATCAGATATGACTGAGCAACTTCACTTTCACTTTTATGCATTGGAGAAGGAAATGGCAACCCATTCCAGTGTTCTTGTCTGGAGAATCCCAGGGATGGAGGAGCTTGGTGAGCTGCCATCTATGGGGTCGCACAGAGTCGGACATGACTGAAGCGACTTAGCAGCAGCAGCAGCAGCAATGATTAGTGATGTTAAGCATCTTTTCATTGCCTTCTGAATACTTGTGTATTTTTCTTTGGAAAAATGTCCATTTAGGTCCATTGACCATTTTAAAATCGGATTATATGTTTTTTGATATTTAATTGCATGAAGAAAGTTATGGGACTTACGACAGATTTCCCAACCAGGTGATCTAACAAAGGGACTAAAAACCCCAGGGAATTTGACCTTGGAGGCCAGTGGGATTTGATTACAGAACTTACACAGAACTAGGGAAACAGACTCTTGGAGGGCATAAACAAAACCTTGTGTGCACCAGGACCTAGGTGAAAGGAGCACTGAGCCCACAAGATACTGATCCAGACTTGCCTGTGAGTGTCCAGGAATTTCTGGCAGAGACGTGGGTTGGTGGTGGCCTGCTGCAGGGGCAGGGGCACTGACTGTGGCAGCGCATGCATGGGATCTTTTGAAAGAGGTCGCCACAATCTTCGTTACCTCCACCATAGTTTGGTCTCAGGTTAGGAAAAAGGAGGGAACACAGCCCTCCCCAGCAACAGAAAATTGGCTTAAAGATTGACTGAGCATGGCTCCACCCATTAGAACAAGACCCAGTGTCGGGAGCAGCGTTAGGCATTACTGACAAAATGGCGGCACAGCCCCAGCCCCTTCTCTTTGTCCTGCAGGCACGGACCCAGGATGAAGGAGTTAGGCCTTGTGATTCTGATTTGTTTTTTCCTCTCATTGGCTGAGCTGACTGAAAAGGAATATTAACGTGCTTATTGTTCCTGAGAGGAGCATGAGGAGGCACAAAGCCTTCTGCAGCTGTGCTCAGAGAATAATTCATGAAGTTAATCAGTCATCTGTTTAAGGACTTTTACAAAAGAGTGTTTCAGGATGAGCACATAGGCTGCAGCTTGAGGCCATGGGAGGGACTGCTATCTGAAGCCTATTTGTGAAGAAAATGTTTATGGCAAAGGAGTTTACTGAATTGAGGACTTAGAAATAAAATAGTTAGAAGTTAAAGATTTAAGGAATGTTGTAATGTTAGCATATTTTACTATGGATTATAGAGTTAGGAATTTTAGAGATACTAATAGCTAGAAGCCTTTTTAAGAGATAGGAGCTCAGGATGTTAGGGGCAAACAGGATTTAAAAAGGTAAGAAATAAACTGAAGAATGTAGCATGAGTTACAATGTAATCACAAGTTAACTATAGGACACATAAGAGGAAGTAGATAATAGATGGTAAAACTGATTCTGAGAGAATCGCTGAAGCAGAAACTCTGTTTGAAGGGCAACAATGATTTATGGAGATAATAAATCTGGGTGAGGGGAAACTGAAAATGTCAAACCTCTGACCTAATGCTTTTGTAAAAGTATTAAAAATCTTAAACTTGAAATAAATGCATAGTCCAAGGAAATTGAGAGGCTGCATTGTTACACACCGACACCATCCCTCCCTTCAGATTAAATCCCTGGCTGCTGGAGCTGGACTCCAACAACCCAGTTTCGCCCAAAGTCAGTCTTGCCCAACAGGAAGCTTCCATAAGCCTCATCTTTATCCATCATAGAGCAGATAGAATGAAAATCACAATCACAGAAAAGTAATCAAACTGATCACATGGACCACAGCCTTGTCTAACTCAATGAAACTATGAGCCATGTTGTTTATGGCCACCCAAGATGGACACGTCATGGTGGAGAGTTCTAATGAAACATTGTCCACTGGAGAAAGAATGGCAAACCACTTCAGTATTCTTGAGAACCCCATGAACAGTAAGAAAAGGCAAAAAGACAGGACACTGAAAGATGAACTCCCCAAGTCAGTAGGTGCCCAATATGCTACTGGAGAAGAGTGGAGAAATCAGTCCAGAAAGAATGAAGAGACAGAGCCAAAGTGAGAACAATGCCCAGTTGTGGACAAAACAGGTGATGGAAGTAAAGTCTGATGCTATAAAGAACAATATTGCATAGGAACCTGGAATGTTAGGTCCATGAATCAAGGTAAATTAGAAGTATTCAACAGGAGATGGCAAGAGTGCAAAGAAATAAAGGGAAAAAATAGAAAGTGAAACACTAGAGATCTCTTCAAGAAAATTGGAGATACCAAGGGAACATTTCATGCAAAAATGGGCACATAAGTGACAAAAATGGTATGAACCTAACAGAAGGAGAAGATCTTAAGAAGAGGTGGCAAGAATACCCAGAAGAACTATACAGAAAAGATCTTCATGACCCAGATAACCACAATAGTGTGATCATTCACTAGAGCCAGATATCCTGGAGTCATTTGTCAAGTGGGCCTTAGGAAACATCACTACAAACAAAGCTAGTGGAGGTGACGGAACTCCAGCTGAACTATTTCAAGTCCTAAAAGATGATGCTGTTAACGTGCTACACTGAACATGCCAGAAAATTTGGAAAACTCAGCAAGACCACAGGACTGGAAAACATCAGTTTTCACTGTAATCCCAAAGAAAGGCAATGCCAAAGAATGTTCAAACTACCTTACAACTGCACTCATCTTCAGTTCAGTCGCTCAGTCGTGTCCAACTCTTTGTGACCCCATGAATCACAGAACACTAGGCCTCCCTGTCCACACAATAAGGCTCAAAATTCTCCAAGCCAGGCTTCAGCAATACATGAACCATGGAATTCCAGATGTTCAACCTGGTTTCAGTAAAGGCAGAGGAACCAGAGATCAAATGGTCAACATCCACTGAATCATTGAAAAAGCAAGAGAATTCCAGAAAAACATTTACTTCTGCATTATTGATTAGACCAAAGCCTTTGATGGTGTGGATCACAAGAAACTGTGGAAAATTCTTCAAGAGATGGGAATACCAGACCACCTGACCTGCCTCTTGAGAAATCTGTATGCAGGTAAAGAAGCAACAGTTAGAATTGGAACATGGAACAACAGACTGGTTGCAAATGGGGAAAGAAGTGTATCAAGGCTGTATATTGTCACCCTGGTTATTTAACTTACATGCAGAGGACATCATGCTAAATGCCTGGCTGGATGAAGCACAAGCTGGAATCAAGATTGCTGGGAGAAATATCAATAACCTCAGAAACACAGATGACACCACCCTTATGGCAGAAAATGAAGATGAACTAAAAAGCCTCTTGATTAAAGTGAAAAGAGGAGAGTGAAAAAGCTGGCTTAAAACTCAACATTTAAAAAATGACAATCATGGCATCCAGTCCCATCACTTCATGGCAAATAGTTGGGGAAACAATGGAAACAGTGACAGACTTTATTTTGGGGGGCTCCAAAATCACTGCAGATGGTGACTGCAGACATGAAATTAAAAGATGCTTACTCCTTGGAAGACAAGTGATGATCAACCTAGGCAGCATATTAAAAACTCAAACAGTGGCTCTGTATCAACCTAGAGGGGTGAGATGGGGAGAGAGATCGGAGGGGGTTTCAAAAGGGAGAGGATATATGTATACCTATGGATGATTCATGTTGAGGTTTGACAGAAAACAGCAGAATTCTGTTAGCAATTATCCTTCAATAAAAGATAAATTAATAATAATAATAAAAAGCAGCAACATTAATTTGTCAACAAAGGTCCATCTAGTCAAAGTTATGGTTTATCCAGTAGTCATGTATCGATGTGAAATTTGGACTATAAAGAAAGCTGAATGCCAAAGAATCAATGCTTTTGAACTGTAGTGTTGGAGAAGACTCTGGAGAGTCCCTTGGACAGCAAGGAGACCCAACCAGTCAATCGTAAAGGAAGTCAGTCCTGAATATTCATTGGAAGGACTGATGCTCAAGCTGAAACTCCAATACTTTGGCCACCTGATGCAAAGAACTGACTCCTTGGAAAAGACTTTGATGCTGGGAAAGACTGAAGGCAGGAAGAGAAAGGGATGACCAAGGATGAGATGGTTGGATGGCATCACCAACTCAATGGATATGAGTTTGAGCAAGCTCCGGGTGTTGGTGATGATCAGGGAAGCCTGGTTGAGATGCTGTCCATGGGGTTGCAAAGAGTTGGACATGACTGAGTGACTGAACTGAATATTGTTTGATATTAACCCTTATCAGTCATGTAATTTGCAAATATTTTTTCCCATTCGGTAGGTTTTCTTTCCTTTTGTTTTGGATTTCCTTTGCTTTGCAATCTTTTAGCTTGATGAAGTCCCTCTCATTTATTTTGCTTTTGTTGTCTTGTCTCTGGAGACAGATCCAGAAAATTTTCCTGAAATTGATGTTAGAGAGCTTTGTATTTTTTGTGGAGTTGGTTTTAAATTCTCTTATTTCTGATTTTGAGTCCTCTTCCTTTTTTTCTTGATGAGTCTTGCTAAAAGTTTATCAGCTTTGTTTATCTTTTCAAACAACTAGCTCTTAGTTTCACTGACCGATTCTATGATTTTATGTATTGATTGCTATCTATTTCACTTATTTCCACTCTAATCTTTATTATTTCCCCCTTTCTATTTTTGGGTGTTTGTTCTTTTTTTCTTCTAGTTTCTTAAATGTACATTTAAAAGCTTTATCAGAGATTTTTCTTGTTTCTTGAGGTAGTCTTGTATAACTATGAACTTCTCAATTAGAACTGCTTTTGCTGCATCCCACAGGTTTTGGAAGGTTTTGTTTCCATTCTCATTTGTCTTCAAAATAACTAGTTTTCACTACTGTGGGAACTTGACAAACTTCAGCCTTTGTCCTTCAGGCAGTAGGCTGCTTACACTCAGAACCTTGGAACAGGTACTTTAATACCTCTATTTCCTGACTTTCTTATTTGTGAAAATAAACATAATGGTTCTAACTACCACAGCACAATTGGGTCGTTTCATGAATTAAACAGGCTAATGAACATAAAAGAATTAAAACAGTGTCTGACAATTTAGGTACCTATTTAGTAAGTGGTGTGGCTGCCGTGGTAGTGGGTTCCTTCTGATACAGTGGTAGCAACCAAAAGGACACCCAGGTTCACAACTGTTCACCAATTTAACTTCAGCTGTAATCTTAGATTGTTGAAGATAAAAATATGATTAATTAATCATGACAATACTAAATCTGCTCTTCATGAAAACAAGTTGTATAATACTAGTTTGTCTTCCCAATGATGTTCAAAAGTCATTGACAGTAAACTCTCTCTCCTATTTTATTTGTATTTTCCTCTGTGCCTTATAAAGTTCTTAGAGCATAGCAGATTCTAAGAAATTATAAATGAAATAAGTTTTCAACACTTTTATTTAACTTTATTCCATCCACAATTTCTCCATCCTATATGAATTATTCATTCATTTTAGAACATTGTCCTTTTTTCTTGCCAAACAGTTCTTTCAAGAAAGACTTAATGCTCAACTTGCTTACTGAGCCTTTATTAAGTAAATAAAAACTAAATGCTTTATTTGCAAAGACTTGGCTATAAAGAAAGAATGGAAAGTTAAGTGTAGTAACAGGGAAATAAAGAACATCAAATTATACAGATTTAATTTGTTTCTCAAAGCAAAGTTTTTAAAATATCTTTTTGATGTGTCCACAGAACCATTTTGCATTCATCAAGCTGACTCTATTCTGCCAATATTCTTTTGTGATCTTTATTCTTTATCACGTGTAATTCTGAGGGCCCTGCTGGTGAGGTGAGGAGTGTTAAGTATTTTTGTAAGTAAAGATCTATTTATTTTTCTTTGTCCCTGACACATAGAATTTATTATGTGATTTAATCATCACTTTCTCAAAACACTTTTGGCACAAAAGATATTAAATTTTTCTTATTTTTCTAATTACAGCACTCATATTTAGCACTTATTACTATAGAAAAAACACACTCATCACTTTTCTATGACCCATTTAGGGGAATGATACCTATGAAGCATGTGACACCCAATTTCTCTTGTTCTTTTTATATGTCATGAATTAAAGAAATGCAAAATACTTTCCATAAGTCAAATCTAATATTCTCTCCAGTATATTATGTCACAACCTTTATTATTTTCCCAGTGGGAGTTAATGCTAATTGTGTCTTCAGATGTCCAGCTTCTACAGTGTCCAAACTCAAGGGCTATTTTCCCCATTAGTAAAGTGGCTGGAAACTTTTTAGTTACTCTAGTCTCACTTTTACAAAATGTATTTTTATGACATTTTATCGTCATAGTGCTCAACAGTCAGGAATAAGGGTGAAATAGTTCTTAGGTTTGAAAAAAGGCTTCAGGTTAGGTATTCTAAAAAACTTTCTTCTTGCTGTAAGATAGCAAAAGCATATAAAAGTTATGTACTTTCAATGGCCAACCATTTTAAAATGTATAACATATTTCCATTACGATGATTAAAATAAAAGTAAGACAATCATTTCCTGGTTTAGTTTTCTATGGACTTTAGTCAGCAACTATTTTATTTATTTTTTGAGATCTTCCAGAGTCTAAATGGCTCAACTTTTGTTTTACTTAAAAACTTTTTAAGATCACCAAATTTGGAGATGTTACCATAAAGTAAATATAAATATAATCAATAATGATGAAATATTCATATTATTTGTTCCTTGGCTAACTGCAATATTGGAAATAATAACAAACTGTTATCTCTTCAACATAAATATGTGCTACCTGAGCTAAACGTGAAGAGTTTCCTAATAAAAATGAGTCTTCCTTTCCAGATCCCTTTGCCCAGGCAGCCTTTCCTTTCATTTTATGGATGAATCTGTAGTCTAATTAATTTTCTCCTATCTTTTAAGAGAGACTTTTGACCATGCAATGACAAGGACAAATTTGACTTGTGTTGACACTGTGGACACTGGGATTTAGATGACTGCATTAGCAAATGCAGCTTGGCAAAAGATTTTCTGGAATCAATCCTGAGAGTGACTCATTCTTTTTGACACTCTCTCTCAAGCCAAGGCGAGCACTCCTGCAAGAAACCCCTTGCTTTCTTCTAAATATTGACACACATGGCCAGAGTGTTGGCCAGAGGTAGATGGTCTAGATAGACAAAAACATGCTAGTGTCATTCTAACTAAAACCTTGAAAGTGCAATTACAACAACAGCAGAACCTCTGAAATCTCTAGCATATACTTTTTACTGTACTTTTAGAACCTTATTTTGACCTTGCTGTGTGACAAAGAAAATGTATCTTAACCATAATTCTTTAGATTTTTATAGCATTTTCATTACTATGACTCATATTTTCAGAGGACATGCTCCTTAGGTATAACTGACATTCTTATCTTACCTGTTCATATCAATGAAGTAAGTTTCCCCCCTGCCCCTGTTCAAACATACAGAATAAAATAGTCAAAATTAATCTGAATAGTTCTTTAAAATTTATATTATGCAATAAAAATATTTGTTCACAGAAGTAATACTGATTAAATTCCTCATTAATCAAGTTAAACTTGCATTTATAATATAAAATAAAGACCTACCAAGTGACCATGTTTGAGCTACATTCTTTCACATACTTTATCTCATTTAGGTATATTTTCAGCATTTTGCAGAAGAATAACGTGAGAGTACATGTAGTTAAATACAGTTTCACACTGCTAGAAAGTAATGGACCAAAAAGGAAGCCCTAAACTGCTGGCTCCATATTCAATATTGTTTTTACTAAGTACCACCAGTATTGAAAAATAATAAAAGTTATATTTATTGAACATTTACCCTGAAATTGTATATGGACTCCATAGGCTTTACTTCATTTAATCATCACAACAACACTGAAATACTATAATTAATCTGACTCTATAGATGGAGAAATGATAATTCAAGGATCACTGAGCTGAGACATATTCAGGCAGTGGGTTCGAGTACACACAGCTAATCATCAAGCCACATGGCTCCTGTACATCTCATTTTAAACTGAATGGGAGCACACTGTAGAACTTGGTCATTCCTGAAGTATTTGGTACCCAATTGCATGTTAATTCATTATAAAATGTGTAGAATCACATATCAGCCACAAATTCTATCCTTCAGAACGTCCATGTACACACATGAATTTGCATCTCACTGCTGGTTCCACACTATTTTCTTTGACGAGTAAAAATGGTGGTAAAGATAAGGAGAAGTAGGTAAACTAGGAGAGAAAATGAAGAATCAACTCATCCCCCTTTTTCTCGTCGTTCACACGGAGCCAAGCCAAGGTGGTAATTAAGATAGGGTAGTGGGAAACCCCGGGGAAGGCAGTGGCACCCCACTCCAGTACTCTTGCCTAAAAATTCCCATAGACAGAGGACCCTAGTAGGCTGCTGTCCATGGGGTCGCTAAGAGTCGGACACGACTGAGCGACTTCACTTTCACTTTTCACTTTCATGCATTGGAGAAAGAAATGGCAACCCACTCCAGTGTTCTTGCCTGGACAATCCCAGGGATGGGGGAGCCTGGTGGGCTGCCGTCTATGAGGTCACACAGAGTCGGACACGACTGAAGCGACTTAGCAGTAGCAGCAGCAGCAGCAGTGGGAAATTCCAACATATTTATGCCCACAATGTTTCCTATTGAGTTCTAAATTTCAAAATTCTCATTAAACTTCTTTATTTCCTAAAATGCAGTCTGTGCCAAGTCTTTCTAGAGTTAGTATCTGAACAAAGTCTAACTCCTTGGCTTATTGTTTAAAGTGTTTTTATTGAAGTGTAATATGCAAAAAGAAAAGTGAAAAAAATGATAAATATGCAGCTTGATACATTTTTATAAACACCCAGATCAAGAAATAGTATTACCAGTACCTCAACAGTCACTGTCATATCTATGTTTAGTCACTGCCCTTAGCATAAGCACTACCTTGCTCTCCAGTGATACGTTATTATTGTTTCATTTACTTTTATATAAGTGGAATAAAATGTACTATATCTTAACTCAAAAGTCACATTTGAAATTTCATATTATTCTATTTAATTGCAGAATGGACTCTCTCAATAATACTATATGTCACAGTGTAAATATACAATTATGTATCTATCTCTTCTACTATTTATGATCATTGGGATCATTTTCAGTTAGGAGCTGAAACAAATAGTGCTGCCTGTGAACAGCTATCTTTAAACTGAAGACACTCTTACCAAGGAGACGAAAAGGAGACATGGCTGATTTCACATAATTTCCTGTAAACACAGTAGCTTACAATATATGATGCAAAGGGTAGTAGGCAGTTTCATTTGTTCCTAAGGGATTCCCTGATTTTCAAATTTGATGTATGATAGTCCACCACTAATAACCTACTCACTGATAGCAAACATGTGTTTTTTCTTAAAGCTTTAATTTTAAGTGCAATCACGTTTGGCCACACCTTTAGAATATTTAATCTCTAATGTCCAGGGATCTGTGGTTGTGATTCACAACAACATAAACCATCTGATATCATGCACATTAAAATGTTTTGTGTGTATGGGCATACAGCAGACATTTAAAGTTCCGCACTGCTCATATCATCTCAGGATTCATTTCCACACACACCTCAGTTTGCTTTACTTGAAACTGGGAACTTTATCTGAGGTTTGCTTTTAGCTGTCTGTGCACATTTGACTTGTACACAGAACAAGCCAGAAGTTCAGTGAAGTTAAAAACCCTAGAAGTAGTAGCCCTTGACAAATAGTGGAAGGGGATTGGTGAATAAATATTTCCATTCCTCTGTTTCTGGTTGGGATAACTCAAGGAAGGTAGCATACCATCTCCAGATTTCCCCACCAGGAATGATTTCCAAGTGACCATGGTGATAACATTCAGAAAATTAAGATCATGGCATCCGGTCCCATCACTTCATGGCAAATAGATGGGGAAACAGTGGAAACAGTGTCAGACTTAATTTTGGGGGGCTCCAAAATCACTGCAAATGGTGATTGCAGCCATTAAATTAAAAAGACGCTTACTCCTTGGAAGAAAAGTTATGACCAACCTTAGATAGCATATTGAAAAGCCAGAGACATTACCTTTGCCAACAAAGGTCCGTCTAGGCAAGGCTATGGTTTTTCCTGTGGTCATATATGGATGTGAGAATTGGACTGTGAAGAAAGCTGAGTGCCGAAGAATTGATGCTTTTGAACTGTGGTGTAGAGAAGACTCTTGAGAATCCCTTTGGACCACAAGGCGATCCAACCAGTCCATTCTAAAGAGGATCAGCCCTGGGTATGATCAGCCCCTCTGAAGAGTTGACTCATTGGAAAAGACTTTGATGCTTGGAGGGATTGGACAACAGAGGGAGATGGCTGGATGCTTGAGATGTGAGTTTGGGTGAACTCCGGGAGATGATGGACAGGGAGGCCTGGCGTGCTGCGATTCATGGGGTAGCAAAGAGCAGACACGACTCTACTGAACTGAACTGATGCTGATAACTGACTTGATCAGGCACCATCTATTGGCTTCCTGCCTTTAGCTCTCTTACCTCCGCACTTCTCTGCCTTCATTTCCTAGGATCATCTCCCAAATAGATTTTTCCCACTTGAATCCTAAGAGCTTATTCCAAGTTTTGCGCATATGCATGTGTTTCCATGTGCATGTAAACTTTTTCTGTAAAAATAACCAGTTTTATCAAATGTGTTTAATAATAACTGTCATATTATGAATTTGTTTGCCAGATCTTTTGAAAACAACACTTGCTTCCAAAGAGAGCACTGTGAGGAGGGTCAGCACAGCAGGACTGGGTGCTTACTCCTTGCATTTCCCCAAGGGATTCTGGAGCCACAACTGACCTTTGGACAACCCCTGGGAACTTGGCCCTACGAAGACTCATTATGTTGATAATTGAGAGTGGTGTTGTATACACCTGGGGGCAACAGACCATGTGACAGGAACTTGTTAAGATTCTTTTGTACAAGACTGACAAGGGTTGCCAGGTTTCATTGTTGACATCTTTAATTTTGTTATCATGACTGGTTGTGTAACAGGATATTCCTACGTGACTTGTTCAGTTACTAAGTTGTGTCCGACTCTTTGCGACCCCATGGACTGCAGAATGCCAGGCTTCCCAGTCCTTCACTATCTCCAAGAGTTTGCTCAAACTCATGTCCATTGAGTCAATGATGCTATCCAACCAGGTCTTTTCCAATGAGTTGGTTCTTCATATCAGGTGGCCAAAGTATTAGAGTTCAGCATCAGTCCTTCCAATGGATATTCAGGGCTGATTTCCTTTAGGATTGACTGGTTTGTTTTCCTAGCTGTCCTGTACTCTCAAATTCAGAAGTACCAGTTCTTCAGTGCTCAATCTTCCTTAGCTTCCAACTCTCGCATGCTTACAACTACTAGAAAGACTATAGCTTAGACTATTATGGACCTTTGTCAGCAAAGTGATGTCCTTTCTTTTTAAAATGCATCTATGTTTGTCATAGCTTGCCTATATAACTAGCTCTCTATAAATCATTCCCTCAGGAGAGTTTTCCTAATATATCCATAATTTACAGACAGAGAAAAGCACATCCTATACAAAGACCCCAAATGGGAGAGGACTTGAAAAACCTGTGCCTTTCTGAACTCTACCTAGTGTTTAGCTTCTTGCTGTTCTTACTCTCTTTTTTCTGTACTAAATCTTAGCCATGGACATAATCTGCTATGGAATCCTGTGAATACTTCCAGAGAATTGGCAACCTTAAGGTGGGCTTGAGAACTCTGAAAACTCATCAAGTAAATTTTGGTAGAAATGAAGAGAGCAGAAATTCTGACTCACAGGAAACTTTCTAGGGAAAGGCATGCCAAGGTGACAGTTTTCATAATTGGGGTAGAGATCTGGAAGTCTAATGATTAATCCTGGTGTATTAGGTTCTATCCAAAGAGCAGCATGTAGAAGACTTTCATAAGCAACTTCACTTCACATTACAAATTCTGCTTAGGATTCACATTTAGGGTGAATAGCAAAAAAAAAAAGTACCTGTTGTTGGTGTCCAGCTATGGGAAAAAAATTGTGAGTTATTTCGTCATCATCATCCCACAAGACACAGCAGCTAGTAACAGTGTTCATAAATATGTTACCCCATAAACCACCAGAACTAAAGAAGCTGGAGTAGTTAAGACAGAAATCCATAAGGATAGAAATCTCTCCTGGTTTAATGGTAAATGCAGACTTGAAACAACTTAGAGAAAGAATTTGAACAGAAAGATGCAAACTAACAGAAAGATATACTAAGTCAGGGCCACTATTCTATCAGAACTGACAGGTGGGAAAGCCACATAGCTGAGAGTTTAAAAATCATGAAGGTTAGAAGATGTCTTTTTGACTTCCAAAGTGCTTTGGGTACTTTTCAATGACTCCCTACATGCCAAGTAAACCAGATAAATTATATAATACTTAAAAGCCAAGCTATAAAGTAAGCCTCCTGTTCTGGGTTATAATACAATCTTTTTTGAAAGAAAATGTCTTTATTTAGGGCTTACCAAACTCACAAGCAGCAGAATCATGGATTTAGACCCACTTATTTTCCCATTAATATCTGTCTCAAGAACTGTTAGAAATACTTGGTCAAAATAACATTTACTTTGTTCAAATCACTAACAACTTTTATTTAGGAAAAAAATTTTGGAAGTAGTTCAAGATAGCAATGTAGGAAGAGCCGGAACTCACTTCCTCCTGGGGAGACACCAAACCCATATGAAACAACTTCCTCTGGAAAAAAATCTGAAAACTAGCTGAGCAACTCCTTCACATCAGACAAATGAGAATAAGGTCACTTGAAAATGGATAGGAGAAGCTAATACATAATCTTGCCATAAATTCCATTCCTGGTGTGATGACCACAATAAGAAGAAAACTCACAAACCTAGAACATCTCTCTGAGGAGTGAAAGGTTTATAATCTACATCAGGCACCCCAGCTTTTAAGACATGCACCCAAGAGACAAGCCCCTAACATATCTGGCCTTGAAAATTAACAGGGTTTGTCCACAAGACCCAAAGGCCTGTAATAGACTGAAACAAGGTTTTCAAAGGGCTCATGCAAGGACTCACTCACCCCAGGGTATGCACAGAAGCAGTCATTTGAAAAGTACCAAGACTTTATGGAAAAGAGATTAATTTCCTAATCTTAAAGGGACCTTCTGGAATACTGTCTAGAAATGGAGACTGGTTAGCAAAAGCCAGTGACTTTAAAAAAGAAACAAAAAACTTAACATTTTTCCCCTCACCTACTGCCATCTTTAGCCTCCAAATGACAGGCACCAGCTTCATTCTCTCCCTCTGCCATGCTCCAGCAAGCCACTGTCTCCCAAAGGATTTTTTTTTTTTTTTTACATTCAACTGCTGGGGCCCTAGGATTTGCATCTGGTGACCTGGCTTTTGCAGTTGCCATCTAGGGTCACTCCTTGATCATTTGACTCTGAAGGCAGAAAAGTCTTGAATTCCTAGGTTTCACAGAACTGTAAGACTCAGAGAGAGAGTTCTTGATATACTACCATCCCCAGGACATTGCGCAGATAGCTGACTGGAAGACAGCCTAGCATTGCTGAGAAAGAGATCTGTTGGCTTATCCAAAAGTTTTGGACTCAGGGGCAGACTTCTGGCTTGGCACACATCTAGAGAGACACATCTTGAAAACATCTAGAAGTGTTTTCAAGGAACAGAGGCCAGTGGACACCATCTCTGCTTCCTCCCTCTGCCTCACTGCCACTTGCTGCTGTCTTGAAGAGAGGAGCTTATAAATTTGTCTGACATCCCAACTTTTACAGCTGCTGTGAGGGGACACCTCTACATTTCCTGACACTGGTGTCCAATGAAGCTTGCACTCATGGGTCCCACAGGATTGTAACCAATGCAGAAAGACTTCTTAAACAACTATCACCCTCAGGGCATAGCAAGAGGCAACAGACTCAGGAGCTCAGTCTTTCTGTGCAATAGGCCTGTAAGACTGTCATCATAGGAGCTGCCTGTGGGGGAAGGATTCTAATTAAACACATCTAAGGGCTCAGTGCATGGTCTTTCCAGCAGTCTGGGAAGGCAGGAGCCATCTTTGTGCTCTCTTTCTGCCTTACTACAGCTCACCAGCATCTCCCAGAAAGGAGTTTAAACAATTGTCTGGAGCCTTAACTTTTGAGACTAATACCCAGGACAGATGGCCTAGCTCTGGTGGCCAGCAAGGCTTATATTGTGGTCCCACAGGACTTATAAATCTGAATATTTTAAAAGCTGCTGCTTGAGGGTCTGGCTTTCAATCAGCCTACATGTAGGAGCTGACTGAGATCCTCCCCTTTGGAATACTGACAGGTCTTGATATATCCTCAACTGTTGGGAGGTATTCAAAATAGGTTGCTTGGACAGTCAGAGTTTTGAGAGATGACCAAGAGCTGGGCTAAGGTTAAACACCAAGATTCATCTCCTACATGAGTCTACTCCTTCCAGATTGGAAGAGATGGCTGTTTCAACTAATAGACAGAACCATACATAGAGTCAAGCAAAATGAGGAAACAAAGGAATACGTTCAAGCAAATAATATGATAAACCTGAAGGAAAATTCTTAATAAAGTTAGATCAGCAATTTACCTTATAAAGAGTTTAAAAAGAATGAGTCAATGAGATGCTCAGTGAACATGGAGAAGGATGAACACAGTGAGAATTTCAACAAAAATATAGAAAAATATAAGAAGCTACCAAGTAGAATTCTCAGAGCTGAAGAATACAAAAACTGAACTGAAAAATACAATAGAGGTATTTAAAATCAGACTAAATAGAGAGAAATCAGTGAACTAAAAAACAGGGTAGTGGAACTCATTCAATCTGAGCCAAAAAAAAAAAAACAAAAAGTGAAGATAGCTTAGAGATTTATGAGTTCACATCAAGCATACCAACATTCACATTAAGGGAATCCAGAAGGAAAAGAGAAAAAGAGCAGAAAATGTATTTGAAGAAATAATGGTTGAAACATCCCTATCTTGGGAAGGAAACAGACATCCAGATTTAGGGAGCCAGAATTCAACACATTAAAAAGTCATATACCATGATCAAGTGGGATTTATTCCAAGGATGCCAAGATGGCTCAATATCCGCAAACCAATCAATGCAAAACACTGCATTAACCAAAGAAAGGATAAATATCATGTGATAATCACAATACATAAAGAAGAAACATTTGACAAAATTTATCATCCTTTTATATCAAAATCTCTCAATAAAGTGGGCATGTATATCAATGTACCCCAATGTAGTAAAGGCTATAAATCACACACACAGCTAATATTGCACTCAGTGGAAAAAAAGCTGAAATCAGATTAGAAACAGATAGGATGTCTGCTGTCACCACTTTTAACCAACATAGTATCAAAAATTCTAGCCAAATCAATTAAGAAAAAGAAAAAAATATCCACATCAGAAAAGAAGTAAAGCTGTCACTATTTGCAATTGACTGTACCTATAGAAAATCCTAGATTTACGAAAAACTGTTAGAACTAATACAAAGTCAGTAAAGTTCTAGGATATAAAAATCAACTTACAGAAATCTGTGGCATATCTTCACACTAATACAAGCCTATCAGAAAAATGAATAGCAATCTCATTTATAATTGCACTAAAAATAATAAAAACAGTTACAAATAACCTTACCAAAGGAAATGAAAGACTTTTACACTGAAAACTATAAGACACTGATAAAGACATTGGGCAAAACACAAATAAATGTAAAGATATTTGAAAAAGTAATAGTTAATAAGTTCATAAACCCTAAACAAACTATAGATTTGGTGCAGTCTCTATCAAAATTCCAATTGCATTTTTCACAGAAGTAGAACAATACCAACATTTATATGGAACAACAGAAGACTCAAACAGCCAAAGCAATCTTAAGAAAGAAGAATAAAGTTGCAGGCATCTTTCTACCTGATTTCAAACTATATTACAAAACTACAGTAATCAAAACTGAATAGTATTGGCATAAAACCAGACATTGTTCAACAGAACAGAAGAGAGTCAAGAAATAAATTTGCACATATATAGTCAATTAACTTATGATAAAAGGGCCAAGAATATATAATGGGGAAAGGACAGTCTCTTTAGTAAGTGGTATTGGAAAAACTGGATAGCTACATATAAAAAGTGAAACTGAACAACTCTCACACTATTCACAAAGCTTAACTCAAAATAGATAAGACTTAAATGTAAGACCTGAAACTATAAAACTCCTAGAAAAAACACAGGCAGTAATCTCCTTGATATTAGTTTAGTGATGATTTCTTGGATTTGACTCCAAAAGCAAAAACAACAGGAGCAAACAGCAGCAAATGGGAGTACAAACTAACTTGTGCACACCAAAAATAAATAAATAAATAAAAATAAAACCCAAACCACAACAACAACAAAATGGAAAGGCAACTTACTTAATGGGAAAAATATTTGCAAATCATATATTTGACAATGAGTTAATATTTAAATATTGAAAGAACTCATACAAATCAATAGCAAAGAAGAGACAATCCAAATGGGTAGACAGATTGAACAGACATTTTATCAAAGAAGACACATACAAAGTCAACAAGTTCATAGAAGAAGGTTCAACATCGCTAATCCTCAGGGATATGCAAATCAAAACCACAGTGAGATATCACTTCACACCTGTTTGAATGGTTATTATCTAAAAGAAAAGGAAAAAAAAAAAACTATGAGTGAGGTTGTAGAGAAAAGGGAACCTTGTGCACTGTTGGTGGAAATATAAATTGGTGCAGCCACTATGGAAAACAGTATGGCAGTTCCTCAAAAACACTAAAAATAGAACCACTGTATGTGGCAGCAAGTCCTCCTCTGGGTATTTACTCAAAGAAAATAAAAACATTAACTCAAAAAGGTATATGCATCTTCATGCCCATTGCACCATTATTTATATTAGCCAAGAAAAGGAAATGACCTCAGAGTCCATTGATGGGTGGATAAAGAAAGCATCAATTCAGTTCAGTCACTTAGTCTTGTCTGACTTTTTGCAACCCCATGGACTACAGCATGCCAGGCTTCCCTGTGCGTCACCAACTCCTGAGGCTTACTCAAACTCATGTCTGTCGAATCGGTGATGCCATCCAACCATCTCTTCCTCCATCATCCCCTTCTCCTCCTGCCTTCAATCTTTCCCAGCATCAGGGTCTTTTCAAATGAGTCAGTTCTTTGCCATCAGGTGGCCAAAGTATCATTCTTTCAGCTTCAACATCAATCCTTCCAAAGCATATTCAGGACTGATTTCCTTTAGGATGGACTAGTTGGATCTCCTTGCAGTCCAAGAGACTCTTAAGAGCCTTCTTCAACACCAAAAGCATCAATTCTTTAGC